>NW_028126212.1:0-659000 GCF_965194825.1 Balaenoptera physalus
CATGACATCGGTGGATTCTGGAACCCTGTGGCCTGGGAACATGAGAACGGTTTGATTCTGGAACCCTGTGGCCTGGGAACATGAGTGAGGATTGATGGTGGAACCCTGTGGCCTGGCAACATGACTGAGGTTTGATACTGGAAGACTGTGGCCAGGAAACATGATATCGGGTTGATTCTGGAAACTTCTGTCCTGGGAACAAGACTGAGGTTTGATTCTGGAACCCTGTGTCCTGGGAATATGACAAAGGTTTGTTGCTGGAAGCCTGTTCCCTGGGTACATGACTGAGGTTTGATTCTGGACACCTGTGTCCTGGGAACATGAGTGATGTTTGATTGTTGAAACCTGTGGCCTGCGAACATGACTCAGGTTTGATTCTGGAACCCTGTGTCCTGGGAATATGACTGAGGTTTGATTCTGGAAACCTTTGGCCTGAGAAAATGACTGAGGTTTCATTGTGGAAACATGTGGCCTGGGATCATGACTGAGGTTTGATGGTGGAACACTCTGGCCTGGCAAAATGACTGAGGCTTGATTCTGGAACCCAGTGGCCCGGGAACGTGACTGAGGTTTGATGGCAGAAACCTGTGGCCTGGCAACATGACTGACGTTTGATTCTGGATCCCTGTGGCCTGGGAACATGACTGAGGCGTGATTCTGGAAAACTTTGGCCTGGGAACATGACATCTGTTTAGATTGTGGAATACTGTGCCCCGGGAACCTGACTGAGCCTTGGTTCTGGAACCCTGTGGATTGGGAACATGACTGAGGTTTTATTCTAGAACCCTGTAGCCTGGAAACATAACTGAGGATTGATTCTCGAACCCTGTGGCCTGGGAACATGACATCGGTGGATTCTAGAACCCTGTGGCCTGGGAACATGTCTGAGGTTTGATGGTGGAAACCTGTGGCTTGGCAACATGACTAAGGTTTGATTCTGGAAGACTGTGGCCAGGAAGCATGATATCTGGTTGATTCTGGAAACTTGTGTCCTGGGAACATGACTGAGGTTTGTTTCTGGACACCTGTGTCCTGGGAACATGACTGAGGTTTGATGGTTGAAACCTGTGGCCCGCGCACATGACTCAGGTTTGATTCTGGAACCATGTGTCCTGGGAACATGACTGAGGTTTGATTTTGGAAACCTTTGGCCTGGGAAAATGACTGAGGTTTCATTGTGGAAACATGTGGCCTGGGATCATGACTGAGGTTTGATGGTGGAACACTCTGGCCTGGCAAAATGACTGAGGCTTGATTCTGGAACCCTGTGGCCTGGGAACATGAGAACGGTTTGATTCTGGAACCCTGTGGCCTTTAACATGACATCGGTGGATTCTGGAACCCTGTGGCCTGGGAACATGAGAACGGTTTGATTCTGGAACCCTGTGGCCTGGGAACATGAGTGAGGATTGATGGTGGAACCCTGTGGCCTGGCAACATGACTGAGGTTTGATACTGGAAGACTGTGGCCAGGAAACATGATATCGGGTTGATTCTGGAAACTTCTGTCCTGGGAACAAGACTGAGGTTTGATTCTGGAACCCTGTGTCCTGGGAATATGACAAAGGTTTGTTGCTGGAAGCCTGTTCCCCGGGTACATGACTGAGGCTTGATTCTGGAACCCTGTGGCCCGGGAACGTGACTGAGGTTTGATGGCAGAAACCTGTGGCCTCGCAACATGACTGACGTTTGATTCTGGATCCCTGTGGCCTGGGAACATGACTGAGGCGTGATTCTGGAAAACTGTGGCCTGGGAACATGACATCTGTTTAGATTGTGGAATACTGTGCCCCTGGAACCTGACTGAGCCTTGGTTCTGAAACCCTGTGGACTGGGAACATGACTGAGGTTTTATTCTGGAACCCTGTAGCCTGGGAACATAACTGAGGATTGATTCTGGAACCCTGTGGCCTGGGAACATGATACCGGTGGATTCTGGAACCCTGGGGACTGGGCATGTGACATCTGTTTAGATTGTGGAATACTGTGCCCCGGGAACCTGACTGAGCCTTGGTTCTGGAACCCTGTGGATTGGGAACATGACTGAGGTTTTATTCTAGAACCCTGTAGCCTGGAAACATAACTGAGGATTGATTCTCAAACCCTGTGGCCTGGGAACATGACATCGGTGGATTCTAGAACCCTGTGGCCTGGGAACATGTCTGAGGTTTGATGGTGGAAACCTGTGGCTTGGCAACATGACTAAGGTTTGATTCTGGAAGACTGTGGGCAGGAAGCATGATATCTGGTTGATTCTGGAAACTTCTGTCCTGGGAACATGACTGAGGTTTGTTTCTGGAAGCCTGTGCCCTGGGAACATGACTGAGGTTTGATTCTGGACACCTGTGTCCTGGGAACATGACTGAGGTTTGATGGTTGAAACCTGTGGCCCGCGCACATGACTCAGGTTTGATTCTGGAACCATGTGTCCTGGGAACATGACTGAGGTTTGATTTTGGAAACCTTTGGCCTGGGAAAATGACTGAGGTTTCATTGTGGAAACATGTGGCCTGGGATCATGACTGAGGTTTGATGGTGGAACACTCTGGCCTGGCAAAATGACTGAGGCTTGATTCTGGAACCCTGTGGCCTGGGAACATGAGAACGGTTTGATTCTGGAACCCTGTGGCCTTTAACATGACATCGGTGGATTCTGGAACCCTGTGGCCTGGGAACATGAGAACGGTTTGATTCTGGAACCCTGTGGCCTGGGAACATGAGTGAGGATTGATGGTGGAACCCTGTGGCCTGGCAACATGACTGAGGTTTGATACTGGAAGACTGTGGCCAGGAAACATGATATCGGGTTGATTCTGGAAACTTCTGTCCTGAGAACAAGACTGAGGTTTGATTCTGGAACCCTGTGTCCTGGGAATATGACAAAGGTTTGTTGCTGGAAGCCTGTTCCCTGGGTACATGACTGAGGTTTGATTCTGGACACCTGTGTCCTGGGAACATGAGTGATGTTTGATTGTTGAAACCTGTGGCCTGCGAACATGACTCAGGTTTGATTCTGGAACCCTGTGTCCTGGGAATATGACTGAGGTTTGATTCTGGAAACCTTTGGCCTGAGAAAATGACTGAGGTTTCATTGTGGAAACATGTGGCCTGGGATCATGACTGAGGTTTGATGGTGGAACACTCTGGCCTGGCAAAATGACTGAGGCTTGATTCTGGAACCCAGTGGCCCGGGAACGTGACTGAGGTTTGATGGCAGAAACCTGTGGCCTGGCAACATGACTGACGTTTGATTCTGGATCCCTGTGGCCTGGGAACATGACTGAGGCGTGATTCTGGAAAACTTTGGCCTGGGAACATGACATCTGTTTAGATTGTGGAATACTGTGCCCCGGGAACCTGACTGAGCCTTGGTTCTGAAACCCTGTGGACTGGGAACATGACTGAGGTTTTATTCTGGAACCCTGTAGCCTGGGAACATAACTGAGGATTGATTCTGGAACCCTGTGGCCTGGGAACATGATACCGGTGGATTCTGGAACCCTGGGGACTGGGCATGTGACATCTGTTTAGATTGTGGAATACTGTGCCCCGGGAACCTGACTGAGCCTTGGTTCTGGAACCCTGTGGATTGGGAACATGACTGAGGTTTTATTCTAGAACCCTGTAGCCTGGAAACATAACTGAGGATTGATTCTCGAACCCTGTGGCCTGGGAACATGACATCGGTGGATTCTAGAACCCTGTGGCCTGGGAACATGTCTGAGGTTTGATGGTGGAAACCTGTGGCTTGGCAACATGACTAAGGTTTGATTCTGGAAGACTGTGGCCAGGAAGCATGATATCTGGTTGATTCTGGAAACTTGTGTCCTGGGAACATGACTGAGGTTTGTTTCTGGAAGCCTGTGCCCTGGGAACATGACTGAGGTTTGATTCTGGACACCTGTGTCCTGGGAACATGACTGAGGTTTGATGGTTGAAACCTGTGGCCCGCGCACATGACTCAGGTTTGATTCTGGAACCATGTGTCCTGGGAACATGACTGAGGTTTGATTTTGGAAACCTTTGGCCTGGGAAAATGACTGAGGTTTCATTGTGGAAACATGTGGCCTGGGATCATGACTGAGGTTTGATGGTGGAACACTCTGGCCTGGCAAAATGACTGAGGCTTGATTCTGGAACCCTGTGGCCCGGGAACATGAGAACGGTTTGATTCTGGAACCCTGTGGCCTTTAACATGACATCGGTGGATTCTGGAACCCTGTGGCCTGGGAACATGAGAACGGTTTGATTCTGGAACCCTGTGGCCTGGGAACATGAGTGAGGATTGATGGTGGAACCCTGTGGCCTGGCAACATGACTGAGGTTTGATACTGGAAGACTGTGGCCAGGAAACATGATATCGGGTTGATTCTGGAAACTTCTGTCCTGGGAACAAGACTGAGGTTTGATTCTGGAACCCTGTGTCCTGGGAATATGACAAAGGTTTGTTGCTGGAAGCCTGTTCCCTGGGTACATGACTGAGGTTT
Source organism: Balaenoptera physalus (assembly GCF_965194825.1). Taxonomy (NCBI): domain Eukaryota; kingdom Metazoa; phylum Chordata; class Mammalia; order Artiodactyla; family Balaenopteridae; genus Balaenoptera; species Balaenoptera physalus. Next base: position 4,488 of record NW_028126212.1, read on the forward strand.
GATTCTGGACACCTGTGTCCTGGGAACATGAGTGATGTTTGATTGTTGAAACCTGTGGCCTGCGAACATGACTCAGGTTTGATTCTGGAACCCTGTGTCCTGGGAATATGACTGAGGTTTGATTCTGGAAACCTTTGGCCTGAGAAAATGACTGAGGTTTCATTGTGGAAACATGTGGCCTGGGATCATGACTGAGGTTTGATGGTGGAACACTCTGGCCTGGCAAAATGACTGAGGCTTGATTCTGGAACCCAGTGGCCCGGGAACGTGACTGAGGTTTGATGGCAGAAACCTGTGGCCTGGCAACATGACTGACGTTTGATTCTGGATCCCTGTGGCCTGGGAACATGACTGAGGCGTGATTCTGGAAAACTTTGGCCTGGGAACATGACATCTGTTTAGATTGTGGAATACTGTGCCCCGGGAACCTGACTGAGCCTTGGTTCTGGAACCCTGTGGATTGGGAACATGACTGAGGTTTTATTCTAGAACCCTGTAGCCTGGAAACATAACTGAGGATTGATTCTCGAACCCTGTGGCCTGGGAACATGACATCGGTGGATTCTAGAACCCTGTGGCCTGGGAACATGTCTGAGGTTTGATGGTGGAAACCTGTGGCTTGGCAACATGACTAAGGTTTGATTCTGGAAGACTGTGGCCAGGAAGCATGATATCTGGTTGATTCTGGAAACTTGTGTCCTGGGAACATGACTGAGGTTTGTTTCTGGACACCTGTGTCCTGGGAACATGACTGAGGTTTGATGGTTGAAACCTGTGGCCCGCGCACATGACTCAGGTTTGATTCTGGAACCATGTGTCCTGGGAACATGACTGAGGTTTGATTTTGGAAACCTTTGGCCTGGGAAAATGACTGAGGTTTCATTGTGGAAACATGTGGCCTGGGATCATGACTGAGGTTTGATGGTGGAACACTCTGGCCTGGCAAAATGACTGAGGCTTGATTCTGGAACCCTGTGGCCTGGGAACATGAGAACGGTTTGATTCTGGAACCCTGTGGCCTTTAACATGACATCGGTGGATTCTGGAACCCTGTGGCCTGGGAACATGAGAACGGTTTGATTCTGGAACCCTGTGGCCTGGGAACATGAGTGAGGATTGATGGTGGAACCCTGTGGCCTGGCAACATGACTGAGGTTTGATACTGGAAGACTGTGGCCAGGAAACATGATATCGGGTTGATTCTGGAAACTTCTGTCCTGGGAACAAGACTGAGGTTTGATTCTGGAACCCTGTGTCCTGGGAATATGACAAAGGTTTGTTGCTGGAAGCCTGTTCCCTGGGTACATGACTGAGGTTTGATTCTGGACACCTGTGTCCTGGGAACATGAGTGATGTTTGATTGTTGAAACCTGTGGCCTGCGAACATGACTCAGGTTTGATTCTGGAACCCTGTGTCCTGGGAATATGACTGAGGTTTGATTCTGGAAACCTTTGGCCTGAGAAAATGACTGAGGTTTCATTGTGGAAACATGTGGCCTGGGATCATGACTGAGGTTTGATGGTGGAACACTCTGGCCTGGCAAAATGACTGAGGCTTGATTCTGGAACCCTGTGGCCCGGGAACGTGACTGAGGTTTGATGGCAGAAACCTGTGGCCTGGCAACATGACTGACGTTTGATTCTGGATCCCTGTGGCCTGGGAACATGACTGAGGCGTGATTCTGGAAAACTGTGGCCTGGGAACATGACATCTGTTTAGATTGTGGAATACTGTGCCCCTGGAACCTGACTGAGCCTTGGTTCTGAAACCCTGTGGACTGGGAACATGACTGAGGTTTTATTCTGGAACCCTGTAGCCTGGGAACATAACTGAGGATTGATTCTGGAACCCTGTGGCCTGGGAACATGATACCGGTGGATTCTGGAACCCTGGGGACTGGGCATGTGACATCTGTTTAGATTGTGGAATACTGTGCCCCGGGAACCTGACTGAGCCTTGGTTCTGGAACCCTGTGGATTGGGAACATGACTGAGGTTTTATTCTAGAACCCTGTAGCCTGGAAACATAACTGAGGATTGATTCTCGAACCCTGTGGCCTGGGAACATGACATCGGTGGATTCTAGAACCCTGTGGCCTGGGAACATGTCTGAGGTTTGATGGTGGAAACCTGTGGCTTGGCAACATGACTAAGGTTTGATTCTGGAAGACTGTGGGCAGGAAGCATGATATCTGGTTGATTCTGGAAACTTCTGTCCTGGGAACATGACTGAGGTTTGTTTCTGGAAGCCTGTGCCCTGGGAACATGACTGAGGTTTGATTCTGGACACCTGTGTCCTGGGAACATGACTGAGGTTTGATGGTTGAAACCTGTGGCCCGCGCACATGACTCAGGTTTGATTCTGGAACCATGTGTCCTGGGAACATGACTGAGGTTTGATTTTGGAAACCTTTGGCCTGGGAAAATGACTGAGGTTTCATTGTGGAAACATGTGGCCTGGGATCATGACTGAGGTTTGATGGTGGAACACTCTGGCCTGGCAAAATGACTGAGGCTTGATTCTGGAACCCTGTGGCCTGGGAACATGAGAACGGTTTGATTCTGGAACCCTGTGGCCTTTAACATGACATCGGTGGATTCTGGAACCCTGTGGCCTGGGAACATGAGAACGGTTTAATTCTGGAACCCTGTGGCCTGGGAACATGAGTGAGGATTGATGGTGGAACCCTGTGGCCTGGCAACATGACTGAGGTTTGATACTGGAAGACTGTGGCCAGGAAACATGATATCGGGTTGATTCTGGAAACTTCTGTCCTGAGAACAAGACTGAGGTTTGATTCTGGAACCCTGTGTCCTGGGAATATGACAAAGGTTTGTTGCTGGAAGCCTGTTCCCTGGGTACATGACTGAGGTTTGATTCTGGACACCTGTGTCCTGGGAACATGAGTGATGTTTGATTGTTGAAACCTGTGGCCTGCGAACATGACTCAGGTTTGATTCTGGAACCCTGTGTCCTGGGAATATGACTGAGGTTTGATTCTGGAAACCTTTGGCCTGAGAAAATGACTGAGGTTTCATTGTGGAAACATGTGGCCTGGGATCATGACTGAGGTTTGATGGTGGAACACTCTGGCCTGGCAAAATGACTGAGGCTTGATTCTGGAACCCTGTGGCCCGGGAACGTGACTGAGGTTTGATGGCAGAAACCTGTGGCCTGGCAACATGACTGACGTTTGATTCTGGATCCCTGTGGCCTGGGAACATGACTGAGGCGTGATTCTGGAAAACTGTGGCCTGGGAACATGACATCTGTTTAGATTGTGGAATACTGTGCCCCGGGAACCTGACTGAGCCTTGGTTCTGAAACCCTGTGGACTGGGAACATGACTGAGGTTTTATTCTGGAACCCTGTAGCCTGGGAACATAACTGAGGATTGATTCTGGAACCCTGTGGCCTGGGAACATGATACCGGTGGATTCTGGAACCCTGGGGACTGGGCATGTGACATCTGTTTAGATTGTGGAATACTGTGCCCCGGGAACCTGACTGAGCCTTGGTTCTGGAACCCTGTGGATTGGGAACATGACTGAGGTTTTATTCTAGAACCCTGTAGCCTGGAAACATAACTGAGGATTGATTCTCGAACCCTGTGGCCTGGGAACATGACATCGGTGGATTCTAGAACCCTGTGGCCTGGGAACATGTCTGAGGTTTGATGGTGGAAACCTGTGGCTTGGCAACATGACTAAGGTTTGATTCTGGAAGACTGTGGGCAGGAAGCATGATATCTGGTTGATTCTGGAAACTTGTGTCCTGGGAACATGACTGAGGTTTGTTTCTGGAAGCCTGTGCCCTGGGAACATGACTGAGGTTTGATTCTGGACACCTGTGTCCTGGGAACATGACTGAGGTTTGATGGTTGAAACCTGTGGCCCGCGCACATGACTCAGGTTTGATTCTGGAACCATGTGTCCTGGGAACATGACTGAGGTTTGATTTTGGAAACCTTTGGCCTGGGAAAATGACTGAGGTTTCATTGTGGAAACATGTGGCCTGGGATCATGACTGAGGTTTGATGGTGGAACACTCTGGCCTGGCAAAATGACTGAGGCTTGATTCTGGAACCCTGTGGCCTGGGAACATGAGAACGGTTTGATTCTGGAACCCTGTGGCCTTTAACATGACATCGGTGGATTCTGGAACCCTGTGGCCTGGAAACATGAGAACGGTTTGATTCTGGAACCCTGTGGCCTGGGAACATGAGTGAGGATTGATGGTGGAACCCTGTGGCCTGGCAACATGACTGAGGTTTGATACTGGAAGACTGTGGCAGGAAACATGATATCGGGTTGATTCTGGAAACTTCTGTCCTGAGAACAAGACTGAGGTTTGATTCTGGAACCCTGTGTCCTGGGAATATGACAAAGGTTTGTTGCTGGAAGCCTGTTCCCTGGGTACATGACTGAGGTTTGATTCTGGACACCTGTGTCCTGGGAACATGAGTGATGTTTGATTGTTGAAACCTGTGGCCTGCGAACATGACTCAGGTTTGATTCTGGAACCCTGTGTCCTGGGAATATGACTGAGGTTTGATTCTGGAAACCTTTGGCCTGAGAAAATGACTGAGGTTTCATTGTGGAAACATGTGGCCTGGGATCATGACTGAGGTTTGATGGTGGAACACTCTGGCCTGGCAAAATGACTGAGGCTTGATTCTGGAACCCAGTGGCCCGGGAACGTGACTGAGGTTTGATGGCAGAAACCTGTGGCCTGGCAACATGACTGACGTTTGATTCTGGATCCCTGTGGCCTGGGAACATGACTGAGGCGTGATTCTGGAAAACTTTGGCCTGGGAACATGACATCTGTTTAGATTGTGGAATACTGTGCCCCGGGAACCTGACTGAGCCTTGGTTCTGAAACCCTGTGGACTGGGAACATGACTGAGGTTTTATTCTGGAACCCTGTAGCCTGGGAACATAACTGAGGATTGATTCTGGAACCCTGTGGCCTGGGAACATGATACCGGTGGATTCTGGAACCCTGGGGACTGGGCATGTGACATCTGTTTAGATTGTGGAATACTGTGCCCCGGGAACCTGACTGAGCCTTGGTTCTGGAACCCTGTGGATTGGGAACATGACTGAGGTTTTATTCTAGAACCCTGTAGCCTGGAAACATAACTGAGGATTGATTCTCAAACCCTGTGGCCTGGGAACATGACATCGGTGGATTCTAGAACCCTGTGGCCTGGGAACATGTCTGAGGTTTGATGGTGGAAACCTGTGGCTTGGCAACATGACTAAGGTTTGATTCTGGAAGACTGTGGCCAGGAAGCATGATATCTGGTTGATTCTGGAAACTTGTGTCCTGGGAACATGACTGAGGTTTGTTTCTGGAAGCCTGTGCCCTGGGAACATGACTGAGGTTTGATTCTGGACACCTGTGTCCTGGGAACATGACTGAGGTTTGTTTCTGGAAGCCTGTGCCCTGGGAACATGACTGAGGTTTGATTCTGGACACCTGTGTCCTGGGAACATGACTGAGGTTTGATGGTTGAAACCTGTGGCCCGCGCACATGACTCAGGTTTGATTCTGGAACCATGTGTCCTGGGAACATGACTGAGGTTTGATTTTGGAAACCTTTGGCCTGGGAAAATGACTGAGGTTTCATTGTGGAAACATGTGGCCTGGGATCATGACTGAGGTTTGATGGTGGAACACTCTGGCCTGGCAAAATGACTGAGGCTTGATTCTGGAACCCTGTGGCCCGGGAACATGAGAACGGTTTGATTCTGGAACCCTGTGGCCTTTAACATGACATCGGTGGATTCTGGAACCCTGTGGCCTGGGAACATGAGAACGGTTTGATTCTGGAACCCTGTGGCCTGGGAACATGAGTGAGGATTGATGGTGGAACCCTGTGGCCTGGCAACATGACTGAGGTTTGATACTGGAAGACTGTGGCCAGGAAACATGATATCGGGTTGATTCTGGAAACTTCTGTCCTGGGAACAAGACTGAGGTTTGATTCTGGAACCCTGTGTCCTGGGAATATGACAAAGGTTTGTTGCTGGAAGCCTGTTCCCTGGGTACATGACTGAGGTTTGATTCTGGACACCTGTGTCCTGGGAACATGAGTGATGTTTGATTGTTGAAACCTGTGGCCTGCGAACATGACTCAGGTTTGATTCTGGAACCCTGTGTCCTGGGAATATGACTGAGGTTTGATTCTGGAAACCTTTGGCCTGAGAAAATGACTGAGGTTTCATTGTGGAAACATGTGGCCTGGGATCATGACTGAGGTTTGATGGTGGAACACTCTGGCCTGGCAAAATGACTGAGGCTTGATTCTGGAACCCAGTGGCCCGGGAACGTGACTGAGGTTTGATGGCAGAAACCTGTGGCCTGGCAACATGACTGACGTTTGATTCTGGATCCCTGTGGCCTGGGAACATGACTGAGGCGTGATTCTGGAAAACTTTGGCCTGGGAACATGACATCTGTTTAGATTGTGGAATACTGTGCCCCGGGAACCTGACTGAGCCTTGGTTCTGGAACCCTGTGGATTGGGAACATGACTGAGGTTTTATTCTAGAACCCTGTAGCCTGGAAACATAACTGAGGATTGATTCTCGAACCCTGTGGCCTGGGAACATGACATCGGTGGATTCTAGAACCCTGTGGCCTGGGAACATGTCTGAGGTTTGATGGTGGAAACCTGTGGCTTGGCAACATGACTAAGGTTTGATTCTGGAAGACTGTGGCCAGGAAGCATGATATCTGGTTGATTCTGGAAACTTGGGTCCTGGGAACATGACTGAGGTTTGTTTCTGGAAGCCTGTGCCCTGGGAACATGACTGAGGTTTGATTCTGGACACCTGTGTCCTGGGAACATGACTGAGGTTTGATGGTTGAAACCTGTGGCCCGCGCACATGACTCAGGTTTGATTCTGGAACCATGTGTCCTGGGAACATGACTGAGGTTTGATTTTGGAAACCTTTGGCCTGGGAAAATGACTGAGGTTTCATTGTGGAAACATGTGGCCTGGGATCATGACTGAGGTTTGATGGTAGAACACTCTGGCCTGGCAAAATGACTGAGGCTTGATTCTGGAACCCTGTGGCCCGGGAACATGAGAACGGTTTGATTCTGGAACCCTGTGGCCTTTAACATGACATCGGTGGATTCTGGAACCCTGTGGCCTGGGAACATGAGAACGGTTTGATTCTGGAACCCTGTGGCCTGGGAACATGAGTGAGGATTGATGGTGGAACCCTGTGGCCTGGCAACATGACTGAGGTTTGATACTGGAAGACTGTGGCCAGGAAACATGATATCGGGTTGATTCTGGAAACTTCTGTCCTGGGAACAAGACTGAGGTTTGATTCTGGAACCCTGTGTCCTGGGAATATGACAAAGGTTTGTTGCTGGAAGCCTGTTCCCTGGGTACATGACTGAGGTTTGATTCTGGACACCTGTGTCCTGGGAACATGAGTGATGTTTGATTGTTGAAACCTGTGGCCTGCGAACATGACTCAGGTTTGATTCTGGAACCCTGTGTCCTGGGAATATGACTGAGGTTTGATTCTGGAAACCTTTGGCCTGAGAAAATGACTGAGGTTTCATTGTGGAAACATGTGGCCTGGGATCATGACTGAGGTTTGATGGTGGAACACTCTGGCCTGGCAAAATGACTGAGGCTTGATTCTGGAACCGTGTGGCCCGGGAACGTGACTGAGGTTTGATGGCAGAAACCTGTGGCCTGGCAACATGACTGACGTTTGATTCTGGATCCCTGTGGCCTGGGAACATGACTGAGGCGTGATTCTGGAAAACTGTGGCCTGGGAACATGACATCTGTTTAGATTGTGGAATACTGTGCCCCGGGAACCTGACTGAGCCTTGGTTCTGAAACCCTGTGGACTGGGAACATGACTGAGGTTTTATTCTGGAACCCTGTAGCCTGGGAACATAACTGAGGATTGATTCTGGAACCCTGTGGCCTGGGAACATGATACCGGTGGATTCTGGAACCCTGGGGACTGGGCATGTGACATCTGTTTAGATTGTGGAATACTGTGGCCCGGGAAGTTGACTGAGCCTTGGTTCTGGAACCCTGTGGATTGGGAACATGACTGAGGTTTTATTCTAGAACCCTGTAGCCTGGAAACATAACTGAGGATTGATTCTCGAACCCTGTGGCCTGGGAACATGACATCGGTGGATTCTAGAACCCTGTGGCCTGGGAACATGTCTGAGGTTTGATGGTGGAAACCTGTGGCTTGGCAACATGACTAAGGTTTGATTCTGGAAGACTGTGGCCAGGAAGCATGATATCTGGTTGATTCTGGAAACTTGTGTCCTGGGAACATGACTGAGGTTTGTTTCTGGAAGCCTGTGCCCTGGGAACATGACTGAGGTTTGATTCTGGACACCTGTGTCCTGGGAACATGACTGAGGTTTGATGGTTGAAACCTGTGGCCCGCGCACATGACTCAGGTTTGATTCTGGAACCATGTGTCCTGGGAACATGACTGAGGTTTAATTTTGGAAACCTTTGGCCTGGGAAAATGACTGAGGTTTCATTGTGGAAACATGTGGCCTGGGATCATGACTGAGGTTTGATGGTGGAACACTCTGGCCTGGCAAAATGACTGAGGCTTGATTCTGGAACCCTGTGGCCTGGGAACATGAGAACGGTTTGATTCTGGAACCCTGTGGCCTTTAACATGACATCGGTGGATTCTGGAACCCTGTGGCCTGGGAACATGAGAACGGTTTGATTCTGGAACCCTGTGGCCTGGGAACATGAGTGAGGATTGATGGTGGAACCCTGTGGCCTGGCAACATGACTGAGGTTTGATACTGGAAGACTGTGGCCAGGAAACATGATATCGGGTTGATTCTGGAAACTTCTGTCCTGGGAACAAGACTGAGGTTTGATTCTGGAACCCTGTGTCCTGGGAATATGACAAAGGTTTGTTGCTGGAAGCCTGTTCCCTGGGTACATGACTGAGGTTTGATTCTGGACACCTGTGTCCTGGGAACATGAGTGATGTTTGATTGTTGAAACCTGTGGCCTGCGAACATGACTCAGGTTTGATTCTGGAACCCTGTGTCCTGGGAATATGACTGAGGTTTGATTCTGGAAACCTTTGGCCTGAGAAAATGACTGAGGTTTCATTGTGGAAACATGTGGCCTGGGATCATGACTGAGGTTTGATGGTGGAACACTCTGGCCTGGCAAAATGACTGAGGCTTGATTCTGGAACCCTGTGGCCCGGGAACGTGACTGAGGTTTGATGGCAGAAACCTGTGGCCTGGCAACATGACTGACGTTTGATTCTGGATCCCTGTGGCCTGGGAACATGACTGAGGCGTGATTCTGGAAAACTGTGGCCTGGGAACATGACATCTGTTTAGATTGTGGAATACTGTGCCCCTGGAACCTGACTGAGCCTTGGTTCTGAAACCCTGTGGACTGGGAACATGACTGAGGTTTTATTCTGGAACCCTGTAGCCTGGGAACATAACTGAGGATTGATTCTGGAACCCTGTGGCCTGGGAACATGATACCGGTGGATTCTGGAACCCTGGGGACTGGGCATGTGACATCTGTTTAGATTGTGGAATACTGTGCCCCGGGAACCTGACTGAGCCTTGGTTCTGGAACCCTGTGGATTGGGAACATGACTGAGGTTTTATTCTAGAACCCTGTAGCCTGGAAACATAACTGAGGATTGATTCTCGAACCCTGTGGCCTGGGAACATGACATCGGTGGATTCTAGAACCCTGTGGCCTGGGAACATGTCTGAGGTTTGATGGTGGAAACCTGTGGCTTGGCAACATGACTAAGGTTTGATTCTGGAAGACTGTGGCCAGGAAGCATGATATCTGGTTGATTCTGGAAACTTGTGTCCTGGGAACATGACTGAGGTTTGTTTCTGGAAGCCTGTGCCCTGGGAACATGACTGAGGTTTGATTCTGGACACCTGTGTCCTGGGAACATGACTGAGGTTTGATGGTTGAAACCTGTGGCCCGCGCACATGACTCAGGTTTGATTCTGGAACCATGTGTCCTGGGAACATGACTGAGGTTTGATTTTGGAAACCTTTGGCCTGGGAAAATGACTGAGGTTTCATTGTGGAAACATGTGGCCTGGGATCATGACTGAGGTTTGATGGTGGAACACTCTGGCCTGGCAAAATGACTGAGGCTTGATTCTGGAACCCTGTGGCCCGGGAACATGAGAACGGTTTGATTCTGGAACCCTGTGGCCTTTAACATGACATCGGTGGATTCTGGAACCCTGTGGCCTGGGAACATGAGAACGGTTTGATTCTGGAACCCTGTGGCCTGGGAACATGAGTGAGGATTGATGGTGGAACCCTGTGGCCTGGCAACATGACTGAGGTTTGATACTGGAAGACTGTGGCCAGGAAACATGATATCGGGTTGATTCTGGAAACTTCTGTCCTGGGAACAAGACTGAGGTTTGATTCTGGAACCCTGTGTCCTGGGAATATGACAAAGGTTTGTTGCTGGAAGCCTGTTCCCTGGGTACATGACTGAGGTTTGATTCTGGACACCTGTGTCCTGGGAACATGAGTGATGTTTGATTGTTGAAACCTGTGGCCTGCGAACATGACTCAGGTTTGATTCTGGAACCCTGTGTCCTGGGAATATGACTGAGGTTTGATTCTGGAAACCTTTGGCCTGAGAAAATGACTGAGGTTTCATTGTGGAAACATGTGGCCTGGGATCATGACTGAGGTTTGATGGTGGAACACTCTGGCCTGGCAAAATGACTGAGGCTTGATTCTGGAACCCTGTGGCCCGGGAACGTGACTGAGGTTTGATGGCAGAAACCTGTGGCCTGGCAACATGACTGACGTTTGATTCTGGATCCCTGTGGCCTGGGAACATGACTGAGGCGTGATTCTGGAAAACTGTGGCCTGGGAACATGACATCTGTTTAGATTGTGGAATACTGTGCCCCGGGAACCTGACTGAGCCTTGGTTCTGAAACCCTGTGGACTGGGAACATGACTGAGGTTTTATTCTGGAACCCTGTAGCCTGGGAACATAACTGAGGATTGATTCTGGAACCCTGTGGCCTGGGAACATGATACCGGTGGATTCTGGAACCCTGGGGACTGGGCATGTGACATCTGTTTAGATTGTGGAATACTGTGCCCCGGGAACCTGACTGAGCCTTGGTTCTGGAACCCTGTGGATTGGGAACATGACTGAGGTTTTATTCTAGAACCCTGTAGCCTGGAAACATAACTGAGGATTGATTCTCGAACCCTGTGGCCTGGGAACATGACATCGGTGGATTCTAGAACCCTGTGGCCTGGGAACATGTCTGAGGTTTGATGGTGGAAACCTGTGGCTTGGCAACATGACTAAGGTTTGATTCTGGAAGACTGTGGCCAGGAAGCATGATATCTGGTTGATTCTGGAAACTTGTGTCCTGGGAACATGACTGAGGTTTGTTTCTGGAAGCCTGTGCCCTGGGAACATGACTGAGGTTTGATTCTGGACACCTGTGTCCTGGGAACATGACTGAGGTTTGATGGTTGAAACCTGTGGCCCGCGCACATGACTCAGGTTTGATTCTGGAACCATGTGTCCTGGGAACATGACTGAGGTTTGATTTTGGAAACCTTTGGCCTGGGAAAATGACTGAGGTTTCATTGTGGAAACATGTGGCCTGGGATGATGACTGAGGTTTGATGGTGGAACACTCTGGCCTGGCAAAATGACTGAGGCTTGATTCTGGAACCCTGTGGCCCGGGAACATGAGAACGGTTTGATTCTGGAACCCTGTGGCCTTTAACATGACATCGGTGGATTCTGGAACCCTGTGGCCTGGGAACATGAGAACGGTTTGATTCTGGAACCCAGTGGCCTGGGAACATGAGTGAGGATTGATGGTGGAACCCTGTGGCCTGGCAACATGACTGAGGTTTGATACTGGAAGACTGTGGCCAGGAAACATGATATCGGGTTGATTCTGGAAACTTCTGTCCTGGGAACAAGACTGAGGTTTGATTCTGGAACCCTGTGTCCTGGGAATATGACAAAGGTTTGTTGCTGGAAGCCTGTTCCCTGGGTACATGACTGAGGTTTGATTCTGGACACCTGTGTCCTGGGAACATGAGTGATGTTTGATTGTTGAAACCTGTGGCCTGCGAACATGACTCAGGTTTGATTCTGGAACCCTGTGTCCTGGGAATATGACTGAGGTTTGATTCTGGAAACCTTTGGCCTGAGAAAATGACTGAGGTTTCATTGTGGAAACATGTGGCCTGGGATCATGACTGAGGTTTGATGGTGGAACACTCTGGCCTGGCAAAATGACTGAGGCTTGATTCTGGAACCCAGTGGCCCGGGAACGTGACTGAGGTTTGATGGCAGAAACCTGTGGCCTGGCAACATGACTGACGTTTGATTCTGGATCCCTGTGGCCTGGGAACATGACTGAGGCGTGATTCTGGAAAACTTTGGCCTGGGAACATGACATCTGTTTAGATTGTGGAATACTGTGCCCCGGGAACCTGACTGAGCCTTGGTTCTGAAACCCTGTGGACTGGGAACATGACTGAGGTTTTATTCTGGAACCCTGTAGCCTGGGAACATAACTGAGGATTGATTCTGGAACCCTGTGGCCTGGGAACATGATACCGGTGGATTCTGGAACCCTGGGGACTGGGCATGTGACATCTGTTTAGATTGTGGAATACTGTGCCCCGGGAACCTGACTGAGCCTTGGTTCTGGAACCCTGTGGATTGGGAACATGACTGAGGTTTTATTCTAGAACCCTGTAGCCTGGAAACATAACTGAGGATTGATTCTCAAACCCTGTGGCCTGGGAACATGACATCGGTGGATTCTAGAACCCTGTGGCCTGGGAACATGTCTGAGGTTTGATGGTGGAAACCTGTGGCTTGGCAACATGACTAAGGTTTGATTCTGGAAGACTGTGGCCAGGAAGCATGATATCTGGTTGATTCTGGAAACTTGTGTCCTGGGAACATGACTGAGGTTTGTTTCTGGAAGCCTGTGCCCTGGGAACATGACTGAGGTTTGATTCTGGACACCTGTGTCCTGGGAACATGACTGAGGTTTGATGGTTGAAACCTGTGGCCCGCGCACATGACTCAGGTTTGATTCTGGAACCATGTGTCCTGGGAACATGACTGAGGTTTGATTTTGGAAACCTTTGGCCTGGGAAAATGACTGAGGTTTCATTGTGGAAACATGTGGCCTGGGATCATGACTGAGGTTTGATGGTGGAACACTCTGGCCTGGCAAAATGACTGAGGCTTGATTCTGGAACCCTGTGGCCCGGGAACATGAGAACGGTTTGATTCTGGAACCCTGTGGCCTTTAACATGACATCGGTGGATTCTGGAACCCTGTGGCCTGGGAACATGAGAACGGTTTGATTCTGGAACCCTGTGGCCTGGGAACATGAGTGAGGATTGATGGTGGAACCCTGTGGCCTGGCAACATGACTGAGGTTTGATACTGGAAGACTGTGGCCAGGAAACATGATATCGGGTTGATTCTGGAAACTTCTGTCCTGGGAACAAGACTGAGGTTTGATTCTGGAACCCTGTGTCCTGGGAATATGACAAAGGTTTGTTGCTGGAAGCCTGTTCCCTGGGTACATGACTGAGGTTTGATTCTGGACACCTGTGTCCTGGGAACATGAGTGATGTTTGATTGTTGAAACCTGTGGCCTGCGAACATGACTCAGGTTTGATTCTGGAACCCTGTGTCCTGGGAATATGACTGAGGTTTGATTCTGGAAACCTTTGGCCTGAGAAAATGACTGAGGTTTCATTGTGGAAACATGTGGCCTGGGATCATGACTGAGGTTTGATGGTGGAACACTCTGGCCTGGCAAAATGACTGAGGCTTGATTCTGGAACCCAGTGGCCCGGGAACGTGACTGAGGTTTGATGGCAGAAACCTGTGGCCTGGCAACATGACTGACGTTTGATTCTGGATCCCTGTGGCCTGGGAACATGACTGAGGCGTGATTCTGGAAAACTTTGGCCTGGGAACATGACATCTGTTTAGATTGTGGAATACTGTGCCCCGGGAACCTGACTGAGCCTTGGTTCTGGAACTCTGTGGATTGGGAACATGACTGAGGTTTTATTCTAGAACCCTGTAGCCTGGAAACATAACTGAGGATTGATTCTCGAACCCTGTGGCCTGGGAACATGACATCGGTGGATTCTAGAACCCTGTGGCCTGGGAACATGTCTGAGGTTTGATGGTGGAAACCTGTGGCTTGGCAACATGACTAAGGTTTGATTCTGGAAGACTGTGGCCAGGAAGCATGATATCTGGTTGATTCTGGAAACTTGTGTCCTGGGAACATGACTGAGGTTTGTTTCTGGAAGCCTGTGCCCTAGGAACATGACTGAGGTTTGATTCTGGACACCTGTGTCCTGGGAACATGACTGAGGTTTGATGGTTGAAACCTGTGGCCCGCGCACATGACTCAGGTTTGATTCTGGAACCATGTGTCCTGGGAACATGACTGAGGTTTGATTTTGGAAACCTTTGGCCTGGGAAAATGACTGAGGTTTCATTGTGGAAACATGTGGCCTGGGATCATGACTGAGGTTTGATGGTGGAACACTCTGGCCTGGCAAAATGACTGAGGCTTGATTCTGGAACCCTGTGGCCTGGGAACATGAGAACGGTTTGATTCTGGAACCCTGTGGCCTTTAACATGACATCGGTGGATTCTGGAACCCTGTGGCCTGGGAACATGAGAACGGTTTGATTCTGGAACCCTGTGGCCTGGGAACATGAGTGAGGATTGATGGTGGAACCCTGTGGCCTGGCAACATGACTGAGGTTTGATACTGGAAGACTGTGGCCAGGAAACATGATATCGGGTTGATTCTGGAAACTTCTGTCCTGGGAACAAGACTGAGGTTTGATTCTGGAACCCTGTGTCCTGGGAATATGACAAAGGTTTGTTGCTGGAAGCCTGTTCCCTGGGTACATGACTGAGGTTTGATTCTGGACACCTGTGTCCTGGGAACATGAGTGATGTTTGATTGTTGAAACCTGTGGCCTGCGAACATGACTCAGGTTTGATTCTGGAACCCTGTGTCCTGGGAATATGACTGAGGTTTGATTCTGGAAACCTTTGGCCTGAGAAAATGACTGAGGTTTCATTGTGGAAACATGTGGCCTGGGATCATGACTGAGGTTTGATGGTGGAACACTCTGGCCTGGCAAAATGACTGAGGCTTGATTCTGGAACCCTGTGGCCCGGGAACGTGACTGAGGTTTGATGGCAGAAACCTGTGGCCTGGCAACATGACTGACGTTTGATTCTGGATCCCTGTGGCCTGGGAACATGACTGAGGCGTGATTCTGGAAAACTGTGGCCTGGGAACATGACATCTGTTTAGATTGTGGAATACTGTGCCCCTGGAACCTGACTGAGCCTTGGTTCTGAAACCCTGTGGACTGGGAACATGACTGAGGTTTTATTCTGGAACCCTGTAGCCTGGGAACATAACTGAGGATTGATTCTGGAACCCTGTGGCCTGGGAACATGATACCGGTGGATTCTGGAACCCTGGGGACTGGGCATGTGACATCTGTTTAGATTGTGGAATACTGTGCCCTGGGAACCTGACTGAGCCTTGGTTCTGGAACCCTGTGGATTGGGAACATGACTGAGGTTTTATTCTAGAACCCTGTAGCCTGGAAACATAACTGAGGATTGATTCTCGAACCCTGTGGCCTGGGAACATGACATCGGTGGATTCTAGAACCCTGTGGCCTGGGAACATGTCTGAGGTTTGATGGTGGAAACCTGTGGCTTGGCAACATGACTAAGGTTTGATTCTGGAAGACTGTGGGCAGGAAGCATGATATCTGGTTGATTCTGGAAACTTCTGTCCTGGGAACATGACTGAGGTTTGTTTCTGGAAGCCTGTGCCCTGGGAACATGACTGAGGTTTGATTCTGGACACCTGTGTCCTGGGAACATGACTGAGGTTTGATGGTTGAAACCTGTGGCCCGCGCACATGACTCAGGTTTGATTCTGGAACCATGTGTCCTGGGAACATGACTGAGGTTTGATTTTGGAAACCTTTGGCCTGGGAAAATGACTGAGGTTTCATTGTGGAAACATGTGGCCTGGGATCATGACTGAGGTTTGATGGTGGAACACTCTGGCCTGGCAAAATGACTGAGGCTTGATTCTGGAACCCTGTGGCCTGGGAACATGAGAACGGTTTGATTCTGGAACCCTGTGGCCTTTAACATGACATCGGTGGATTCTGGAACCCTGTGGCCTGGGAACATGAGAACGGTTTGATTCTGGAACCCTGTGGCCTGGGAACATGAGTGAGGATTGATGGTGGAACCCTGTGGCCTGGCAACATGACTGAGGTTTGATACTGGAAGACTGTGGCCAGGAAACATGATATCGGGTTGATTCTGGAAACTTCTGTCCTGAGAACAAGACTGAGGTTTGATTCTGGAACCCTGTGTCCTGGGAATATGACAAAGGTTTGTTGCTGGAAGCCTGTTCCCTGGGTACATGACTGAGGTTTGATTCTGGACACCTGTGTCCTGGGAACATGAGTGATGTTTGATTGTTGAAACCTGTGGCCTGCGAACATGACTCAGGTTTGATTCTGGAACCCTGTGTCCTGGGAATATGACTGAGGTTTGATTCTGGAAACCTTTGGCCTGAGAAAATGACTGAGGTTTCATTGTGGAAACATGTGGCCTGGGATCATGACTGAGGTTTGATGGTGGAACACTCTGGCCTGGCAAAATGACTGAGGCTTGATTCTGGAACCCAGTGGCCCGGGAACGTGACTGAGGTTTGATGGCAGAAACCTGTGGCCTGGCAACATGACTGACGTTTGATTCTGGATCCCTGTGGCCTGGGAACATGACTGAGGCGTGATTCTGGAAAACTTTGGCCTGGGAACATGACATCTGTTTAGATTGTGGAATACTGTGCCCCGGGAACCTGACTGAGCCTTGGTTCTGAAACCCTGTGGACTGGGAACATGACTGAGGTTTTATTCTGGAACCCTGTAGCCTGGGAACATAACTGAGGATTGATTCTGGAACCCTGTGGCCTGGGAACATGATACCGGTGGATTCTGGAACCCTGGGGACTGGGCATGTGACATCTGTTTAGATTGTGGAATACTGTGCCCCGGGAACCTGACTGAGCCTTGGTTCTGGAACCCTGTGGATTGGGAACATGACTGAGGTTTTATTCTAGAACCCTGTAGCCTGGAAACATAACTGAGGATTGATTCTCAAACCCTGTGGCCTGGGAACATGACATCGGTGGATTCTAGAACCCTGTGGCCTGGGAACATGTCTGAGGTTTGATGGTGGAAACCTGTGGCTTGGCAACATGACTAAGGTTTGATTCTGGAAGACTGTGGCCAGGAAGCATGATATCTGGTTGATTCTGGAAACTTGTGTCCTGGGAACATGACTGAGGTTTGTTTCTGGAAGCCTGTGCCCTGGGAACATGACTGAGGTTTGATTCTGGACACCTGTGTCCTGGGAACATGACTGAGGTTTGTTTCTGGAAGCCTGTGCCCTGGGAACATGACTGAGGTTTGATTCTGGACACCTGTGTCCTGGGAACATGACTGAGGTTTGATGGTTGAAACCTGTGGCCCGCGCACATGACTCAGGTTTGATTCTGGAACCATGTGTCCTGGGAACATGACTGAGGTTTGATTTTGGAAACCTTTGGCCTGGGAAAATGACTGAGGTTTCATTGTGGAAACATGTGGCCTGGGATCATGACTGAGGTTTGATGGTGGAACACTCTGGCCTGGCAAAATGACTGAGGCTTGATTCTGGAACCCTGTGGCCCGGGAACATGAGAACGGTTTGATTCTGGAACCCTGTGGCCTTTAACATGACATCGGTGGATTCTGGAACCCTGTGGCCTGGGAACATGAGAACGGTTTGATTCTGGAACCCTGTGGCCTGGGAACATGAGTGAGGATTGATGGTGGAACCCTGTGGCCTGGCAACATGACTGAGGTTTGATACTGGAAGACTGTGGCCAGGAAACATGATATCGGGTTGATTCTGGAAACTTCTGTCCTGGGAACAAGACTGAGGTTTGATTCTGGAACCCTGTGTCCTGGGAATATGACAAAGGTTTGTTGCTGGAAGCCTGTTCCCTGGGTACATGACTGAGGTTTGATTCTGGACACCTGTGTCCTGGGAACATGAGTGATGTTTGATTGTTGAAACCTGTGGCCTGCGAACATGACTCAGGTTTGATTCTGGAACCCTGTGTCCTGGGAATATGACTGAGGTTTGATTCTGGAAACCTTTGGCCTGAGAAAATGACTGAGGTTTCATTGTGGAAACATGTGGCCTGGGATCATGACTGAGGTTTGATGGTGGAACACTCTGGCCTGGCAAAATGACTGAGGCTTGATTCTGGAACCCAGTGGCCCGGGAACGTGACTGAGGTTTGATGGCAGAAACCTGTGGCCTGGCAACATGACTGACGTTTGATTCTGGATCCCTGTGGCCTGGGAAAATGACTGAGGCGTGATTCTGGAAAACTTTGGCCTGGGAACATGACATCTGTTTAGATTGTGGAATACTGTGCCCCGGGAACCTGACTGAGCCTTGGTTCTGGAACCCTGTGGATTGGGAACATGACTGAGGTTTTATTCTAGAACCCTGTAGCCTGGAAACATAACTGAGGATTGATTCTCGAACCCTGTGGCCTGGGAACATGACATCGGTGGATTCTAGAACCCTGTGGCCTGGGAACATGTCTGAGGTTTGATGGTGGAAACCTGTGGCTTGGCAACATGACTAAGGTTTGATTCTGGAAGACTGTGGCCAGGAAGCATGATATCTGGTTGATTCTGGAAACTTGGGTCCTGGGAACATGACTGAGGTTTGTTTCTGGAAGCCTGTGCCCTAGGAACATGACTGAGGTTTGATTCTGGACACCTGTGTCCTGGGAACATGACTGAGGTTTGATGGTTGAAACCTGTGGCCCGCGCACATGACTCAGGTTTGATTCTGGAACCATGTGTCCTGGGAACATGACTGAGGTTTGATTTTGGAAACCTTTGGCCTGGGAAAATGACTGAGGTTTCATTGTGGAAACATGTGGCCTGGGATCATGACTGAGGTTTGATGGTGGAACACTCTGGCCTGGCAAAATGACTGAGGCTTGATTCTGGAACCCTGTGGCCTGGGAACATGAGAACGGTTTGATTCTGGAACCCTGTGGCCTTTAACATGACATCGGTGGATTCTGGAACCCTGTGGCCTGGGAACATGAGAACGGTTTGATTCTGGAACCCTGTGGCCTGGGAACATGAGTGAGGATTGATGGTGGAACCCTGTGGCCTGGCAACATGACTGAGGTTTGATACTGGAAGACTGTGGCCAGGAAACATGATATCGGGTTGATTCTGGAAACTTCTGTCCTGGGAACAAGACTGAGGTTTGATTCTGGAACCCTGTGTCCTGGGAATATGACAAAGGTTTGTTGCTGGAAGCCTGTTCCCTGGGTACATGACTGAGGTTTGATTCTGGACACCTGTGTCCTGGGAACATGAGTGATGTTTGATTGTTGAAACCTGTGGCCTGCGAACATGACTCAGGTTTGATTCTGGAACCCTGTGTCCTGGGAATATGACTGAGGTTTGATTCTGGAAACCTTTGGCCTGAGAAAATGACTGAGGTTTCATTGTGGAAACATGTGGCCTGGGATCATGACTGAGGTTTGATGGTGGAACACTCTGGCCTGGCAAAATGACTGAGGCTTGATTCTGGAACCCTGTGGCCCGGGAACGTGACTGAGGTTTGATGGCAGAAACCTGTGGCCTGGCAACATGACTGACGTTTGATTCTGGATCCCTGTGGCCTGGGAACATGACTGAGGCGTGATTCTGGAAAACTGTGGCCTGGGAACATGACATCTGTTTAGATTGTGGAATACTGTGCCCCTGGAACCTGACTGAGCCTTGGTTCTGAAACCCTGTGGACTGGGAACATGACTGAGGTTTTATTCTGGAACCCTGTAGCCTGGGAACATAACTGAGGATTGATTCTGGAACCCTGTGGCCTGGGAACATGATACCGGTGGATTCTGGAACCCTGGGGACTGGGCATGTGACATCTGTTTAGATTGTGGAATACTGTGCCCCGGGAACCTGACTGAGCCTTGGTTCTGGAACCCTGTGGATTGGGAACATGACTGAGGTTTTATTCTAGAACCCTGTAGCCTGGAAACATAACTGAGGATTGATTCTCGAACCCTGTGGCCTGGGAACATGACATCGGTGGATTCTAGAACCCTGTGGCCTGGGAACATGTCTGAGGTTTGATGGTGGAAACCTGTGGCTTGGCAACATGACTAAGGTTTGATTCTGGAAGACTGTGGGCAGGAAGCATGATATCTGGTTGATTCTGGAAACTTCTGTCCTGGGAACATGACTGAGGTTTGTTTCTGGAAGCCTGTGCCCTGGGAACATGACTGAGGTTTGATTCTGGACACCTGTGTCCTGGGAACATGACTGAGGTTTGATGGTTGAAACCTGTGGCCCGCGCACATGACTCAGGTTTGATTCTGGAACCATGTGTCCTGGGAACATGACTGAGGTTTGATTTTGGAAACCTTTGGCCTGGGAAAATGACTGAGGTTTCATTGTGGAAACATGTGGCCTGGGATCATGACTGAGGTTTGATGGTGGAACACTCTGGCCTGGCAAAATGACTGAGGCTTGATTCTGGAACCCTGTGGCCTGGGAACATGAGAACGGTTTGATTCTGGAACCCTGTGGCCTTTAACATGACATCGGTGGATTCTGGAACCCTGTGGCCTGGGAACATGAGAACGGTTTGATTCTGGAACCCTGTGGCCTGGGAACATGAGTGAGGATTGATGGTGGAACCCTGTGGCCTGGCAACATGACTGAGGTTTGATACTGGAAGACTGTGGCCAGGAAACATGATATCGGGTTGATTCTGGAAACTTCTGTCCTGAGAACAAGACTGAGGTTTGATTCTGGAACCCTGTGTCCTGGGAATATGACAAAGGTTTGTTGCTGGAAGCCTGTTCCCTGGGTACATGACTGAGGTTTGATTCTGGACACCTGTGTCCTGGGAACATGAGTGATGTTTGATTGTTGAAACCTGTGGCCTGCGAACATGACTCAGGTTTGATTCTGGAACCCTGTGTCCTGGGAATATGACTGAGGTTTGATTCTGGAAACCTTTGGCCTGAGAAAATGACTGAGGTTTCATTGTGGAAACATGTGGCCTGGGATCATGACTGAGGTTTGATGGTGGAACACTCTGGCCTGGCAAAATGACTGAGGCTTGATTCTGGAACCCAGTGGCCCGGGAACGTGACTGAGGTTTGATGGCAGAAACCTGTGGCCTGGCAACATGACTGACGTTTGATTCTGGATCCCTGTGGCCTGGGAACATGACTGAGGCGTGATTCTGGAAAACTTTGGCCTGGGAACATGACATCTGTTTAGATTGTGGAATACTGTGCCCCGGGAACCTGACTGAGCCTTGGTTCTGAAACCCTGTGGACTGGGAACATGACTGAGGTTTTATTCTGGAACCCTGTAGCCTGGGAACATAACTGAGGATTGATTCTGGAACCCTGTGGCCTGGGAACATGATACCGGTGGATTCTGGAACCCTGGGGACTGGGCATGTGACATCTGTTTAGATTGTGGAATACTGTGGCCCGGGAACCTGACTGAGCCTTGGTTCTGGAACCCTGTGGATTGGGAACATGACTGAGGTTTTATTCTAGAACCCTGTAGCCTGGAAACATAACTGAGGATTGATTCTCGAACCCTGTGGCCTGGGAACATGACATCGGTGGATTCTAGAACCCTGTGGCCTGGGAACATGTCTGAGGTTTGATGGTGGAAACCTGTGGCTTGGCAACATGACTAAGGTTTGATTCTGGAAGACTGTGGCCAGGAAGCATGATATCTGGTTGATTCTGGAAACTTGTGTCCTGGGAACATGACTGAGGTTTGTTTCTGGAAGCCTGTGCCCTGGGAACATGACTGAGGTTTGATTCTGGACACCTGTGTCCTGGGAACATGACTGAGGTTTGATGGTTGAAACCTGTGGCCCGCGCACATGACTCAGGTTTGATTCTGGAACCATGTGTCCTGGGAACATGACTGAGGTTTGATTTTGGAAACCTTTGGCCTGGGAAAATGACTGAGGTTTCATTGTGGAAACATGTGGCCTGGGATCATGACTGAGGTTTGATGGTGGAACACTCTGGCCTGGCAAAATGACTGAGGCTTGATTCTGGAACCCTGTGGCCCGGGAACATGAGAACGGTTTGATTCTGGAACCCTGTGGCCTTTAACATGACATCGGTGGATTCTGGAACCCTGTGGCCTGGGAACATGAGAACGGTTTGATTCTGGAACCCTGTGGCCTGGGAACATGAGTGAGGATTGATGGTGGAACCCTGTGGCCTGGCAACATGACTGAGGTTTGATACTGGAAGACTGTGGCCAGGAAACATGATATCGGGTTGATTCTGGAAACTTCTGTCCTGGGAACAAGACTGAGGTTTGATTCTGGAACCCTGTGTCCTGGGAATATGACAAAGGTTTGTTGCTGGAAGCCTGTTCCCTGGGTACATGACTGAGGTTTGATTCTGGACACCTGTGTCCTGGGAACATGAGTGATGTTTGATTGTTGAAACCTGTGGCCTGCGAACATGACTCAGGTTTGATTCTGGAACCCTGTGTCCTGGGAATATGACTGAGGTTTGATTCTGGAAACCTTTGGCCTGAGAAAATGACTGAGGTTTCATTGTGGAAACATGTGGCCTGGGATCATGACTGAGGTTTGATGGTGGAACACTCTGGCCTGGCAAAATGACTGAGGCTTGATTCTGGAACCCTGTGGCCCGGGAACGTGACTGAGGTTTGATGGCAGAAACCTGTGGCCTGGCAACATGACTGACGTTTGATTCTGGATCCCTGTGGCCTGGGAACATGACTGAGGCGTGATTCTGGAAAACTGTGGCCTGGGAACATGACATCTGTTTAGATTGTGGAATACTGTGCCCCGGGAACCTGACTGAGCCTTGGTTCTGAAACCCTGTGGACTGGGAACATGACTGAGGTTTTATTCTGGAACCCTGTAGCCTGGGAACATAACTGAGGATTGATTCTGGAACCCTGTGGCCTGGGAACATGATACCGGTGGATTCTGGAACCCTGGGGACTGGGCATGTGACATCTGTTTAGATTGTGGAATACTGTGGCCCGGGAACCTGACTGAGCCTTGGTTCTGGAACCCTGTGGATTGGGAACATGACTGAGGTTTTATTCTAGAACCCTGTAGCCTGGAAACATAACTGAGGATTGATTCTCGAACCCTGTGGCCTGGGAACATGACATCGGTGGATTCTAGAACCCTGTGGCCTGGGAACATGTCTGAGGTTTGATGGTGGAAACCTGTGGCTTGGCAACATGACTAAGGTTTGATTCTGGAAGACTGTGGCCAGGAAGCATGATATCTGGTTGATTCTGGAAACTTGTGTCCTGGGAACATGACTGAGGTTTGTTTCTGGAAGCCTGTGCCCTGGGAACATGACTGAGGTTTGATTCTGGACACCTGTGTCCTGGGAACATGACTGAGGTTTGATGGTTGAAACCTGTGGCCCGCGCACATGACTCAGGTTTGATTCTGGAACCATGTGTCCTGGGAACATGACTGAGGTTTGATTTTGGAAACCTTTGGCCTGGGAAAATGACTGAGGTTTCATTGTGGAAACATGTGGCCTGGGATCATGACTGAGGTTTGATGGTAGAACACTCTGGCCTGGCAAAATGACTGAGGCTTGATTCTGGAACCCTGTGGCCCGGGAACATGAGAACGGTTTGATTCTGGAACCCTGTGGCCTTTAACATGACATCGGTGGATTCTGGAACCCTGTGGCCTGGGAACATGAGAACGGTTTGATTCTGGAACCCTGTGGCCTGGGAACATGAGTGAGGATTGATGGTGGAACCCTGTGGCCTGGCAACATGACTGAGGTTTGATACTGGAAGACTGTGGCCAGGAAACATGATATCGGGTTGATTCTGGAAACTTCTGTCCTGGGAACAAGACTGAGGTTTGATTCTGGAACCCTGTGTCCTGGGAATATGACAAAGGTTTGTTGCTGGAAGCCTGTTCCCTGGGTACATGACTGAGGTTTGATTCTGGACACCTGTGTCCTGGGAACATGAGTGATGTTTGATTGTTGAAACCTGTGGCCTGCGAACATGACTCAGGTTTGATTCTGGAACCCTGTGTCCTGGGAATATGACTGAGGTTTGATTCTGGAAACCTTTGGCCTGAGAAAATGACTGAGGTTTCATTGTGGAAACATGTGGCCTGGGATCATGACTGAGGTTTGATGGTGGAACACTCTGGCCTGGCAAAATGACTGAGGCTTGATTCTGGAACCCTGTGGCCCGGGAACGTGACTGAGGTTTGATGGCAGAAACCTGTGGCCTGGCAACATGACTGACGTTTGATTCTGGATCCCTGTGGCCTGGGAACATGACTGAGGCGTGATTCTGGAAAACTGTGGCCTGGGAACATGACATCTGTTTAGATTGTGGAATACTGTGCCCCGGGAACCTGACTGAGCCTTGGTTCTGAAACCCTGTGGACTGGGAACATGACTGAGGTTTTATTCTGGAACCCTGTAGCCTGGGAACATAACTGAGGATTGATTCTGGAACCCTGTGGCCTGGGAACATGATACCGGTGGATTCTGGAACCCTGGGGACTGGGCATGTGACATCTGTTTAGATTGTGGAATACTGTGCCCCGGGAACCTGACTGAGCCTTGGTTCTGGAACCCTGTGGATTGGGAACATGACTGAGGTTTTATTCTAGAACCCTGTAGCCTGGAAACATAACTGAGGATTGATTCTCGAACCCTGTGGCCTGGGAACATGACATCGGTGGATTCTAGAACCCTGTGGCCTGGGAACATGTCTGAGGTTTGATGGTGGAAACCTGTGGCTTGGCAACATGACTAAGGTTTGATTCTGGAAGACTGTGGCCAGGAAGCATGATATCTGGTTGATTCTGGAAACTTGTGTCCTGGGAACATGACTGAGGTTTGTTTCTGGAAGCCTGTGCCCTGGGAACATGACTGAGGTTTGATTCTGGACACC
Source organism: Balaenoptera physalus (assembly GCF_965194825.1). Lineage (NCBI taxonomy): Eukaryota > Metazoa > Chordata > Mammalia > Artiodactyla > Balaenopteridae > Balaenoptera > Balaenoptera physalus. Next base: position 29,708 of record NW_028126212.1, read on the forward strand.
TGTGTCCTGGGAACATGACTGAGGTTTGTTTCTGGAAGCCTGTGCCCTGGGAACATGACTGAGGTTTGATTCTGGACACCTGTGTCCTGGGAACATGACTGAGGTTTGATGGTTGAAACCTGTGGCCCGCGCACATGACTCAGGTTTGATTCTGGAACCATGTGTCCTGGGAACATGACTGAGGTTTGATTTTGGAAACCTTTGGCCTGGGAAAATGACTGAGGTTTCATTGTGGAAACATGTGGCCTGGGATCATGACTGAGGTTTGATGGTGGAACACTCTGGCCTGGCAAAATGACTGAGGCTTGATTCTGGAACCCTGTGGCCCGGGAACATGAGAACGGTTTGATTCTGGAACCCTGTGGCCTTTAACATGACATCGGTGGATTCTGGAACCCTGTGGCCTGGGAACATGAGAACGGTTTGATTCTGGAACCCTGTGGCCTGGGAACATGAGTGAGGATTGATGGTGGAACCCTGTGGCCTGGCAACATGACTGAGGTTTGATACTGGAAGACTGTGGCCAGGAAACATGATATCGGGTTGATTCTGGAAACTTCTGTCCTGGGAACAAGACTGAGGTTTGATTCTGGAACCCTGTGTCCTGGGAATATGACAAAGGTTTGTTGCTGGAAGCCTGTTCCCTGGGTACATGACTGAGGTTTGATTCTGGACACCTGTGTCCTGGGAACATGAGTGATGTTTGATTGTTGAAACCTGTGGCCTGCGAACATGACTCAGGTTTGATTCTGGAACCCTGTGTCCTGGGAATATGACTGAGGTTTGATTCTGGAAACCTTTGGCCTGAGAAAATGACTGAGGTTTCATTGTGGAAACATGTGGCCTGGGATCATGACTGAGGTTTGATGGTGGAACACTCTGGCCTGGCAAAATGACTGAGGCTTGATTCTGGAACCCTGTGGCCCGGGAACGTGACTGAGGTTTGATGGCAGAAACCTGTGGCCTGGCAACATGACTGACGTTTGATTCTGGATCCCTGTGGCCTGGGAACATGACTGAGGCGTGATTCTGGAAAACTGTGGCCTGGGAACATGACATCTGTTTAGATTGTGGAATACTGTGCCCCGGGAACCTGACTGAGCCTTGGTTCTGAAACCCTGTGGACTGGGAACATGACTGAGGTTTTATTCTGGAACCCTGTAGCCTGGGAACATAACTGAGGATTGATTCTGGAACCCTGTGGCCTGGGAACATGATACCGGTGGATTCTGGAACCCTGGGGACTGGGCATGTGACATCTGTTTAGATTGTGGAATACTGTGCCCCGGGAACCTGACTGAGCCTTGGTTCTGGAACCCTGTGGATTGGGAACATGACTGAGGTTTTATTCTAGAACCCTGTAGCCTGGAAACATAACTGAGGATTGATTCTCGAACCCTGTGGCCTGGGAACATGACATCGGTGGATTCTAGAACCCTGTGGCCTGGGAACATGTCTGAGGTTTGATGGTGGAAACCTGTGGCTTGGCAACATGACTAAGGTTTGATTCTGGAAGACTGTGGCCAGGAAGCATGATATCTGGTTGATTCTGGAAACTTGTGTCCTGGGAACATGACTGAGGTTTGTTTCTGGAAGCCTGTGCCCTGGGAACATGACTGAGGTTTGATTCTGGACACCTGTGTCCTGGGAACATGACTGAGGTTTGATGGTTGAAACCTGTGGCCCGCGCACATGACTCAGGTTTGATTCTGGAACCATGTGTCCTGGGAACATGACTGAGGTTTGATTTTGGAAACCTTTGGCCTGGGAAAATGACTGAGGTTTCATTGTGGAAACATGTGGCCTGGGATCATGACTGAGGTTTGATGGTAGAACACTCTGGCCTGGCAAAATGACTGAGGCTTGATTCTGGAACCCTGTGGCCCGGGAACATGAGAACGGTTTGATTCTGGAACCCTGTGGCCTTTAACATGACATCGGTGGATTCTGGAACCCTGTGGCCTGGGAACATGAGAACGGTTTGATTCTGGAACCCTGTGGCCTGGGAACATGAGTGAGGATTGATGGTGGAACCCTGTGGCCTGGCAACATGACTGAGGTTTGATACTGGAAGACTGTGGCCAGGAAACATGATATCGGGTTGATTCTGGAAACTTCTGTCCTGGGAACAAGACTGAGGTTTGATTCTGGAACCCTGTGTCCTGGGAATATGACAAAGGTTTGTTGCTGGAAGCCTGTTCCCTGGGTACATGACTGAGGTTTGATTCTGGACACCTGTGTCCTGGGAACATGAGTGATGTTTGATTGTTGAAACCTGTGGCCTGCGAACATGACTCAGGTTTGATTCTGGAACCCTGTGTCCTGGGAATATGACTGAGGTTTGATTCTGGAAACCTTTGGCCTGAGAAAATGACTGAGGTTTCATTGTGGAAACATGTGGCCTGGGATCATGACTGAGGTTTGATGGTGGAACACTCTGGCCTGGCAAAATGACTGAGGCTTGATTCTGGAACCCTGTGGCCCGGGAACGTGACTGAGGTTTGATGGCAGAAACCTGTGGCCTGGCAACATGACTGACGTTTGATTCTGGATCCCTGTGGCCTGGGAACATGACTGAGGCGTGATTCTGGAAAACTGTGGCCTGGGAACATGACATCTGTTTAGATTGTGGAATACTGTGCCCCGGGAACCTGACTGAGCCTTGGTTCTGAAACCCTGTGGACTGGGAACATGACTGAGGTTTTATTCTGGAACCCTGTAGCCTGGGAACATAACTGAGGATTGATTCTGGAACCCTGTGGCCTGGGAACATGATACCGGTGGATTCTGGAACCCTGGGGACTGGGCATGTGACATCTGTTTAGATTGTGGAATACTGTGGCCTGGGAACCTGACTGAGCCTTGGTTCTGGAACCCTGTGGATTGGGAACATGACTGAGGTTTTATTCTAGAACCCTGTAGCCTGGAAACATAACTGAGGATTGATTCTCGAACCCTGTGGCCTGGGAACATGACATCGGTGGATTCTAGAACCCTGTGGCCTGGGAACATGTCTGAGGTTTGATGGTGGAAACCTGTGGCTTGGCAACATGACTAAGGTTTGATTCTGGAAGACTGTGGCCAGGAAGCATGATATCTGGTTGATTCTGGAAACTTGTGTCCTGGGAACATGACTGAGGTTTGTTTCTGGAAGCCTGTGCCCTGGGAACATGACTGAGGTTTGATTCTGGACACCTGTGTCCTGGGAACATGACTGAGGTTTGTTTCTGGAAGCCTGTGCCCTGGGAACATGACTGAGGTTTGATTCTGGACACCTGTGTCCTGGGAACATGACTGAGGTTTGATGGTTGAAACCTGTGGCCCGCGCACATGACTCAGGTTTGATTCTGGAACCATGTGTCCTGGGAACATGACTGAGGTTTGATTTTGGAAACCTTTGGCCTGGGAAAATGACTGAGGTTTCATTGTGGAAACATGTGGCCTGGGATCATGACTGAGGTTTGATGGTGGAACACTCTGGCCTGGCAAAATGACTGAGGCTTGATTCTGGAACCCTGTGGCCCGGGAACATGAGAACGGTTTGATTCTGGAACCCTGTGGCCTTTAACATGACATCGGTGGATTCTGGAACCCTGTGGCCTGGGAACATGAGAACGGTTTGATTCTGGAACCCTGTGGCCTGGGAACATGAGTGAGGATTGATGGTGGAACCCTGTGGCCTGGCAACATGACTGAGGTTTGATACTGGAAGACTGTGGCCAGGAAACATGATATCGGGTTGATTCTGGAAACTTCTGTCCTGGGAACAAGACTGAGGTTTGATTCTGGAACCCTGTGTCCTGGGAATATGACAAAGGTTTGTTGCTGGAAGCCTGTTCCCTGGGTACATGACTGAGGTTTGATTCTGGACACCTGTGTCCTGGGAACATGAGTGATGTTTGATTGTTGAAACCTGTGGCCTGCGAACATGACTCAGGTTTGATTCTGGAACCCTGTGTCCTGGGAATATGACTGAGGTTTGATTCTGGAAACCTTTGGCCTGAGAAAATGACTGAGGTTTCATTGTGGAAACATGTGGCCTGGGATCATGACTGAGGTTTGATGGTGGAACACTCTGGCCTGGCAAAATGACTGAGGCTTGATTCTGGAACCCTGTGGCCCGGGAACGTGACTGAGGTTTGATGGCAGAAACCTGTGGCCTGGCAACATGACTGACGTTTGATTCTGGATCCCTGTGGCCTGGGAACATGACTGAGGCGTGATTCTGGAAAACTGTGGCCTGGGAACATGACATCTGTTTAGATTGTGGAATACTGTGCCCCGGGAACCTGACTGAGCCTTGGTTCTGAAACCCTGTGGACTGGGAACATGACTGAGGTTTTATTCTGGAACCCTGTAGCCTGGGAACATAACTGAGGATTGATTCTGGAACCCTGTGGCCTGGGAACATGATACCGGTGGATTCTGGAACCCTGGGGACTGGGCATGTGACATCTGTTTAGATTGTGGAATACTGTGCCCCGGGAACCTGACTGAGCCTTGGTTCTGGAACCCTGTGGATTGGGAACATGACTGAGGTTTTATTCTAGAACCCTGTAGCCTGGAAACATAACTGAGGATTGATTCTCGAACCCTGTGGCCTGGGAACATGACATCGGTGGATTCTAGAACCCTGTGGCCTGGGAACATGTCTGAGGTTTGATGGTGGAAACCTGTGGCTTGGCAACATGACTAAGGTTTGATTCTGGAAGACTGTGGCCAGGAAGCATGATATCTGGTTGATTCTGGAAACTTGTGTCCTGGGAACATGACTGAGGTTTGTTTCTGGAAGCCTGTGCCCTGGGAACATGACTGAGGTTTGATTCTGGACACCTGTGTCCTGGGAACATGACTGAGGTTTGATGGTTGAAACCTGTGGCCCGCGCACATGACTCAGGTTTGATTCTGGAACCATGTGTCCTGGGAACATGACTGAGGTTTGATTTTGGAAACCTTTGGCCTGGGAAAATGACTGAGGTTTCATTGTGGAAACATGTGGCCTGGGATCATGACTGAGGTTTGATGGTAGAACACTCTGGCCTGGCAAAATGACTGAGGCTTGATTCTGGAACCCTGTGGCCCGGGAACATGAGAACGGTTTGATTCTGGAACCCTGTGGCCTTTAACATGACATCGGTGGATTCTGGAACCCTGTGGCCTGGGAACATGAGAACGGTTTGATTCTGGAACCCTGTGGCCTGGGAACATGAGTGAGGATTGATGGTGGAACCCTGTGGCCTGGCAACATGACTGAGGTTTGATACTGGAAGACTGTGGCCAGGAAACATGATATCGGGTTGATTCTGGAAACTTCTGTCCTGGGAACAAGACTGAGGTTTGATTCTGGAACCCTGTGTCCTGGGAATATGACAAAGGTTTGTTGCTGGAAGCCTGTTCCCTGGGTACATGACTGAGGTTTGATTCTGGACACCTGTGTCCTGGGAACATGAGTGATGTTTGATTGTTGAAACCTGTGGCCTGCGAACATGACTCAGGTTTGATTCTGGAACCCTGTGTCCTGGGAATATGACTGAGGTTTGATTCTGGAAACCTTTGGCCTGAGAAAATGACTGAGGTTTCATTGTGGAAACATGTGGCCTGGGATCATGACTGAGGTTTGATGGTGGAACACTCTGGCCTGGCAAAATGACTGAGGCTTGATTCTGGAACCCTGTGGCCCGGGAACGTGACTGAGGTTTGATGGCAGAAACCTGTGGCCTGGCAACATGACTGACGTTTGATTCTGGATCCCTGTGGCCTGGGAACATGACTGAGGCGTGATTCTGGAAAACTGTGGCCTGGGAACATGACATCTGTTTAGATTGTGGAATACTGTGCCCCGGGAACCTGACTGAGCCTTGGTTCTGAAACCCTGTGGACTGGGAACATGACTGAGGTTTTATTCTGGAACCCTGTAGCCTGGGAACATAACTGAGGATTGATTCTGGAACCCTGTGGCCTGGGAACATGATACCGGTGGATTCTGGAACCCTGGGGACTGGGCATGTGACATCTGTTTAGATTGTGGAATACTGTGGCCCGGGAACCTGACTGAGCCTTGGTTCTGGAACCCTGTGGATTGGGAACATGACTGAGGTTTTATTCTAGAACCCTGTAGCCTGGAAACATAACTGAGGATTGATTCTCGAACCCTGTGGCCTGGGAACATGACATCGGTGGATTCTAGAACCCTGTGGCCTGGGAACATGTCTGAGGTTTGATGGTGGAAACCTGTGGCTTGGCAACATGACTAAGGTTTGATTCTGGAAGACTGTGGCCAGGAAGCATGATATCTGGTTGATTCTGGAAACTTGTGTCCTGGGAACATGACTGAGGTTTGTTTCTGGAAGCCTGTGCCCTGGGAACATGACTGAGGTTTGATTCTGGACACCTGTGTCCTGGGAACATGACTGAGGTTTGATGGTTGAAACCTGTGGCCCGCGCACATGACTCAGGTTTGATTCTGGAACCATGTGTCCTGGGAACATGACTGAGGTTTAATTTTGGAAACCTTTGGCCTGGGAAAATGACTGAGGTTTCATTGTGGAAACATGTGGCCTGGGATCATGACTGAGGTTTGATGGTGGAACACTCTGGCCTGGCAAAATGACTGAGGCTTGATTCTGGAACCCTGTGGCCTGGGAACATGAGAACGGTTTGATTCTGGAACCCTGTGGCCTTTAACATGACATCGGTGGATTCTGGAACCCTGTGGCCTGGGAACATGAGAACGGTTTGATTCTGGAACCCTGTGGCCTGGGAACATGAGTGAGGATTGATGGTGGAACCCTGTGGCCTGGCAACATGACTGAGGTTTGATACTGGAAGACTGTGGCCAGGAAACTTGATATCGGGTTGATTCTGGAAACTTCTGTCCTGGGAACAAGACTGAGGTTTGATTCTGGAACCCTGTGTCCTGGGAATATGACAAAGGTTTGTTGCTGGAAGCCTGTTCCCTGGGTACATGACTGAGGTTTGATTCTGGACACCTGTGTCCTGGGAACATGAGTGATGTTTGATTGTTGAAACCTGTGGCCTGCGAACATGACTCAGGTTTGATTCTGGAACCCTGTGTCCTGGGAATATGACTGAGGTTTGATTCTGGAAACCTTTGGCCTGAGAAAATGACTGAGGTTTCATTGTGGAAACATGTGGCCTGGGATCATGACTGAGGTTTGATGGTGGAACACTCTGGCCTGGCAAAATGACTGAGGCTTGATTCTGGAACCCTGTGGCCCGGGAACGTGACTGAGGTTTGATGGCAGAAACCTGTGGCCTGGCAACATGACTGACGTTTGATTCTGGATCCCTGTGGCCTGGGAACATGACTGAGGCGTGATTCTGGAAAACTGTGGCCTGGGAACATGACATCTGTTTAGATTGTGGAATACTGTGCCCCTGGAACCTGACTGAGCCTTGGTTCTGAAACCCTGTGGACTGGGAACATGACTGAGGTTTTATTCTGGAACCCTGTAGCCTGGGAACATAACTGAGGATTGATTCTGGAACCCTGTGGCCTGGGAACATGATACCGGTGGATTCTGGAACCCTGGGGACTGGGCATGTGACATCTGTTTAGATTGTGGAATACTGTGCCCCGGGAACCTGACTGAGCCTTGGTTCTGGAACCCTGTGGATTGGGAACATGACTGAGGTTTTATTCTAGAACCCTGTAGCCTGGAAACATAACTGAGGATTGATTCTCGAACCCTGTGGCCTGGGAACATGACATCGGTGGATTCTAGAACCCTGTGGCCTGGGAACATGTCTGAGGTTTGATGGTGGAAACCTGTGGCTTGGCAACATGACTAAGGTTTGATTCTGGAAGACTGTGGGCAGGAAGCATGGTATCTGGTTGATTCTGGAAACTTGTGTCCTGGGAACATGACTGAGGTTTGTTTCTGGAAGCCTGTGCCCTGCGAACATGACTGAGGTTTGATTCTGGACACCTGTGTCCTGGGAACATGACTGAGGTTTGATGGTTGAAACCTGTGGCCCGCGCACATGACTCAGGTTTGATTCTGGAACCATGTGTCCTGGGAACATGACTGAGGTTTGATTTTGGAAACCTTTGGCCTGGGAAAATGACTGAGGTTTCATTGTGGAAACATGTGGCCTGGGATCATGACTGAGGTTTGATGGTGGAACACTCTGGCCTGGCAAAATGACTGAGGCTTGATTCTGGAACCCTGTGGCCTGGGAACATGAGAACGGTTTGATTCTGGTACCCTGTGGCCTTTAACATGACATCGGTGGATTCTGGAACCCTGTGGCCTGGGAACATGAGAACGGTTTGATTCTGGAACCCTGTGGCCTGGGAACATGAGTGAGGATTGATGGTGGAACCCTGTGGCCTGGCAACATGACTGAGGTTTGATACTGGAAGACTGTGGCCAGGAAACATGATATCGGGTTGATTCTGGAAACTTCTGTCCTGGGAACAAGACTGAGGTTTGATTCTGGAACCCTGTGTCCTGGGAATATGACAAAGGTTTGTTGCTGGAAGCCTGTTCCCTGGGTACATGACTGAGGTTTGATTCTGGACACCTGTGTCCTGGGAACATGAGTGATGTTTGATTGTTGAAACCTGTGGCCTGCGAACATGACTCAGGTTTGATTCTGGAACCCTGTGTCCTGGGAATATGACTGAGGTTTGATTCTGGAAACCTTTGGCCTGAGAAAATGACTGAGGTTTCATTGTGGAAACATGTGGCCTGGGATCATGACTGAGGTTTGATGGTGGAACACTCTGGCCTGGCAAAATGACTGAGGCTTGATTCTGGAACCCAGTGGCCCGGGAACGTGACTGAGGTTTGATGGCAGAAACCTGTGGCCTGGCAACATGACTGACGTTTGATTCTGGATCCCTGTGGCCTGGGAACATGACTGAGGCGTGATTCTGGAAAACTTTGGCCTGGGAACATGACATCTGTTTAGATTGTGGAATACTGTGCCCCGGGAACCTGACTGAGCCTTGGTTCTGAAACCCTGTGGACTGGGAACATGACTGAGGTTTTATTCTGGAACCCTGTAGCCTGGGAACATAACTGAGGATTGATTCTGGAACCCTGTGGCCTGGGAACATGATACCGGTGGATTCTGGAACCCTGGGGACTGGGCATGTGACATCTGTTTAGATTGTGGAATACTGTGCCCCGGGAACCTGACTGAGCCTTGGTTCTGGAACCCTGTGGATTGGGAACATGACTGAGGTTTTATTCTAGAACCCTGTAGCCTGGAAACATAACTGAGGATTGATTCTCGAACCCTGTGGCCTGGGAACATGACATCGGTGGATTCTAGAACCCTGTGGCCTGGGAACATGTCTGAGGTTTGATGGTGGAAACCTGTGGCTTGGCAACATGACTAAGGTTTGATTCTGGAAGACTGTGGCCAGGAAGCATGATATCTGGTTGATTCTGGAAACTTGTGTCCTGGGAACATGACTGAGGTTTGTTTCTGGAAGCCTGTGCCCTGGGAACATGACTGAGGTTTGATTCTGGACACCTGTGTCCTGGGAACATGACTGAGGTTTGATGGTTGAAACCTGTGGCCCGCGCACATGACTCAGGTTTGATTCTGGAACCATGTGTCCTGGGAACATGACTGAGGTTTGATTTTGGAAACCTTTGGCCTGGGAAAATGACTGAGGTTTCATTGTGGAAACATGTGGCCTGGGATCATGACTGAGGTTTGATGGTGGAACACTCTGGCCTGGCAAAATGACTGAGGCTTGATTCTGGAACCCTGTGGCCCGGGAACATGAGAACGGTTTGATTCTGGAACCCTGTGGCCTTTAACATGACATCGGTGGATTCTGGAACCCTGTGGCCTGGGAACATGAGAACGGTTTGATTCTGGAACCCTGTGGCCTGGGAACATGAGTGAGGATTGATGGTGGAACCCTGTGGCCTGGCAACATGACTGAGGTTTGATACTGGAAGACTGTGGCCAGGAAACATGATATCGGGTTGATTCTGGAAACTTCTGTCCTGGGAACAAGACTGAGGTTTGATTCTGGAACCCTGTGTCCTGGGAATATGACAAAGGTTTGTTGCTGGAAGCCTGTTCCCTGGGTACATGACTGAGGTTTGATTCTGGACACCTGTGTCCTGGGAACATGAGTGATGTTTGATTGTTGAAACCTGTGGCCTGCGAACATGACTCAGGTTTGATTCTGGAACCCTGTGTCCTGGGAATATGACTGAGGTTTGATTCTGGAAACCTTTGGCCTGAGAAAATGACTGAGGTTTCATTGTGGAAACATGTGGCCTGGGATCATGACTGAGGTTTGATGGTGGAACACTCTGGCCTGGCAAAATGACTGAGGCTTGATTCTGGAACCCAGTGGCCCGGGAACGTGACTGAGGTTTGATGGCAGAAACCTGTGGCCTGGCAACATGACTGACGTTTGATTCTGGATCCCTGTGGCCTGGGAACATGACTGAGGCGTGATTCTGGAAAACTTTGGCCTGGGAACATGACATCTGTTTAGATTGTGGAATACTGTGCCCCGGGAACCTGACTGAGCCTTGGTTCTGAAACCCTGTGGACTGGGAACATGACTGAGGTTTTATTCTGGAACCCTGTAGCCTGGGAACATAACTGAGGATTGATTCTGGAACCCTGTGGCCTGGGAACATGATACCGGTGGATTCTGGAACCCTGGGGACTGGGCATGTGACATCTGTTTAGATTGTGGAATACTGTGCCCCGGGAACCTGACTGAGCCTTGGTTCTGGAACCCTGTGGATTGGGAACATGACTGAGGTTTTATTCTAGAACCCTGTAGCCTGGAAACATAACTGAGGATTGATTCTCGAACCCTGTGGCCTGGGAACATGACATCGGTGGATTCTAGAACCCTGTGGCCTGGGAACATGTCTGAGGTTTGATGGTGGAAACCTGTGGCTTGGCAACATGACTAAGGTTTGATTCTGGAAGACTGTGGCCAGGAAGCATGATATCTGGTTGATTCTGGAAACTTGTGTCCTGGGAACATGACTGAGGTTTGTTTCTGGAAGCCTGTGCCCTGGGAACATGACTGAGGTTTGATTCTGGACACCTGTGTCCTGGGAACATGACTGAGGTTTGATGGTTGAAACCTGTGGCCCGCGCACATGACTCAGGTTTGATTCTGGAACCATGTGTCCTGGGAACATGACTGAGGTTTGATTTTGGAAACCTTTGGCCTGGGAAAATGACTGAGGTTTCATTGTGGAAACATGTGGCCTGGGATCATGACTGAGGTTTGATGGTGGAACACTCTGGCCTGGCAAAATGACTGAGGCTTGATTCTGGAACCCTGTGGCCCGGGAACATGAGAACGGTTTGATTCTGGAACCCTGTGGCCTTTAACATGACATCGGTGGATTCTGGAACCCTGTGGCCTGGGAACATGAGAACGGTTTGATTCTGGAACCCTGTGGCCTGGGAACATGAGTGAGGATTGATGGTGGAACCCTGTGGCCTGGCAACATGACTGAGGTTTGATACTGGAAGACTGTGGCCAGGAAACATGATATCGGGTTGATTCTGGAAACTTCTGTCCTGGGAACAAGACTGAGGTTTGATTCTGGAACCCTGTGTCCTGGGAATATGACAAAGGTTTGTTGCTGGAAGCCTGTTCCCTGGGTACATGACTGAGGTTTGATTCTGGACACCTGTGTCCTGGGAACATGAGTGATGTTTGATTGTTGAAACCTGTGGCCTGCGAACATGACTCAGGTTTGATTCTGGAACCCTGTGTCCTGGGAATATGACTGAGGTTTGATTCTGGAAACCTTTGGCCTGAGAAAATGACTGAGGTTTCATTGTGGAAACATGTGGCCTGGGATCATGACTGAGGTTTGATGGTGGAACACTCTGGCCTGGCAAAATGACTGAGGCTTGATTCTGGAACCCTGTGGCCCGGGAACGTGACTGAGGTTTGATGGCAGAAACCTGTGGCCTGGCAACATGACTGACGTTTGATTCTGGATCCCTGTGGCCTGGGAACATGACTGAGGCGTGATTCTGGAAAACTGTGGCCTGGGAACATGACATCTGTTTAGATTGTGGAATACTGTGCCCCGGGAACCTGACTGAGCCTTGGTTCTGAAACCCTGTGGACTGGGAACATGACTGAGGTTTTATTCTGGAACCCTGTAGCCTGGGAACATAACTGAGGATTGATTCTGGAACCCTGTGGCCTGGGAACATGATACCGGTGGATTCTGGAACCCTGGGGACTGGGCATGTGACATCTGTTTAGATTGTGGAATACTGTGCCCCGGGAACCTGACTGAGCCTTGGTTCTGGAACCCTGTGGATTGGGAACATGACTGAGGTTTTATTCTAGAACCCTGTAGCCTGGAAACATAACTGAGGATTGATTCTCGAACCCTGTGGCCTGGGAACATGACATCGGTGGATTCTAGAACCCTGTGGCCTGGGAACATGTCTGAGGTTTGATGGTGGAAACCTGTGGCTTGGCAACATGACTAAGGTTTGATTCTGGAAGACTGTGGCCAGGAAGCATGATATCTGGTTGATTCTGGAAACTTGTGTCCTGGGAACATGACTGAGGTTTGTTTCTGGAAGCCTGTGCCCTGGGAACATGACTGAGGTTTGATTCTGGACACCTGTGTCCTGGGAACATGACTGAGGTTTGATGGTTGAAACCTGTGGCCCGCGCACATGACTCAGGTTTGATTCTGGAACCATGTGTCCTGGGAACATGACTGAGGTTTGATTTTGGAAACCTTTGGCCTGGGAAAATGACTGAGGTTTCATTGTGGAAACATGTGGCCTGGGATCATGACTGAGGTTTGATGGTGGAACACTCTGGCCTGGCAAAATGACTGAGGCTTGATTCTGGAACCCTGTGGCCCGGGAACATGAGAACGGTTTGATTCTGGAACCCTGTGGCCTTTAACATGACATCGGTGGATTCTGGAACCCTGTGGCCTGGGAACATGAGAACGGTTTGATTCTGGAACCCTGTGGCCTGGGAACATGAGTGAGGATTGATGGTGGAACCCTGTGGCCTGGCAACATGACTGAGGTTTGATACTGGAAGACTGTGGCCAGGAAACATGATATCGGGTTGATTCTGGAAACTTCTGTCCTGGGAACAAGACTGAGGTTTGATTCTGGAACCCTGTGTCCTGGGAATATGACAAAGGTTTGTTGCTGGAAGCCTGTTCCCTGGGTACATGACTGAGGTTTGATTCTGGACACCTGTGTCCTGGGAACATGAGTGATGTTTGATTGTTGAAACCTGTGGCCTGCGAACATGACTCAGGTTTGATTCTGGAACCCTGTGTCCTGGGAATATGACTGAGGTTTGATTCTGGAAACCTTTGGCCTGAGAAAATGACTGAGGTTTCATTGTGGAAACATGTGGCCTGGGATCATGACTGAGGTTTGATGGTGGAACACTCTGGCCTGGCAAAATGACTGAGGCTTGATTCTGGAACCCTGTGGCCCGGGAACGTGACTGAGGTTTGATGGCAGAAACCTGTGGCCTGGCAACATGACTGACGTTTGATTCTGGATCCCTGTGGCCTGGGAACATGACTGAGGCGTGATTCTGGAAAACTGTGGCCTGGGAACATGACATCTGTTTAGATTGTGAAATACTGTGCCCCTGGAACCTGACTGAGCCTTGGTTCTGAAACCCTGTGGACTGGGAACATGACTGAGGTTTTATTCTGGAACCCTGTAGCCTGGGAACATAACTGAGGATTGATTCTGGAACCCTGTGGCCTGGGAACATGATACCGGTGGATTCTGGAACCCTGGGGACTGGGCATGTGACATCTGTTTAGATTGTGGAATACTGTGCCCCGGGAACCTGACTGAGCCTTGGTTCTGGAACCCTGTGGATTGGGAACATGACTGAGGTTTTATTCTAGAACCCTGTAGCCTGGAAACATAACTGAGGATTGATTCTCGAACCCTGTGGCCTGGGAACATGACATCGGTGGATTCTAGAACCCTGTGGCCTGGGAACATGTCTGAGGTTTGATGGTGGAAACCTGTGGCTTGGCAACATGACTAAGGTTTGATTCTGGAAGACTGTGGGCAGGAAGCATGATATCTGGTTGATTCTGGAAACTTGTGTCCTGGGAACATGACTGAGGTTTGTTTCTGGAAGCCTGTGCCCTGGGAACATGACTGAGGTTTGATTCTGGACACCTGTGTCCTGGGAACATGACTGAGGTTTGATGGTTGAAACCTGTGGCCCGCGCACATGACTCAGGTTTGATTCTGGAACCATGTGTCCTGGGAACATGACTGAGGTTTGATTTTGGAAACCTTTGGCCTGGGAAAATGACTGAGGTTTCATTGTGGAAACATGTGGCCTGGGATCATGACTGAGGTTTGATGGTGGAACACTCTGGCCTGGCAAAATGACTGAGGCTTGATTCTGGAACCCTGTGGCCTGGGAACATGAGAACGGTTTGATTCTGGAACCCTGTGGCCTTTAACATGACATCGGTGGATTCTGGAACCCTGTGGCCTGGGAACATGAGAACGGTTTGATTCTGGAACCCTGTGGCCTGGGAACATGAGTGAGGATTGATGGTGGAACCCTGTGGCCTGGCAACATGACTGAGGTTTGATACTGGAAGACTGTGGCAGGAAACATTATATCGGGTTGATTCTGGAAACTTCTGTCCTGAGAACAAGACTGAGGTTTGATTCTGGAACCCTGTGTCCTGGGAATATGACAAAGGTTTGTTGCTGGAAGCCTGTTCCCTGGGTACATGACTGAGGTTTGATTCTGGACACCTGTGTCCTGGGAACATGAGTGATGTTTGATTGTTGAAACCTGTGGCCTGCGAACATGACTCAGGTTTGATTCTGGAACCCTGTGTCCTGGGAATATGACTGAGGTTTGATTCTGGAAACCTTTGGCCTGAGAAAATGACTGAGGTTTCATTGTGGAAACATGTGGCCTGGGATCATGACTGAGGTTTGATGGTGGAACACTCTGGCCTGGCAAAATGACTGAGGCTTGATTCTGGAACCCAGTGGCCCGGGAACGTGACTGAGGTTTGATGGCAGAAACCTGTGGCCTGGCAACATGACTGACGTTTGATTCTGGATCCCTGTGGCCTGGGAACATGACTGAGGCGTGATTCTGGAAAACTTTGGCCTGGGAACATGACATCTGTTTAGATTGTGGAATACTGTGCCCCGGGAACCTGACTGAGCCTTGGTTCTGAAACCCTGTGGACTGGGAACATGACTGAGGTTTTATTCTGGAACCCTGTAGCCTGGGAACATAACTGAGGATTGATTCTGGAACCCTGTGGCCTGGGAACATGATACCGGTGGATTCTGGAACCCTGGGGACTGAGCATGTGACATCTGTTTAGATTGTGGAATACTGTGCCCCGGGAACCTGACTGAGCCCTGGTTCTGGAACCCTGTGGATTGGGAACATGACTGAGGTTTTATTCTAGAACCCTGTAGCCTGGAAACATAACTGAGGATTGATTCTCGAACCCTGTGGCCTGGGAACATGACATCGGTGGATTCTAGAACCCTGTGGCCTGGGAACATGTCTGAGGTTTGATGGTGGAAACCTGTGGCTTGGCAACATGACTAAGGTTTGATTCTGGAAGACTGTGGCCAGGAAGCATGATATCTGGTTGATTCTGGAAACTTGTGTCCTGGGAACATGACTGAGGTTTGTTTCTGGAAGCCTGTGCCCTGGGAACATGACTGAGGTTTGATTCTGGACACCTGTGTCCTGGGAACATGACTGAGGTTTGATGGTTGAAAGCTGTGGCCCGCGCACATGACTCAGGTTTGATTCTGGAACCATGTGTCCTGGGAACATGACTGAGGTTTGATTTTGGAAACCTTTGGCCTGGGAAAATGACTGAGGTTTCATTGTGGAAACATGTGGCCTGGGATCATGACTGAGGTTTGATGGTGGAACACTCTGGCCTGGCAAAATGACTGAGGCTTGATTCTGGAACCCTGTGGCCCGGGAACATGAGAACGGTTTGATTCTGGAACCCTGTGGCCTTTAACATGACATCGGTGGATTCTGGAACCCTGTGGCCTGGGAACATGAGAACGGTTTGATTCTGGAACCCTGTGGCCTGGGAACATGAGTGAGGATTGATGGTGGAACCCTGTGGCCTGGCAACATGACTGAGGTTTGATACTGGAAGACTGTGGCCAGGAAACATGATATCGGGTTGATTCTGGAAACTTCTGTCCTGGGAACAAGACTGAGGTTTGATTCTGGAACCCTGTGTCCTGGGAATATGACAAAGGTTTGTTGCTGGAAGCCTGTTCCCTGGGTACATGACTGAGGTTTGATTCTGGACACCTGTGTCCTGGGAACATGAGTGATGTTTGATTGTTGAAACCTGTGGCCTGCGAACATGACTCAGGTTTGATTCTGGAACCCTGTGTCCTGGGAATATGACTGAGGTTTGATTCTGGAAACCTTTGGCCTGAGAAAATGACTGAGGTTTCATTGTGGAAACATGTGGCCTGGGATCATGACTGAGGTTTGATGGTGGAACACTCTGGCCTGGCAAAATGACTGAGGCTTGATTCTGGAACCCAGTGGCCCGGGAACGTGACTGAGGTTTGATGGCAGAAACCTGTGGCCTGGCAACATGACTGACGTTTGATTCTGGATCCCTGTGGCCTGGGAACATGACTGAGGCGTGATTCTGGAAAACTTTGGCCTGGGAACATGACATCTGTTTAGATTGTGGAATACTGTGCCCCGGGAACCTGACTGAGCCTTGGTTCTGAAACCCTGTGGACTGGGAACATGACTGAGGTTTTATTCTGGAACCCTGTAGCCTGGGAACATAACTGAGGATTGATTCTGGAACCCTGTGGCCTGGGAACATGATACCGGTGGATTCTGGAACCCTGGGGACTGGGCATGTGACATCTGTTTAGATTGTGGAATACTGTGCCCCGGGAACCTGACTGAGCCTTGGTTCTGGAACCCTGTGGATTGGGAACATGACTGAGGTTTTATTCTAGAACCCTGTAGCCTGGAAACATAACTGAGGATTGATTCTCAAACCCTGTGGCCTGGGAACATGACATCGGTGGATTCTAGAACCCTGAGGCCTGGGAACATGTCTGAGGTTTGATGGTGGAAACCTGTGGCTTGGCAACATGACTAAGGTTTGATTCTGGAAGACTGTGGGCAGGAAGCATGATATCTGGTTGATTCTGGAAACTTGTGTCCTGGGAACATGACTGAGGTTTGTTTCTGGAAGCCTGTGCCCTGGGAACATGACTGAGGTTTGATTCTGGACACCTGTGTCCTGGGAACATGACTGAGGTTTGTTTCTGGAAGCCTGTGCCCTGGGAACATGACTGAGGTTTGATTCTGGACACCTGTGTCCTGGGAACATGACTGAGGTTTGATGGTTGAAACCTGTGGCCCGCGCACATGACTCAGGTTTGATTCTGGAACCATGTGTCCTGGGAACATGACTGAGGTTTGATTTTGGAAACCTTTGGCCTGGGAAAATGACTGAGGTTTCATTGTGGAAACATGTGGCCTGGGATCATGACTGAGGTTTGATGGTGGAACACTCTGGCCTGGCAAAATGACTGAGGCTTGATTCTGGAACCCTGTGGCCCGGGAACATGAGAACGGTTTGATTCTGGAACCCTGTGGCCTTTAACATGACATCGGTGGATTCTGGAACCCTGTGGCCTGGGAACATGAGAACGGTTTGATTCTGGAACCCTGTGGCCTGGGAACATGAGTGAGGATTGATGGTGGAACCCTGTGGCCTGGCAACATGACTGAGGTTTGATACTGGAAGACTGTGGCCAGGAAACATGATATCGGGTTGATTCTGGAAACTTCTGTCCTGGGAACAAGACTGAGGTTTGATTCTGGAACCCTGTGTCCTGGGAATATGACAAAGGTTTGTTGCTGGAAGCCTGTTCCCTGGGTACATGACTGAGGTTTGATTCTGGACACCTGTGTCCTGGGAACATGAGTGATGTTTGATTGTTGAAACCTGTGGCCTGCGAACATGACTCAGGTTTGATTCTGGAACCCTGTGTCCTGGGAATATGACTGAGGTTTGATTCTGGAAACCTTTGGCCTGAGAAAATGACTGAGGTTTCATTGTGGAAACATGTGGCCTGGGATCATGACTGAGGTTTGATGGTGGAACACTCTGGCCTGGCAAAATGACTGAGGCTTGATTCTGGAACCCTGTGGCCCGGGAACGTGACTGAGGTTTGATGGCAGAAACCTGTGGCCTGGCAACATGACTGACGTTTGATTCTGGATCCCTGTGGCCTGGGAACATGACTGAGGCGTGATTCTGGAAAACTGTGGCCTGGGAACATGACATCTGTTTAGATTGTGGAATACTGTGCCCCGGGAACCTGACTGAGCCTTGGTTCTGAAACCCTGTGGACTGGGAACATGACTGAGGTTTTATTCTGGAACCCTGTAGCCTGGGAACATAACTGAGGATTGATTCTGGAACCCTGTGGCCTGGGAACATGATACCGGTGGATTCTGGAACCCTGGGGACTGGGCATGTGACATCTGTTTAGATTGTGGAATACTGTGGCCCGGGAACCTGGCTGAGCCTTGGTTCTGGAACCCTGTGGATTGGGAACATGACTGAGGTTTTATTCTAGAACCCTGTAGCCTGGAAACATAACTGAGGATTGATTCTCGAACCCTGTGGCCTGGGAACATGACATCGGTGGATTCTAGAACCCTGTGGCCTGGGAACATGTCTGAGGTTTGATGGTGGAAACCTGTGGCTTGGCAACATGACTAAGGTTTGATTCTGGAAGACTGTGGCCAGGAAGCATGATATCTGGTTGATTCTGGAAACTTGTGTCCTGGGAACATGACTGAGGTTTGTTTCTGGAAGCCTGTGCCCTGGGAACATGACTGAGGTTTGATTCTGGACACCTGTGTCCTGGGAACATGACTGAGGTTTGATGGTTGAAACCTGTGGCCCGCGCACATGACTCAGGTTTGATTCTGGAACCATGTGTCCTGGGAACATGACTGAGGTTTGATTTTGGAAACCTTTGGCCTGGGAAAATGACTGAGGTTTCATTGTGGAAACATGTGGCCTGGGATCATGACTGAGGTTTGATGGTGGAACACTCTGGCCTGGCAAAATGACTGAGGCTTGATTCTGGAACCCTGTGGCCCGGGAACATGAGAACGGTTTGATTCTGGAACCCTGTGGCCTTTAACATGACATCGGTGGATTCTGGAACCCTGTGGCCTGGGAACATGAGAACGGTTTGATTCTGGAACCCTGTGGCCTGGGAACATGAGTGAGGATTGATGGTGGAACCCTGTGGCCTGGCAATATGACTGAGGTTTGATACTGGAAGACTGTGGCCAGGAAACATGATATCGGGTTGATTCTGGAAACTTCTGTCCTGGGAACAAGACTGAGGTTTGATTCTGGAACCCTGTGTCCTGGGAATATGACAAAGGTTTGTTGCTGGAAGCCTGTTCCCTGGGTACATGACTGAGGTTTGATTCTGGACACCTGTGTCCTGGGAACATGAGTGATGTTTGATGGTTGAAACCTGTGGCCTGCGAACATGACTCAGGTTTGATTCTGGAACCATGTGTCCTGGGAATATGACTGAGGTTTGATTCTGGAAACCTTTGGCCTGAGAAAATGACTGAGGTTTCATTGTGGAAACATGTGGCCTGGGATCATGACTGAGGTTTGATGGTGGAACACTCTGGCCTGGCAAAATGACTGAGGCTTGATTCTGGAACCCTGTGGCCCGGGAACGTGACTGAGGTTTGATGGAAGAAACCTGTGGCCTGGCAACATGACTGACGTTTGATTCTGGATCCCTGTGGCCTGGGAACATGACTGAGGCGTGATTCTGGAAAACTGTGGCCTGGGAACATGACATCTGTTTAGATTGTGGAATACTGTGCCCCGGGAACCTGACTGAGCCTTGGTTCTGAAACCCTGTGGATTGGGAACATGACTGAGGTTTTATTCTGGAACCCTGTAGCCTGGGAACATAACTGAGGATTGATTCTGGAACCCTGTGGCCTGGGAACATGATACCGGTGGATTCTGGAACCCTGGGGACTGGGCATGTGACATCTGTTTAGATTGTGGAATACTGTGCCCCGGGAACCTGACTGAGCCTTGGTTCTGGAACCCTGTGGATTGGGAACATGACTGAGGTTTTATTCTAGAACCCTGTAGCCTGGAAACATAACTGAGGATTGATTCTCGAACCCTGTGGCCTGGGAACATGACATCGGTGGATTCTAGAACCCTGTGGCCTGGGAACATGTCTGAGGTTTGATGGTGGAAACCTGTGGCTTGGCAACATGACTAAGGTTTGATTCTGGAAGACTGTGGCCAGGAAGCATGATATCTGGTTGATTCTGGAAACTTGTGTCCTGGGAACATGACTGAGGTTTGTTTCTGGAAGCCTGTGCCCTGGGAACATGACTGAGGTTTGATTCTGGACACCTGTGTCCTGGGAACATGACTGAGGTTTGATGGTTGAAACCTGTGGCCCGCGCACATGACTCAGGTTTGATTCTGGAACCATGTGTCCTGGGAACATGACTGAGGTTTGATTTTGGAAACCTTTGGCCTGGGAAAATGACTGAGGTTTCATTGTGGAAACATGTGGCCTGGGATCATGACTGAGGTTTGATGGTGGAACACTCTGGCCTGGCAAAATGACTGAGGCTTGATTCTGGAACCCTGTGGCCCGGGAACATGAGAACGGTTTGATTCTGGAACCCTGTGGCCTTTAACATGACATCGGTGGATTCTGGAACCCTGTGGCCTGGGAACATGAGAACGGTTTGATTCTGGAACCCTGTGGCCTGGGAACATGAGTGAGGATTGATGGTGGAACCCTGTGGCCTGGCAACATGACTGAGGTTTGATACTGGAAGACTGTGGCCAGGAAACATGATATCGGGTTGATTCTGGAAACTTCTGTCCTGGGAACAAGACTGAGGTTTGATTCTGGAACCCTGTGTCCTGGGAATATGACAAAGGTTTGTTGCTGGAAGCCTGTTCCCTGGGTACATGACTGAGGTTTGATTCTGGACACCTGTGTCCTGGGAACATGACTGAGGTTTGATGGTTGAAACCTGTGGCCCGAGCACATGACTCAGGTTTGATTCTGGAACCATGTGTCCTGGGAACATGACTGAGGTTTGAGTTTGGAAACCTTTGGCCTGGGAAAATGACTGAGGTTTCATTGTGGAAACATGTGGCCTGGGATCATGACTGAGGTTTGATGGTGGAACACTCTGGCCTGGCAAAATGACTGAGGCTTGATTCTGGAACCCTGTGGCCTGGGAACATGAGAACGGTTTGATTCTGGAACCCTGTGGCCTGGGAACATGAGTGAGGATTGATGGTGGAACCCTGTGGCCTGGCAACATGACTGACGTTTGATTCTGGATCCCTGTGGCCTGGGAACATGACTGAGGCGTGATTCTGGAAAACTGTGGCCTGGGAACATGACAACTGTTTAGATTGTGGAATACTGTGCCCCGGGAACTTGACTGAGCCTTGGTTCTGAAACCCTGTGGACTGGGAACATGACTGAGGTTTTATTCTGGAACCCTGTAGCCTGGGAACATAACTGAGGATTGATTCTGGAACCCTGTGGCCTGGGAACATGATACCGGTGGATTCTGGAACCCTGGGGACTGGGCATGTGACATCTGTTTAGATTGTGGAATACTGTGGCCCGGGAACCTGGCTGAGCCTTGGTTCTGGAACCCTGTGGATTGGGAACATGACTGAGGTTTTATTCTAGAACCCTGTAGCCTGGAAACATAACTGAGGATTGATTCTCGAACCCTGTGGCCTGGGAACATGACATCGGTGGATTCTAGAACCCTGTGGCCTGGGAACATGTCTGAGGTTTGATGGTGGAAACCTGTGGCTTGGCAACATGACTAAGGTTTGATTCTGGAAGACTGTGGGCAGGAAGCATGATATCTGGTTGATTCTGGAAACTTGTGTCCTGGGAACATGACTGAGGTTTGTTTCTGGAAGCCTGTGCCCTGGGAACATGACTGAGGTTTGATTCTGGACACCTGTGTCCTGGGAACATGACTGAGGTTTGATGGTTGAAACCTGTGGCCCGCGCACATGACTCAGGTTTGATTCTGGAACCATGTGTCCTGGGAACATGACTGAGGTTTGATTTTGGAAACCTTTGGCCTGGGAAAATGACTGAGGTTTCATTGTGGAAACATGTGGCCTGGGATCATGACTGAGGTTTGATGGTGGAACACTCTGGCCTGGCAAAATGACTGAGGCTTGATTCTGGAACCCTGTGGCCCGGGAACATGAGAACGGTTTGATTCTGGAACCCTGTGGCCTTTAACATGACATCGGTGGATTCTGGAAACCTGTGGCCTGGGAACATGAGAACTGTTTGATTCTGGAACCCTGTGGCCTGGGAACATGAGTGAGGATTGATGGTGGAACCCTGTGCCCTGGCAACATGACTGAGGTTTGATACTGGAAGACTGTGGCCAGGAAACATGATATCGGGTTGATTCTGGAAACTTCTGTCCTGGGAACAAGACTGAGGTTTGATTCTGGAACCCTGTGTCCTGGGAATATGACAAAGTTTTGTTGCTGGAAGCCTGTTCCCTAGGTACATGACTGAGGTTTGATTCTGGACACCTGTGTCCTGGGAACATGAGTGATGTTTGATTGTTGAAACCTGTGGCCTGCGAACATGACTCAGGTTTGATTCTGGAACCATGTGTACTGGGAATATGACTGAGGTTTGATTCTGGAAACCTTTGGCCTGAGAAAATGACTGAGGTTTCATTGTGGAAACATGTGGCCTGGGATCATGAATGAGGTTTGATGTTGGAACACTCTGGCTTGGCAAAATGACTGAGGCTTGATTCTGGAACCCTGTGGCCCGGGAACGTGACTGAGGTTTGATGGCAGAAACCTGTGGCCTGGCAACATGACTGACATTTGATTCTGGATCCCTGTGGCCTGGGAACATGACTGAGGCGTGATTCTGGAAAACTGTGGCCTGGGAACATGACATCTGTTTAGATTGTGGAATACTGTGCCCCGGGAACCTGACTGAGCCTTGGTTCTGAAACCCTGTGGTTTGGGAACATGACTGAGGTTTTATTCTGGAACCCTGTAGCCTGGGAACATAACTGAGGATTGATTCTGGAACCCTGTGGCCTGGGAACATGATACCGGTGGATTCTGGAACCCTGGGGACTGGGCATGTGACATCTGTTTAGATTGTGGAATTCTGTGGCCCGGGAACCTGGCTGAGCCTTGGTTCTGGAACCCTGTGGATTGGGAACATGACTGAGGTTTTATTCTAGAACCCTGTAGCCTGGAAACATAACTGAGGATTGATTCTCGAATCCTGTGGCCTGGGAACATGACATCGGTGGATTCTAGAACCCTGTAGCCTGGGAACATGTCTGAGGTTTGATGGTGGAAACCTGTGGCTTGGCAACATGACTAAGGTTTGATTCTGGAAGACTGTGGCCAGGAAGCATGATATCTGGTTGATTCTGGAAACTTGTGTCCTGGGAACATGACTGAGGTTTGTTTCTGGAAGCCTGTGCCCTGGGAACATGACTGAGGTTTGATTCTGGACACCTGTGTCCTGGGAACATGACTGAGGTTTGATGGTTGAAACCTGTGGCCCGCGCACATGACTCAGGTTTGATTCTGGAACCATGTGTCCTGGGAACATGACTGAGGTTTGATTTTGGAAACCTTTGGCCTGGGAAAATGACTGAGGTTTCATTGTGGAAACATGTGGCCTGGGATCATGACTGAGGTTTGATGGTGGAACACTCTGGCCTGGCAAAATGACTGAGGCTTGATTCTGGAACCCTGTGGCCCGGGAACATGAGAACGGTTTGATTCTGGAACCCTGTGGCCTTTAACATGACATCGGTGGATTCTGGAACCCTGTGGCCTGGGAACATGAGAACGGTTTGATTCTGGAACCCTGTGGCCTGGGAACATGAGTGAGGATTGATGGTGGAACCCTGTGGCCTGGCAACATGACTGAGGTTTGATACTGGAAGACTGTGGCCAGGAAACATGATATCGGGTTGATTCTGGAAACTTCTGTCCTGGGAACAAGACTGAGGTTTGATTCTGGAACCCTGTGTCCTGGGAATATGACAAAGGTTTGTTGCTGGAAGCCTGTTCCCTGGGTACATGACTGAGGTTTGATTCTGGACACCTGTGTCCTGGGAACATGAGTGATGTTTGATTGTTGAAACCTGTGGCCTGCGAACATGACTCAGGTTTGATTCTGGAACCATGTGTCCTGGGAATATGACTGAGGTTTGATTCTGGAAACCTTTGGCCTGAGAAAATGACTGAGGTTTCATTGTGGAAACATGTGGCCTGGGATCATGACTGAGGTTTGATGGTGGAACACTATGGCCTGGCAAAATGACTGAGGCTTGATTCTGGAACCCTGTGGCCCGGGAACGTGACTGAGGTTTGATGGCAGAAACCTGTGGCCTGGCAACATGACTGACGTTTGATTCTGGATCCCTGTGGCCTGGGAACATGACTGAGGCGTGATTCTGGAAAACTGTGGCCTGGGAACATGACAACTGTTTAGATTGTGGAATACTGTGCCCCGGGAACTTGACTGAGCCTTGGTTCTGAAACCCTGTGGACTGGGAACATGACTGAGGTTTTATTCTAGAACCCTGTAGCCTGGAAACATAACTGAGGATTGATTCTCGAACCCTGTGGCCTGGGAACATGACATCGGTGGATTCTAGAACCCTGGGGACTGGGCATGTGACATCTGTTTAGATTGTGGAATACTGTGCCCCGGGAACCTGACTGAGCCTTGGTTCTGGAACCCTGTGGATTGGGAACATGACTGAGGTTTTATTCTAGAACCCTGTAGCCTGGAAACATAACTGAGGATTGATTCTCGAACCCTGTGGCCTGGGAACATGACATCGGTGGATTCTAGAACCCTGTGGCCTGGGAACATGTCTGAGGTTTGATGGTGGAAACCTGTGGCTTGGCAACATGACTAAGGTTTGATTCTGGAAGACTGTGGCCAGGAAGCATGATATCTGGTTGATTCTGGAAACTTGTGTCCTGGGAACATGACTGAGGTTTGTTTCTGGAAGCCTGTGCCCTGGGAACATGACTGAGGTTTGATTCTGGACACCTGTGTCCTGGGAACATGACTGAGGTTTGATGGTTGAAACCTGTGGCCCGCGCACATGACTCAGGTTTGATTCTGGAACCATGTGTCCTGGGAACATGACTGAGGTTTGATTTTGGAAACCTTTGGCCTGGGAAAATGACTGAGGTTTCATTGTGGAAACATGTGGCCTGGGATCATGACTGAGGTTTGATGGTGGAACACTCTGGCCTGGCAAAATGACTGAGGCTTGATTCTGGAACCCTGTGGCCCGGGAACATGAGAACGGTTTGATTCTGGAACCCTGTGGCCTTTAACATGACATCGGTGGATTCTGGAACCCTGTGGCCTGGGAACATGAGAACGGTTTGATTCTGGAACCCTGTGGCCTGGGAACATGAGTGAGGATTGATGGTGGAACCCTGTGGCCTGGCAACATGACTGAGGTTTGATACTGGAAGACTGTGGCCAGGAAACATGATATCGGGTTGATTCTGGAAACTTCTGTCCTGGGAACAAGACTGAGGTTTGATTCTGGAACCCTGTGTCCTGGGAATATGACAAAGGTTTGTTGCTGGAAGCCTGTTCCCTGGGTACATGACTGAGGTTTGATTCTGGACACCTGTGTCCTGGGAACATGACTGAGGTTTGATGGTTGAAACCTGTGGCCCGAGCACATGACTCAGGTTTGATTCTGGAACCATGTGTCCTGGGAACATGACTGAGGTTTGAGTTTGGAAACCTTTGGCCTGGGAAAATGACTGAGGTTTCATTGTGGAAACATGTGGCCTGGGATCATGACTGAGGTTTGATGGTGGAACACTCTGGCCTGGCAAAATGACTGAGGCTTGATTCTGGAACCCTGTGGCCTGGGAACATGAGAACGGTTTGATTCTGGAACCCTGTGGCCTGGGAACATGAGTGAGGATTGATGGTGGAACCCTGTGGCCTGGCAACATGACTGACGTTTGATTCTGGATCCCTGTGGCCTGGGAACATGACTGAGGCGTGATTCTGGAAAACTGTGGCCTGGGAACATGACAACTGTTTAGATTGTGGAATACTGTGCCCCGGGAACTTGACTGAGCCTTGGTTCTGAAACCCTGTGGACTGGGAACATGACTGAGGTTTTATTCTGGAACCCTGTAGCCTGGGAACATAACTGAGGATTGATTCTGGAACCCTGTGGCCTGGGAACATGATACCGGTGGATTCTGGAACCCTGGGGACTGGGCATGTGACATCTGTTTAGATTGTGGAATACTGTGGCCCGGGAACCTGGCTGAGCCTTGGTTCTGGAACCCTGTGGATTGGGAACATGACTGAGGTTTTATTCTAGAACCCTGTAGCCTGGAAACATAACTGAGGATTGATTCTCGAACCCTGTGGCCTGGGAACATGACATCGGTGGATTCTAGAACCCTGTGGCCTGGGAACATGTCTGAGGTTTGATGGTGGAAACCTGTGGCTTGGCAACATGACTAAGGTTTGATTCTGGAAGACTGTGGGCAGGAAGCATGATATCTGGTTGATTCTGGAAACTTGTGTCCTGGGAACATGACTGAGGTTTGTTTCTGGAAGCCTGTGCCCTGGGAACATGACTGAGGTTTGATTCTGGACACCTGTGTCCTGGGAACATGACTGAGGTTTGATGGTTGAAACCTGTGGCCCGCGCACATGACTCAGGTTTGATTCTGGAACCATGTGTCCTGGGAACATGACTGAGGTTTGATTTTGGAAACCTTTGGCCTGGGAAAATGACTGAGGTTTCATTGTGGAAACATGTGGCCTGGGATCATGACTGAGGTTTGATGGTGGAACACTCTGGCCTGGCAAAATGACTGAGGCTTGATTCTGGAACCCTGTGGCCCGGGAACATGAGAACGGTTTGATTCTGGAACCCTGTGGCCTTTAACATGACATCGGTGGATTCTGGAAACCTGTGGCCTGGGAACATGAGAACTGTTTGATTCTGGAACCCTGTGGCCTGGGAACATGAGTGAGGATTGATGGTGGAACCCTGTGCCCTGGCAACATGACTGAGGTTTGATACTGGAAGACTGTGGCCAGGAAACATGATATCGGGTTGATTCTGGAAACTTCTGTCCTGGGAACAAGACTGAGGTTTGATTCTGGAACCCTGTGTCCTGGGAATATGACAAAGTTTTGTTGCTGGAAGCCTGTTCCCTAGGTACATGACTGAGGTTTGATTCTGGACACCTGTGTCCTGGGAACATGAGTGATGTTTGATTGTTGAAACCTGTGGCCTGCGAACATGACTCAGGTTTGATTCTGGAACCATGTGTACTGGGAATATGACTGAGGTTTGATTCTGGAAACCTTTGGCCTGAGAAAATGACTGAGGTTTCATTGTGGAAACATGTGGCCTGGGATCATGAATGAGGTTTGATGTTGGAACACTCTGGCTTGGCAAAATGACTGAGGCTTGATTCTGGAACCCTGTGGCCCGGGAACGTGACTGAGGTTTGATGGCAGAAACCTGTGGCCTGGCAACATGACTGACATTTGATTCTGGATCCCTGTGGCCTGGGAACATGACTGAGGCGTGATTCTGGAAAACTGTGGCCTGGGAACATGACATCTGTTTAGATTGTGGAATACTGTGCCCCGGGAACCTGACTGAGCCTTGGTTCTGAAACCCTGTGGTTTGGGAACATGACTGAGGTTTTATTCTGGAACCCTGTAGCCTGGGAACATAACTGAGGATTGATTCTGGAACCCTGTGGCCTGGGAACATGATACCGGTGGATTCTGGAACCCTGGGGACTGGGCATGTGACATCTGTTTAGATTGTGGAATTCTGTGGCCCGGGAACCTGGCTGAGCCTTGGTTCTGGAACCCTGTGGATTGGGAACATGACTGAGGTTTTATTCTAGAACCCTGTAGCCTGGAAACATAACTGAGGATTGATTCTCGAATCCTGTGGCCTGGGAACATGACATCGGTGGATTCTAGAACCCTGTAGCCTGGGAACATGTCTGAGGTTTGATGGTGGAAACCTGTGGCTTGGCAACATGACTAAGGTTTGATTCTGGAAGACTGTGGCCAGGAAGCATGATATCTGGTTGATTCTGGAAACTTGTGTCCTGGGAACATGACTGAGGTTTGTTTCTGGAAGCCTGTGCCCTGGGAACATGACTGAGGTTTGATTCTGGACACCTGTGTCCTGGGAACATGACTGAGGTTTGATGGTTGAAACCTGTGGCCCGCGCACATGACTCAGGTTTGATTCTGGAACCATGTGTCCTGGGAACATGACTGAGGTTTGATTTTGGAAACCTTTGGCCTGGGAAAATGACTGAGGTTTCATTGTGGAAACATGTGGCCTGGGATCATGACTGAGGTTTGATGGTGGAACACTCTGGCCTGGCAAAATGACTGAGGCTTGATTCTGGAACCCTGTGGCCCGGGAACATGAGAACGGTTTGATTCTGGAACCCTGTGGCCTTTAACATGACATCGGTGGATTCTGGAACCCTGTGGCCTGGGAACATGAGAACGGTTTGATTCTGGAACCCTGTGGCCTGGGAACATGAGTGAGGATTGATGGTGGAACCCTGTGGCCTGGCAACATGACTGAGGTTTGATACTGGAAGACTGTGGCCAGGAAACATGATATCGGGTTGATTCTGGAAACTTCTGTCCTGGGAACAAGACTGAGGTTTGATTCTGGAACCCTGTGTCCTGGGAATATGACAAAGGTTTGTTGCTGGAAGCCTGTTCCCTGGGTACATGACTGAGGTTTGATTCTGGACACCTGTGTCCTGGGAACATGAGTGATGTTTGATTGTTGAAACCTGTGGCCTGCGAACATGACTCAGGTTTGATTCTGGAACCATGTGTCCTGGGAATATGACTGAGGTTTGATTCTGGAAACCTTTGGCCTGAGAAAATGACTGAGGTTTCATTGTGGAAACATGTGGCCTGGGATCATGACTGAGGTTTGATGGTGGAACACTATGGCCTGGCAAAATGACTGAGGCTTGATTCTGGAACCCTGTGGCCCGGGAACGTGACTGAGGTTTGATGGCAGAAACCTGTGGCCTGGCAACATGACTGACGTTTGATTCTGGATCCCTGTGGCCTGGGAACATGACTGAGGCGTGATTCTGGAAAACTGTGGCCTGGGAACATGACAACTGTTTAGATTGTGGAATACTGTGCCCCGGGAACTTGACTGAGCCTTGGTTCTGAAACCCTGTGGACTGGGAACATGACTGAGGTTTTATTCTGGAACCCTGTAGCCTGGGAACATAACTGAGGATTGATTCTGGAACCCTGTGGCCTGGGAACATGATACCGGTGGATTCTGGAACCCTGGGGACTGGGCATGTGACATCTGTTTAGATTGTGGAATACTGTGGCCCGGGAACCTGGCTGAGCCTTGGTTCTGGAACCCTGTGGATTGGGAACATGACTGAGGTTTTATTCTAGAACCCTGTAGCCTGGAAACATAACTGAGGATTGATTCTCGAACCCTGTGGCCTGGGAACATGACATCGGTGGATTCTAGAACCCTGTGGCCTGGGAACATGTCTGAGGTTTGATGGTGGAAACCTGTGGCTTGGCAACATGACTAAGGTTTGATTCTGGAAGACTGTGGGCAGGAAGCATGATATCTGGTTGATTCTGGAAACTTGTGTCCTGGGAACATGACTGAGGTTTGTTTCTGGAAGCCTGTGCCCTGGGAACATGACTGAGGTTTGATTCTGGACACCTGTGTCCTGGGAACATGACTGAGGTTTGATGGTTGAAACCTGTGGCCCGCGCACATGACTCAGGTTTGATTCTGGAACCATGTGTCCTGGGAACATGACTGAGGTTTGATTTTGGAAACCTTTGGCCTGGGAAAATGACTGAGGTTTCATTGTGGAAACATGTGGCCTGGGATCATGACTGAGGTTTGATGGTGGAACACTCTGGCCTGGCAAAATGACTGAGGCTTGATTCTGGAACCCTGTGGCCCGGGAACATGAGAACGGTTTGATTCTGGAACCCTGTGGCCTTTAACATGACATCGGTGGATTCTGGAAACCTGTGGCCTGGGAACATGAGAACGGTTTGATTCTGGAACCCTGTGGCCTGGGAACATGAGTGAGGATTGATGGTGGAACCCTGTGGCCTGGCAACATGACTGAGGTTTGATACTGGAAGACTGTGGCCAGGAAACATGATATCGGGTTGATTCTGGAAACTTCTGTCCTGGGAACAAGACTGAGGTTTGATTCTGGAACCCTGTGTCCTGGGAATATGACAAAGTTTTGTTGCTGGAAGCCTGTTCCCTAGGTACATGACTGAGGTTTGATTCTGGACACCTGTGTCCTGGGAACATGAGTGATGTTTGATTGTTGAAACCTGTGGCCTGCGAACATGACTCAGGTTTGATTCTGGAACCATGTGTACTGGGAATATGACTGAGGTTTGATTCTGGAAACCTTTGGCCTGAGAAAATGACTGAGGTTTCATTGTGGAAACATGTGGCCTGGGATCATGAATGAGGTTTGATGTTGGAACACTCTGGCTTGGCAAAATGACTGAGGATTGATTCTGGAACCCTGTGGCCCGGGAACGTGACTGAGGTTTGATGGCAGAAACCTGTGGCCTGGCAACATGACTGACATTTGATTCTGGATCCCTGTGGCCTGGGAACATGACTGAGGCGTGATTCTGGAAAACTGTGGCCTGGGAACATGACATCTGTTTAGATTGTGGAATACTGTGCCCCGGGAACCTGACTGAGCCTTGGTTCTGAAACCCTGTGGTTTGGGAACATGACTGAGGTTTTATTCTGGAACCCTGTAGCCTGGGAACATAACTGAGGATTGATTCTGGAACCCTGTGGCCTGGGAACATGATACCGGTGGATTCTGGAACCCTGGGGACTGGGCATGTGACATCTGTTTAGATTGTGGAATACTGTGGCCCGGGAACCTGGCTGAGCCTTGGTTCTGGAACCCTGTGGATTGGGAACATGACTGAGGTTTTATTCTAGAACCCTGTAGCCTGGAAACATAACTGAGGATTGATTCTCGAATCCTGTGGCCTGGGAACATGACATCGGTGGATTCTAGAACCCTGTAGCCTGGGAACATGTCTGAGGTTTGATGGTGGAAACCTGTGGCTTGGCAACATGACTAAGGTTTGATTCTGGAAGACTGTGGCCAGGAAGCATGATATCTGGTTGATTCTGGAAACTTGTGTCCTGGGAACATGACTGAGGTTTGTTTCTGGAAGCCTGTGCCCTGGGAACATGACTGAGGTTTGATGCTGGACACCTGTGTCCTGGGAACATGACTGAGGTTTGATGGTTGAAACCTGTGGCCCGCGCACATGACTCAGGTTTGATTCTGGAACCATGTGTCCTGGGAACATGACTGAGGTTTGATTTTGGAAACCTTTGGCCTGGGAAAATGACTGAGGTTTCATTGTGGAAACATGTGGCCTGGGATCATGACTGAGGTTTGATGGTGGAACACTCTGGCCTGGCAAAATGACTGAGGCTTGATTCTGGAACCCTGTGGCCCGGGAACATGAGAACGGTTTCATTCTGGAACCCTGTGGCCTTTAACATGACATCGGTGGATTCTGGAACCCTGTGGCCTGGGAACATGAGAACGGTTTGATTCTGGAACCCTGTGGCCTGGGAACATGAGTGAGGATTGATGGTGGAACCCTGTGGCCTGGCAACATGACTGAGGTTTGATACTGGAAGACTGTGGCCAGGAAACATGATATCGGGTTGATTCTGGAAACTTCTGTCCTGGGAACAAGACTGAGGTTTGATTCTGGAACCCTGTGTCCTGGGAATATGACAAAGGTTTGTTGCTGGAAGCCTGTTCCCTGGGTACATGACTGAGGTTTGATTCTGGACACCTGTGTCCTGGGAACATGAGTGATGTTTGATTGTTGAAACCTGTGGCCTGCGAACATGACTCACGTTTGATTCTGGAACCATGTGTCCTGGGAACATGACTGAGGTTTGAGTTTGGAAACCTTTGGCCTGGGAAAATGACTGAGGTTTCATTGTGGAAACATGTGGCCTGGGATCATGACTGAGGTTTGATGGTGGAACACTCTGGCCTGGCAAAATGACTGAGGCTTTATTCTGGAACCCTGTGGCCTGGGAACATGAGAACGGTTTGATTCTGGAACCCTGTGGCCTGGGAACATGAGTGAGGATTGATGGTGGAACCCTGTGGCCTGGCAACATGACTGAGGTTTGATACTGGAAGACTGTGGCCAGGAAACATGATATCGGGTTGATTCTGGAAACTTCTGTCCTGGGAACAAGACTGAGGTTTGATTCTGGAACCCTGTGTCCTGGGAATATGACAAAGGTTTGTTGCTGGAAGCCTGTTCCCTGGGTACATGACTGAGGTTTGATTCTGGACACCTGTGTCCTGGGAACATGAGTGATGTTTGATTGTTGAAACCTGTGGCCTGCGAACATGACTCAGGTTTGATTCTGGAACCATGTGTCCTGGGAATATGACTGAGGTTTGATTCTGGAAACCTTTGGCCTGAGAAAATGACTGAGGTTTCATTGTGGAAACATGTGGCCTGGGATCATGACTGAGGTTTGATGGTGGAACACTCTGGCCTGGCAAAATGACTGAGGCTTGATTCTGGAACCCTGTGGCCCGGGAACGTGACTGAGGTTTGATGGCAGAAACCTGTGGCCTGGCAACATGACTGACGTTTGATTCTGGATCCCTGTGGCCTGGGAACATGACTGAGGCGTGATTCTGGAAAACTGTGGCCTGGGAACATGACATCTGTTTAGATTGTGGAATACTGTGCCCCGGGAACTTGACTGAGCCTTGGTTCTGAAACCCTGTGGACTGGGAACATGACTGAGGTTTTATTCTGGGACCCTGTAGCCTGGGAACATAACTGAGGATTGATTCTGGAACCCTGTGGCCTGGGAACATGATACCGGTGGATTCTGGAACCCTGGGGACTGGGCATGTGACATCTGTTTAGATTGTGGAATACTGTGCCCCGGGAACCTGGCTGAGCCTTGGTTCTGGAACCCTGTGGATTGGGAACATGACTGAGGTTTTATTCTAGAACCCTGTAGCCTGGAAACATAACTGAGGATTGATTCTCGAACCCTGTGGCCTGGGAACATGACATCGGTGGATTCTAGAACCCTGTGGCCTGGGAACATGTCTGAGGTTTGATGGTGGAAACCTGTGGCTTGGCAACATGACTAAGGTTTGATTCTGGAAGACTGTGGCCAGGAAGCATGATATCTGGTTGATTCTGGAAACTTGTGTCCTGGGAACATGACTGAGGTTTGTTTCTGGAAGCCTGTGCCCTGGGAACATGACTGAGGTTTGATTCTGGACACCTGTGTCCTGGGAACATGACTGAGGTTTGATGGTTGAAACCTGTGGCCCGCGCACATGACTCAGGTTTGATTCTGGAACCATGTGTCCTGGGAACATGACTGAGGTTTGATTTTGGAAACCTTTGGCCTGGGAAAATGACTGAGGTTTCATTGTGGAAACATGTGGCCTGGGATCATGACTGAGGTTTGATGGTGGAACACTCTGGCCTGGCAAAATGACTGAGGCTTGATTCTGGAACCCTGTGGCCCGGGAACATGAGAACGGTTTGATTCTGGAACCCTGTGGCCTTTAACATGACATCGGTGGATTCTGGAACCCTGTGGCCTGGGAACATGAGAACGGTTTGATTCTGGAACCCTGTGGCCTGGGAACATGAGTGAGGATTGATGGTGGAACCCTGTGGCCTGGCAACATGACTGAGGTTTGATACTGGAAGACTGTGGCCAGGAAACATGATATCGGGTTGATTCTGGAAACTTCTGTCCTGGGAACAAGACTGAGGTTTGATTCTGGAACCCTGTGTCCTGGGAATATGACAAAGGTTTGTTGCTGGAAGCCTGTTCCCTGGGTACATGACTGAGGTTTGATTCTGGACACCTGTGTCCTGGGAACATGAGTGATGTTTGATTGTTGAAACCTGTGGCCTGCGAACATGACTCAGGTTTGATTCTGGAACCATGTGTCCTGGGAATATGACTGAGGTTTGATTGTGGAAACCTTTGGCCTGAGAAAAAGACTGAGGTTTCATTGTGGAAACATGTGGCCTGGGATCATGACTGAGGTTTGATGGTGGAACACTCTGGCCTGGCAAAATGACTGAGGCTTGATTCTGGAACCCTGTGGCCCGGGAACGTGACTGAGGTTTGATGGCAGAAACCTGTGGCCTGGCAACATGACTGACGTTTGATTCTGGATCCCTGTGGCCTGGGAACATGACTGAGGCGTGATTCTGGAAAACTGTGGCCTGGGAACATGACATCTGTTTAGATTGTGGAATACTGTGCCCCAGGAACTTGACTGAGCCTTGGTTCTGAAACCCTGTGGACTGGGAACATGACTGAGGTTTTATTCTGGAACCCTGTAGCCTGGGAACATAACTGAGGATTGATTCTGGAACCCTGTGGCCTGGGAACATGATACCGGTGGATTC
This sequence comes from Balaenoptera physalus, assembly GCF_965194825.1. Classification (NCBI taxonomy): domain Eukaryota; kingdom Metazoa; phylum Chordata; class Mammalia; order Artiodactyla; family Balaenopteridae; genus Balaenoptera; species Balaenoptera physalus. The sequence continues at coordinate 64,415 of NW_028126212.1, forward strand.
TGGAACCCTGGGGACTGGGCATGTGACATCTGTTTAGATTGTGGAATACTGTGGCCCGGGAACCTGGCTGAGCCTTGGTTCTGGAACCCTGTGGATTGGGAACATGACTGAGGTTTTATTCTAGAACCCTGTAGCCTGGAAACATAACTGAGGATTGATTCTCGAACCCTGTGGCCTGGGAACATGACATCGGTGGATTCTAGAACCCTGTGGCCTGGGAACATGTCTGAGGTTTGATGGTGGAAACCTGTGGCTTGGCAACATGACTAAGGTTTGATTCTGGAAGGCTGTGGCCAGGAAGCATGATATCTGGTTGATTCTGGAAACTTGTGTCCTGGGAACATGACTGAGGTTTGTTTCTGGAAGCCTGTGCCCTGGGAACATGACTGAGGTTTGATTCTGGACACCTGTGTCCTGGGAACATGACTGAGGTTTGATGGTTGAAACCTGTGGCCCGCGCACATGACTCAGGTTTGATTCTGGAACCATGTGTCCTGGGAACATGACTGAGGTTTGATTTTGGAAACCTTTGGCCTGGGAAAATGACTGAGGTTTCATTGTGGAAACATGTGGCCTGGGATCATGACTGAGGTTTGATGGTGGAACACTCTGGCCTGGCAAAATGACTGAGGCTTGATTCTGGAACCCTGTGGCCCGTGAACATGAGAACGGTTTGATTCTGGAACCCTGTGGCCTTTAACATGACATCGGTGGATTCTGGAAACCTGTGGCCTGGAAACATGAGAACGGTTTGATTCTGGAACCCTGTGGCCTGGGAACATGAGTGAGGATTGATGGTGGAACCCTGTGGCCTGGCAACATGACTGAGGTTTAATACTGGAAGACTGTGGCCAGGAAACATGATATCGGGTTGATTCTGGAAACTTCTGTCCTGCGAACAAGACTGAGGTTTGATTCTGGAACCCTGTGTCCTGGGAATATGACAAAGGTTTGTTGCTGGAAGCCTGTTCCCTGGGTACATGACTGAGGTTTGATTCTGGACACCTGTGTCCTGGGAACATGAGTGATGTTTGATTGTTGAAACCTGTGGCCTGCGAACATGACTCAGGTTTGATTCTGGAACCATGTGTCCTGGGAATATGACTGAGGTTTGATTCTGGAAACCTTTGGCCTGAGAAAATGACTGAGGTTTCATTGTGGAAACATGTGGCCTGGGATCATGACTGAGGTTTGATGGTGGAACACTCTGGCCTGGCAAAATGACTGAGGCTTGATTCTGGAACCCTGTGGCCCGGGAACGTGACTGAGGTTTGATGGCAGAAACCTGTGGCCTGGCAACATGACTGACGTTTGATTCTGGATCCCTGTGGCCTGGGAGCATGACTGAGGCGTGATTCTGGAAAACTGTGGCCTGGGAACATGACATCTGTTTAGATTGTGGAATACTGTGCCCCGGGAACCTGACTGAGCCTTGGTTCTGAAACCCTGTGGACTGGGAACATGACTGAGGTTTTATTCTGGAACCCTGTAGCTTGGGAACATAACTGAGGATTGATTCTGGAACCCTGTGGCCTGGGAACATGATACCGGTGGATTCTGGAACCCTGGGGACTGAGCATGTGACATCTGTTTAGATTGTGGAATACTGTGCCCCGGGAACCTGACTGAGCCCTGGTTCTGGAACCCTGTGGATTGGGAACATGACTGAGGTTTTATTCTAGAACCCTGTAGCCTGGAAACATAACTGAGGATTGATTCTCGAACCCTGTGGCCTGGGAACATGACATCGGTGGATTCTAGAACCCTGTGGCCTGGGAACATGTCTGAGGTTTGATGGTGGAAACCTGTGGCTTGGCAACATGACTAAGGTTTGATTCTGGAAGACTGTGGCCAGGAAGCATGATATCTGGTTGATTCTGGAAACTTGTGTCCTGGGAACATGACTGAGGTTTGTTTCTGGAAGCCTGTGCCCTGGGAACATGACTGAGGTTTGATTCTGGACACCTGTGTCCTGGGAACATGACTGAGGTTTGATGGTTGAAAGCTGTGGCCCGCGCACATGACTCAGGTTTGATTCTGGAACCATGTGTCCTGGGAACATGACTGAGGTTTGATTTTGGAAACCTTTGGCCTGGGAAAATGACTGAGGTTTCATTGTGGAAACATGTGGCCTGGGATCATGACTGAGGTTTGATGGTGGAACACTCTGGCCTGGCAAAATGACTGAGGCTTGATTCTGGAACCCTGTGGCCCGGGAACATGAGAACGGTTTGATTCTGGAACCCTGTGGCCTTTAACATGACATCGGTGGATTCTGGAACCCTGTGGCCTGGGAACATGAGAACGGTTTGATTCTGGAACCCTGTGGCCTGGGAACATGAGTGAGGATTGATGGTGGAACCCTGTGGCCTGGCAACATGACTGAGGTTTGATACTGGAAGACTGTGGCCAGGAAACATGATATCGGGTTGATTCTGGAAACTTCTGTCCTGGGAACAAGACTGAGGTTTGATTCTGGAACCCTGTGTCCTGGGAATATGACAAAGGTTTGTTGCTGGAAGCCTGTTCCCTGGGTACATGACTGAGGTTTGATTCTGGACACCTGTGTCCTGGGAACATGAGTGATGTTTGATTGTTGAAACCTGTGGCCTGCGAACATGACTCAGGTTTGATTCTGGAACCCTGTGTCCTGGGAATATGACTGAGGTTTGATTCTGGAAACCTTTGGCCTGAGAAAATGACTGAGGTTTCATTGTGGAAACATGTGGCCTGGGATCATGACTGAGGTTTGATGGTGGAACACTCTGGCCTGGCAAAATGACTGAGGCTTGATTCTGGAACCCAGTGGCCCGGGAACGTGACTGAGGTTTGATGGCAGAAACCTGTGGCCTGGCAACATGACTGACGTTTGATTCTGGATCCCTGTGGCCTGGGAACATGACTGAGGCGTGATTCTGGAAAACTTTGGCCTGGGAACATGACATCTGTTTAGATTGTGGAATACTGTGCCCCGGGAACCTGACTGAGCCTTGGTTCTGAAACCCTGTGGACTGGGAACATGACTGAGGTTTTATTCTGGAACCCTGTAGCCTGGGAACATAACTGAGGATTGATTCTGGAACCCTGTGGCCTGGGAACATGATACCGGTGGATTCTGGAACCCTGGGGACTGGGCATGTGACATCTGTTTAGATTGTGGAATACTGTGCCCCGGGAACCTGACTGAGCCTTGGTTCTGGAACCCTGTGGATTGGGAACATGACTGAGGTTTTATTCTAGAACCCTGTAGCCTGGAAACATAACTGAGGATTGATTCTCAAACCCTGTGGCCTGGGAACATGACATCGGTGGATTCTAGAACCCTGAGGCCTGGGAACATGTCTGAGGTTTGATGGTGGAAACCTGTGGCTTGGCAACATGACTAAGGTTTGATTCTGGAAGACTGTGGGCAGGAAGCATGATATCTGGTTGATTCTGGAAACTTGTGTCCTGGGAACATGACTGAGGTTTGTTTCTGGAAGCCTGTGCCCTGGGAACATGACTGAGGTTTGATTCTGGACACCTGTGTCCTGGGAACATGACTGAGGTTTGTTTCTGGAAGCCTGTGCCCTGGGAACATGACTGAGGTTTGATTCTGGACACCTGTGTCCTGGGAACATGACTGAGGTTTGATGGTTGAAACCTGTGGCCCGCGCACATGACTCAGGTTTGATTCTGGAACCATGTGTCCTGGGAACATGACTGAGGTTTGATTTTGGAAACCTTTGGCCTGGGAAAATGACTGAGGTTTCATTGTGGAAACATGTGGCCTGGGATCATGACTGAGGTTTGATGGTGGAACACTCTGGCCTGGCAAAATGACTGAGGCTTGATTCTGGAACCCTGTGGCCCGGGAACATGAGAACGGTTTGATTCTGGAACCCTGTGGCCTTTAACATGACATCGGTGGATTCTGGAAACCTGTGGCCTGGGAACATGAGAACGGTTTGATTCTGGAACCCTGTGGCCTGGGAACATGAGTGAGGATTGATGGTGGAACCCTGTGGCCTGGCAACATGACTGAGGTTTGATACTGGAAGACTGTGGCCAGGAAACATGATATCGGGTTGATTCTGGAAACTTCTGTCCTGGGAACAAGACTGAGGTTTGATTCTGGAACCCTGTGTCCTGGGAATATGACAAAGGTTTGTTGCTGGAAGCCTGTTCCCTGGGTACATGACTGAGGTTTGATTCTGGACACCTGTGTCCTGGGAACATGAGTGATGTTTGATTGTTGAAACCTGTGGCCTGCGAACATGACTCAGGTTTGATTCTGGAACCCTGTGTCCTGGGAATATGACTGAGGTTTGATTCTGGAAACCTTTGGCCTGAGAAAATGACTGAGGTTTCATTGTGGAAACATGTGGCCTGGGATCATGACTGAGGTTTGATGGTGGAACACTCTGGCCTGGCAAAATGACTGAGGCTTGATTCTGGAACCCTGTGGCCCGGGAACGTGACTGAGGTTTGATGGCAGAAACCTGTGGCCTGGCAACATGACTGACGTTTGATTCTGGATCCCTGTGGCCTGGGAACATGACTGAGGCGTGATTCTGGAAAACTGTGGCCTGGGAACATGACATCTGTTTAGATTGTGGAATACTGTGCCCCGGGAACCTGACTGAGCCTTGGTTCTGAAACCCTGTGGACTGGGAACATGACTGAGGTTTTATTCTGGAACCCTGTAGCCTGGGAACATAACTGAGGATTGATTCTGGAACCCTGTGGCCTGGGAACATGATACCGGTGGATTCTGGAACCCTGGGGACTGGGCATGTGACATCTGTTTAGATTGTGGAATACTGTGGCCCGGGAACCTGGCTGAGCCTTGGTTCTGGAACCCTGTGGATTGGGAACATGACTGAGGTTTTATTCTAGAACCCTGTAGCCTGGAAACATAACTGAGGATTGATTCTCGAACCCTGTGGCCTGGGAACATGACATCGGTGGATTCTAGAACCCTGTGGCCTGGGAACATGTCTGAGGTTTGATGGTGGAAACCTGTGGCTTGGCAACATGACTAAGGTTTGATTCTGGAAGGCTGTGGCCAGGAAGCATGATATCTGGTTGATTCTGGAAACTTGTGTCCTGGGAACATGACTGAGGTTTGTTTCTGGAAGCCTGTGCCCTGGGAACATGACTGAGGTTTGATTCTGGACACCTGTGTCCTGGGAACATGACTGAGGTTTGATGGTTGAAACCTGTGGCCCGCGCACATGACTCAGGTTTGATTCTGGAACCATGTGTCCTGGGAACATGACTGAGGTTTGATTTTGGAAACCTTTGGCCTGGGAAAATGACTGAGGTTTCATTGTGGAAACATGTGGCCTGGGATCATGACTGAGGTTTGATGGTGGAACACTCTGGCCTGGCAAAATGACTGAGGCTTGATTCTGGAACCCTGTGGCCCGTGAACATGAGAACGGTTTGATTCTGGAACCCTGTGGCCTTTAACATGACATCGGTGGATTCTGGAAACCTGTGGCCTGGAAACATGAGAACGGTTTGATTCTGGAACCCTGTGGCCTGGGAACATGAGTGAGGATTGATGGTGGAACCCTGTGGCCTGGCAACATGACTGAGGTTTGATACTGGAAGACTGTGGCCAGGAAACATGATATCGGGTTGATTCTGGAAACTTCTGTCCTGCGAACAAGACTGAGGTTTGATTCTGGAACCCTGTGTCCTGGGAATATGACAAAGGTTTGTTGCTGGAAGCCTGTTCCCTGGGTACATGACTGAGGTTTGATTCTGGACACCTGTGTCCTGGGAACATGAGTGATGTTTGATTGTTGAAACCTGTGGCCTGCGAACATGACTCAGGTTTGATTCTGGAACCCTGTGTCCTGGGAATATGACTGAGGTTTGATTCTGGAAACCTTTGGCCTGAGAAAATGACTGAGGTTTCATTGTGGAAACATGTGGCCTGGGATCATGACTGAGGTTTGATGGTGGAACACTCTGGCCTGGCAAAATGACTGAGGCTTGATTCTGGAACCCTGTGGCCCGGGAACGTGACTGAGGTTTGATGGCAGAAACCTGTGGCCTGGCAACATGACTGACGTTTGATTCTGGATCCCTGTGGCCTGGGAGCATGACTGAGGCGTGATTCTGGAAAACTGTGGCCTGGGAACATGACATCTGTTTAGATTGTGGAATACTGTGCCCCGGGAACCTGACTGAGCCTTGGTTCTGAAACCCTGTGGACTGGGAACATGACTGAGGTTTTATTCTGGAACCCTGTAGCTTGGGAACATAACTGAGGATTGATTCTGGAACCCTGTGGCCTGGGAACATGATACCGGTGGATTCTGGAACCCTGGGGACTGAGCATGTGACATCTGTTTAGATTGTGGAATACTGTGCCCCGGGAACCTGACTGAGCCCTGGTTCTGGAACCCTGTGGATTGGGAACATGACTGAGGTTTTATTCTAGAACCCTGTAGCCTGGAAACATAACTGAGGATTGATTCTCGAACCCTGTGGCCTGGGAACATGACATCGGTGGATTCTAGAACCCTGTGGCCTGGGAACATGTCTGAGGTTTGATGGTGGAAACCTGTGGCTTGGCAACATGACTAAGGTTTGATTCTGGAAGACTGTGGCCAGGAAGCATGATATCTGGTTGATTCTGGAAACTTGTGTCCTGGGAACATGACTGAGGTTTGTTTCTGGAAGCCTGTGCCCTGGGAACATGACTGAGGTTTGATTCTGGACACCTGTGTCCTGGGAACATGACTGAGGTTTGATGGTTGAAACCTGTGGCCCGCGCACATGACTCAGGTTTGATTCTGGAACCATGTGTCCTGGGAACATGACTGAGGTTTGATTTTGGAAACCTTTGGCCTGGGAAAATGACTGAGGTTTCATTGTGGAAACATGTGGCCTGGGATCATGACTGAGGTTTGATGGTGGAACACTCTGGCCTGGCAAAATGACTGAGGCTTGATTCTGGAACCCTGTGGCCCGGGAACATGAGAACGGTTTGATTCTGGAACCCTGTGGCCTTTAACATGACATCGGTGGATTCTGGAACCCTGTGGACTGGGAACATGAGAACGGTTTGATTCTGGAACCCTGTGGCCTGGGAACATGAGTGAGGATTGATGGTGGAACCCTGTGGCCTGGCAACATGACTGAGGTTTGATACTGGAAGACTGTGGCCAGGAAACATGATATCGGGTTGATTCTGGAAACTTCTGTCCTGGGAACAAGACTGAGGTTTGATTCTGGAACCCTGTGTCCTGGGAATATGACAAAGGTTTGTTGCTGGAAGCCTGTTCCCTGGGTACATGACTGAGGTTTGATTCTGGACACCTGTGTCCTGGGAACATGAGTGATGTTTGATTGTTGAAACCTGTGGCCTGCGAACATGACTCAGGTTTGATTCTGGAACCCTGTGTCCTGGGAATATGACTGAGGTTTGATTCTGGAAACCTTTGGCCTGAGAAAATGACTGAGGTTTCATTGTGGAAACATGTGGCCTGGGATCATGACTGAGGTTTGATGGTGGAACACTCTGGCCTGGCAAAATGACTGAGGCTTGATTCTGGAACCCAGTGGCCCGGGAACGTGACTGAGGTTTGATGGCAGAAACCTGTGGCCTGGCAACATGACTGACGTTTGATTCTGGATCCCTGTGGCCTGGGAACATGACTGAGGCGTGATTCTGGAAAACTTTGGCCTGGGAACATGACATCTGTTTAGATTGTGGAATACTGTGCCCCGGGAACCTGACTGAGCCTTGGTTCTGAAACCCTGTGGACTGGGAACATGACTGAGGTTTTATTCTGGAACCCTGTAGCCTGGGAACATAACTGAGGATTGATTCTGGAACCCTGTGGCCTGGGAACATGATACCGGTGGATTCTGGAACCCTGGGGACTGGGCATGTGACATCTGTTTAGATTGTGGAATACTGTGCCCCGGGAACCTGACTGAGCCTTGGTTCTGGAACCCTGTGGATTGGGAACATGACTGAGGTTTTATTCTAGAACCCTGTAGCCTGGAAACATAACTGAGGATTGATTCTCAAACCCTGTGGCCTGGGAACATGACATCGGTGGATTCTAGAACCCTGAGGCCTGGGAACATGTCTGAGGTTTGATGGTGGAAACCTGTGGCTTGGCAACATGACTAAGGTTTGATTCTGGAAGACTGTGGGCAGGAAGCATGATATCTGGTTGATTCTGGAAACTTGTGTCCTGGGAACATGACTGAGGTTTGTTTCTGGAAGCCTGTGCCCTGGGAACATGACTGAGGTTTGATTCTGGACACCTGTGTCCTGGGAACATGACTGAGGTTTGTTTCTGGAAGCCTGTGCCCTGGGAACATGACTGAGGTTTGATTCTGGACACCTGTGTCCTGGGAACATGACTGAGGTTTGATGGTTGAAACCTGTGGCCCGCGCACATGACTCAGGTTTGATTCTGGAACCATGTGTCCTGGGAACATGACTGAGGTTTGATTTTGGAAACCTTTGGCCTGGGAAAATGACTGAGGTTTCATTGTGGAAACATGTGGCCTGGGATCATGACTGAGGTTTGATGGTGGAACACTCTGGCCTGGCAAAATGACTGAGGCTTGATTCTGGAACCCTGTGGCCCGGGAACATGAGAACGGTTTGATTCTGGAACCCTGTGGCCTTTAACATGACATCGGTGGATTCTGGAACCCTGTGGCCTGGGAACATGAGAACGGTTTGATTCTGGAACCCTGTGGCCTGGGAACATGAGTGAGGATTGATGGTGGAACCCTGTGGCCTGGCAACATGACTGAGGTTTGATACTGGAAGACTGTGGCCAGGAAACATGATATCGGGTTGATTCTGGAAACTTCTGTCCTGGGAACAAGACTGAGGTTTGATTCTGGAACCCTGTGTCCTGGGAATATGACAAAGGTTTGTTGCTGGAAGCCTGTTCCCTGGGTACATGACTGAGGTTTGATTCTGGACACCTGTGTCCTGGGAACATGAGTGATGTTTGATTGTTGAAACCTGTGGCCTGCGAACATGACTCAGGTTTGATTCTGGAACCCTGTGTCCTGGGAATATGACTGAGGTTTGATTCTGGAAACCTTTGGCCTGAGAAAATGACTGAGGTTTCATTGTGGAAACATGTGGCCTGGGATCATGACTGAGGTTTGATGGTGGAACACTCTGGCCTGGCAAAATGACTGAGGCTTGATTCTGGAACCCTGTGGCCCGGGAACGTGACTGAGGTTTGATGGCAGAAACCTGTGGCCTGGCAACATGACTGACGTTTGATTCTGGATCCCTGTGGCCTGGGAACATGACTGAGGCGTGATTCTGGAAAACTGTGGCCTGGGAACATGACATCTGTTTAGATTGTGGAATACTGTGCCCCGGGAACCTGACTGAGCCTTGGTTCTGAAACCCTGTGGACTGGGAACATGACTGAGGTTTTATTCTGGAACCCTGTAGCCTGGGAACATAACTGAGGATTGATTCTGGAACCCTGTGGCCTGGGAACATGATACCGGTGGATTCTGGAACCCTGGGGACTGGGCATGTGACATCTGTTTAGATTGTGGAATACTGTGGCCCGGGAACCTGGCTGAGCCTTGGTTCTGGAACCCTGTGGATTGGGAACATGACTGAGGTTTTATTCTAGAACCCTGTAGCCTGGAAACATAACTGAGGATTGATTCTCGAACCCTGTGGCCTGGGAACATGACATCGGTGGATTCTAGAACCCTGTGGCCTGGGAACATGTCTGAGGTTTGATGGTGGAAACCTGTGGCTTGGCAACATGACTAAGGTTTGATTCTGGAAGACTGTGGCCAGGAAGCATGATATCTGGTTGATTCTGGAAACTTGTGTCCTGGGAACATGACTGAGGTTTGTTTCTGGAAGCCTGTGCCCTGGGAACATGACTGAGGTTTGATTCTGGACACCTGTGTTCTGGGAACATGACTGAGGTTTGATGGTTGAAACCTGTGGCCCGCGCACATGACTCAGGTTTGATTCTGGAACCATGTGTCCTGGGAACATGACTGAGGTTTGATTTTGGAAACCTTTGGCCTGGGAAAATGACTGAGGTTTCATTGTGGAAACATGTGGCCTGGGATCATGACTGAGGTTTGATGGTGGAACACTCTGGCCTGGCAAAATGACTGAGGCTTGATTCTGGAACCCTGTGGCCCGGGAACATGAGAACGGTTTGATTCTGGAACCCTGTGGCCTTTAACATGACATCGGTGGATTCTGGAACCCTGTGGCCTGGGAACATGAGAACGGTTTGATTCTGGAACCCTGTGGCCTGGGAACATGAGTGAGGATTGATGGTGGAACCCTGTGGCCTGGCAATATGACTGAGGTTTGATACTGGAAGACTGTGGCCAGGAAACATGATATCGGGTTGATTCTGGAAACTTCTGTCCTGGGAACAAGACTGAGGTTTGATTCTGGAACCCTGTGTCCTGGGAATATGACAAAGGTTTGTTGCTGGAAGCCTGTTCCCTGGGTACATGACTGAGGTTTGATTCTGGACACCTGTGTCCTGGGAACATGACTGAGGTTTGATGGTTGAAACCTGTGGCCCGAGCACATGACTCAGGTTTGATTCTGGAACCATGTGTCCTGGGAACATGACTGAGGTTTGAGTTTGGAAACCTTTGGCCTGGGAAAATGACTGAGGTTTCATTGTGGAAACATGTGGCCTGGGATCATGACTGAGGTTTGATGGTGGAACACTCTGGCCTGGCAAAATGACTGAGGCTTGATTCTGGAACCCTGTGGCCTGGGAACATGAGAACGGTTTGATTCTGGAACCCTGTGGCCTGGGAACATGAGTGAGGATTGATGGTGGAACCCTGTGGCCTGGCAACATGACTGACGTTTGATTCTGGATCCCTGTGGCCTGGGAACATGACTGAGGCGTGATTCTGGAAAACTGTGGCCTGGGAAGATGACAACTGTTTAGATTGTGGAATACTGTGCCCCGGGAACTTGACTGAGCCTTGGTTCTGAAACCCTGTGGACTGGGAACATGACTGAGGTTTTATTCTGGAACCCTGTAGCCTGGGAACATAACTGAGGATTGATTCTGGAACCCTGTGGCCTGGGAACATGATACCGGTGGATTCTGGAACCCTGGGGACTGGGCATGTGACATCTGTTTAGATTGTGGAATACTGTGGCCCGGGAACCTGGCTGAGCCTTGGTTCTGGAACCCTGTGGATTGGGAACATGACTGAGGTTTTATTCTAGAACCCTGTAGCCTGGAAACATAACTGAGGATTGATTCTCGAACCCTGTGGCCTGGGAACATGACATCGGTGGATTCTAGAACCCTGTGGCCTGGGAACATGTCTGAGGTTTGATGGTGGAAACCTGTGGCTTGGCAACATGACTAAGGTTTGATTCTGGAAGACTGTGGGCAGGAAGCATGATATCTGGTTGATTCTGGAAACTTGTGTCCTGGGAACATGACTGAGGTTTGTTTCTGGAAGCCTGTGCCCTGGGAACATGACTGAGGTTTGATTCTGGACACCTGTGTCCTGGGAACATGACTGAGGTTTGATGGTTGAAACCTGTGGCCCGCGCACATGACTCAGGTTTGATTCTGGAACCATGTGTCCTGGGAACATGACTGAGGTTTGATTTTGGAAACCTTTGGCCTGGGAAAATGACTGAGGTTTCATTGTGGAAACATGTGGCCTGGGATCATGACTGAGGTTTGATGGTGGAACACTCTGGCCTGGCAAAATGACTGAGGCTTGATTCTGGAACCCTGTGGCCCGGGAACATGAGAACGGTTTGATTCTGGAACCCTGTGGCCTTTAACATGACATCGGTGGATTCTGGAAACCTGTGGCCTGGGAACATGAGAACGGTTTGATTCTGGAACCCTGTGGCCTGGGAACATGAGTGAGGATTGATGGTGGAACCCTGTGCCCTGGCAACATGACTGAGGTTTGATACTGGAAGACTGTGGCCAGGAAACATGATATCGGGTTGATTCTGGAAACTTCTGTCCTGGGAACAAGACTGAGGTTTGATTCTGGAACCCTGTGTCCTGGGAATATGACAAAGTTTTGTTGCTGGAAGCCTGTTCCCTAGGTACATGACTGAGGTTTGATTCTGGACACCTGTGTCCTGGGAACATGAGTGATGTTTGATTGTTGAAACCTGTGGCCTGCGAACATGACTCAGGTTTGATTCTGGAACCATGTGTACTGGGAATATGACTGAGGTTTGATTCTGGAAACCTTTGGCCTGAGAAAATGACTGAGGTTTCATTGTGGAAACATGTGGCCTGGGATCATGAATGAGGTTTGATGTTGGACACTCTGGCTTGGCAAAATGACTGAGGCTTGATTCTGGAACCCTGTGGCCCGGGAACGTGACTGAGGTTTGATGGCAGAAACCTGTGGCCTGGCAACATGACTGACATTTGATTCTGGATCCCTGTGGCCTGGGAACATGACTGAGGCGTGATTCTGGAAAACTGTGGCCTGGGAACATGACATCTGTTTAGATTGTGGAATACTGTGCCCCGGGAACCTGACTGAGCCTTGGTTCTGAAACCCTGTGGTTTGGGAACATGACTGAGGTTTTATTCTGGAACCCTGTAGCCTGGGAACATAACTGAGGATTGATTCTGGAACCCTGTGGCCTGGGAACATGATACCGGTGGATTCTGGAACCCTGGGGACTGGGCATGTGACATCTGTTTAGATTGTGGAATTCTGTGGCCCGGGAACCTGGCTGAGCCTTGGTTCTGGAACCCTGTGGATTGGGAACATGACTGAGGTTTTATTCTAGAACCCTGTAGCCTGGAAACATAACTGAGGATTGATTCTCGAATCCTGTGGCCTGGGAACATGACATCGGTGGATTCTAGAACCCTGTAGCCTGGGAACATGTCTGAGGTTTGATGGTGGAAACCTGTGGCTTGGCAACATGACTAAGGTTTGATTCTGGAAGACTGTGGCCAGGAAGCATGATATCTGGTTGATTCTGGAAACTTGTGTCCTGGGAACATGACTGAGGTTTGTTTCTGGAAGCCTGTGCCCTGGGAACATGACTGAGGTTTGATTCTGGACACCTGTGTCCTGGGAACATGACTGAGGTTTGATGGTTGAAACCTGTGGCCCGCGCACATGACTCAGGTTTGATTCTGGAACCATGTGTCCTGGGAACATGACTGAGGTTTGATTTTGGAAACCTTTGGCCTGGGAAAATGACTGAGGTTTCATTGTGGAAACATGTGGCCTGGGATCATGACTGAGGTTTGATGGTGGAACACTCTGGCCTGGCAAAATGACTGAGGCTTGATTCTGGAACCCTGTGGCCCGGGAACATGAGAACGGTTTGATTCTGGAACCCTGTGGCCTTTAACATGACATCGGTGGATTCTGGAACCCTGTGGCCTGGGAACATGAGAACGGTTTGATTCTGGAACCCTGTGGCCTGGGAACATGAGTGAGGATTGATGGTGGAACCCTGTGGCCTGGCAACATGACTGAGGTTTGATACTGGAAGACTGTGGCCAGGAAACATGATATCGGGTTGATTCTGGAAACTTCTGTCCTGGGAACAAGACTGAGGTTTGATTCTGGAACCCTGTGTCCTGGGAATATGACAAAGGTTTGTTGCTGGAAGCCTGTTCCCTGGGTACATGACTGAGGTTTGATTCTGGACACCTGTGTCCTGGGAACATGAGTGATGTTTGATTGTTGAAACCTGTGGCCTGCGAACATGACTCAGGTTTGATTCTGGAACCATGTGTCCTGGGAATATGACTGAGGTTTGATTCTGGAAACCTTTGGCCTGAGAAAATGACTGAGGTTTCATTGTGGAAACATGTGGCCTGGGATCATGACTGAGGTTTGATGGTGGAACACTATGGCCTGGCAAAATGACTGAGGCTTGATTCTGGAACCCTGTGGCCCGGGAACGTGACTGAGGTTTGATGGCAGAAACCTGTGGCCTGGCAACATGACTGACGTTTGATTCTGGATCCCTGTGGCCTGGGAACATGACTGAGGCGTGATTCTGGAAAACTGTGGCCTGGGAACATGACAACTGTTTAGATTGTGGAATACTGTGCCCCGGGAACTTGACTGAGCCTTGGTTCTGAAACCCTGTGGACTGGGAACATGACTGAGGTTTTATTCTGGAACCCTGTAGCCTGGGAACATAACTGAGGATTGATTCTGGAACCCTGTGGCCTGGGAACATGATACCGGTGGATTCTGGAACCCTGGGGACTGGGCATGTGACATCTGTTTAGATTGTGGAATACTGTGGCCCGGGAACCTGGCTGAGCCTTGGTTCTGGAACCCTGTGGATTGGGAACATGACTGAGGTTTTATTCTAGAACCCTGTAGCCTGGAAACATAACTGAGGATTGATTCTCGAACCCTGTGGCCTGGGAACATGACATCGGTGGATTCTAGAACCCTGTGGCCTGGGAACATGTCTGAGGTTTGATGGTGGAAACCTGTGGCTTGGCAACATGACTAAGGTTTGATTCTGGAAGACTGTGGCCAGGAAGCATGATATCTGGTTGATTCTGGAAACTTGTGTCCTGGGAACATGACTGAGGTTTGTTTCTGGAAGCCTGTGCCCTGGGAACATGACTGAGGTTTGATTCTGGACACCTGTGTCCTGGGAACATGACTGAGGTTTGATGGTTGAAACCTGTGGCCCGCGCACATGACTCAGGTTTGATTCTGGAACCATGTGTCCTGGGAACATGACTGAGGTTTGATTTTGGAAACCTTTGGCCTGGGAAAATGACTGAGGTTTCATTGTGGAAACATGTGGCCTGGGATCATGACTGAGGTTTGATGGTGGAACACTCTGGCCTGGCAAAATGACTGAGGCTTGATTCTGGAACCCTGTGGCCCGGGAACATGAGAACGGTTTGATTCTGGAACCCTGTGGCCTTTAACATGACATCGGTGGATTCTGGAAACCTGTGGCCTGGGAACATGAGAACGGTTTGATTCTGGAACCCTGTGGCCTGGGAACATGAGTGAGGATTGATGGTGGAACCCTGTGGCCTGGCAACATGACTGAGGTTTGATACTGGAAGACTGTGGCCAGGAAACATGATATCGGGTTGATTCTGGAAACTTCTGTCCTGGGAACAAGACTGAGGTTTGATTCTGGAACCCTGTGTCCTGGGAATATGACAAAGTTTTGTTGCTGGAAGCCTGTTCCCTAGGTACATGACTGAGGTTTGATTCTGGACACCTGTGTCCTGGGAACATGAGTGATGTTTGATTGTTGAAACCTGTGGCCTGCGAACATGACTCAGGTTTGATTCTGGAACCATGTGTACTGGGAATATGACTGAGGTTTGATTCTGGAAACCTTTGGCCTGAGAAAATGACTGAGGTTTCATTGTGGAAACATGTGGCCTGGGATCATGAATGAGGTTTGATGTTGGAACACTCTGGCTTGGCAAAATGACTGAGGATTGATTCTGGAACCCTGTGGCCCGGGAACGTGACTGAGGTTTGATGGCAGAAACCTGTGGCCTGGCAACATGACTGACATTTGATTCTGGATCCCTGTGGCCTGGGAACATGACTGAGGCGTGATTCTGGAAAACTGTGGCCTGGGAACATGACATCTGTTTAGATTGTGGAATACTGTGCCCCGGGAACCTGACTGAGCCTTGGTTCTGAAACCCTGTGGTTTGGGAACATGACTGAGGTTTTATTCTGGAACCCTGTAGCCTGGGAACATAACTGAGGATTGATTCTGGAACCCTGTGGCCTGGGAACATGATACCGGTGGATTCTGGAACCCTGGGGACTGGGCATGTGACATCTGTTTAGATTGTGGAATACTGTGGCCCGGGAACCTGGCTGAGCCTTGGTTCTGGAACCCTGTGGATTGGGAACATGACTGAGGTTTTATTCTAGAACCCTGTAGCCTGGAAACATAACTGAGGATTGATTCTCGAATCCTGTGGCCTGGGAACATGACATCGGTGGATTCTAGAACCCTGTAGCCTGGGAACATGTCTGAGGTTTGATGGTGGAAACCTGTGGCTTGGCAACATGACTAAGGTTTGATTCTGGAAGACTGTGGCCAGGAAGCATGATATCTGGTTGATTCTGGAAACTTGTGTCCTGGGAACATGACTGAGGTTTGTTTCTGGAAGCCTGTGCCCTGGGAACATGACTGAGGTTTGATTCTGGACACCTGTGTCCTGGGAACATGACTGAGGTTTGATGGTTGAAACCTGTGGCCCGCGCACATGACTCAGGTTTGATTCTGGAACCATGTGTCCTGGGAACATGACTGAGGTTTGATTTTGGAAACCTTTGGCCTGGGAAAATGACTGAGGTTTCATTGTGGAAACATGTGGCCTGGGATCATGACTGAGGTTTGATGGTGGAACACTCTGGCCTGGCAAAATGACTGAGGCTTGATTCTGGAACCCTGTGGCCCGGGAACATGAGAACGGTTTGATTCTGGAACCCTGTGGCCTTTAACATGACATCGGTGGATTCTGGAACCCTGTGGCCTGGGAACATGAGAACGGTTTGATTCTGGAACCCTGTGGCCTGGGAACATGAGTGAGGATTGATGGTGGAACCCTGTGGCCTGGCAACATGACTGAGGTTTGATACTGGAAGACTGTGGCCAGGAAACATGATATCGGGTTGATTCTGGAAACTTCTGTCCTGGGAACAAGACTGAGGTTTGATTCTGGAACCCTGTGTCCTGGGAATATGACAAAGGTTTGTTGCTGGAAGCCTGTTCCCTGGGTACATGACTGAGGTTTGATTCTGGACACCTGTGTCCTGGGAACATGAGTGATGTTTGATTGTTGAAACCTGTGGCCTGCGAACATGACTCAGGTTTGATTCTGGAACCATGTGTCCTGGGAATATGACTGAGGTTTGATTCTGGAAACCTTTGGCCTGAGAAAATGACTGAGGTTTCATTGTGGAAACATGTGGCCTGGGATCATGACTGAGGTTTGATGGTGGAACACTATGGCCTGGCAAAATGACTGAGGCTTGATTCTGGAACCCTGTGGCCCGGGAACGTGACTGAGGTTTGATGGCAGAAACCTGTGGCCTGGCAACATGACTGACGTTTGATTCTGGATCCCTGTGGCCTGGGAACATGACTGAGGCGTGATTCTGGAAAACTGTGGCCTGGGAACATGACAACTGTTTAGATTGTGGAATACTGTGCCCCGGGAACTTGACTGAGCCTTGGTTCTGAAACCCTGTGGACTGGGAACATGACTGAGGTTTTATTCTGGAACCCTGTAGCCTGGGAACATAACTGAGGATTGATTCTGGAACCCTGTGGCCTGGGAACATGATACCGGTGGATTCTGGAACCCTGGGGACTGGGCATGTGACATCTGTTTAGATTGTGGAATACTGTGGCCCGGGAACCTGGCTGAGCCTTGGTTCTGGAACCCTGTGGATTGGGAACATGACTGAGGTTTTATTCTAGAACCCTGTAGCCTGGAAACATAACTGAGGATTGATTCTCGAACCCTGTGGCCTGGGAACATGACATCGGTGGATTCTAGAACCCTGTGGCCTGGGAACATGTCTGAGGTTTGATGGTGGAAACCTGTGGCTTGGCAACATGACTAAGGTTTGATTCTGGAAGACTGTGGGCAGGAAGCATGATATCTGGTTGATTCTGGAAACTTGTGTCCTGGGAACATGACTGAGGTTTGTTTCTGGAAGCCTGTGCCCTGGGAACATGACTGAGGTTTGATTCTGGACACCTGTGTCCTGGGAACATGACTGAGGTTTGATGGTTGAAACCTGTGGCCCGCGCACATGACTCAGGTTTGATTCTGGAACCATGTGTCCTGGGAACATGACTGAGGTTTGATTTTGGAAACCTTTGGCCTGGGAAAATGACTGAGGTTTCATTGTGGAAACATGTGGCCTGGGATCATGACTGAGGTTTGATGGTGGAACACTCTGGCCTGGCAAAATGACTGAGGCTTGATTCTTGAACCCTGTGGCCCGGGAACATGAGAACGGTTTGATTCTGGAACCCTGTGGCCTTTAACATGACATCGGTGGATTCTGGAAACCTGTGGCCTGGGAACATGAGAACGGTTTGATTCTGGAACCCTGTGGCCTGGGAACATGAGTGAGGATTGATGGTGGAACCCTGTGGCCTGGCAACATGACTGAGGTTTGATACTGGAAGACTGTGGCCAGGAAACATGATATCGGGTTGATTCTGGAAACTTCTGTCCTGGGAACAAGACTGAGGTTTGATTCTGGAACCCTGTGTCCTGGGAATATGACAAAGTTTTGTTGCTGGAAGCCTGTTCCCTAGGTACATGACTGAGGTTTGATTCTGGACACCTGTGTCCTGGGAACATGAGTGATGTTTGATTGTTGAAACCTGTGGCCTGCGAACATGACTCAGGTTTGATTCTGGAACCATGTGTACTGGGAATATGACTGAGGTTTGATTCTGGAAACCTTTGGCCTGAGAAAATGACTGAGGTTTCATTGTGGAAACATGTGGCCTGGGATCATGAATGAGGTTTGATGTTGGAACACTCTGGCTTGGCAAAATGACTGAGGATTGATTCTGGAACCCTGTGGCCCGGGAACGTGACTGAGGTTTGATGGCAGAAACCTGTGGCCTGGCAACATGACTGACATTTGATTCTGGATCCCTGTGGCCTGGGAACATGACTGAGGCGTGATTCTGGAAAACTGTGGCCTGGGAACATGACATCTGTTTAGATTGTGGAATACTGTGCCCCGGGAACCTGACTGAGCCTTGGTTCTGAAACCCTGTGGTTTGGGAACATGACTGAGGTTTTATTCTGGAACCCTGTAGCCTGGGAACATAACTGAGGATTGATTCTGGAACCCTGTGGCCTGGGAACATGATACCGGTGGATTCTGGAACCCTGGGGACTGGGCATGTGACATCTGTTTAGATTGTGGAATACTGTGGCCCGGGAACCTGGCTGAGCCTTGGTTCTGGAACCCTGTGGATTGGGAACATGACTGAGGTTTTATTCTAGAACCCTGTAGCCTGGAAACATAACTGAGGATTGATTCTCGAATCCTGTGGCCTGGGAACATGACATCGGTGGATTCTAGAACCCTGTAGCCTGGGAACATGTCTGAGGTTTGATGGTGGAAACCTGTGGCTTGGCAACATGACTAAGGTTTGATTCTGGAAGACTGTGGCCAGGAAGCATGATATCTGGTTGATTCTGGAAACTTGTGTCCTGGGAACATGACTGAGGTTTGTTTCTGGAAGCCTGTGCCCTGGGAACATGACTGAGGTTTGATGCTGGACACCTGTGTCCTGGGAACATGACTGAGGTTTGATGGTTGAAACCTGTGGCCCGCGCACATGACTCAGGTTTGATTCTGGAACCATGTGTCCTGGGAACATGACTGAGGTTTGATTTTGGAAACCTTTGGCCTGGGAAAATGACTGAGGTTTCATTGTGGAAACATGTGGCCTGGGATCATGACTGAGGTTTGATGGTGGAACACTCTGGCCTGGCAAAATGACTGAGGCTTTATTCTGGAACCCTGTGGCCTGGGAACATGAGAACGGTTTGATTCTGGAACCCTGTGGCCTGGGAACATGAGTGAGGATTGATGGTGGAACCCTGTGGCCTGGCAACATGACTGAGGTTTGATACTGGAAGACTGTGGCCAGGAAACATGATATCGGGTTGATTCTGGAAACTTCTGTCCTGGGAACAAGACTGAGGTTTGATTCTGGAACCCTGTGTCCTGGGAATATGACAAAGGTTTGTTGCTGGAAGCCTTTTCCCTGGGTACATGACTGAGGTTTGATTCTGGACACCTGTGTCCTGGGAACATGAGTGATGTTTGATTGTTGAAACCTGTGGCCTGCGAACATGACTCAGGTTTGATTCTGGAACCATGTGTCCTGGGAATATGACTGAGGTTTGATTCTGGAAACCTTTGGCCTGAGAAAATGACTGAGGTTTCATTGTGGAAACATGTGGCCTGGGATCATGACTGAGGTTTGATGGTGGAACACTCTGGCCTGGCAAAATGACTGAGGCTTGATTCTGGAACCCTGTGGCCCGGGAACGTGACTGAGGTTTGATGGCAGAAACCTGTGGCCTGGCAACATGACTGACGTTTGATTCTGGATCCCTGTGGCCTGGGAACATGACTGAGGCGTGATTCTGGAAAACTGTGGCCTGGGAACATGACATCTGTTTAGATTGTGGAATACTGTGCCCCGGGAACTTGACTGAGCCTTGGTTCTGAAACCCTGTGGACTGGGAACATGACTGAGGTTTTATTCTGGGACCCTGTAGCCTGGGAACATAACTGAGGATTGATTCTGGAACCCTGTGGCCTGGGAACATGATACCGGTGGATTCTGGAACCCTGGGGACTGGGCATGTGACATCTGTTTAGATTGTGGAATACTGTGCCCCGGGAACCTGGCTGAGCCTTGGTTCTGGAACCCTGTGGATTGGGAACATGACTGAGGTTTTATTCTAGAACCCTGTAGCCTGGAAACATAACTGAGGATTGATTCTCGAACCCTGTGGCCTGGGAACATGACATCGGTGGATTCTAGAACCCTGTGGCCTGGGAACATGTCTGAGGTTTGATGGTGGAAACCTGTGGCTTGGCAACATGACTAAGGTTTGATTCTGGAAGACTGTGGCCAGGAAGCATGATATCTGGTTGATTCTGGAAACTTGTGTCCTGGGAACATGACTGAGGTTTGTTTCTGGAAGCCTGTGCCCTGGGAACATGACTGAGGTTTGATTCTGGACACCTGTGTCCTGGGAACATGACTGAGGTTTGATGGTTGAAACCTGTGGCCCGCGCACATGACTCAGGTTTGATTCTGGAACCATGTGTCCTGGGAACATGACTGAGGTTTGATTTTGGAAACCTTTGGCCTGGGAAAATGACTGAGGTTTCATTGTGGAAACATGTGGCCTGGGATCATGACTGAGGTTTGATGGTGGAACACTCTGGCCTGGCAAAATGACTGAGGCTTGATTCTGGAACCCTGTGGCCCGGGAACATGAGAACGGTTTGATTCTGGAACCCTGTGGCCTTTAACATGACATCGGTGGATTCTGGAACCCTGTGGCCTGGGAACATGAGAACGGTTTGATTCTGGAACCCTGTGGCCTGGGAACATGAGTGAGGATTGATGGTGGAACCCTGTGGCCTGGCAACATGACTGAGGTTTGATACTGGAAGACTGTGGCCAGGAAACATGATATCGGGTTGATTCTGGAAACTTCTGTCCTGGGAACAAGACTGAGGTTTGATTCTGGAACCCTGTGTCCTGGGAATATGACAAAGGTTTGTTGCTGGAAGCCTGTTCCCTGGGTACATGACTGAGGTTTGATTCTGGACACCTGTGTCCTGGGAACATGAGTGATGTTTGATTGTTGAAACCTGTGGCCTGCGAACATGACTCAGGTTTGATTCTGGAACCATGTGTCCTGGGAATATGACTGAGGTTTGATTCTGGAAACCTTTGGCCTGAGAAAATGACTGAGGTTTCATTGTGGAAACATGTGGCCTGGGATCATGACTGAGGTTTGATGGTGGAACACTATGGCCTGGCAAAATGACTGAGGCTTGATTCTGGATCCCTGTGGCCTGGGAACATGACTGAGGCGTGATTCTGGAAAACTGTGGCCTGGGAACATGACAACTGTTTAGATTGTGGAATACTGTGCCCCGGGAACTTGACTGAGCCTTGGTTCTGAAACCCTGTGGACTGGGAACATGACTGAGGTTTTATTCTGGAACCCTGTAGCCTGGGAACATAACTGAGGATTGATTCTGGAACCCTGTTGCCTGGGAACATGATACCGGTGGATTCTGGAACCCTGGGGACTGGGCATGTGACATCTGTTTAGATTGTGGAATACTGTGGCCCGGGAACCTGGCTGAGCCTTGGTTCTGGAACCCTGTGGATTGGGAACATGACTGAGGTTTTATTCTAGAACCCTGTAGCCTGGAAACATAACTGAGGATTGATTCTCGAACCCTGTGGCCTGGGAACATGACATCGGTGGATTCTAGAACCCTGTGGCCTGGGAACATGTCTGAGGTTTGATGGTGGAAACCTGTGGCTTGGCAACATGACTAAGGTTTGATTCTGGAAGACTGTGGGCAGGAAGCATGATATCTGGTTGATTCTGGAAACTTGTGTCCTGGGAACATGACTGAGGTTTGTTTCTGGAAGCCTGTGCCCTGGGAACATGACTGAGGTTTGATTCTGGACACCTGTGTCCTGGGAACATGACTGAGGTTTGATGGTTGAAACCTGTGGCCCGCGCACATGACTCAGGTTTGATTCTGGAACCATGTGTCCTGGGAACATGACTGAGGTTTGATTTTGGAAACCTTTGGCCTGGGAAAATGACTGAGGTTTCATTGTGGAAACATGTGGCCTGGGATCATGACTGAGGTTTGATGGTGGAACACTCTGGCCTGGCAAAATGACTGAGGCTTGATTCTGGAACCCTGTGGCCCGGGAACATGAGAACGGTTTGATTCTGGAACCCTGTGGCCTTTAACATGACATCGGTGGATTCTGGAAACCTGTGGCCTGGGAACATGAGAACGGTTTGATTCTGGAACCCTGTGGCCTGGGAACATGAGTGAGGATTGATGGTGGAACCCTGTGGCCTGGCAACATGACTGAGGTTTGATACTGGAAGACTGTGGCCAGGAAACATGATATCGGGTTGATTCTGGAAACTTCTGTCCTGGGAACAAGACTGAGGTTTGATTCTGGAACCCTGTGTCCTGGGAATATGACAAAGTTTTGTTGCTGGAAGCCTGTTCCCTAGGTACATGACTGAGGTTTGATTCTGGACACCTGTGTCCTGGGAACATGAGTGATGTTTGATTGTTGAAACCTGTGGCCTGCGAACATGACTCAGGTTTGATTCTGGAACCATGTGTACTGGGAATATGACTGAGGTTTGATTCTGGAAACCTTTGGCCTGAGAAAATGACTGAGGTTTCATTGTGGAAACATGTGGCCTGGGATCATGAATGAGGTTTGATGTTGGAACACTCTGGCTTGGCAAAATGACTGAGGATTGATTCTGGAACCCTGTGGCCCGGGAACGTGACTGAGGTTTGATGGCAGAAACCTGTGGCCTGGCAACATGACTGACATTTGATTCTGGATCCCTGTGGCCTGGGAACATGACTGAGGCGTGATTCTGGAAAACTGTGGCCTGGGAACATGACATCTGTTTAGATTGTGGAATACTGTGCCCCGGGAACCTGACTGAGCCTTGGTTCTGAAACCCTGTGGTTTGGGAACAT
Source organism: Balaenoptera physalus (assembly GCF_965194825.1). Taxonomy (NCBI): domain Eukaryota; kingdom Metazoa; phylum Chordata; class Mammalia; order Artiodactyla; family Balaenopteridae; genus Balaenoptera; species Balaenoptera physalus. The sequence continues at coordinate 87,731 of NW_028126212.1, forward strand.
GACTGAGGTTTTATTCTGGAACCCTGTAGCCTGGGAACATAACTGAGGATTGATTCTGGAACCCTGTGGCCTGGGAACATGATACCGGTGGATTCTGGAACCCTGGGGACTGGGCATGTGACATCTGTTTAGATTGTGGAATACTGTGGCCCGGGAACCTGGCTGAGCCTTGGTTCTGGAACCCTGTGGATTGGGAACATGACTGAGGTTTTATTCTAGAACCCTGTAGCCTGGAAACATAACTGAGGATTGATTCTCGAATCCTGTGGCCTGGGAACATGACATCGGTGGATTCTAGAACCCTGTAGCCTGGGAACATGTCTGAGGTTTGATGGTGGAAACATGTGGCTTGGCAACATGACTAAGGTTTGATTCTGGAAGACTGTGGCCAGGAAGCATGATATCTGGTTGATTCTGGAAACTTGTGTCCTGGGAACATGACTGAGGTTTGTTTCTGGAAGCCTGTGCCCTGGGAACATGACTGAGGTTTGATTCTGGACACCTGTGTCCTGGGAACATGACTGAGGTTTGATGGTTGAAACCTGTGGCCCGCGCACATGACTCAGGTTTGATTCTGGAACCATGTGTCCTGGGAACATGACTGAGGTTTGATTTTGGAAACCTTTGGCCTGGGAAAATGACTGAGGTTTCATTGTGGAAACATGTGGCCTGGGATCATGACTGAGGTTTGATGGTGGAACACTCTGGCCTGGCAAAATGACTGAGGCTTGATTCTGGAACCCTGTGGCCCGGGAACATGAGAACGGTTTGATTCTGGAACCCTGTGGCCTTTAACATGACATCGGTGGATTCTGGAACCCTGTGGCCTGGGAACATGAGAACGGTTTGATTCTGGAACCCTGTGGCCTGGGAACATGAGTGAGGATTGATGGTGGAACCCTGTGGCCTGGCAACATGACTGAGGTTTGATACTGGAAGACTGTGGCCAGGAAACATGATATCGGGTTGATTCTGGAAACTTCTGTCCTGGGAACAAGACTGAGGTTTGATTCTGGAACCCTGTGTCCTGGGAATATGACAAAGGTTTGTTGCTGGAAGCCTGTTCCCTGGGTACATGACTGAGGTTTGATTCTGGACACCTGTGTCCTGGGAACATGAGTGATGTTTGATTGTTGAAACCTGTGGCCTGCGAACATGACTCAGGTTTGATTCTGGAACCATGTGTCCTGGGAATATGACTGAGGTTTGATTCTGGAAACCTTTGGCCTGAGAAAATGACTGAGGTTTCATTGTGGAAACATGTGGCCTGGGATCATGACTGAGGTTTGATGGTGGAACACTATGGCCTGGCAAAATGACTGAGGCTTGATTCTGGAACCCTGTGGCCCGGGAACGTGACTGAGGTTTGATGGCAGAAACCTGTGGCCTGGCAACATGACTGACGTTTGATTCTGGATCCCTGTGGCCTGGGAACATGACTGAGGCGTGATTCTGGAAAACTGTGGCCTGGGAACATGACAACTGTTTAGATTGTGGAATACTGTGCCCCGGGAACTTGACTGAGCCTTGGTTCTGAAACCCTGTGGACTGGGAACATGACTGAGGTTTTATTCTGGAACCCTGTAGCCTGGGAACATAACTGAGGATTGATTCTGGAACCCTGTGGCCTGGGAACATGATACCGGTGGATTCTGGAACCCTGGGGACTGGGCATGTGACATCTGTTTAGATTGTGGAATACTGTGGCCCGGGAACCTGGCTGAGCCTTGGTTCTGGAACCCTGTGGATTGGGAACATGACTGAGGTTTTATTCTAGAACCCTGTAGCCTGGAAACATAACTGAGGATTGATTCTCGAACCCTGTGGCCTGGGAACATGACATCGGTGGATTCTAGAACCCTGTGGCCTGGGAACATGTCTGAGGTTTGATGGTGGAAACCTGTGGCTTGGCAACATGACTAAGGTTTGATTCTGGAAGACTGTGGGCAGGAAGCATGATATCTGGTTGATTCTGGAAACTTGTGTCCTGGGAACATGACTGAGGTTTGTTTCTGGAAGCCTGTGCCCTGGGAACATGACTGAGGTTTGATTCTGGACACCTGTGTCCTGGGAACATGACTGAGGTTTGATGGTTGAAACCTGTGGCCCGCGCACATGACTCAGGTTTGATTCTGGAACCATGTGTCCTGGGAACATGACTGAGGTTTGATTTTGGAAACCTTTGGCCTGGGAAAATGACTGAGGTTTCATTGTGGAAACATGTGGCCTGGGATCATGACTGAGGTTTGATGGTGGAACACTCTGGCCTGGCAAAATGACTGAGGCTTGATTCTGGAACCCTGTGGCCCGGGAACATGAGAACGGTTTGATTCTGGAACCCTGTGGCCTTTAACATGACATCGGTGGATTCTGGAAACCTGTGGCCTGGGAACATGAGAACGGTTTGATTCTGGAACCCTGTGGCCTGGGAACATGAGTGAGGATTGATGGTGGAACCCTGTGGCCTGGCAACATGACTGAGGTTTGATACTGGAAGACTGTGGCCAGGAAACATGATATCGGGTTGATTCTGGAAACTTCTGTCCTGGGAACAAGACTGAGGTTTGATTCTGGAACCCTGTGTCCTGGGAATATGACAAAGTTTTGTTGCTGGAAGCCTGTTCCCTAGGTACATGACTGAGGTTTGATTCTGGACACCTGTGTCCTGGGAACATGAGTGATGTTTGATTGTTGAAACCTGTGGCCTGCGAACATGACTCAGGTTTGATTCTGGAACCATGTGTACTGGGAATATGACTGAGGTTTGATTCTGGAAACCTTTGGCCTGAGAAAATGACTGAGGTTTCATTGTGGAAACATGTGGCCTGGGATCATGAATGAGGTTTGATGTTGGAACACTCTGGCTTGGCAAAATGACTGAGGATTGATTCTGGAACCCTGTGGCCCGGGAACGTGACTGAGGTTTGATGGCAGAAACCTGTGGCCTGGCAACATGACTGACATTTGATTCTGGATCCCTGTGGCCTGGGAACATGACTGAGGCGTGATTCTGGAAAACTGTGGCCTGGGAACATGACATCTGTTTAGATTGTGGAATACTGTGCCCCGGGAACCTGACTGAGCCTTGGTTCTGAAACCCTGTGGTTTGGGAACATGACTGAGGTTTTATTCTGGAACCCTGTAGCCTGGGAACATAACTGAGGATTGATTCTGGAACCCTGTGGCCTGGGAACATGATACCGGTGGATTCTGGAACCCTGGGGACTGGGCATGTGACATCTGTTTAGATTGTGGAATACTGTGGCCCGGGAACCTGGCTGAGCCTTGGTTCTGGAACCCTGTGGATTGGGAACATGACTGAGGTTTTATTCTAGAACCCTGTAGCCTGGAAACATAACTGAGGATTGATTCTCGAATCCTGTGGCCTGGGAACATGACATCGGTGGATTCTAGAACCCTGTAGCCTGGGAACATGTCTGAGGTTTGATGGTGGAAACCTGTGGCTTGGCAACATGACTAAGGTTTGATTCTGGAAGACTGTGGCCAGGAAGCATGATATCTGGTTGATTCTGGAAACTTGTGTCCTGGGAACATGACTGAGGTTTGTTTCTGGAAGCCTGTGCCCTGGGAACATGACTGAGGTTTGATGCTGGACACCTGTGTCCTGGGAACATGACTGAGGTTTGATGGTTGAAACCTGTGGCCCGCGCACATGACTCAGGTTTGATTCTGGAACCATGTGTCCTGGGAACATGACTGAGGTTTGATTTTGGAAACCTTTGGCCTGGGAAAATGACTGAGGTTTCATTGTGGAAACATGTGGCCTGGGATCATGACTGAGGTTTGATGGTGGAACACTCTGGCCTGGCAAAATGACTGAGGCTTGATTCTGGAACCCTGTGGCCCGGGAACATGAGAACGGTTTCATTCTGGAACCCTGTGGCCTTTAACATGACATCGGTGGATTCTGGAACCCTGTGGCCTGGGAACATGAGAACGGTTTGATTCTGGAACCCTGTGGCCTGGGAACATGAGTGAGGATTGATGGTGGAACCCTGTGGCCTGGCAACATGACTGAGGTTTGATACTGGAAGACTGTGGCCAGGAAACATGATATCGGGTTGATTCTGGAAACTTCTGTCCTGGGAACAAGACTGAGGTTTGATTCTGGAACCCTGTGTCCTGGGAATATGACAAAGGTTTGTTGCTGGAAGCCTGTTCCCTGGGTACATGACTGAGGTTTGATTCTGGACACCTGTGTCCTGGGAACATGACTGAGGTTTGATGGTTGAAACCTGTGGCCCGAGCACATGACTCAGGTTTGATTCTGGAACCATGTGTCCTGGGAACATGACTGAGGTTTGAGTTTGGAAACCTTTGGCCTGGGAAAATGACTGAGGTTTCATTGTGGAAACATGTGGCCTGGGATCATGACTGAGGTTTGATGGTGGAACACTCTGGCCTGGCAAAATGACTGAGGCTTTATTCTGGAACCCTGTGCCCTGGGAACATGAGAACGGTTTGATTCTGGAACCCTGTGGCCTGGGAACATGAGTGAGGATTGATGGTGGAACCCTGTGGCCTGGCAACATGACTGAGGTTTGATACTGGAAGACTGTGGCCAGGAAACATGATATCGGGTTGATTCTGGAAACTTCTGTCCTGGGAACAAGACTGAGGTTTGATTCTGGAACCCTGTGTCCTGGGAATATGACAAAGGTTTGTTGCTGGAAGCCTGTTCCCTGGGTACATGACTGAGGTTTGATTCTGGACACCTGTGTCCTGGGAACATGAGTGATGTTTGATTGTTGAAACCTGTGGCCTGCGAACATGACTCAGGTTTGATTCTGGAACCATGTGTCCTGGGAATATGACTGAGGTTTGATTCTGGAAACCTTTGGCCTGAGAAAATGACTGAGGTTTCATTGTGGAAACATGTGGCCTGGGATCATGACTGAGGTTTGATGGTGGAACACTCTGGCCTGGCAAAATGACTGAGGCTTGATTCTGGAACCCTGTGGCCCGGGAACGTGACTGAGGTTTGATGGCAGAAACCTGTGGCCTGGCAACATGACTGACGTTTGATTCTGGATCCCTGTGGCCTGGGAACATGACTGAGGCGTGATTCTGGAAAACTGTGGCCTGGGAACATGACATCTGTTTAGATTGTGGAATACTGTGCCCCGGGAACTTGACTGAGCCTTGGTTCTGAAACCCTGTGGACTGGGAACATGACTGAGGTTTTATTCTGGGACCCTGTAGCCTGGGAACATAACTGAGGATTGATTCTGGAACCCTGTGGCCTGGGAACATGATACCGGTGGATTCTGGAACCCTGGGGACTGGGCATGTGACATCTGTTTAGATTGTGGAATACTGTGCCCCGGGAACCTGGCTGAGCCTTGGTTCTGGAACCCTGTGGATTGGGAACATGACTGAGGTTTTATTCTAGAACCCTGTAGCCTGGAAACATAACTGAGGATTGATTCTCGAACCCTGTGGCCTGGGAACATGACATCGGTGGATTCTAGAACCCTGTGGCCTGGGAACATGTCTGAGGTTTGATGGTGGAAACCTGTGGCTTGGCAACATGACTAAGGTTTGATTCTGGAAGACTGTGGCCAGGAAGCATGATATCTGGTTGATTCTGGAAACTTGTGTCCTGGGAACATGACTGAGGTTTGTTTCTGGAAGCCTGTGCCCTGGGAACATGACTGAGGTTTGATTCTGGACACCTGTGTCCTGGGAACATGACTGAGGTTTGATGGTTGAAACCTGTGGCCCGCGCACATGACTCAGGTTTGATTCTGGAACCATGTGTCCTGGGAACATGACTGAGGTTTGATTTTGGAAACCTTTGGCCTGGGAAAATGACTGAGGTTTCATTGTGGAAACATGTGGCCTGGGATCATGACTGAGGTTTGATGGTGGAACACTCTGGCCTGGCAAAATGACTGAGGCTTGATTCTGGAACCCTGTGGCCCGGGAACATGAGAACGGTTTGATTCTGGAACCCTGTGGCCTTTAACATGACATCGGTGGATTCTGGAACCCTGTGGCCTGGGAACATGAGAACGGTTTGATTCTGGAACCCTGTGGCCTGGGAACATGAGTGAGGATTGATGGTGGAACCCTGTGGCCTGGCAACATGACTGAGGTTTGATACTGGAAGACTGTGGCCAGGAAACATGATATCGGGTTGATTCTGGAAACTTCTGTCCTGGGAACAAGACTGAGGTTTGATTCTGGAACCCTGTGTCCTGGGAATATGACAAAGGTTTGTTGCTGGAAGCCTGTTCCCTGGGTACATGACTGAGGTTTGATTCTGGACACCTGTGTCCTGGGAACATGAGTGATGTTTGATTGTTGAAACCTGTGGCCTGCGAACATGACTCAGGTTTGATTCTGGAACCATGTGTCCTGGGAATATGACTGAGGTTTGATTCTGGAAACCTTTGGCCTGAGAAAAAGACTGAGGTTTCATTGTGGAAACATGTGGCCTGGGATCATGACTGAGGTTTGATGGTGGAACACTCTGGCCTGGCAAAATGACTGAGGCTTGATTCTGGAACCCTGTGGCCCGGGAACGTGACTGAGGTTTGATGGCAGAAACCTGTGGCCTGGCAACATGACTGACGTTTGATTCTGGATCCCTGTGGCCTGGGAACATGACTGAGGCGTGATTCTGGAAAACTGTGGCCTGGGAACATGACATCTGTTTAGATTGTGGAATACTGTGCCCCAGGAACTTGACTGAGCCTTGGTTCTGAAACCCTGTGGACTGGGAACATGACTGAGGTTTTATTCTGGAACCCTGTAGCCTGGGAACATAACTGAGGATTGATTCTGGAACCCTGTGGCCTGGGAACATGATACCGGTGGATTCTGGAACCCTGGGGACTGGGCATGTGACATCTGTTTAGATTGTGGAATACTGTGGCCCGGGAACCTGGCTGAGCCTTGGTTCTGGAACCCTGTGGATTGGGAACATGACTGAGGTTTTATTCTAGAACCCTGTAGCCTGGAAACATAACTGAGGATTGATTCTCGAACCCTGTGGCCTGGGAACATGACATCGGTGGATTCTAGAACCCTGTGGCCTGGGAACATGTCTGAGGTTTGATGGTGGAAACCTGTGGCTTGGCAACATGACTAAGGTTTGATTCTGGAAGGCTGTGGCCAGGAAGCATGATATCTGGTTGATTCTGGAAACTTGTGTCCTGGGAACATGACTGAGGTTTGTTTCTGGAAGCCTGTGCCCTGGGAACATGACTGAGGTTTGATTCTGGACACCTGTGTCCTGGGAACATGACTGAGGTTTGATGGTTGAAACCTGTGGCCCGCGCACATGACTCAGGTTTGATTCTGGAACCATGTGTCCTGGGAACATGACTGAGGTTTGATTTTGGAAACCTTTGGCCTGGGAAAATGACTGAGGTTTCATTGTGGAAACATGTGGCCTGGGATCATGACTGAGGTTTGATGGTGGAACACTCTGGCCTGGCAAAATGACTGAGGCTTGATTCTGGAACCCTGTGGCCCGTGAACATGAGAACGGTTTGATTCTGGAACCCTGTGGCCTTTAACATGACATCGGTGGATTCTGGAAACCTGTGGCCTGGAAACATGAGAACGGTTTGATTCTGGAACCCTGTGGCCTGGGAACATGAGTGAGGATTGATGGTGGAACCCTGTGGCCTGGCAACATGACTGAGGTTTGATACTGGAAGACTGTGGCCAGGAAACATGATATCGGGTTGATTCTGGAAACTTCTGTCCTGCGAACAAGACTGAGGTTTGATTCTGGAACCCTGTGTCCTGGGAATATGACAAAGGTTTGTTGCTGGAAGCCTGTTCCCTGGGTACATGACTGAGGTTTGATTCTGGACACCTGTGTCCTGGGAACATGAGTGATGTTTGATTGTTGAAACCTGTGGCCTGCGAACATGACTCAGGTTTGATTCTGGAACCCTGTGTCCTGGGAATATGACTGAGGTTTGATTCTGGAAACCTTTGGCCTGAGAAAATGACTGAGGTTTCATTGTGGAAACATGTGGCCTGGGATCATGACTGAGGTTTGATGGTGGAACACTCTGGCCTGGCAAAATGACTGAGGCTTGATTCTGGAACCCTGTGGCCCGGGAACGTGACTGAGGTTTGATGGCAGAAACCTGTGGCCTGGCAACATGACTGACGTTTGATTCTGGATCCCTGTGGCCTGGGAGCATGACTGAGGCGTGATTCTGGAATACTGTGGCCTGGGAACATGACATCTGTTTAGATTGTGGAATACTGTGCCCCGGGAACCTGACTGAGCCTTGGTTCTGAAACCCTGTGGACTGGGAACATGACTGAGGTTTTATTCTGGAACCCTGTAGCTTGGGAACATAACTGAGGATTGATTCTGGAACCCTGTGGCCTGGGAACATGATACCGGTGGATTCTGGAACCCTGGGGACTGGGCATGTGACATCTGTTTAGATTGTGGAATACTGTTCCCCGGGAACATGACTGAGCCTTGGTTCTGGAACCCTGTGGATTGGGAACATGACTGAGGTTTTATTCTAAAACCCTATAGCCTGGAAACATAACTGAGGATTGATTCTCGAACCCTGTGGCCTGGGAACATGACATCGGTGGATTCTAGAACCCTGTGGCCTGGGAACATGTCTGAGGTTTGATGGTGGAAACCTGTGGCTTGGCAACATGACTAAGGTTTGATTCTGGAAGACTGTGGCCAGGAAGCATGATATCTGGTTGATTCTGGAAACTTGTGTCCTGGGAACATGACTGAGGTTTGTTTCTGGAAGCCTGTGCCCTGGGAACATGACTGAGGTTTGATTCTGGACACCTGTGTCCTGGGAACATGACTGAGGTTTGATGGTTGAAACCTGTGGCCCGCGCACATGACTCAGGTTTGATTCTGGAACCATGTGTCCTGGGAACATGACTGAGGTTTGATTTTGGAAACCTTTGGCCTGGGAAAATGACTGAGGTTTCATTGTGGAAACATGTGGCCTGGGATCATGACTGAGGTTTGATGGTGGAACACTCTGGCCTGGCAAAATGACTGAGGCTTGATTCTGGAACCCTGTGGCCCGGGAACATGAGAACGGTTTGATTCTGGAACCCTGTGGCCTTTAACATGACATCGGTGGATTCTGGAACCCTGTGGCCTGGGAACATGAGAACGGTTTGATTCTGGAACCCTGTGGCCTGGGAACATGAGTGAGGATTGATGGTGGAACCCTGTGGCCTGGCAACATGACTGAGGTTTGATACTGGAAGACTGTGGCCAGGAAACATGATATCGGGTTGATTCTGGAAATTTCTGTCCTGGGAACAAGACTGAGGTTTGATTCTGGAACCCTGTGTCCTGGGAATATGACAAAGGTTTGTTGCTGGAAGCCTGTTCCCTGGGTACATGACTGAGGTTTGATTCTGGACACCTGTGTCCTGGGAACATGAGTGATGTTTGATTGTTGAAACCTGTGGCCTGCGAACATGACTCAGGTTTGATTCTGGAACCATGTGTCCTGGGAATATGACTGAGGTTTGATTCTGGAAACCTTTGGCCTGAGAAAAAGACTGAGGTTTCATTGTGGAAACATGTGGCCTGGGATCATGACTGAGGTTTGATGGTGGAACACTCTGGCCTGGCAAAATGACTGAGGCTTGATTCTGGAACCCTGTGGCCCGGGAACGTGACTGAGGTTTGATGGCAGAAACCTGTGGCCTGGCAACATGACTGACGTTTGATTCTGGATCCCTGTGGCCTGGGAACATGACTGAGGCGTGATTCTGGAAAACTTTGGCCTGGGAACATGACATCTGTTTAGATTGTGGAATACTGTGCCCCGGGAACTTGACTGAGCCTTGGTTCTGAAACCCTGTGGACTGGGAACATGACTGAGGTTTTATTCTGGAACCCTGTAGCCTGGGAACATAACTGAGGATTGATTCTGGAACCCTGTGGCCTGGGAACATGATACCGGTGGATTCTGGAACCCTGGGGACTGGGCATGTGACATCTGTTTAGATTGTGGAATACTGTGGCCCGGGAACCTGGCTGAGCCTTGGTTCTGTAACCCTGTGGATTGGGAACATGACTGAGGTATTATTCTAGAACCCTGTAGCCTGGAAACATAACTGAGGATTGATTCTCGAACCCTGTGGCCTGGGAACATGACATCGGTGGATTCTAGAACCCTGTGGCCTGGGAACATGTCTGAGGTTTGATGGTGGAAACCTGTGGCTTGGCAACATGACTAAGGTTTGATTCTGGAAGACTGTGGCCAGGAAGCATGATATCTGGTTGATTCTGGAAACTTGTGTCCTGGGAACATGACTGAGGTTTGTTTCTGGAAGCCTGTGCCCTGGGAACATGACTGAGGTTTGATTCTGGACACCTGTGTCCTGGGAACATGACTGAGGTTTGATGGTTGAAACCTGTGGCCCGCGCACATGACTCAGGTTTGATTCTGGAACCATGTGTCCTGGGAACATGACTGAGGTTTGATTTTGGAAACCTTTGGCCTGGGAAAATGACTGAGGTTTCATTGTGGAAACATGTGGCCTGGGATCATGACTGAGGTTTGATGGTGGAACACTCTGGCCTGGCAAAATGACTGAGGCTTGATTCTGGAACCCTGTGGCCCGGGAACATGAGAACGGTTTGATTCTGGAACCCTGTGGCCTTTAACATGACATCGGTGGATTCTGGAACCCTGTGGCCTGGGAACATGAGAACGGTTTGATTCTGGAACCCTGTGGCCTGGGAACATGAGTGAGGATTGATGGTGGAACCCTGTGGCCTGGCAACATGACTGAGGTTTGATACTGGAAGACTGTGGCCAGGAAACATGATATCGGGTTGATTCTGGAAACTTCTGTCCTGGGAACAAGACTGAGGTTTGATTCTGGAACCCTGTGTCCTGGGAATATGACAAAGGTTTGTTGCTGGAAGCCTGTTCCCTGGGTACATGACTGAGGTTTGATTCTGGACACCTGTGTCCTGGGAACATGAGTGATGTTTGATTGTTGAAACCTGTGGCCTGCGAACATGACTCAGGTTTGATTCTGGAACCATGTGTCCTGGGAATATGACTGAGGTTTGATTCTGGAAACCTTTGGCCTGAGAAAAAGACTGAGGTTTCATTGTGGAAACATGTGGCCTGGGATCATGACTGAGGTTTGATGGTGGAACACTCTGGCCTGGCAAAATGACTGAGGCTTGATTCTGGAACCCTGTGGCCCGGGAACGTGACTGAGGTTTGATGGCAGAAACCTGTGGCCTGGCAACATGACTGACGTTTGATTCTGGATCCCTGTGGCCTGGGAACATGACTGAGGCGTGATTCTGGAAAACTGTGGCCTGGGAACATGACATCTGTTTAGATTGTGGAATACTGTGCCCCGGGAACTTGACTGAGCCTTGGTTCTGAAACCCTGTGGACTGGGAACATGACTGAGGTTTTATTCTGGAACCCTGTAGCCTGGGAACATAACTGAGGATTGATTCTGGAACCCTGTGGCCTGGGAACATGATACCGGTGGATTCTGGAACCCTGGGGACTGGGCATGTGACATCTGTTTAGATTGTGGAATACTGTGGCCCGGGAACCTGGCTGAGCCTTGGTTCTGTAACCCTGTGGATTGGGAACATGACTGAGGTATTATTCTAGAACCCTGTAGCCTGGAAACATAACTGAGGATTGATTCTCGAACCCTGTGGCCTGGGAACATGACATCGGTGGATTCTAGAACCCTGTGGCCTGGGAACATGTCTGAGGTTTGATGGTGGAAACCTGTGGCTTGGCAACATGACTAAGGTTTGATTCTGGAAGACTGTGGCCAGGAAGCATGATATCTGGTTGATTCTGGAAACTTGTGTCCTGGGAACATGACTGAGGTTTGTTTCTGGAAGCCTGTGCCCTGGGAACATGACTGAGGTTTGATTCTGGACACCTGTGTCCTGGGAACATGACTGAGGTTTGATGGTTGAAACCTGTGGCCCGCGCACATGACTCAGGTTTGATTCTGGAACCATGTGTCCTGGGAACATGACTGAGGTTTGATTTTGGAAACCTTTGGCCTGGGAAAATGACTGAGGTTTCATTGTGGAAACATGTGGCCTGGGATCATGACTGAGGTTTGATGGTGGAACACTCTGGCCTGGCAAAATGACTGAGGCTTGATTCTGGAACCCTGTGGCCCGGGAACATGAGAACGGTTTGATTCTGGAACCCTGTGGCCTTTAACATGACATCGGTGGATTCTGGAACCCTGTGGCCTGGGAACATGAGAACGGTTTGATTCTGGAACCCTGTGGCCTGGGAACATGAGTGAGGATTGATGGTGGAACCCTGTGGCCTGGCAACATGACTGAGGTTTGATACTGGAAGACTGTGGCCAGGAAACATGATATCGGGTTGATTCTGGAAACTTCTGTCCTGGGAACAAGACTGAGGTTTGATTCTGGAACCCTGTGTCCTGGGAATATGACAAAGGTTTGTTGCTGGAAGCCTGTTCCCTGGGTACATGACTGAGGTTTGATTCTGGACACCTGTGTCCTGGGAACATGAGTGATGTTTGATTGTTGAAACCTGTGGCCTGCGAACATGACTCAGGTTTGATTCTGGAACCATGTGTCCTGGGAATATGACTGAGGTTTGATTCTGGAAACCTTTGGCCTGAGAAAAAGACTGAGGTTTCATTGTGGAAACATGTGGCCTGGGATCATGACTGAGGTTTGATGGTGGAACACTCTGGCCTGGCAAAATGACTGAGGCTTGATTCTGGAACCCTGTGGCCCGGGAACGTGACTGAGGTTTGATGGCAGAAACCTGTGGCCTGGCAACATGACTGACGTTTGATTCTGGATCCCTGTGGCCTGGGAACATGACTGAGGCGTGATTCTGGAAAACTGTGGCCTGGGAACATGACATCTGTTTAGATTGTGGAATACTGTGCCCCGGGAACCTGACTGAGCCTTGGTTCTGAAACCCTGTGGACTGGGAACATGACTGAGGTTTTATTCTGGAACCCTGTAGCCTGGGAACATAACTGAGGATTGATTCTGGAACCCTGTGGCCTGGGAACATGATACCGGTGGATTCTGGAACCCTGGGGACTGGGCATGTGACATCTGTTTAGATTGTGGAATACTGTGCCCCGGGAACCTGGCTGAGCCTTGGTTCTGGAACCCTGTGGATTGGGAACATGACTGAGGTTTTATTCTAGAACCCTGTAGCCTGGAAACATAACTGAGGATTGATTCTCGAACCCTGTGGCCTGGGAACATGACATCGGTGGATTCTAGAACCCTGTGGCCTGGGAACATGTCTGAGGTTTGATGGTGGAAACCTGTGGCTTGGCAACATGACTAAGGTTTGATTCTGGAAGGCTGTGGCCAGGAAGCATGATATCTGGTTGATTCTGGAAACTTGTGTCCTGGGAACATGACTGAGGTTTGTTTCTGGAAGCCTGTGCCCTGGGAACATGACTGAGGTTTGATTCTGGACACCTGTGTTCTGGGAACATGACTGAGGTTTGATGGTTGAAACCTGTGGCCCGCGCACATGACTCAGGTTTGATTCTGGAACCATGTGTCCTGGGAACATGACTGAGGTTTGATTTTGGAAACCTTTGGCCTGGGAAAATGACTGAGGTTTCATTGTGGAAACATGTGGCCTGGGATCATGACTGAGGTTTGATGGTGGAACACTCTGGCCTGGCAAAATGACTGAGGCTTGATTCTGGAACCCTGTGGCCCGGGAACATGAGAACGGTTTGATTCTGGAATCCTGTGGCCTTTAACATGACATCGGTGGATTCTGGAAACCTGTGGCCTGGAAACATGAGAACGGTTTGATTCTGGAACCCTGTGGCCTGGGAACATGAGTGAGGATTGATGGTGGAACCCTGTGGCCTGGCAACATGACTGAGGTTTGATACTGGAAGACTGTGGCCAGGAAACATGATATCGGGTTGATTCTGGAAACTTCTGTCCTGCGAACAAGACTGAGGTTTGATTCTGGAACCCTGTGTCCTGGGAATATGACAAAGGTTTGTTGCTGGAAGCCTGTTCCCTGGGTACATGACTGAGGTTTGATTCTGGACACCTGTGTCCTGGGAACATGAGTGATGTTTGATTGTTGAAACCTGTGGCCTGCGAACATGACTCAGGTTTGATTCTGGAACCATGTGTCCTGGGAATATGACTGAGGTTTGATTCTGGAAACCTTTGGCCTGAGAAAATGACTGAGGTTTCATTGTGGAAACATGTGGCCTGGGATCATGACTGAGGTTTGATGGTGGAACACTCTGGCCTGGCAAAATGACTGAGGCTTGATTCTGGAACCCTGTGGCCCGGGAACGTGACTGAGGTTTGATGGCAGAAACCTGTGGCCTGGCAACATGACTGACGTTTGATTCTGGATCCCTGTTGCCTGGGAGCATGACTGAGGCGTGATTCTGGAAAACTGTGGCCTGGGAACATGACATCTGTTTAGATTGTGGAATAATGTGCCCCGGGAACCTGACTGAGCCTTGGTTCTGAAACCCTGTGGACTGGGAACATGACTGAGGTTTTATTCTGGAACCCTGTAGCCTGGGAACATAACTGAGGATTGATTCTGGAACCCTGTGGCCTGGGAACATGATACCGGTGGATTCTGGAACCCTGGGGACTGGGCATGTGACATCTGTTTAGATTGTGGAATACTGTGCCCCGGGAACCTGACTGAGCCTTGGTTCTGGAACCCTGTGGATTGGGAACATGACTGAGGTTTTATTCTAGAACCCTGTAGCCTGGAAACATAACTGAGGATTGATTCTCAAACCCTGTGGCCTGGGAACATGACATCGGTGGATTCTAGAACCCTGTGGCCTGGGAACATGTCTGAGGTTTGATGGTGGAAACCTGTGGCTTGGCAACATGACTAAGGTTTGATTCTGGAAGACTGTGGCCAGGAAGCATGATATCTGGTTGATTCTGGAAACTTGTGTCCTGGGAACATGACTGAGGTTTGTTTCTGGAAGCCTGTGCCCTGGGAACATGACTGAGGTTTGATTCTGGACACCTGTGTCCTGGGAACATGACTGAGGTTTGTTTCTGGAAGCCTGTGCCCTGGGAACATGACTGAGGTTTGATTCTGGACACCTGTGTCCTGGGAACATGACTGAGGTTTGATGGTTGAAACCTGTGGCCCGCGCACATGACTCAGGTTTGATTCTGGAACCATGTGTCCTGGGAACATGACTGAGGTTTGATTTTGGAAACCTTTGGCCTGGGAAAATGACTGAGGTTTCATTGTGGAAACATGTGGCCTGGGATCATGACTGAGGTTTGATGGTGGAACACTCTGGCCTGGCAAAATGACTGAGGCTTGATTCTGGAACCCTGTGGCCCGGGAACATGAGAACGGTTTGATTCTGGAACCCTGTGGCCTTTAACATGACATCGGTGGATTCTGGAACCCTGTGGCCTGGGAACATGAGAACGGTTTGATTCTGGAACCCTGTGGCCTGGGAACATGAGTGAGGATTGATGGTGGAACCCTGTGGCCTGGCAACATGACTGAGGTTTGATACTGGAAGACTGTGGCCAGGAAACATGATATCGGGTTGATTCTGGAAACTTCTGTCCTGGGAACAAGACTGAGGTTTGATTCTGGAACCCTGTGTCCTGGGAATATGACAAAGGTTTGTTGCTGGAAGCCTGTTCCCTGGGTACATGACTGAGGTTTGATTCTGGACACCTGTGTCCTGGGAACATGAGTGATGTTTGATTGTTGAAACCTGTGGCCTGCGAACATGACTCAGGTTTGATTCTGGAACCCTGTGTCCTGGGAATATGACTGAGGTTTGATTCTGGAAACCTTTGGCCTGAGAAAATGACTGAGGTTTCATTGTGGAAACATGTGGCCTGGGATCATGACTGAGGTTTGATGGTGGAACACTCTGGCCTGGCAAAATGACTGAGGCTTGATTCTGGAACCCAGTGGCCCGGGAACGTGACTGAGGTTTGATGGCAGAAACCTGTGGCCTGGCAACATGACTGACGTTTGATTCTGGATCCCTGTGGCCTGGGAACATGACTGAGGCGTGATTCTGGAAAACTTTGGCCTGGGAACATGACATCTGTTTAGATTGTGGAATACTGTGCCCCGGGAACCTGACTGAGCCTTGGTTCTGGAACCCTGTGGATTGGGAACATGACTGAGGTTTTATTCTAGAACCCTGTAGCCTGGAAACATAACTGAGGATTGATTCTCGAACCCTGTGGCCTGGGAACATGACATCGGTGGATTCTAGAACCCTGTGGCCTGGGAACATGTCTGAGGTTTGATGGTGGAAACCTGTGGCTTGGCAACATGACTAAGGTTTGATTCTGGAAGACTGTGGCCAGGAAGCATGATATCTGGTTGATTCTGGAAACTTGTGTCCTGGGAACATGACTGAGGTTTGTTTCTGGACACCTGTGTCCTGGGAACATGACTGAGGTTTGATGGTTGAAACCTGTGGCCCGCGCACATGACTCAGGTTTGATTCTGGAACCATGTGTCCTGGGAACATGACTGAGGTTTGATTTTGGAAACCTTTGGCCTGGGAAAATGACTGAGGTTTCATTGTGGAAACATGTGGCCTGGGATCATGACTGAGGTTTGATGGTGGAACACTCTGGCCTGGCAAAATGACTGAGGCTTGATTCTGGAACCCTGTGGCCTGGGAACATGAGAACGGTTTGATTCTGGAACCCTGTGGCCTTTAACATGACATCGGTGGATTCTGGAACCCTGTGGCCTGGGAACATGAGAACGGTTTGATTCTGGAACCCTGTGGCCTGGGAACATGAGTGAGGATTGATGGTGGAACCCTGTGGCCTGGCAACATGACTGAGGTTTGATACTGGAAGACTGTGGCCAGGAAACATGATATCGGGTTGATTCTGGAAACTTCTGTCCTGGGAACAAGACTGAGGTTTGATTCTGGAACCCTGTGTCCTGGGAATATGACAAAGGTTTGTTGCTGGAAGCCTGTTCCCTGGGTACATGACTGAGGTTTGATTCTGGACACCTGTGTCCTGGGAACATGAGTGATGTTTGATTGTTGAAACCTGTGGCCTGCGAACATGACTCAGGTTTGATTCTGGAACCCTGTGTCCTGGGAATATGACTGAGGTTTGATTCTGGAAACCTTTGGCCTGAGAAAATGACTGAGGTTTCATTGTGGAAACATGTGGCCTGGGATCATGACTGAGGTTTGATGGTGGAACACTCTGGCCTGGCAAAATGACTGAGGCTTGATTCTGGAACCCTGTGGCCCGGGAACGTGACTGAGGTTTGATGGCAGAAACCTGTGGCCTGGCAACATGACTGACGTTTGATTCTGGATCCCTGTGGCCTGGGAACATGACTGAGGCGTGATTCTGGAAAACTGTGGCCTGGGAACATGACATCTGTTTAGATTGTGGAATACTGTGCCCCTGGAACCTGACTGAGCCTTGGTTCTGAAACCCTGTGGACTGGGAACATGACTGAGGTTTTATTCTGGAACCCTGTAGCCTGGGAACATAACTGAGGATTGATTCTGGAACCCTGTGGCCTGGGAACATGATACCGGTGGATTCTGGAACCCTGGGGACTGGGCATGTGACATCTGTTTAGATTGTGGAATACTGTGGCCCGGGAACCTGGCTGAGCCTTGGTTCTGGAACCCTGTGGATTGGGAACATGACTGAGGTTTTATTCTAGAACCCTGTAGCCTGGAAACATAACTGAGGATTGATTCTCGAACCCTGTGGCCTGGGAACATGACATCGGTGGATTCTAGAACCCTGTGGCCTGGGAACATGTCTGAGGTTTGATGGTGGAAACCTGTGGCTTGGCAACATGACTAAGGTTTGATTCTGGAAGGCTGTGGCCAGGAAGCATGATATCTGGTTGATTCTGGAAACTTGTGTCCTGGGAACATGACTGAGGTTTGTTTCTGGAAGCCTGTGCCCTAGGAACATGACTGAGGTTTGATTCTGGACACCTGTGTTCTGGGAACATGACTGAGGTTTGATGGTTGAAACCTGTGGCCCGCGCACATGACTCAGGTTTGATTCTGGAACCATGTGTCCTGGGAACATGACTGAGGTTTGATTTTGGAAACCTTTGGCCTGGGAAAATGACTGAGGTTTCATTGTGGAAACATGTGGCCTGGGATCATGACTGAGGTTTGATGGTGGAACACTCTGGCCTGGCAAAATGACTGAGGCTTGATTCTGGAACCCTGTGGCCCGGGAACATGAGAACGGTTTGATTCTGGAACCCTGTGGCCTTTAACATGACATCGGTGGATTCTGGAAACCTGTGGCCTGGAAACATGAGAACGGTTTGATTCTGGAACCCTGTGGCCTGGGAACATGAGTGAGGATTGATGGTGGAACCCTGTGGCCTGGCAACATGACTGAGGTTTGATACTGGAAGACTGTGGCCAGGAAACATGATATCGGGTTGATTCTGGAAACTTCTGTCCTGCGAACAAGACTGAGGTTTGATTCTGGAACCCTGTGTCCTGGGAATATGACAAAGGTTTGTTGCTGGAGGCCTGTTCCCTGGGTACATGACTGAGGTTTGATTCTGGACACCTGTGTCCTGGGAACATGAGTGATGTTTGATTGTTGAAACCTGTGGCCTGCGAACATGACTCAGGTTTGATTCTGGAACCATGTGTCCTGGGAATATGACTGAGGTTTGATTCTGGAAACCTTTGGCCTGAGAAAATGACTGAGGTTTCATTGTGGAAACATGCGGCCTGGGATCATGACTGAGGTTTGATGGTGGAACACTCTGGCCTGGCAAAATGACTGAGGCTTGATTCTGGAACCCTGTGGCCCGGGAACGTGACTGAGGTTTGATGGCAGAAACCTGTGGCCTGGCAACATGACTGACGTTTGATTCTGGATCCCTGTGGCCTGGGAGCATGACTGAGGCGTGATTCTGGAAAACTGTGGCCTGGGAACATGACATCTGTTTAGATTGTGGAATACTGTGCCCCGGGAACCTGACTGAGCCTTGGTTCTGAAACCCTGTGGACTGGGAACATGACTGAGGTTTTATTCTGGAACCCTGTAGCTTGGGAACATAACTGAGGATTGATTCTGGAACCCTGTGGCCTGGGAACATGATACCGGTGGATTCTGGAACCCTGGGGACTGGGCATGTGACATCTGTTTAGATTGTGGAATACTGTGGCCCGGGAACCTGGCTGAGCCTTGGTTCTGGAACCCTGTGGATTGGGAACATGACTGAGGTTTTATTCTAGAACCCTGTAGCCTGGAAACATAACTGAGGATTGATTCTCGAACCCTGTGGCCTGGGAACATGACATCGGTGGATTCTAGAACCCTGTGGCCTGGGAACATGTCTGAGGTTTGATGGTGGAAACCTGTGGCTTGGCAACATGACTAAGGTTTGATTCTGGAAGACTGTGGCCAGGAAGCATGATATCTGGTTGATTCTGGAAACTTGTGTCCTGGGAACATGACTGAGGTTTGTTTCTGGAAGCCTGTGCCCTGGGAACATGACTGAGGTTTGATTCTGGACACCTGTGTCCTGGGAACATGACTGAGGTTTGATGGTTGAAACCTGTGGCCCGCGCACATGACTCAGGTTTGATTCTGGAACCATGTGTCCTGGGAACATGACTGAGGTTTGATTTTGGAAACCTTTGGCCTGGGAAAATGACTGAGGTTTCATTGTGGAATCATGTGGCCTGGGATCATGACTGAGGTTTGATGGTGGAACACTCTGGCCTGGCAAAATGACTGAGGCTTGATTCTGGAACCCTGTGGCCCGGGAGCATGAGAACGGTTTGATTCTGGAACCCTGTGGCCTTTAACATGACATCGGTGGATTCTGGAACCCTGTGGCCTGGGAACATGAGAACGGTTTGATTCTGGAACCCTGTGGCCTGGGAACATGAGTGAGGATTGATGGTGGAACCCTGTGGCCTGGCAACATGACTGAGGTTTGATACTGGAAGACTGTGGCCAGGAAACATGATATCGGGTTGATTCTGGAAACTTCTGTCCTGGGAACAAGACTGAGGTTTGATTCTGGAACCCTGTGTCCTGGGAATATGACAAAGGTTTGTTGCTGGAAGCCTGTTCCCTGGGTACATGACTGAGGTTTGATTCTGGACACCTGTGTCCTGGGAACATGAGTGATGTTTGATTGTTGAAACCTGTGGCCTGCGAACATGACTCAGGTTTGATTCTGGAACCATGTGTCCTGGGAATATGACTGAGGTTTGATTCTGGAAACCTTTGGCCTTAGAAAAAGACTGAGGTTTCATTGTGGAAACATGTGGCCTGGGATCATGACTGAGGTTTGATGGTGGAACACTCTGGCCTGGCAAAATGACTGAGGCTTGATTCTGGAACCCTGTGGCCCGGGAACGTGACTGAGGTTTGATGGCAGAAACCTGTGGCCTGGCAACATGACTGACGTTTGATTCTGGATCCCTGTGGCCTGGGAACATGACTGAGGCGTGATTCTGGAAAACTGTGGCCTGGGAACATGACATCTGTTTAGATTGTGGAATACTGTGCCCCGGGAACCTGACTGAGCCTTGGTTCTGAAACCCTGTGGACTGGGAACATGACTGAGGTTTTATTCTGGAACCCTGTAGCCTGGGAACATAACTGAGGATTGATTCTGGAACCCTGTGGCCTGGGAACATGATACCGGTGGATTCTGGAACCCTGGGGACTGGGCATGTGACATCTGTTTAGATTGTGGAATACTGTGCCCCGGGAACCTGGCTGAGCCTTGGTTCTGGAACCCTGTGGATTGGGAACATGACTGAGGTTTTATTCTAGAACCCTGTAGCCGGGAAACATAACTGAGGATTGATTCTCGAACCCTGTGGCCTGGGAACATGACATCGGTGGATTCTAGAACCCTGTGGCCTGGGAACATGTCTGAGGTTTGATGGTGGAAACCTGTGGCTTGGCAACATGACTAAGGTTTGATTCTGGAAGACTGTGGCCAGGAAGCATGATATCTGGTTGATTCTGGAAACTTGTGTCCTGGGAACATGACTGAGGTTTGTTTCTGGAAGCCTGTGCCCTGGGAACATGACTGAGGTTTGATTCTGGACACCTGTGTCCTGGGAACATGACTGAGGTTTGATGGTTGAAACCTGTGGCCCGCGCACATGACTCAGGTTTGATTCTGGAACCATGTGTCCTGGGAACATGACTGAGGTTTGATTTTGGAAACCTTTGGCCTGGGAAAATGACTGAGGTTTCATTGTGGAAACATGTGGCCTGGGATCATGACTGAGGTTTGATGGTGGAACACTCTGGCCTGGCAAAATGACTGAGGCTTGATTCTGGAACCCTGTGGCCCGGGAACATGAGAACGGTTTGATTCTGGAACCCTGTGGCCTTTAACATGACATCGGTGGATTCTGGAACCCTGTGGCCTGGGAACATGAGAACGGTTTGATTCTGGAACCCTGTGGCCTGGGAACATGAGTGAGGATTGATGGTGGAACCCTGTGGCCTGGCAACATGACTGAGGTTTGATAGTGGAAGACTGTGGCCAGGAAACATGATATCGGGTTGATTCTGGAAACTTCTGTCCTGGGAACAAGACTGAGGTTTGATTCTGGAACCCTGTGTCCTGGGAATATGACAAAGGTTTGTTGCTGGAAGCCTGTTCCCTGGGTACATGACTGAGGTTTGATTCTGGACACCTGTGTCCTGGGAACATGAGTGATGTTTGATTGTTGAAACCTGTGGCCTGCGAACATGACTCAGGTTTGATTCTGGAACCATGTGTCCTGGGAATATGACTGAGGTTTGATTCTGGAAACCTTTGGCCTGAGAAAATGACTGAGGTTTCATTGTGGAAACATGTGGCCTGGGATCATGACTGAGGTTTGATGGTGGAACACTCTGGCCTGGCAAAATGACTGAGGCTTGATTCTGGAACCCTGTGGCCCGGGAACGTGACTGAGGTTTGATGGCAGAAACCTGTGGCCTGGCAACATGACTGACGTTTGATTCTGGATCCCTGTGGCCTGGGAACATGACTGAGGCGTGATTCTGGAAAACTGTGGCCTGGGAACATGACATCTGTTTAGATTGTGGAATACTGTGCCCCGGGAACCTGACTGAGCCTTGGTTCTGAAACCCTGTGGACTGGGAACATGACTGAGGTTTTATTCTGGAACCCTGTAGCCTGGGAACATAACTGAGGATTGATTCTGGAACCCTGTGGCCTGGGAACATGATACCGGTGGATTCTGGAACCCTGGGGACTGGGCATGTGACATCTGTTTAGATTGTGGAATACTGTGCCCCGGGAACCTGGCTGAGCCTTGGTTCTGGAACCCTGTGGATTGGGAACATGACTGAGGTTTTATTCTAGAACCCTGTAGCCGGGAAACATAACTGAGGATTGATTCTCGAACCCTGTGGCCTGGGAACATGACATCGGTGGATTCTAGAACCCTGTGGCCTGGGAACATGTCTGAGGTTTGATGGTGGAAACCTGTGGCTTGGCAACATGACTAAGGTTTGATTCTGGAAGACTGTGGCCAGGAAGCATGATATCTGGTTGATTCTGGAAACTTGTGTCCTGGGAACATGACTGAGGTTTGTTTCTGGAAGCCTGTGCCCTGGGAACATGACTGAGGTTTGATTCTGGACACCTGTGTCCTGGGAACATGACTGAGGTTTGATGGTTGAAACCTGTGGCCCGCGCACATGACTCAGGTTTGATTCTGGAACCATGTGTCCTGGGAACATGACTGAGGTTTGATTTTGGAAACCTTTGGCCTGGGAAAATGACTGAGGTTTCATTGTGGAAACATGTGGCCTGGGATCATGACTGAGGTTTGATGGTGGAACACTCTGGCCTGGCAAAATGACTGAGGCTTGATTCTGGAACCCTGTGGCCCGGGAACATGAGAACGGTTTGATTCTGGAACCCTGTGGCCTTTAACATGACATCGGTGGATTCTGGAACCCTGTGGCCTGGGAACATGAGAACGGTTTGATTCTGGAACCCTGTGGCCTGGGAACATGAGTGAGGATTGATGGTGGAACCCTGTGGCCTGGCAACATGACTGAGGTTTGATACTGGAAGACTGTGGCCAGGAAACATGATATCGGGTTGATTCTGGAAACTTCTGTCCTGGGAACAAGACTGAGGTTTGATTCTGGAACCCTGTGTCCTGGGAATATGACAAAGGTTTGTTGCTGGAAGCCTGTTCCCTGGGTACATGACTGAGGTTTGATTCTGGACACCTGTGTCCTGGGAACATGAGTGATGTTTGATTGTTGAAACCTGTGGCCTGCGAACATGACTCAGGTTTGATTCTGGAACCATGTGTCCTGGGAATATGACTGAGGTTTGATTCTGGAAACCTTTGGCCTGAGAAAATGACTGAGGTTTCATTGTGGAAACATGTGGCCTGGGATCATGACTGAGGTTTGATGGTGGAACACTCTGGCCTGGCAAAATGACTGAGGCTTGATTCTGGAACCCTGTGGCCCGGGAACGTGACTGAGGTTTGATGGCAGAAACCTGTGGCCTGGCAACATGACTGACGTTTGATTCTGGATCCCTGTGGCCTGGGAACATGACTGAGGCGTGATTCTGGAAAACTGTGGCCTGGGAACATGACATCTGTTTAGATTGTGGAATACTGTGCCCCGGGAACCTGACTGAGCCTTGGTTCTGAAACCCTGTGGACTGGGAACATGACTGAGGTTTTATTCTGGGACCCTGTAGCCTGGGAACATAACTGAGGATTGATTCTGGAACCCTGTGGCCTGGGAACATGATACCGGTGGATTCTGGAACCCTGGGGACTGGGCATGTGACATCTGTTTAGATTGTGGAATACTGTGGCCCGGGAACCTGGCTGAGCCTTGGTTCTGGAACCCTGTGGATTGGGAACATGACTGAGGTTTTATTCTAGAACCCTGTAGCCTGGAAACATAACTGAGGATTGATTCTCGAACCCTGTGGCCTGGGAACATGACATCGGTGGATTCTAGAACCCTGTGGCCTGGGAACATGTCTGAGGTTTGATGGTGGAAACCTGTGGCTTGGCAACATGACTAAGGTTTGATTCTGGAAGACTGTGGCCAGGAAGCATGATATCTGGTTGATTCTGGAAACTTGTGTCCTGGGAACATGACTGAGGTTTGTTTCTGGAAGCCTGTGCCCTGGGAACATGACTGAGGTTTGATTCTGGACACCTGTGTCCTGGGAACATGACTGAGGTTTGATGGTTGAAACCTGTGGCCCGCGCACATGACTCAGGTTTGATTCTGGAACCATGTGTCCTGGGAACATGACTGAGGTTTGATTTTGGAAACCTTTGGCCTGGGAAAATGACTGAGGTTTCATTGTGGAAACATGTGGCCTGGGATCATGACTGAGGTTTGATGGTGGAACACTCTGGCCTGGCAAAATGACTGAGGCTTGATTCTGGAACCCTGTGGCCCGGGAACATGAGAACGGTTTGATTCTGGAACCCTGTGGCCTTTAACATGACATCGGTGGATTCTGGAACCCTGTGGCCTGGGAACATGAGAACGGTTTGATTCTGGAACCCTGTGGCCTGGGAACATGAGTGAGGATTGATGGTGGAACCCTGTGGCCTGGCAATATGACTGAGGTTTGATACTGGAAGACTGTGGCCAGGAAACATGATATCGGGTTGATTCTGGAAACTTCTGTCCTGGGAACAAGACTGAGGTTTGATTCTGGAACCCTGTGTCCTGGGAATATGACAAAGGTTTGTTGCTGGAAGCCTGTTCCCTGGGTACATGACTGAGGTTTGATTCTGGACACCTGTGTCCTGGGAACATGAGTGATGTTTGATTGTTGAAACCTGTGGCCTGCGAACATGACTCAGGTTTGATTCTGGAACCCTGTGTCCTGGGAATATGACTGAGGTTTGATTCTGGAAACCTTTGGCCTGAGAAAATGACTGAGGTTTCATTGTGGAAACATGTGGCCTGGGATCATGACTGAGGTTTGATGGTGGAACACTCTGGCCTGGCAAAATGACTGAGGCTTGATTCTGGAACCCTGTGGCCCGGGAACGTGACTGAGGTTTGATGGCAGAAACCTGTGGCCTGGCAACATGACTGACGTTTGATTCTGGATCCCTGTGGCCTGGGAACATGACTGAGGCGTGATTCTGGAAAACTGTGGCCTGGGAACATGACATCTGTTTAGATTGTGGAATACTGTGCCCCGGGAACTTGACTGAGCCTTGGTTCTGAAACCCTGTGGACTGGGAACATGACTGAGGTTTTATTCTGGAACCCTGTAGCCTGGGAACATAACTGAGGATTGATTCTGGAACCCTGTGGCCTGGGAACATGATACCGGTGGATTCTGGAACCCTGGGGACTGGGCATGTGACATCTGTTTAGATTGTGGAATACTGTGGCCCGGGAACATGACTGAGCCTTGGTTCTGGAACCCTGTGGATTGGGAACATGACTGAGGTTTTATTCTAGAACCCTGTAGCCTGGAAACATAACTGAGGATTGATTCTCGAACCCTGTGGCCTGGGAACATGACATCGGTGGATTGTAGAACCCTGTGGCCTGGGAACATGTCTGAGGTTTGATGGTGGAAACTTGTGGCTTGGCAACATGACTAAGGTTTGATTCTGGAAGACTGTGGCCAGGAAGCATGATATCTGGTTGATTCTGGAAACTTGTGTCCTGGGAACATGACTGAGGTTTGTTTCTGGAAGCCTGTGCCCTGGGAACATGACTGAGGTTTGATTCTGGACACCTGTGTCCTGGGAACATGACTGAGGTTTGATGGTTGAAACCTGTGGCCCGCGCACATGACTCAGGTTTGATTCTGGAACCATGTGTCCTGGGAACATGACTGAGGTTTGATTTTGGAAACCTTTGGCCTGGGAAAATGACTGAGGTTTCATTGTGGAAACATGTGGCCTGGGATCATGACTGAGGTTTGATGGTGGAACACTCTAGCCTGGCAAAATGACTGAGGCTTGATTCTGGAACCCTGTGGCCCGGGAACATGAGAACGGTTTGATTCTGGAACCCTGTGGCCTTTAACATGACATCGGTGGATTCTGGAACCCTGTGGCCTGGGAACATGAGAACGGTTTGATTCTGGAACCCTGTGGCCTGGGAACATGAGTGAGGATTGATGGTGGAACCCTGTGGCCTGGCAACATGACTGAGGTTTGATAGTGGAAGACTGTGGCCAGGAAACATGATATCGGGTTGATTCTGGAAACTTCTGTCCTGGGAACAAGACTGAGGTTTGATTCTGGAACCCTGTGTCCTGGGAATATGACAAAGGTTTGTTGCTGGAAGCCTGTTCCCTGGGTACATGACTGAGGTTTGATTCTGGACACCTGTGTCCTGGGAACATGAGTGATGTTTGATTGTTGAAACCTGTGGCCTGCGAACATGACTCAGGTTTGATTCTGGAACCATGTGTCCTGGGAATATGACTGAGGTTTGATTCTGGAAACCTTTGGCCTGAGAAAAAGACTGAGGTTTCATTGTGGAAACATGTGGCCTGGGATCATGACTGAGGTTTGATGGTGGAACACTCTGGCCTGGCAAAATGACTGAGGCTTGATTCTGGAACCCTGTGGCCCGGGAACGTGACTGAGGTTTGATGGCAGAAACCTGTGGCCTGGCAACATGACTGACGTTTGATTCTGGATCCCTGTGGCCTGGGAACATGACTGAGGCGTGATTCTGGAAAACTGTGGCCTGGGAACATGACATCTGTTTAGATTGTGGAATACTGTGCCCCGGGAACCTGACTGAGCCTTGGTTCTGAAACCCTGTGGACTGGGAACATGACTGAGGTTTTATTCTGGAACCCTGTAGCCTGGGAACATAACTGAGGATTGATTCTGGAACCCTGTGGCCTGGGAACATGATACCGGTGGATTCTGGAACCCTGGGGACTGGGCATGTGACATCTGTTTAGATTGTGGAATACTGTGCCCCGGGAACCTGGCTGAGCCTTGGTTCTGGAACCCTGTGGATTGGGAACATGACTGAGGTTTTATTCTAGAACCCTGTAGCCGGGAAACATAACTGAGGATTGATTCTCGAACCCTGTGGCCTGGGAACATGACATCGGTGGATTCTAGAACCCTGTGGCCTGGGAACATGTCTGAGGTTTGATGGTGGAAACCTGTGGCTTGGCAACATGACTAAGGTTTGATTCTGGAAGACTGTGGCCAGGAAGCATGATATCTGGTTGATTCTGGAAACTTGTGTCCTGGGAACATGACTGAGGTTTGTTTCTGGAAGCCTGTGCCCTGGGAACATGACTGAGGTTTGATTCTGGACACCTGTGTCCTGGGAACATGACTGAGGTTTGATGGTTGAAACCTGTGGCCCGCGCACATGACTCAGGTTTGATTCTGGAACCATGTGTCCTGGGAACATGACTGAGGTTTGATTTTGGAAACCTTTGGCCTGGGAAAATGACTGAGGTTTCATTGTGGAAACATGTGGCCTGGGATCATGACTGAGGTTTGATGGTGGAACACTCTGGCCTGGCAAAATGACTGAGGCTTGATTCTGGAACCCTGTGGCCCGGGAACATGAGAACGGTTTGATTCTGGAACCCTGTGGCCTTTAACATGACATCGGTGGATTCTGGAACCCTGTGGCCTGGGAACATGAGAACGGTTTGATTCTGGAACCCTGTGGCCTGGGAACATGAGTGAGGATTGATGGTGGAACCCTGTGGCCTGGCAACATGACTGAGGTTTGATACTGGAAGACTGTGGCCAGGAAACATGATATCGGGTTGATTCTGGAAACTTCTGTCCTGGGAACAAGACTGAGGTTTGATTCTGGAACCCTGTGTCCTGGGAATATGACAAAGGTTTGTTGCTGGAAGCCTGTTCCCTGGGTACATGACTGAGGTTTGATTCTGGACACCTGTGTCCTGGGAACATGAGTGATGTTTGATTGTTGAAACCTGTGGCCTGCGAACATGACTCAGGTTTGATTCTGGAACCATGTGTCCTGGGAATATGACTGAGGTTTGATTCTGGAAACCTTTGGCCTGAGAAAATGACTGAGGTTTCATTGTGGAAACATGTGGCCTGGGATCATGACTGAGGTTTGATGGTGGAACACTCTGGCCTGGCAAAATGACTGAGGCTTGATTCTGGAACCCAGTGGCCCGGGAACGTGACTGAGGTTTGATGGCAGAAACCTGTGGCCTGGCAACATGACTGACGTTTGATTCTGGATCCCTGTGGCCTGGGAACATGACTGAGGCGTGATTCTGGAAAACTTTGGCCTGGGAACATGACATCTGTTTAGATTGTGGAATACTGTGCCCCGGGAACCTGACTGAGCCTTGGTTCTGGAACCCTGTGGATTGGGAACATGACTGAGGTTTTATTCTAGAACCCTGTAGCCTGGAAACATAACTGAGGATTGATTCTCGAACCCTGTGGCCTGGGAACATGACATCGGTGGATTCTAGAACCCTGTGGCCTGGGAACATGTCTGAGGTTTGATGGTGGAAACCTGTGGCTTGGCAACATGACTAAGGTTTGATTCTGGAAGACTGTGGCCAGGAAGCATGATATCTGGTTGATTCTGGAAACTTGTGTCCTGGGAACATGACTGAGGTTTGTTTCTGGAAGCCTGTGCCCTAGGAACATGACTGAGGTTTGATTCTGGACACCTGTGTCCTGGGAACATGACTGAGGTTTGATGGTTGAAACCTGTGGCCCGCGCACATGACTCAGGTTTGATTCTGGAACCATGTGTCCTGGGAACATGACTGAGGTTTGATTTTGGAAACCTTTGGCCTGGGAAAATGACTGAGGTTTCATTGTGGAAACATGTGGCCTGGGATCATGACTGAGGTTTGATGGTGGAACACTCTGGCCTGGCAAAATGACTGAGGCTTGATTCTGGAACCCTGTGGCCTGGGAACATGAGAACGGTTTGATTCTGGAACCCTGTGGCCTTTAACATGACATCGGTGGATTCTGGAACCCTGTGGCCTGGGAACATGAGAACGGTTTGATTCTGGAACCCTGTGGCCTGGGAACATGAGTGAGGATTGATGGTGGAACCCTGTGGCCTGGCAACATGACTGAGGTTTGATACTGGAAGACTGTGGCCAGGAAACATGATATCGGGTTGATTCTGGAAACTTCTGTCCTGGGAACAAGACTGAGGTTTGATTCTGGAACCCTGTGTCCTG
This sequence comes from Balaenoptera physalus, assembly GCF_965194825.1. NCBI lineage: Eukaryota > Metazoa > Chordata > Mammalia > Artiodactyla > Balaenopteridae > Balaenoptera > Balaenoptera physalus. Next base: position 116,965 of record NW_028126212.1, read on the forward strand.
GGAATATGACAAAGGTTTGTTGCTGGAAGCCTGTTCCCTGGGTACATGACTGAGGTTTGATTCTGGACACCTGTGTCCTGGGAACATGAGTGATGTTTGATTGTTGAAACCTGTGGCCTGCGAACATGACTCAGGTTTGATTCTGGAACCCTGTGTCCTGGGAATATGACTGAGGTTTGATTCTGGAAACCTTTGGCCTGAGAAAATGACTGAGGTTTCATTGTGGAAACATGTGGCCTGGGATCATGACTGAGGTTTGATGGTGGAACACTCTGGCCTGGCAAAATGACTGAGGCTTGATTCTGGAACCCTGTGGCCCGGGAACGTGACTGAGGTTTGATGGCAGAAACCTGTGGCCTGGCAACATGACTGACGTTTGATTCTGGATCCCTGTGGCCTGGGAACATGACTGAGGCGTGATTCTGGAAAACTTTGGCCTGGGAACATGACATCTGTTTAGATTGTGGAATACTGTGCCCGGGGAACCTGACTGAGCCTTGGTTCTGAAACCCTGTGGACTGGGAACATGACTGAGGTTTTATTCTGGAACCCTGTAGCCTGGGAACATAACTGAGGATTGATTCTGGAACCCTGTGGCCTGGGAACATGATACCGGTGGATTCTGGAACCCTGGGGACTGGGCATGTGACATCTGTTTAGATTGTGGAATACTGTGCCCCGGGAACCTGACTGAGCCTTGGTTCTGGAACCCTGTGGATTGGGAACATGACTGAGGTTTTATTCTAGAACCCTGTAGCCTGGAAACATAACTGAGGATTGATTCTCGAACCCTGTGGCCTGGGAACATGACATCGGTGGATTCTAGAACCCTGTGGCCTGGGAACATGTCTGAGGTTTGATGGTGGAAACCTGTGGCTTGGCAACATGACTAAGGTTTGATTCTGGAAGACTGTGGGCAGGAAGCATGATATCTGGTTGATTCTGGAAACTTCTGTCCTGGGAACATGACTGAGGTTTGTTTCTGGAAGCCTGTGCCCTGGGAACATGACTGAGGTTTGATTCTGGACACCTGTGTCCTGGGAACATGACTGAGGTTTGATGGTTGAAACCTGTGGCCCGCGCACATGACTCAGGTTTGATTCTGGAACCATGTGTCCTGGGAACATGACTGAGGTTTGATTTTGGAAACCTTTGGCCTGGGAAAATGACTGAGGTTTCATTGTGGAAACATGTGGCCTGGGATCATGACTGAGGTTTGATGGTGGAACACTCTGGCCTGGCAAAATGACTGAGGCTTGATTCTGGAACCCTGTGGCCTGGGAACATGAGAACGGTTTGATTCTGGAACCCTGTGGCCTTTAACATGACATCGGTGGATTCTGGAACCCTGTGGCCTGGGAACATGAGAACGGTTTGATTCTGGAACCCTGTGGCCTGGGAACATGAGTGAGGATTGATGGTGGAACCCTGTGGCCTGGCAACATGACTGAGGTTTGATACTGGAAGACTGTGGCCAGGAAACATGATATCGGGTTGATTCTGGAAACTTCTGTCCTGAGAACAAGACTGAGGTTTGATTCTGGAACCCTGTGTCCTGGGAATATGACAAAGGTTTGTTGCTGGAAGCCTGTTCCCTGGGTACATGACTGAGGTTTGATTCTGGACACCTGTGTCCTGGGAACATGAGTGATGTTTGATTGTTGAAACCTGTGGCCTGCGAACATGACTCAGGTTTGATTCTGGAACCCTGTGTCCTGGGAATATGACTGAGGTTTGATTCTGGAAACCTTTGGCCTGAGAAAATGACTGAGGTTTCATTGTGGAAACATGTGGCCTGGGATCATGACTGAGGTTTGATGGTGGAACACTCTGGCCTGGCAAAATGACTGAGGCTTGATTCTGGAACCCAGTGGCCCGGGAACGTGACTGAGGTTTGATGGCAGAAACCTGTGGCCTGGCAACATGACTGACGTTTGATTCTGGATCCCTGTGGCCTGGGAACATGACTGAGGCGTGATTCTGGAAAACTTTGGCCTGGGAACATGACATCTGTTTAGATTGTGGAATACTGTGCCCCGGGAACCTGACTGAGCCTTGGTTCTGAAACCCTGTGGACTGGGAACATGACTGAGGTTTTATTCTGGAACCCTGTAGCCTGGGAACATAACTGAGGATTGATTCTGGAACCCTGTGGCCTGGGAACATGATACCGGTGGATTCTGGAACCCTGGGGACTGGGCATGTGACATCTGTTTAGATTGTGGAATACTGTGCCCCGGGAACCTGACTGAGCCTTGGTTCTGGAACCCTGTGGATTGGGAACATGACTGAGGTTTTATTCTAGAACCCTGTAGCCTGGAAACATAACTGAGGATTGATTCTCGAACCCTGTGGCCTGGGAACATGACATCGGTGGATTCTAGAACCCTGTGGCCTGGGAACATGTCTGAGGTTTGATGGTGGAAACCTGTGGCTTGGCAACATGACTAAGGTTTGATTCTGGAAGACTGTGGCCAGGAAGCATGATATCTGGTTGATTCTGGAAACTTGTGTCCTGGGAACATGACTGAGGTTTGTTTCTGGAAGCCTGTGCCCTGGGAACATGACTGAGGTTTGATTCTGGACACCTGTGTCCTGGGAACATGACTGAGGTTTGTTTCTGGAAGCCTGTGCCCTGGGAACATGACTGAGGTTTGATTCTGGACACCTGTGTCCTGGGAACATGACTGAGGTTTGATGGTTGAAACCTGTGGCCCGCGCACATGACTCAGGTTTGATTCTGGAACCATGTGTCCTGGGAACATGACTGAGGTTTGATTTTGGAAACCTTTGGCCTGGGAAAATGACTGAGGTTTCATTGTGGAAACATGTGGCCTGGGATCATGACTGAGGTTTGATGGTGGAACACTCTGGCCTGGCAAAATGACTGAGGCTTGATTCTGGAACCCTGTGGCCCGGGAACATGAGAACGGTTTGATTCTGGAACCCTGTGGCCTTTAACATGACATCGGTGGATTCTGGAACCCTGTGGCCTGGGAACATGAGAACGGTTTGATTCTGGAACCCTGTAGCCTGGGAACATGAGTGAGGATTGATGGTGGAACCCTGTGGCCTGGCAACATGACTGAGGTTTGATACTGGAAGACTGTGGCCAGGAAACATGATATCGGGTTGATTCTGGAAACTTCTGTCCTGGGAACAAGACTGAGGTTTGATTCTGGAACCCTGTGTCCTGGGAATATGACAAAGGTTTGTTGCTGGAAGCCTGTTCCCTGGGTACATGACTGAGGTTTGATTCTGGACACCTGTGTCCTGGGAACATGAGTGATGTTTGATTGTTGAAACCTGTGGCCTGCGAACATGACTCAGGTTTGATTCTGGAACCCTGTGTCCTGGGAATATGACTGAGGTTTGATTCTGGAAACCTTTGGCCTGAGAAAATGACTGAGGTTTCATTGTGGAAACATGTGGCCTGGGATCATGACTGAGGTTTGATGGTGGAACACTCTGGCCTGGCAAAATGACTGAGGCTTGATTCTGGAACCCTGTGGACCGGGAACGTGACTGAGGTTTGATGGCAGAAACCTGTGGCCTGGCAACATGACTGACGTTTGATTCTGGATCCCTGTGGCCTGGGAACATGACTGAGGCGTGATTCTGGAAAACTGTGGCCTGGGAACATGACATCTGTTTAGATTGTGGAATACTGTGCCCCGGGAACCTGACTGAGCCTTGGTTCTGAAACCCTGTGGACTGGGAACATGACTGAGGTTTTATTCTGGAACCCTGTAGCCTGGGAACATAACTGAGGATTGATTCTGGAACCCTGTGGCCTGGGAACATGATACCGGTGGATTCTGGAACCCTGGGGACTGGGCATGTGACATCTGTTTAGATTGTGGAATACTGTGCCCCGGGAACCTGACTGAGCCTTGGTTCTGGAACCCTGTGGATTGGGAACATGACTGAGGTTTTATTCTAGAACCCTGTAGCCTGGAAACATAACTGAGGATTGATTCTCGAACCCTGTGGCCTGGGAACATGACATCGGTGGATTCTAGAACCCTGTGGCCTGGGAACATGTCTGAGGTTTGATGGTGGAAACCTGTGGCTTGGCAACATGACTAAGGTTTGATTCTGGAAGACTGTGGCCAGGAAGCATGATATCTGGTTGATTCTGGAAACTTGTGTCCTGGGAACATGACTGAGGTTTGTTTCTGGAAGCCTGTGCCCTGGGAACATGACTGAGGTTTGATTCTGGACACCTGTGTCCTGGGAACATGACTGAGGTTTGATGGTTGAAACCTGTGGCCCGCGCACATGACTCAGGTTTGATTCTGGAACCATGTGTCCTGGGAACATGACTGAGGTTTGATTTTGGAAACCTTTGGCCTGGGAAAATGACTGAGGTTTCATTGTGGAAACATGTGGCCTGGGATCATGACTGAGGTTTGATGGTAGAACACTCTGGCCTGGCAAAATGACTGAGGCTTGATTCTGGAACCCTGTGGCCCGGGAACATGAGAACGGTTTGATTCTGGAACCCTGTGGCCTTTAACATGACATCGGTGGATTCTGGAACCCTGTGGCCTGGGAACATGAGAACGGTTTGATTCTGGAACCCTGTGGCCTGGGAACATGAGTGAGGATTGATGGTGGAACCCTGTGGCCTGGCAACATGACTGAGGTTTGATACTGGAAGACTGTGGCCAGGAAACATGATATCGGGTTGATTCTGGAAACTTCTGTCCTGGGAACAAGACTGAGGTTTGATTCTGGAACCCTGTGTCCTGGGAATATGACAAAGGTTTGTTGCTGGAAGCCTGTTCCCTGGGTACATGACTGAGGTTTGATTCTGGACACCTGTGTCCTGGGAACATGAGTGATGTTTGATTGTTGAAACCTGTGGCCTGCGAACATGACTCAGGTTTGATTCTGGAACCCTGTGTCCTGGGAATATGACTGAGGTTTGATTCTGGAAACCTTTGGCCTGAGAAAATGACTGAGGTTTCATTGTGGAAACATGTGGCCTGGGATCATGACTGAGGTTTGATGGTGGAACACTCTGGCCTGGCAAAATGACTGAGGCTTGATTCTGGAACCGTGTGGCCCGGGAACGTGACTGAGGTTTGATGGCAGAAACCTGTGGCCTGGCAACATGACTGACGTTTGATTCTGGATCCCTGTGGCCTGGGAACATGACTGAGGCGTGATTCTGGAAAACTGTGGCCTGGGAACATGACATCTGTTTAGATTGTGGAATACTGTGCCCCGGGAACCTGACTGAGCCTTGGTTCTGAAACCCTGTGGACTGGGAACATGACTGAGGTTTTATTCTGGAACCCTGTAGCCTGGGAACATAACTGAGGATTGATTCTGGAACCCTGTGGCCTGGGAACATGATACCGGTGGATTCTGGAACCCTGGGGACTGGGCATGTGACATCTGTTTAGATTGTGGAATACTGTGGCCCGGGAACCTGACTGAGCCTTGGTTCTGGAACCCTGTGGATTGGGAACATGACTGAGGTTTTATTCTAGAACCCTGTAGCCTGGAAACATAACTGAGGATTGATTCTCGAACCCTGTGGCCTGGGAACATGACATCGGTGGATTCTAGAACCCTGTGGCCTGGGAACATGTCTGAGGTTTGATGGTGGAAACCTGTGGCTTGGCAACATGACTAAGGTTTGATTCTGGAAGACTGTGGCCAGGAAGCATGATATCTGGTTGATTCTGGAAACTTGTGTCCTGGGAACATGACTGAGGTTTGTTTCTGGAAGCCTGTGCCCTGGGAACATGACTGAGGTTTGATTCTGGACACCTGTGTCCTGGGAACATGACTGAGGTTTGATGGTTGAAACCTGTGGCCCGCGCACATGACTCAGGTTTGATTCTGGAACCATGTGTCCTGGGAACATGACTGAGGTTTAATTTTGGAAACCTTTGGCCTGGAAAAATGACTGAGGTTTCATTGTGGAAACATGTGGCCTGGGATCATGACTGAGGTTTGATGGTGGAACACTCTGGCCTGGCAAAATGACTGAGGCTTGATTCTGGAACCCTGTGGCCTGGGAACATGAGAACGGTTTGATTCTGGAACCCTGTGGCCTTTAACATGACATCGGTGGATTCTGGAACCCTGTGGCCTGGGAACATGAGAACGGTTTGATTCTGGAACCCTGTGGCCTGGGAACATGAGTGAGGATTGATGGTGGAACCCTGTGGCCTGGCAACATGACTGAGGTTTGATACTGGAAGACTGTGGCCAGGAAACATGATATCGGGTTGATTCTGGAAACTTCTGTCCTGGGAACAAGACTGAGGTTTGATTCTGGAACCCTGTGTCCTGGGAATATGACAAAGGTTTGTTGCTGGAAGCCTGTTCCCTGGGTACATGACTGAGGTTTGATTCTGGACACCTGTGTCCTGGGAACATGAGTGATGTTTGATTGTTGAAACCTGTGGCCTGCGAACATGACTCAGGTTTGATTCTGGAACCCTGTGTCCTGGGAATATGACTGAGGTTTGATTCTGGAAACCTTTGGCCTGAGAAAATGACTGAGGTTTCATTGTGGAAACATGTGGCCTGGGATCATGACTGAGGTTTGATGGTGGAACACTCTGGCCTGGCAAAATGACTGAGGCTTGATTCTGGAACCCTGTGGCCCGGGAACGTGACTGAGGTTTGATGGCAGAAACCTGTGGCCTGGCAACATGACTGACGTTTGATTCTGGATCCCTGTGGCCTGGGAACATGACTGAGGCGTGATTCTGGAAAACTGTGGCCTGGGAACATGACATCTGTTTAGATTGTGGAATACTGTGCCCCTGGAACCTGACTGAGCCTTGGTTCTGAAACCCTGTGGACTGGGAACATGACTGAGGTTTTATTCTGGAACCCTGTAGCCTGGGAACATAACTGAGGATTGATTCTGGAACCCTGTGGCCTGGGAACATGATACCGGTGGATTCTGGAACCCTGGGGACTGGGCATGTGACATCTGTTTAGATTGTGGAATACTGTGGCCCGGGAACCTGGCTGAGCCTTGGTTCTGGAACCCTGTGGATTGGGAACATGACTGAGGTTTTATTCTAGAACCCTGTAGCCTGGAAACATAACTGAGGATTGATTCTCGAACCCTGTGGCCTGGGAACATGACATCGGTGGATTCTAGAACCCTGTGGCCTGGGAACATGTCTGAGGTTTGATGGTGGAAACCTGTGGCTTGGCAACATGACTAAGGTTTGATTCTGGAAGGCTGTGGCCAGGAAGCATGATATCTGGTTGATTCTGGAAACTTGTGTCCTGGGAACATGACTGAGGTTTGTTTCTGGAAGCCTGTGCCCTAGGAACATGACTGAGGTTTGATTCTGGACACCTGTGTCCTGGGAACATGACTGAGGTTTGATGGTTGAAACCTGTGGCCCGCGCACATGACTCAGGTTTGATTCTGGAACCATGTGTCCTGGGAACATGACTGAGGTTTGATTTTGGAAACCTTTGGCCTGGGAAAATGACTGAGGTTTCATTGTGGAAACATGTGGCCTGGGATCATGACTGAGGTTTGATGGTGGAACACTCTGGCCTGGCAAAATGACTGAGGCTTGATTCTGGAACCCTGTGGCCTGGGAACATGAGAACGGTTTGATTCTGGAACCCTGTGGCCTTTAACATGACATCGGTGGATTCTGGAACCCTGTGGCCTGGGAACATGAGAACGGTTTGATTCTGGAACCCTGTGGCCTGGGAACATGAGTGAGGATTGATGGTGGAACCCTGTGGCCTGGCAACATGACTGAGGTTTGATACTGGAAGACTGTGGCCAGGAAACATGATATCGGGTTGATTCTGGAAACTTCTGTCCTGGGAACAAGACTGAGGTTTGATTCTGGAACCCTGTGTCCTGGGAATATGACAAAGGTTTGTTGCTGGAAGCCTGTTCCCTGGGTACATGACTGAGGTTTGATTCTGGACACCTGTGTCCTGGGAACATGAGTGATGTTTGATTGTTGAAACCTGTGGCCTGCGAACATGACTCAGGTTTGATTCTGGAACCCTGTGTCCTGGGAATATGACTGAGGTTTGATTCTGGAAACCTTTGGCCTGAGAAAATGACTGAGGTTTCATTGTGGAAACATGTGGCCTGGGATCATGACTGAGGTTTGATGGTGGAACACTCTGGCCTGGCAAAATGACTGAGGCTTGATTCTGGAACCCTGTGGCCCGGGAACGTGACTGAGGTTTGATGGCAGAAACCTGTGGCCTGGCAACATGACTGACGTTTGATTCTGGATCCCTGTGGCCTGGGAACATGACTGAGGCGTGATTCTGGAAAACTGTGGCCTGGGAACATGACATCTGTTTAGATTGTGGAATACTGTGCCCCTGGAACCTGACTGAGCCTTGGTTCTGAAACCCTGTGGACTGGGAACATGACTGAGGTTTTATTCTGGAACCCTGTAGCCTGGGAACATAACTGAGGATTGATTCTGGAACCCTGTGGCCTGGGAACATGATACCGGTGGATTCTGGAACCCTGGGGACTGGGCATGTGACATCTGTTTAGATTGTGGAATACTGTGGCCCGGGAACCTGGCTGAGCCTTGGTTCTGGAACCCTGTGGATTGGGAACATGACTGAGGTTTTATTCTAGAACCCTGTAGCCTGGAAACATAACTGAGGATTGATTCTCGAACCCTGTGGCCTGGGAACATGACATCGGTGGATTCTAGAACCCTGTGGCCTGGGAACATGTCTGAGGTTTGATGGTGGAAACCTGTGGCTTGGCAACATGACTAAGGTTTGATTCTGGAAGGCTGTGGCCAGGAAGCATGATATCTGGTTGATTCTGGAAACTTGTGTCCTGGGAACATGACTGAGGTTTGTTTCTGGAAGCCTGTGCCCTAGGAACATGACTGAGGTTTGATTCTGGACACCTGTGTCCTGGGAACATGACTGAGGTTTGATGGTTGAAACCTGTGGCCCGCGCACATGACTCAGGTTTGATTCTGGAACCATGTGTCCTGGGAACATGACTGAGGTTTGATTTTGGAAACCTTTGGCCTGGGAAAATGACTGAGGTTTCATTGTGGAAACATGTGGCCTGGGATCATGACTGAGGTTTGATGGTGGAACACTCTGGCCTGGCAAAATGACTGAGGCTTGATTCTGGAACCCTGTGGCCTGGGAACATGAGAACGGTTTGATTCTGGAACCCTGTGGCCTTTAACATGACATCGGTGGATTCTGGAACCCTGTGGCCTGGGAACATGAGAACGGTTTGATTCTGGAACCCTGTGGCCTGGGAACATGAGTGAGGATTGATGGTGGAACCCTGTGGCCTGGCAACATGACTGAGGTTTGATACTGGAAGACTGTGGCCAGGAAACATGATATCGGGTTGATTCTGGAAACTTCTGTCCTGGGAACAAGACTGAGGTTTGATTCTGGAACCCTGTGTCCTGGGAATATGACAAAGGTTTGTTGCTGGAAGCCTGTTCCCTGGGTACATGACTGAGGTTTGATTCTGGACACCTGTGTCCTGGGAACATGAGTGATGTTTGATTGTTGAAACCTGTGGCCTGCGAACATGACTCAGGTTTGATTCTGGAACCCTGTGTCCTGGGAATATGACTGAGGTTTGATTCTGGAAACCTTTGGCCTGAGAAAATGACTGAGGTTTCATTGTGGAAACATGTGGCCTGGGATCATGACTGAGGTTTGATGGTGGAACACTCTGGCCTGGCAAAATGACTGAGGCTTGATTCTGGAACCCAGTGGCCCGGGAACGTGACTGAGGTTTGATGGCAGAAACCTGTGGCCTGGCAACATGACTGACGTTTGATTCTGGATCCCTGTGGCCTGGGAACATGACTGAGGCGTGATTCTGGAAAACTTTGGCCTGGGAACATGACATCTGTTTAGATTGTGGAATACTGTGCCCCGGGAACCTGACTGAGCCTTGGTTCTGAAACCCTGTGGACTGGGAACATGACTGAGGTTTTATTCTGGAACCCTGTAGCCTGGGAACATAACTGAGGATTGATTCTGGAACCCTGTGGCCTGGGAACATGATACCGGTGGATTCTGGAACCCTGGGGACTGGGCATGTGACATCTGTTTAGATTGTGGAATACTGTGCCCCGGGAACCTGACTGAGCCTTGGTTCTGGAACCCTGTGGATTGGGAACATGACTGAGGTTTTATTCTAGAACCCTGTAGCCTGGAAACATAACTGAGGATTGATTCTCGAACCCTGTGGCCTGGGAACATGACATCGGTGGATTCTAGAACCCTGTGGCCTGGGAACATGTCTGAGGTTTGATGGTGGAAACCTGTGGCTTGGCAACATGACTAAGGTTTGATTCTGGAAGACTGTGGCCAGGAAGCATGATATCTGGTTGATTCTGGAAACTTGTGTCCTGGGAACATGACTGAGGTTTGTTTCTGGAAGCCTGTGCCCTGGGAACATGACTGAGGTTTGATTCTGGACACCTGTGTCCTGGGAACATGACTGAGGTTTGATGGTTGAAACCTGTGGCCCGCGCACATGACTCAGGTTTGATTCTGGAACCATGTGTCCTGGGAACATGACTGAGGTTTGATTTTGGAAACCTTTGGCCTGGGAAAATGACTGAGGTTTCATTGTGGAAACATGTGGCCTGGGATCATGACTGAGGTTTGATGGTGGAACACTCTGGCCTGGCAAAATGACTGAGGCTTGATTCTGGAACCCTGTGGCCCGGGAACATGAGAACGGTTTGATTCTGGAACCCTGTGGCCTTTAACATGACATCGGTGGATTCTGGAACCCTGTGGCCTGGGAACATGAGAACGGTTTGATTCTGGAACCCTGTGGCCTGGGAACATGAGTGAGGATTGATGGTGGAACCCTGTGGCCTGGCAACATGACTGAGGTTTGATACTGGAAGACTGTGGCCAGGAAACATGATATCGGGTTGATTCTGGAAACTTCTGTCCTGGGAACAAGACTGAGGTTTGATTCTGGAACCCTGTGTCCTGGGAATATGACAAAGGTTTGTTGCTGGAAGCCTGTTCCCTGGGTACATGACTGAGGTTTGATTCTGGACACCTGTGTCCTGGGAACATGAGTGATGTTTGATTGTTGAAACCTGTGGCCTGCGAACATGACTCAGGTTTGATTCTGGAACCCTGTGTCCTGGGAATATGACTGAGGTTTGATTCTGGAAACCTTTGGCCTGAGAAAATGACTGAGGTTTCATTGTGGAAACATGTGGCCTGGGATCATGACTGAGGTTTGATGGTGGAACACTCTGGCCTGGCAAAATGACTGAGGCTTGATTCTGGAACCCTGTGGCCCGGGAACGTGACTGAGGTTTGATGGCAGAAACCTGTGGCCTGGCAACATGACTGACGTTTGATTCTGGATCCCTGTGGCCTGGGAACATGACTGAGGCGTGATTCTGGAAAACTGTGGCCTGGGAACATGACATCTGTTTAGATTGTGAAATACTGTGCCCCTGGAACCTGACTGAGCCTTGGTTCTGAAACCCTGTGGACTGGGAACATGACTGAGGTTTTATTCTGGAACCCTGTAGCCTGGGAACATAACTGAGGATTGATTCTGGAACCCTGTGGCCTGGGAACATGATACCGGTGGATTCTGGAACCCTGGGGACTGGGCATGTGACATCTGTTTAGATTGTGGAATACTGTGCCCCGGGAACCTGACTGAGCCTTGGTTCTGGAACCCTGTGGATTGGGAACATGACTGAGGTTTTATTCTAGAACCCTGTAGCCTGGAAACATAACTGAGGATTGATTCTCGAACCCTGTGGCCTGGGAACATGACATCGGTGGATTCTAGAACCCTGTGGCCTGGGAACATGTCTGAGGTTTGATGGTGGAAACCTGTGGCTTGGCAACATGACTAAGGTTTGATTCTGGAAGACTGTGGGCAGGAAGCATGATATCTGGTTGATTCTGGAAACTTGTGTCCTGGGAACATGACTGAGGTTTGTTTCTGGAAGCCTGTGCCCTGGGAACATGACTGAGGTTTGATTCTGGACACCTGTGTCCTGGGAACATGACTGAGGTTTGATGGTTGAAACCTGTGGCCCGCGCACATGACTCAGGTTTGATTCTGGAACCATGTGTCCTGGGAACATGACTGAGGTTTGATTTTGGAAACCTTTGGCCTGGGAAAATGACTGAGGTTTCATTGTGGAAACATGTGGCCTGGGATCATGACTGAGGTTTGATGGTGGAACACTCTGGCCTGGCAAAATGACTGAGGCTTGATTCTGGAACCCTGTGGCCTGGGAACATGAGAACGGTTTGATTCTGGAACCCTGTGGCCTTTAACATGACATCGGTGGATTCTGGAACCCTGTGGCCTGGGAACATGAGAACGGTTTGATTCTGGAACCCTGTGGCCTGGGAACATGAGTGAGGATTGATGGTGGAACCCTGTGGCCTGGCAACATGACTGAGGTTTGATACTGGAAGACTGTGGCAGGAAACATTATATCGGGTTGATTCTGGAAACTTCTGCCCTGAGAACAAGACTGAGGTTTGATTCTGGAACCCTGTGTCCTGGGAATATGACAAAGGTTTGTTGCTGGAAGCCTGTTCCCTGGGTACATGACTGAGGTTTGATTCTGGACACCTGTGTCCTGGGAACATGAGTGATGTTTGATTGTTGAAACCTGTGGCCTGCGAACATGACTCAGGTTTGATTCTGGAACCCTGTGTCCTGGGAATATGACTGAGGTTTGATTCTGGAAACCTTTGGCCTGAGAAAATGACTGAGGTTTCATTGTGGAAACATGTGGCCTGGGATCATGACTGAGGTTTGATGGTGGAACACTCTGGCCTGGCAAAATGACTGAGGCTTGATTCTGGAACCCAGTGGCCCGGGAACGTGACTGAGGTTTGATGGCAGAAACCTGTGGCCTGGCAACATGACTGACGTTTGATTCTGGATCCCTGTGGCCTGGGAACATGACTGAGGCGTGATTCTGGAAAACTTTGGCCTGGGAACATGACATCTGTTTAGATTGTGGAATACTGTGCCCCGGGAACCTGACTGAGCCTTGGTTCTGAAACCCTGTGGACTGGGAACATGACTGAGGTTTTATTCTGGAACCCTGTAGCCTGGGAACATAACTGAGGATTGATTCTGGAACCCTGTGGCCTGGGAACATGATACCGGTGGATTCTGGAACCCTGGGGACTGAGCATGTGACATCTGTTTAGATTGTGGAATACTGTGCCCCGGGAACCTGACTGAGCCCTGGTTCTGGAACCCTGTGGATTGGGAACATGACTGAGGTTTTATTCTAGAACCCTGTAGCCTGGAAACATAACTGAGGATTGATTCTCGAACCCTGTGGCCTGGGAACATGACATCGGTGGATTCTAGAACCCTGTGGCCTGGGAACATGTCTGAGGTTTGATGGTGGAAACCTGTGGCTTGGCAACATGACTAAGGTTTGATTCTGGAAGACTGTGGCCAGGAAGCATGATATCTGGTTGATTCTGGAAACTTGTGTCCTGGGAACATGACTGAGGTTTGTTTCTGGAAGCCTGTGCCCTGGGAACATGACTGAGGTTTGATTCTGGACACCTGTGTCCTGGGAACATGACTGAGGTTTGATGGTTGAAACCTGTGGCCCGCGCACATGACTCAGGTTTGATTCTGGAACCATGTGTCCTGGGAACATGACTGAGGTTTGATTTTGGAAACCTTTGGCCTGGGAAAATGACTGAGGTTTCATTGTGGAAACATGTGGCCTGGGATCATGACTGAGGTTTGATGGTGGAACACTCTGGCCTGGCAAAATGACTGAGGCTTGATTCTGGAACCCTGTGGCCCGGGAACATGAGAACGGTTTGATTCTGGAACCCTGTGGCCTTTAACATGACATCGGTGGATTCTGGAACCCTGTGGCCTGGGAACATGAGAACGGTTTGATTCTGGAACCCTGTGGCCTGGGAACATGAGTGAGGATTGATGGTGGAACCCTGTGGCCTGGCAACATGACTGAGGTTTGATACTGGAAGACTGTGGCCAGGAAACATGATATCGGGTTGATTCTGGAAACTTCTGTCCTGGGAACAAGACTGAGGTTTGATTCTGGAACCCTGTGTCCTGGGAATATGACAAAGGTTTGTTGCTGGAAGCCTGTTCCCTGGGTACATGACTGAGGTTTGATTCTGGACACCTGTGTCCTGGGAACATGAGTGATGTTTGATTGTTGAAACCTGTGGCCTGCGAACATGACTCAGGTTTGATTCTGGAACCCTGTGTCCTGGGAATATGACTGAGGTTTGATTCTGGAAACCTTTGGCCTGAGAAAATGACTGAGGTTTCATTGTGGAAACATGTGGCCTGGGATCATGACTGAGGTTTGATGGTGGAACACTCTGGCCTGGCAAAATGACTGAGGCTTGATTCTGGAACCCAGTGGCCCGGGAACGTGACTGAGGTTTGATGGCAGAAACCTGTGGCCTGGCAACATGACTGACGTTTGATTCTGGATCCCTGTGGCCTGGGAACATGACTGAGGCGTGATTCTGGAAAACTTTGGCCTGGGAACATGACATCTGTTTAGATTGTGGAATACTGTGCCCCGGGAACCTGACTGAGCCTTGGTTCTGAAACCCTGTGGACTGGGAACATGACTGAGGTTTTATTCTGGAACCCTGTAGCCTGGGAACATAACTGAGGATTGATTCTGGAACCCTGTGGCCTGGGAACATGATACCGGTGGATTCTGGAACCCTGGGGACTGGGCATGTGACATCTGTTTAGATTGTGGAATACTGTGCCCCGGGAACCTGACTGAGCCTTGGTTCTGGAACCCTGTGGATTGGGAACATGACTGAGGTTTTATTCTAGAACCCTGTAGCCTGGAAACATAACTGAGGATTGATTCTCAAACCCTGTGGCCTGGGAACATGACATCGGTGGATTCTAGAACCCTGAGGCCTGGGAACATGTCTGAGGTTTGATGGTGGAAACCTGTGGCTTGGCAACATGACTAAGGTTTGATTCTGGAAGACTGTGGGCAGGAAGCATGATATCTGGTTGATTCTGGAAACTTGTGTCCTGGGAACATGACTGAGGTTTGTTTCTGGAAGCCTGTGCCCTGGGAACATGACTGAGGTTTGATTCTGGACACCTGTGTCCTGGGAACATGACTGAGGTTTGTTTCTGGAAGCCTGTGCCCTGGGAACATGACTGAGGTTTGATTCTGGACACCTGTGTCCTGGGAACATGACTGAGGTTTGATGGTTGAAACCTGTGGCCCGCGCACATGACTCAGGTTTGATTCTGGAACCATGTGTCCTGGGAACATGACTGAGGTTTGATTTTGGAAACCTTTGGCCTGGGAAAATGACTGAGGTTTCATTGTGGAAACATGTGGCCTGGGATCATGACTGAGGTTTGATGGTGGAACACTCTGGCCTGGCAAAATGACTGAGGCTTGATTCTGGAACCCTGTGGCCCGGGAACATGAGAACGGTTTGATTCTGGAACCCTGTGGCCTTTAACATGACATCGGTGGATTCTGGAACCCTGTGGCCTGGGAACATGAGAACGGTTTGATTCTGGAACCCTGTGGCCTGGGAACATGAGTGAGGATTGATGGTGGAACCCTGTGGCCTGGCAACATGACTGAGGTTTGATACTGGAAGACTGTGGCCAGGAAACATGATATCGGGTTGATTCTGGAAACTTCTGTCCTGGGAACAAGACTGAGGTTTGATTCTGGAACCCTGTGTCCTGGGAATATGACAAAGGTTTGTTGCTGGAAGCCTGTTCCCTGGGTACATGACTGAGGTTTGATTCTGGACACCTGTGTCCTGGGAACATGAGTGATGTTTGATTGTTGAAACCTGTGGCCTGCGAACATGACTCAGGTTTGATTCTGGAACCCTGTGTCCTGGGAATATGACTGAGGTTTGATTCTGGAAACCTTTGGCCTGAGAAAATGACTGAGGTTTCATTGTGGAAACATGTGGCCTGGGATCATGACTGAGGTTTGATGGTGGAACACTCTGGCCTGGCAAAATGACTGAGGCTTGATTCTGGAACCCAGTGGCCCGGGAACGTGACTGAGGTTTGATGGCAGAAACCTGTGGCCTGGCAACATGACTGACGTTTGATTCTGGATCCCTGTGGCCTGGGAACATGACTGAGGCGTGATTCTGGAAAACTTTGGCCTGGGAACATGACATCTGTTTAGATTGTGGAATACTGTGCCCCGGGAACCTGACTGAGCCTTGGTTCTGAAACCCTGTGGACTGGGAACATGACTGAGGTTTTATTCTGGAACCCTGTAGCCTGGGAACATAACTGAGGATTGATTCTGGAACCCTGTGGCCTGGGAACATGATACCGGTGGATTCTGGAACCCTGGGGACTGGGCATGTGACATCTGTTTAGATTGTGGAATACTGTGCCCCGGGAACCTGACTGAGCCTTGGTTCTGGAACCCTGTGGATTGGGAACATGACTGAGGTTTTATTCTAGAACCCTGTAGCCTGGAAACATAACTGAGGATTGATTCTCAAACCCTGTGGCCTGGGAACATGACATCGGTGGATTCTAGAACCCTGAGGCCTGGGAACATGTCTGAGGTTTGATGGTGGAAACCTGTGGCTTGGCAACATGACTAAGGTTTGATTCTGGAAGACTGTGGGCAGGAAGCATGATATCTGGTTGATTCTGGAAACTTGTGTCCTGGGAACATGACTGAGGTTTGTTTCTGGAAGCCTGTGCCCTGGGAACATGACTGAGGTTTGATTCTGGACACCTGTGTCCTGGGAACATGACTGAGGTTTGTTTCTGGAAGCCTGTGCCCTGGGAACATGACTGAGGTTTGATTCTGGACACCTGTGTCCTGGGAACATGACTGAGGTTTGATGGTTGAAACCTGTGGCCCGCGCACATGACTCAGGTTTGATTCTGGAACCATGTGTCCTGGGAACATGACTGAGGTTTGATTTTGGAAACCTTTGGCCTGGGAAAATGACTGAGGTTTCATTGTGGAAACATGTGGCCTGGGATCATGACTGAGGTTTGATGGTGGAACACTCTGGCCTGGCAAAATGACTGAGGCTTGATTCTGGAACCCTGTGGCCCGGGAACATGAGAACGGTTTGATTCTGGAACCCTGTGGCCTTTAACATGACATCGGTGGATTCTGGAACCCTGTGGCCTGGGAACATGAGAACGGTTTGATTCTGGAACCCTGTGGCCTGGGAACATGAGTGAGGATTGATGGTGGAACCCTGTGGCCTGGCAACATGACTGAGGTTTGATACTGGAAGACTGTGGCCAGGAAACATGATATCGGGTTGATTCTGGAAACTTCTGTCCTGGGAACAAGACTGAGGTTTGATTCTGGAACCCTGTGTCCTGGGAATATGACAAAGGTTTGTTGCTGGAAGCCTGTTCCCTGGGTACATGACTGAGGTTTGATTCTGGACACCTGTGTCCTGGGAACATGAGTGATGTTTGATTGTTGAAACCTGTGGCCTGCGAACATGACTCAGGTTTGATTCTGGAACCCTGTGTCCTGGGAATATGACTGAGGTTTGATTCTGGAAACCTTTGGCCTGAGAAAATGACTGAGGTTTCATTGTGGAAACATGTGGCCTGGGATCATGACTGAGGTTTGATGGTGGAACACTCTGGCCTGGCAAAATGACTGAGGCTTGATTCTGGAACCCTGTGGCCCGGGAACGTGACTGAGGTTTGATGGCAGAAACCTGTGGCCTGGCAACATGACTGACGTTTGATTCTGGATCCCTGTGGCCTGGGAACATGACTGAGGCGTGATTCTGGAAAACTGTGGCCTGGGAACATGACATCTGTTTAGATTGTGGAATACTGTGCCCCGGGAACCTGACTGAGCCTTGGTTCTGAAACCCTGTGGACTGGGAACATGACTGAGGTTTTATTCTGGAACCCTGTAGCCTGGGAACATAACTGAGGATTGATTCTGGAACCCTGTGGCCTGGGAACATGATACCGGTGGATTCTGGAACCCTGGGGACTGGGCATGTGACATCTGTTTAGATTGTGGAATACTGTGCCCCGGGAACCTGGCTGAGCCTTGGTTCTGGAACCCTGTGGATTGGGAACATGACTGAGGTTTTATTCTAGAACCCTGTAGCCTGGAAACATAACTGAGGATTGATTCTCGAACCCTGTGGCCTGGGAACATGACATCGGTGGATTCTAGAACCCTGTGGCCTGGGAACATGTCTGAGGTTTGATGGTGGAAACCTGTGGCTTGGCAACATGACTAAGGTTTGATTCTGGAAGACTGTGGCCAGGAAGCATGATATCTGGTTGATTCTGGAAACTTGTGTCCTGGGAACATGACTGAGGTTTGTTTCTGGAAGCCTGTGCCCTGGGAACATGACTGAGGTTTGATTCTGGACACCTGTGTCCTGGGAACATGACTGAGGTTTGATGGTTGAAACCTGTGGCCCGCGCACATGACTCAGGTTTGATTCTGGAACCATGTGTCCTGGGAACATGACTGAGGTTTGATTTTGGAAACCTTTGGCCTGGGAAAATGACTGAGGTTTCATTGTGGAAACATGTGGCCTGGGATCATGACTGAGGTTTGATGGTGGAACACTCTGGCCTGGCAAAATGACTGAGGCTTGATTCTGGAACCCTGTGGCCCGGGAACATGAGAACGGTTTGATTCTGGAACCCTGTGGCCTTTAACATGACATCGGTGGATTCTGGAACCCTGTGGCCTGGGAACATGAGAACGGTTTGATTCTGGAACCCTGTGGCCTGGGAACATGAGTGAGGATTGATGGTGGAACCCTGTGGCCTGGCAATATGACTGAGGTTTGATACTGGAAGACTGTGGCCAGGAAACATGATATCGGGTTGATTCTGGAAACTTCTGTCCTGGGAACAAGACTGAGGTTTGATTCTGGAACCCTGTGTCCTGGGAATATGACAAAGGTTTGTTGCTGGAAGCCTGTTCCCTGGGTACATGACTGAGGTTTGATTCTGGACACCTGTGTCCTGGGAACATGAGTGATGTTTGATGGTTGAAACCTGTGGCCTGCGAACATGACTCAGGTTTGATTCTGGAACCCTGTGTCCTGGGAATATGACTGAGGTTTGATTCTGGAAACCTTTGGCCTGAGAAAATGACTGAGGTTTCATTGTGGAAACATGTGGCCTGGGATCATGACTGAGGTTTGATGGTGGAACACTCTGGCCTGGCAAAATGACTGAGGCTTGATTCTGGAACCCTGTGGCCCGGGAACGTGACTGAGGTTTGATGGAAGAAACCTGTGGCCTGGCAACATGACTGACGTTTGATTCTGGATCCCTGTGGCCTGGGAACATGACTGAGGCGTGATTCTGGAAAACTGTGGCCTGGGAACATGACATCTGTTTAGATTGTGGAATACTGTGCCCCGGGAACCTGACTGAGCCTTGGTTCTGAAACCCTGTGGATTGGGAACATGACTGAGGTTTTATTCTGGAACCCTGTAGCCTGGGAACATAACTGAGGATTGATTCTGGAACCCTGTGGCCTGGGAACATGATACCGGTGGATTCTGGAACCCTGGGGACTGGGCATGTGACATCTGTTTAGATTGTGGAATACTGTGCCCCGGGAACCTGACTGAGCCTTGGTTCTGGAACCCTGTGGATTGGGAACATGACTGAGGTTTTATTCTAGAACCCTGTAGCCTGGAAACATAACTGAGGATTGATTCTCGAACCCTGTGGCCTGGGAACATGACATCGGTGGATTCTAGAACCCTGTGGCCTGGGAACATGTCTGAGGTTTGATGGTGGAAACCTGTGGCTTGGCAACATGACTAAGGTTTGATTCTGGAAGACTGTGGCCAGGAAGCATGATATCTGGTTGATTCTGGAAACTTGTGTCCTGGGAACATGACTGAGGTTTGTTTCTGGAAGCCTGTGCCCTGGGAACATGACTGAGGTTTGATTCTGGACACCTGTGTCCTGGGAACATGACTGAGGTTTGATGGTTGAAACCTGTGGCCCGCGCACATGACTCAGGTTTGATTCTGGAACCATGTGTCCTGGGAACATGACTGAGGTTTGATTTTGGAAACCTTTGGCCTGGGAAAATGACTGAGGTTTCATTGTGGAAACATGTGGCCTGGGATCATGACTGAGGTTTGATGGTGGAACACTCTGGCCTGGCAAAATGACTGAGGCTTGATTCTGGAACCCTGTGGCCCGGGAACATGAGAACGGTTTGATTCTGGAACCCTGTGGCCTTTAACATGACATCGGTGGATTCTGGAACCCTGTGGCCTGGGAACATGAGAACGGTTTGATTCTGGAACCCTGTGGCCTGGGAACATGAGTGAGGATTGATGGTGGAACCCTGTGGCCTGGCAACATGACTGAGGTTTGATACTGGAAGACTGTGGCCAGGAAACATGATATCGGGTTGATTCTGGAAACTTCTGTCCTGGGAACAAGACTGAGGTTTGATTCTGGAACCCTGTGTCCTGGGAATATGACAAAGGTTTGTTGCTGGAAGCCTGTTCCCTGGGTACATGACTGAGGTTTGATTCTGGACACCTGTGTCCTGGGAACATGACTGAGGTTTGATGGTTGAAACCTGTGGCCCGAGCACATGACTCAGGTTTGATTCTGGAACCATGTGTCCTGGGAACATGACTGAGGTTTGAGTTTGGAAACCTTTGGCCTGGGAAAATGACTGAGGTTTCATTGTGGAAACATGTGGCCTGGGATCATGACTGAGGTTTGATGGTGGAACACTCTGGCCTGGCAAAATGACTGAGGCTTGATTCTGGAACCCTGTGGCCTGGGAACATGAGAACGGTTTGATTCTGGAACCCTGTGGCCTGGGAACATGAGTGAGGATTGATGGTGGAACCCTGTGGCCTGGCAACATGACTGAGGTTTGATACTGGAAGACTGTGGCCAGGAAACATGATATCGGGTTGATTCTGGAAACTTCTGTCCTGGGAACAAGACTGAGGTTTGATTCTGGAACCCTGTGTCCTGGGAATATGACAAAGGTTTGTTGCTGGAAGCCTGTTCCCTGGGTACATGACTGAGTTTTGATTCTGGACACCTGTGTCCTGGGAACATGACTGAGGTTTGATTGTTGAAACCTGTGGCCTGCGAACATGACTCAGGTTTGATTCTGGAACCATGTGTCCTGGGAATATGACTGAGGTTTGATTCTGGAAACCTTTGGCCTGAGAAAATGACTGAGGTTTCATTGTGGAAACATGTGGCCTGGGATCATGACTGAGGTTTGATGGTGGAACACTATGGCCTGGCAAAATGACTGAGGCTTGATTCTGGAACCCTGTGGCCCGGGAACGTGACTGAGGTTTGATGGCAGAAACCTGTGGCCTGGCAACATGACTGACGTTTGATTCTGGATCCCTGTGGCCTGGGAACATGACTGAGGCGTGATTCTGGAAAACTGTGGCCTGGGAACATGACAACTGTTTAGATTGTGGAATACTGTGCCCCGGGAACTTGACTGAGCCTTGGTTCTGAAACCCTGTGGACTGGGAACATGACTGAGGTTTTATTCTGGAACCCTGTAGCCTGGGAACATAACTGAGGATTGATTCTGGAACCCTGTGGCCTGGGAACATGATACCGGTGGATTCTGGAACCCTGGGGACTGGGCATGTGACATCTGTTTAGATTGTGGAATACTGTGGCCCGGGAACCTGGCTGAGCCTTGGTTCTGGAACCCTGTGGATTGGGAACATGACTGAGGTTTTATTCTAGAACCCTGTAGCCTGGAAACATAACTGAGGATTGATTCTCGAACCCTGTGGCCTGGGAACATGACATCGGTGGATTCTAGAACCCTGTGGCCTGGGAACATGTCTGAGGTTTGATGGTGGAAACCTGTGGCTTGGCAACATGACTAAGGTTTGATTCTGGAAGACTGTGGGCAGGAAGCATGATATCTGGTTGATTCTGGAAACTTGTGTCCTGGGAACATGACTGAGGTTTGTTTCTGGAAGCCTGTGCCCTGGGAACATGACTGAGGTTTGATTCTGGACACCTGTGTCCTGGGAACATGACTGAGGTTTGATGGTTGAAACCTGTGGCCCGCGCACATGACTCAGGTTTGATTCTGGAACCATGTGTCCTGGGAACATGACTGAGGTTTGATTTTGGAAACCTTTGGCCTGGGAAAATGACTGAGGTTTCATTGTGGAAACATGTGGCCTGGGATCATGACTGAGGTTTGATGGTGGAACACTCTGGCCTGGCAAAATGACTGAGGCTTGATTCTGGAACCCTGTGGCCTGGGAACATGAGAACGGTTTGATTCTGGAACCCTGTGGCCTTTAACATGACATCGGTGGATTCTGGAACCCTGTGGCCTGGGAACATGAGAACGGTTTGATTCTGGAACCCTGTGGCCTGGGAACATGAGTGAGGATTGATGGTGGAACCCTATGACCTGGCAACATGACTGAGGTTTGATACTGGAAGACTGTGGCAGGAAACATTATATCGGGTTGATTCTGGAAACTTCTGTCCTGAGAACAAGACTGAGGTTTGATTCTGGAACCCTGTGTCCTGGGAATATGACAAAGGTTTGTTGCTGGAAGCCTGTTCCCTGGGTACATGACTGAGGTTTGATTCTGGACACCTGTGTCCTGGGAACATGAGTGATGTTTGATTGTTGAAACCTGTGGCCTGCGAACATGACTCAGGTTTGATTCTGGAACCCTGTGTCCTGGGAATATGACTGAGGTTTGATTCTGGAAACCTTTGGCCTGAGAAAATGACTGAGGTTTCATTGTGGAAACATGTGGCCTGGGATCATGACTGAGGTTTGATGGTGGAACACTCTGGCCTGGCAAAATGACTGAGGCTTGATTCTGGAACCCAGTGGCCCGGGAACGTGACTGAGGTTTGATGGCAGAAACCTGTGGCCTGGCAACATGACTGACGTTTGATTCTGGATCCCTGTGGCCTGGGAACATGACTGAGGCGTGATTCTGGAAAACTTTGGCCTGGGAACATGACATCTGTTTAGATTGTGGAATACTGTGCCCCGGGAACCTGACTGAGCCTTGGTTCTGAAACCCTGTGGACTGGGAACATGACTGAGGTTTTATTCTGGAACCCTGTAGCCTGGGAACATAACTGAGGATTGATTCTGGAACCCTGTGGCCTGGGAACATGATACCGGTGGATTCTGGAACCCTGGGGACTGAGCATGTGACATCTGTTTAGATTGTGGAATACTGTGCCCCGGGAACCTGACTGAGCCCTGGTTCTGGAACCCTGTGGATTGGGAACATGACTGAGGTTTTATTCTAGAACCCTGTAGCCTGGAAACATAACTGAGGATTGATTCTCGAACCCTGTGGCCTGGGAACATGACATCGGTGGATTCTAGAACCCTGTGGCCTGGGAACATGTCTGAGGTTTGATGGTGGAAACCTGTGGCTTGGCAACATGACTAAGGTTTGATTCTGGAAGACTGTGGCCAGGAAGCATGATATCTGGTTGATTCTGGAAACTTGTGTCCTGGGAACATGACTGAGGTTTGTTTCTGGAAGCCTGTGCCCTGGGAACATGACTGAGGTTTGATTCTGGACACCTGTGTCCTGGGAACATGACTGAGGTTTGATGGTTGAAACCTGTGGCCCGCGCACATGACTCAGGTTTGATTCTGGAACCATGTGTCCTGGGAACATGACTGAGGTTTGATTTTGGAAACCTTTGTCCTGGGAAAATGACTGAGGTTTCATTGTGGAAACATGTGGCCTGGGATCATGACTGAGGTTTGATGGTGGAACACTCTGGCCTGGCAAAATGACTGAGGCTTGATTCTGGAACCCTGTGGCCCGGGAACATGAGAACGGTTTGATTCTGGAACCCTGTGGCCTTTAACATGACATCGGTGGATTCTGGTACCCTGTGGCCTGGGAACATGAGAACGGTTTGATTCTGGAACCCTGTGGCCTGGGAACATGAGTGAGGATTGATGGTGGAACCCTGTGGCCTGGCAACATGACTGAGGTTTGATACTGGAAGACTGTGGCCAGGAAACATGATATCGGGTTGATTCTGGAAACTTCTGTCCTGGGAACAAGACTGAGGTTTGATTCTGGAACCCTGTGTCCTGGGAATATGACAAAGGTTTGTTGCTGGAAGCCTGTTCCCTGGGTACATGACTGAGGTTTGATTCTGGACACCTGTGTCCTGGGAACATGAGTGATGTTTGATTGTTGAAACCTGTGGCCTGCGAACATGACTCAGGTTTGATTCTGGAACCCTGTGTCCTGGGAATATGACTGAGGTTTGATTCTGGAAACCTTTGGCCTGAGAAAATGACTGAGGTTTCATTGTGGAAACATGTGGCCTGGGATCATGACTGAGGTTTGATGGTGGAACACTCTGGCCTGGCAAAATGACTGAGGCTTGATTCTGGAACCCAGTGGCCCGGGAACGTGACTGAGGTTTGATGGCAGAAACCTGTGGCCTGGCAACATGACTGACGTTTGATTCTGGATCCCTGTGGCCTGGGAACATGACTGAGGCGTGATTCTGGAAAACTGTGGCCTGGGAACATGACATCTGTTTAGATTGTGGAATACTGTGCCCCGGGAACCTGACTGAGCCTTGGTTCTGAAACCCTGTGGACTGGGAACATGACTGAGGTTTTATTCTGGAACCCTGTAGCCTGGGAACATAACTGAGGATTGATTCTGGAACCCTGTGGCCTGGGAACATGATACCGGTGGATTCTGGAACCCTGGGGACTGGGCATGTGACATCTGTTTAGATTGTGGAATACTGTGCCCCGGGAACCTGACTGAGCCTTGGTTCTGGAACCCTGTGGATTGGGAACATGACTGAGGTTTTATTCTAGAACCCTGTAGCCTGGAAACATAACTGAGGATTGATTCTCAAACCCTGTGGCCTGGGAACATGACATCGGTGGATTCTAGAACCCTGAGGCCTGGGAACATGTCTGAGGTTTGATGGTGGAAACCTGTGGCTTGGCAACATGACTAAGGTTTGATTCTGGAAGACTGTGGGCAGGAAGCATGATATCTGGTTGATTCTGGAAACTTGTGTCCTGGGAACATGACTGAGGTTTGTTTCTGGAAGCCTGTGCCCTGGGAACATGACTGAGGTTTGATTCTGGACACCTGTGTCCTGGGAACATGACTGAGGTTTGTTTCTGGAAGCCTGTGCCCTGGGAACATGACTGAGGTTTGATTCTGGACACCTGTGTCCTGGGAACATGACTGAGGTTTGATGGTTGAAACCTGTGGCCCGCGCACATGACTCAGGTTTGATTCTGGAACCATGTGTCCTGGGAACATGACTGAGGTTTGATTTTGGAAACCTTTGGCCTGGGAAAATGACTGAGGTTTCATTGTGGAAACATGTGGCCTGGGATCATGACTGAGGTTTGATGGTGGAACACTCTGGCCTGGCAAAATGACTGAGGCTTGATTCTGGAACCCTGTGGCCCGGGAACATGAGAACGGTTTGATTCTGGAACCCTGTGGCCTTTAACATGACATCGGTGGATCTGGTACCCTGTGGCCTGGGAACATGAGAACGGTTTGATTCTGGAACCCTGTGGCCTGGGAACATGAGTGAGGATTGATGGTGGAACCCTGTGGCCTGGCAACATGACTGAGGTTTGATACTGGAAGACTGTGGCCAGGAAACATGATATCGGGTTGATTCTGGAAACTTCTGTCCTGGGAAAAAGATTGGGTTTGATTCTTGAACCCTGTGTCCTGGGAATATGACAAAGGTTTGTTGCTGGAAGCCTGTTCCCTGGGTACATGACTGAGGTTTGATTCTGGACACCTGTGTCCTGGGAACATGAGTGATGTTTGATTGTTGAAACCTGTGGCCTGCGAACATGACTCAGGTTTGATTCTGGAACCCTGGTGTCCTGGGAATATGACTGAGGTTTGATTCTGGAAACCTTTGGCCTGAGAAAATGACTGAGGTTTCATTGTGGAAACATGTGGCCTGGGATCATGACTGAGGTTTGATGGTGGAACACTCTGGCCTGGCAAAATGACTGAGGCTTGATTCTGGAACCCAGTGGCCCGGGAACGTGACTGAGGTTTGATGGCAGAAACCTGTGGCCTGGCAACATGACTGACGTTTGATTCTGGATCCCTGTGGCCTGGGAACATGACTGAGGCGTGATTCTGGAAAACTGTGGCCTGGGAACATGACATCTGTTTAGATTGTGGAATACTGTGCCCCGGGAACCTGACTGAGCCTTGGTTCTGAAACCCTGTGGACTGGGAACATGACTGAGGTTTTATTCTGGAACCCTGTAGCCTGGGAACATAACTGAGGATTGATTCTGGAACCCTGTGGCCTGGGAACATGATACCGGTGGATTCTGGAACCCTGGGGACTGGGCATGTGACATCTGTTTAGATTGTGGAATACTGTGCCCCGGGAACCTGACTGAGCCTTGGTTCTGGAACCCTGTGGATTGGGAACATGACTGAGGTTTTATTCTAGAACCCTGTAGCCTGGAAACATAACTGAGGATTGATTCTCAAACCCTGTGGCCTGGGAACATGACATCGGTGGATTCTAGAACCCTGAGGCCTGGGAACATGTCTGAGGTTTGATGGTGGAAACCTGTGGCTTGGCAACATGACTAAGGTTTGATTCTGGAAGACTGTGGGCAGGAAGCATGATATCTGGTTGATTCTGGAAACTTGTGTCCTGGGAACATGACTGAGGTTTGTTTCTGGAAGCCTGTGCCCTGGGAACATGACTGAGGTTTGATTCTGGACACCTGTGTCCTGGGAACATGACTGAGGTTTGTTTCTGGAAGCCTGTGCCCTGGGAACATGACTGAGGTTTGATTCTGGACACCTGTGTCCTGGGAACATGACTGAGGTTTGATGGTTGAAACCTGTGGCCCGCGCACATGACTCAGGTTTGATTCTGGAACCATGTGTCCTGGGAACATGACTGAGGTTTGATTTTGGAAACCTTTGGCCTGGGAAAATGACTGAGGTTTCATTGTGGAAACATGTGGCCTGGGATCATGACTGAGGTTTGATGGTGGAACACTCTGGCCTGGCAAAATGACTGAGGCTTGATTCTGGAACCCTGTGGCCCGGGAACATGAGAACGGTTTGATTCTGGAACCCTGTGGCCTTTAACATGACATCGGTGGATTCTGGAACCCTGTGGCCTGGGAACATGAGAACGGTTTGATTCTGGAACCCTGTGGCCTGGGAACATGAGTGAGGATTGATGGTGGAACCCTGTGGCCTGGCAACATGACTGAGGTTTGATACTGGAAGACTGTGGCCAGGAAACATGATATCGGGTTGATTCTGGAAACTTCTGTCCTGGGAACAAGACTGAGGTTTGATTCTGGAACCCTGTGTCCTGGGAATATGACAAAGGTTTGTTGCTGGAAGCCTGTTCCCTGGGTACATGACTGAGGTTTGATTCTGGACACCTGTGTCCTGGGAACATGAGTGATGTTTGATTGTTGAAACCTGTGGCCTGCGAACATGACTCAGGTTTGATTCTGGAACCATGTGTCCTGGGAATATGACTGAGGTTTGATTCTGGAAACCTTTGGCCTGAGAAAAAGACTGAGGTTTCACTGTGGAAACATGTGGCCTGGGATCATGACTGAGGTTTGATGGTGGAACACTCTGGCCTGGCAAAATGACTGAGGCTTGATTCTGGAACCCTGTGGCCCGGGAACGTGACTGAGGTTTGATGGCAGAAACCTGTGGCCTGGCAACATGACTGACGTTTGATTCTGGATCCCTGTGGCCTGGGAACATGACTGAGGCGTGATTCTGGAAAACTGTGGCCTGGGAACATGACATCTGTTTAGATTGTGGAATACTGTGCCCCGGGAACCTGACTGAGCCTTGGTTCTGAAACCCTGTGGACTGGGAACATGACTGAGGTTTTATTCTGGGACCCTGTAGCCTGGGAACATAACTGAGGATTGATTCTGGAACCCTGTGGCCTGGGAACATGATACCGGTGGATTCTGGAACCCTGGGGACTGGGCATGTGACATCTGTTTAGATTGTGGAATACTGTGGCCCGGGAACCTGGCTGAGCCTTGGTTCTGGAACCCTGTGGATTGGGAACATGACTGAGGTTTTATTCTAGAACCCTGTAGCCTGGAAACATAACTGAGGATTGATTCTCGAACCCTGTGGCCTGGGAACATGACATCGGTGGATTCTAGAACCCTGTGGCCTGGGAACATGTCTGAGGTTTGATGGTGGAAACCTGTGGCTTGGCAACATGACTAAGGTTTGATTCTCGAAGACTGTGGCCAGGAAGCATGATATCTGGTTGATTCTGGAAACTTGTGTCCTGGGAACATGACTGAGGTTTGTTTCTGGAAGCCTGTGCCCTGGGAACATGACTGAGGTTTGATTCTGGACACCTGTGTCCTGGGAACATGACTGAGGTTTGATGGTTGAAACCTGTGGCCCGCGCACATGACTCAGGTTTGATTCTGGAACCATGTGTCCTGGGAACATGACTGAGGTTTGATTTTGGAAACCATTGGCCTGGGAAAATGACTGAGGTTTCATTGTGGAAACATGTGGCCTGGGATCATGACTGAGGTTTGATGGTGGAACACTCTGGCCTGGCAAAATGACTGAGGCTTGATTCTGGAACCCTGTGGCCCGGGAACATGAGAACGGTTTGATTCTGGAACCCTGTGGCCTTTAACATGACATCGGTGGATTCTGGAACCCTGTGGCCTGGGAACATGAGAACGGTTTGATTCTGGAACCCTGTGGCCTGGGAACATGAGTGAGGATTGATGGTGGAACCCTGTGGCCTGGCAACATGACTGAGGTTTGATACTGGAAGACTGTGGCCAGGAAACATGATATCGGGTTGATTCTGGAAACTTCTGTCCTGGGAACAAGACTGAGGTTTGATTCTGGAACCCTGTGTCCTGGGAATATGACAAAGGTTTGTTGCTGGAAGCCTGTTCCCTGGGTACATGACTGAGGTTTGATTCTGGACACCTGTGTCCTGGGAACATGAGTGATGTTTGATTGTTGAAACCTGTGGCCTGCGAACATGACTCAGGTTTGATTCTGGAACCATGTGTCCTGGGAATATGACTGAGGTTTGATTCTGGAAACCTTTGGCCTGAGAAAAAGACTGAGGTTTCACTGTGGAAACATGTGGCCTGGGATCATGACTGAGGTTTGATGGTGGAACACTCTGGCCTGGCAAAATGACTGAGGCTTGATTCTGGAACCCTGTGGCCCGGGAACGTGACTGAGGTTTGATGGCAGAAACCTGTGGCCTGGCAACATGACTGACGTTTGATTCTGGATCCCTGTGGCCTGGGAACATGACTGAGGCGTGATTCTGGAAAACTGTGGCCTGGGAACATGACATCTGTTTAGATTGTGGAATACTGTGCCCCGGGAACCTGACTGAGCCTTGGTTCTGAAACCCTGTGGACTGGGAACATGACTGAGGTTTTATTCTGGAACCCTGTAGCCTGGGAACATAACTGAGGATTGATTCTGGAACCCTGTGGCCTGGGAACATGATACCGGTGGATTCTGGAACCCTGGGGACTGGGCATGTGACATCTGTTTAGATTGTGGAATACTGTGGCCCGGGAACCTGGCTGAGCCTTGGTTCTGGAACCCTGTGGATTGGGAACATGACTGAGGTTTTATTCTAGAACCCTGTAGCCGGGAAACATAACTGAGGATTGATTCTCGAACCCTGTGGCCTGGGAACATGACATCGGTGGATTCTAGAACCCTGTGGCCTGGGAACATGTCTGAGGTTTGATGGTGGAAACCTGTGGCTTGGCAACATGACTAAGGTTTGATTCTGGAAGACTGTGGCCAGGAAGCATGATATCTGGTTGATTCTGGAAACTTGTGTCCTGGGAACATGACTGAGGTTTGTTTCTGGAAGCCTGTGCCCTGGGAACATGACTGAGGTTTGATTCTGGACACCTGTGTCCTGGGAACATGACTGAGGTTTGATGGTTGAAACCTGTGGCCCGCGCACATGACTCAGGTTTGATTCTGGAACCATGTGTCCTGGGAACATGACTGAGGTTTGATTTTGGAAACCTTTGGCCTGGGAAAATGACTGAGGTTTCATTGTGGAAACATGTGGCCTGGGATCATGACTGAGGTTTGATGGTGGAACACTCTGGCCTGGCAAAATGACTGAGGCTTGATTCTGGAACCCTGTGGCCCGGGAACATGAGAACGGTTTGATTCTGGAACCCTGTGGCCTTTAACATGACATCGGTGGATTCTGGAACCCTGTGGCCTGGGAACATGAGAACGGTTTGATTCTGGAACCCTGTGGCCTGGGAACATGAGTGAGGATTGATGGTGGAACCCTGTGGCCTGGCAACATGACTGAGGTTTGATACTGGAAGACTGTGGCCAGGAAACATGATATCGGGTTGATTCTGGAAACTTCTGTCCTGGGAACAAGACTGAGGTTTGATTCTGGAACCCTGTGTCCTGGGAATATGACAAAGGTTTGTTGCTGGAAGCCTGTTCCCTGGGTACATGACTGAGGTTTGATTCTGGACACCTGTGTCCTGGGAACATGAGTGATGTTTGATTGTTGAAACCTGTGGCCTGCGAACATGACTCAGGTTTGATTCTGGAACCATGTGTCCTGGGAATATGACTGAGGTTTGATTCTGGAAACCTTTGGCCTGAGAAAAAGACTGAGGTTTCACTGTGGAAACATGTGGCCTGGGATCATGACTGAGGTTTGATGGTGGAACACTCTGGCCTGGCAAAATGACTGAGGCTTGATTCTGGAACCCTGTGGCCCGGGAACGTGACTGAGGTTTGATGGCAGAAACCTGTGGCCTGGCAACATGACTGACGTTTGATTCTGGATCCCTGTGGCCTGGGAACATGACTGAGGCGTGATTCTGGAAAACTGTGGCCTGGGAACATGACATCTGTTTAGATTGTGGAATACTGTGCCCCGGGAACCTGACTGAGCCTTGGTTCTGAAACCCTGTGGACTGGGAACATGACTGAGGTTTTATTCTGGGACCCTGTAGCCTGGGAACATAACTGAGGATTGATTCTGGAACCCTGTGGCCTGGGAACATGATACCAGTGGATTCTGGAACCCTGGGGACTGGGCATGTGACATCTGTTTAGATTGTGGAATACTGTGGCCCGGGAACCTGGCTGAGCCTTGGTTCTGGAACCCTGTGGATTGGGAACATGACTGAGGTTTTATTCTAGAACCCTGTAGCCTGGAAACATAACTGAGGATTGATTCTCGAACCCTGTGGCCTGGGAACATGACATCGGTGGATTCTAGAACCCTGTGGCCTGGGAACATGTCTAAGGTTTGATGGTGGAAACCTGTGGCTTGGCAACATGACTAAGGTTTGATTCTGGAAGACTGTGGCCAGGAAGCATGATATCTGGTTGATTCTGGAAACTTGTGTCCTGGGAACATGACTGAGGTTTGTTTCTGGAAGCCTGTGCCCTGGGAACATGACTGAGGTTTGATTCTGGACACCTGTGTCCTGGGAACATGACTGAGGTTTGATGGTTGAAACCTGTGGCCCGCGCACATGACTCAGGTTTGATTCTGGAACCATGTGTCCTGGGAACATGACTGAGGTTTGATTTTGGAAACCTTTGGCCTGGGAAAATGACTGAGGTTTCATTGTGGAAACATGTGGCCTGGGATCATGACTGAGGTTTGATGGTGGAACACTCTGGCCTGGCAAAATGACTGAGGCTTGATTCTGGAACCCTGTGGCCCGGGAACATGAGAACGGTTTGATTCTGGAACCCTGTGGCCTTTAACATGACATCGGTGGATTCTGGAACCCTGTGGCCTGGGAACATGAGAACGGTTTGATTCTGGAACCCTGTGGCCTGGGAACATGAGTGAGGATTGATGGTGGAACCCTGTGGCCTGGCAATATGACTGAGGTTTGATACTGGAAGACTGTGGCCAGGAAACATGATATCGGGTTGATTCTGGAAACTTCTGTCCTGGGAACAAGACTGAGGTTTGATTCTGGAACCCTGTGTCCTGGGAATATGACAAAGGTTTGTTGCTGGAAGCCTGTTCCCTGGGTACATGACTGAGGTTTGATTCTGGACACCTGTGTCCTGGGAACATGAGTGATGTTTGATGGTTGAAACCTGTGGCCTGCGAACATGACTCAGGTTTGATTCTGGAACCCTGTGTCCTGGGAATATGACTGAGGTTTGATTCTGGAAACCTTTGGCCTGAGAAAATGACTGAGGTTTCATTGTGGAAACATGTGGCCTGGGATCATGACTGAGGTTTGATGGTGGAACACTCTGGCCTGGCAAAATGACTGAGGCTTGATTCTGGAACCCTGTGGCCCGGGAACGTGACTGAGGTTTGATGGAAGAAACCTGTGGCCTGGCAACATGACTGACGTTTGATTCTGGATCCCTGTGGCCTGGGAACATGACTGAGGCGTGATTCTGGAAAACTGTGGCCTGGGAACATGACATCTGTTTAGATTGTGGAATACTGTGCCCCGGGAACCTGACTGAGCCTTGGTTCTGAAACCCTGTGGATTGGGAACATGACTGAGGTTTTATTCTGGAACCCTGTAGCCTGGGAACATAACTGAGGATTGATTCTGGAACCCTGTGGCCTGGGAACATGATACCGGTGGATTCTGGAACCCTGGGGACTGGGCATGTGACATCTGTTTAGATTGTGGAATACTGTGCCCCGGGAACCTGACTGAGCCTTGGTTCTGGAACCCTGTGGATTGGGAACATGACTGAGGTTTTATTCTAGAACCCTGTAGCCTGGAAACATAACTGAGGATTGATTCTCGAACCCTGTGGCCTGGGAACATGACATCGGTGGATTCTAGAACCCTGTGGCCTGGGAACATGTCTGAGGTTTGATGGTGGAAACCTGTGGCTTGGCAACATGACTAAGGTTTGATTCTGGAAGACTGTGGCCAGGAAGCATGATATCTGGTTGATTCTGGAAACTTGTGTCCTGGGAACATGACTGAGGTTTGTTTCTGGAAGCCTGTGCCCTGGGAACATGACTGAGGTTTGATTCTGGACACCTGTGTCCTGGGAACATGACTGAGGTTTGATGGTTGAAACCTGTGGCCCGCGCACATGACTCAGGTTTGATTCTGGAACCATGTGTCCTGGGAACATGACTGAGGTTTGATTTTGGAAACCTTTGGCCTGGGAAAATGACTGAGGTTTCATTGTGGAAACATGTGGCCTGGGATCATGACTGAGGTTTGATGGTGGAACACTCTGGCCTGGCAAAATGACTGAGGCTTGATTCTGGAACCCTGTGGCCCGGGAACATGAGAACGGTTTGATTCTGGAACCCTGTGGCCTTTAACATGACATCGGTGGATTCTGGAACCCTGTGGCCTGGGAACATGAGAACGGTTTGATTCTGGAACCCTGTGGCCTGGGAACATGAGTGAGGATTGATGGTGGAACCCTGTGGCCTGGCAATATGACTGAGGTTTGATACTGGAAGACTGTGGCCAGGAAACATGATATCGGGTTGATTCTGGAAACTTCTGTCCTGGGAACAAGACTGAGGTTTGATTCTGGAACCCTGTGTCCTGGGAATATGACAAAGGTTTGTTGCTGGAAGCCTGTTCCCTGGGTACATGACTGAGGTTTGATTCTGGACACCTGTGTCCTGGGAACATGAGTGATGTTTGATGGTTGAAACCTGTGGCCTGCGAACATGACTCAGGTTTGATTCTGGAACCCTGTGTCCTGGGAATATGACTGAGGTTTGATTCTGGAAACCTTTGGCCTGAGAAAATGACTGAGGTTTCATTGTGGAAACATGTGGCCTGGGATCATGACTGAGGTTTGATGGTGGAACACTCTGGCCTGGCAAAATGACTGAGGCTTGATTCTGGAACCCTGTGGCCCGGGAACGTGACTGAGGTTTGATGGCAGAAACCTGTGGCCTGGCAACATGACTGACGTTTGATTCTGGATCCCTGTGGCCTGGGAACATGACTGAGGCGTGATTCTGGAAAACTGTGGCCTGGGAACATGACATCTGTTTAGATTGTGGAATACTGTGCCCCGGGAACCTGACTGAGCCTTGGTTCTGAAACCCTGTGGATTGGGAACATGACTGAGGTTTTATTCTGGAACCCTGTAGCCTGGGAACATAACTGAGGATTGATTCTGGAACCCTGTGGCCTGGGAACATGATACCGGTGGATTCTGGAACCCTGGGGACTGGGCATGTGACATCTGTTTAGATTGTGGAATACTGTGCCCCGGGAACCTGACTGAGCCTTGGTTCTGGAACCCTGTGGATTGGGAACATGACTGAGGTTTTATTCTAGAACCCTGTAGCCTGGAAACATAACTGAGGATTGATTCTCGAACCCTGTGGCCTGGGAACATGACATCGGTGGATTCTAGAACCCTGTGGCCTGGGAACATGTCTGAGGTTTGATGGTGGAAACCTGTGGCTTGGCAACATGACTAAGGTTTGATTCTGGAAGACTGTGGGCAGGAAGCATGATATCTGGTTGATTCTGGAAACTTGTGTCCTGGGAACATGACTGAGGTTTGTTTCTGGAAGCCTGTGCCCTGGGAACATGACTGAGGTTTGATTCTGGACACCTGTGTCCTGGGAACATGACTGAGGTTTGATGGTTGAAACCTGTGGCCCGCGCACATGACTCAGGTTTGATTCTGGAACCATGTGTCCTGGGAACATGACTGAGGTTTGATTTTGGAAACCTTTGGCCTGGGAAAATGACTGAGGTTTCATTGTGGAAACATGTGGCCTGGGATCATGACTGAGGTTTGATGGTGGAACACTCTGGCCTGGCAAAATGACTGAGGCTTGATTCTGGAACCCTGTGGCCCGGGAACATGAGAACGGTTTGATTCTGGAACCCTGTGGCCTTTAACATGACATCGGTGGATTCTGGAACCCTGTGGCCTGGGAACATGAGAACGGTTTGATTCTGGAACCCTGTGGCCTGGGAACATGAGTGAGGATTGATGGTGGAACCCTGTGGCCTGGCAACATGACTGAGGTTTGATACTGGAAGACTGTGGCCAGGAAACATGATATCGGGTTGATTCTGGAAACTTCTGTCCTGGGAACAAGACTGAGGTTTGATTCTGGAACCCTGTGTCCTGGGAATATGACAAAGGTTTGTTGCTGGAAGCCTGTTCCCTGGGTACATGACTGAGGTTTGATTCTGGACACCTGTGTCCTGGGAACATGACTGAGGTTTGATGGTTGAAACCTGTGGCCCGAGCACATGACTCAGGTTTGATTCTGGAACCATGTGTCCTGGGAACATGACTGAGGTTTGAGTTTGGAAACCTTTGGCCTGGGAAAATGACTGAGGTTTCATTGTGGAAACATGTGGCCTGGGATCATGACTGAGGTTTGATGGTGGAACACTCTGGCCTGGCAAAATGACTGAGGCTTGATTCTGGAACCCTGTGGCCTGGGAACATGAGAACGGTTTGATTCTGGAACCCTGTGGCCTGGGAACATGAGTGAGGATTGATGGTGGAACCCTGTGGCCTGGCAACATGACTGAGGTTTGATACTGGAAGACTGTGGCCAGGAAACATGATATCGGGTTGATTCTGGAAACTTCTGTCCTGGGAACAAGACTGAGGTTTGATTCTGGAACCCTGTGTCCTGGGAATATGACAAAGGTTTGTTGCTGGAAGCCTGTTCCCTGGGTACATGACTGAGTTTTGATTCTGGACACCTGTGTCCTGGGAACATGACTGAGGTTTGATTGTTGAAACCTGTGGCCTGCGAACATGACTCAGGTTTGATTCTGGAACCATGTGTCCTGGGAATATGACTGAGGTTTGATTCTGGAAACCTTTGGCCTGAGAAAATGACTGAGGTTTCATTGTGGAAACATGTGGCCTGGGATCATGACTGAGGTTTGATGGTGGAACACTATGGCCTGGCAAAATGACTGAGGCTTGATTCTGGAACCCTGTGGCCCGGGAACGTGACTGAGGTTTGATGGCAGAAACCTGTGGCCTGGCAACATGACTGACATTTGATTCTGGATCCCTGTGGCCTGGGAACATGACTGAGGCGTGATTCTGGAAAACTGTGTCCTGGGAACATGACAACTGTTTAGATTGTGGAATACTGTGCCCCGGGAACTTGACTGAGCCTTGGTTCTGAAACCCTGTGGACTGGGAACATGACTGAGGTTTTATTCTGGAACCCTGTAGCCTGGGAACATAACTGAGGATTGATTCTGGAACCCTGTGGCCTGGGAACATGATACCGGTGGATTCTGGAACCCTGGGGACTGGGCATGTGACATCTGTTTAGATTGTGGAATACTGTGTCCCGGGAACCTGGCTGAGCCTTGGTTCTGGAACCCTGTGGATTGGGAACATGACTGAGGTTTTATTCTAGAACCCTGTAGCCTGGAAACATAACTGAGGATTGATTCTCGAACCCTGTGGCCTGGGAACATGACATCGGTGGATTCTAGAACCCTGTGGCCTGGGAACATGTCTGAGGTTTGATGGTGGAAACCTGTGGCTTGGCAACATGACTAAGGTTTGATTCTGGAAGACTGTGGGCAGGAAGCATGATATCTGGTTGATTCTGGAAACTTGTGTCCTGGGAACATGACTGAGGTTTGTTTCTGGAAGCCTGTGCCCTGGGAACATGACTGAGGTTTGATTCTGGACACCTGTGTCCTGGGAACATGACTGAGGTTTGATGGTTGAAACCTGTGGCCCGCGCACATGACTCAGGTTTGATTCTGGAACCATGTGTCCTGGGAACATGACTGAGGTTTGATTCTGGAAACCTTTGGCCTGGGAAAATGACTGAGGTTTCATTGTGGAAACATGTGGCCTGGGATCATGACTGAGGTTTGATGGTGGAACACTCTGGCCTGGCAAAATGACTGAGGCTTGATTCTGGAACCCTGTGGCCCGGGAACATGAGAACGGTTTGATTCTGGAACCCTGTGGCCTTTAACATGACATCGGTGGATTCTGGAACCCTGTGGCCTGGGAACATGAGAACGGTTTGATTCTGGAACCCTGTGGCCTGGGAACATGAGTGAGGATTGATGGTGGAACCCTGTGGCCTGGCAACATGACTGAGGTTTGATACTGGAAGACTGTGGCAGGAAACATTATATCGGGTTGATTCTGGAAACTTCTGTCCTGAGAACAAGACTGAGGTTTGATTCTGGAACCCTGTGTCCTGGGAATATGACAAAGGTTTGTTGCTGGAAGCCTGTTCCCTGGGTACATGACTGAGGTTTGATTCTGGACACCTGTGTCCTGGGAACATGAGTGATGTTTGATTGTTGAAACCTGTGGCCTGCGAACATGACTCAGGTTTGATTCTGGAACCCTGTGTCCTGGGAATATGACTGAGGTTTGATTCTGGAAACCTTTGGCCTGAGAAAATGACTGAGGTTTCATTGTGGAAACATGTGGCCTGGGATCATGACTGAGGTTTGATGGTGGAACACTCTGGCCTGGCAAAATGACTGAGGCTTGATTCTGGAACCCAGTGGCCCGGGAACGTGACTGAGGTTTGATGGCAGAAACCTGTGGCCTGGCAACATGACTGACGTTTGATTCTGGATCCCTGTGGCCTGGGAACATGACTGAGGCGTGATTCTGGAAAACTTTGGCCTGGGAACATGACATCTGTTTAGATTGTGGAATACTGTGCCCCGGGAACCTGACTGAGCCTTGGTTCTGAAACCCTGTGGACTGGGAACATGACTGAGGTTTTATTCTGGAACCCTGTAGCCTGGGAACATAACTGAGGATTGATTCTGGAACCCTGTGGCCTGGGAACATGATACCGGTGGATTCTGGAACCCTGGGGACTGAGCATGTGACATCTGTTTAGATTGTGGAATACTGTGCCCCGGGAACCTGACTGAGCCCTGGTTCTGGAACCCTGTGGATTGGGAACATGACTGAGGTTTTATTCTAGAACCCTGTAGCCTGGAAACATAACTGAGGATTGATTCTCGAACCCTGTGGCCTGGGAACATGACATCGGTGGATTCTAGAACCCTGTGGCCTGGGAACATGTCTGAGGTTTGATGGTGGAAACCTGTGGCTTGGCAACATGACTAAGGTTTGATTCTGGAAGACTGTGGCCAGGAAGCATGATATCTGGTTGATTCTGGAAACTTGTGTCCTGGGAACATGACTGAGGTTTGTTTCTGGAAGCCTGTGCCCTGGGAACATGACTGAGGTTTGATTCTGGACACCTGTGTCCTGGGAACATGACTGAGGTTTGATGGTTGAAACCTGTGGCCCGCGCACATGACTCAGGTTTGATTCTGGAACCATGTGTCCTGGGAACATGACTGAGGTTTGATTTTGGAAACCTTTGTCCTGGGAAAATGACTGAGGTTTCATTGTGGAAACATGTGGCCTGGGATCATGACTGAGGTTTGATGGTGGAACACTCTGGCCTGGCAAAATGACTGAGGCTTGATTCTGGAACCCTGTGGCCCGGGAACATGAGAACGGTTTGATTCTGGAACCCTGTGGCCTTTAACATGACATCGGTGGATTCTGGAACCCTGTGGCCTGGGAACATGAGAACGGTTTGATTCTGGAACCCTGTGGCCTGGGAACATGAGTGAGGATTGATGGTGGAACCCTGTGGCCTGGCAACATGACTGAGGTTTGATACTGGAAGACTGTGGCCAGGAAACATGATATCGGGTTGATTCTGGAAACTTCTGTCCTGGGAACAAGACTGAGGTTTGATTCTGGAACCCTGTGTCCTGGGAATATGACAAAGGTTTGTTGCTGGAAGCCTGTTCCCTGGGTACATGACTGAGGTTTGATTCTGGACACCTGTGTCCTGGGAACATGAGTGATGTTTGATTGTTGAAACCTGTGGCCTGCGAACATGACTCAGGTTTGATTCTGGAACCCTGTGTCCTGGGAATATGACTGAGGTTTGATTCTGGAAACCTTTGGCCTGAGAAAATGACTGAGGTTTCATTGTGGAAACATGTGGCCTGGGATCATGACTGAGGTTTGATGGTGGAACACTCTGGCCTGGCAAAATGACTGAGGCTTGATTCTGGAACCCAGTGGCCCGGGAACGTGACTGAGGTTTGATGGCAGAAACCTGTGGCCTGGCAACATGACTGACGTTTGATTCTGGATCCCTGTGGCCTGGGAACATGACTGAGGCGTGATTCTGGAAAACTGTGGCCTGGGAACATGACATCTGTTTAGATTGTGGAATACTGTGCCCCGGGAACCTGACTGAGCCTTGGTTCTGAAACCCTGTGGACTGGGAACATGACTGAGGTTTTATTCTGGAACCCTGTAGCCTGGGAACATAACTGAGGATTGATTCTGGAACCCTGTGGCCTGGGAACATGATACCGGTGGATTCTGTAACCCTGGGGACTGGGCATGTGACATCTGTTTAGATTGTGGAATACTGTGCCCCGGGAACCTGACTGAGCCTTGGTTCTGGAACCCTGTGGATTGGGAACATGACTGAGGTTTTATTCTAGAACCCTGTAGCCTGGAAACATAACTGAGGATTGATTCTCAAACCCTGTGGCCTGGGAACATGACATCGGTGGATTCTAGAACCCTGAGGCCTGGGAACATGTCTGAGGTTTGATGGTGGAAACCTGTGGCTTGGCAACATGACTAAGGTTTGATTCTGGAAGACTGTGGGCAGGAAGCATGATATCTGGTTGATTCTGGAAACTTGTGTCCTGGGAACATGACTGAGGTTTGTTTCTGGAAGCCTGTGCCCTGGGAACATGACTGAGGTTTGATTCTGGACACCTGTGTCCTGGGAACATGACTGAGGTTTGTTTCTGGAAGCCTGTGCCCTGGGAACATGACTGAGGTTTGATTCTGGACACCTGTGTCCTGGGAACATGACTGAGGTTTGATGGTTGAAACCTGTGGCCCGCGCACATGACTCAGGTTTGATTCTGGAACCATGTGTCCTGGGAACATGACTGAGGTTTGATTTTGGAAACCTTTGGCCTGGGAAAATGACTGAGGTTTCATTGTGGAAACATGTGGCCTGGGATCATGACTGAGGTTTGATGGTGGAACACTCTGGCCTGGCAAAATGACTGAGGCTTGATTCTGGAACCCTGTGGCCCGGGAACATGAGAACGGTTTGATTCTGGAACCCTGTGGCCTTTAACATGACATCGGTGGATTCTGGAACCCTGTGGCCTGGGAACATGAGAACGGTTTGATTCTGGAACCCTGTGGCCTGGGAACATGAGTGAGGATTGATGGTGGAACCCTGTGGCCTGGCAACATGACTGAGGTTTGATACTGGAAGACTGTGGCCAGGAAACATGATATCGGGTTGATTCTGGAAACTTCTGTCCTGGGAACAAGACTGAGGTTTGATTCTGGAACCCTGTGTCCTGGGAATATGACAAAGGTTTGTTGCTGGAAGCCTGTTCCCTGGGTACATGACTGAGGTTTGATTCTGGACACCTGTGTCCTGGGAACATGAGTGATGTTTGATTGTTGAAACCTGTGGCCTGCGAACATGACTCAGGTTTGATTCTGGAACCCTGTGTCCTGGGAATATGACTGAGGTTTGATTCTGGAAACCTTTGGCCTGAGAAAATGACTGAGGTTTCATTGTGGAAACATGTGGCCTGGGATCATGACTGAGGTTTGATGGTGGAACACTCTGGCCTGGCAAAATGACTGAGGCTTGATTCTGGAACCCTGTGACCCGGGAACGTGACTGAGGTTTGATGGCAGAAACCTGTGGCCTGGCAACATGACTGACGTTTGATTCTGGATCCCTGTGGCCTGGGAACATGACTGAGGCGTGATTCTGGAAAACTGTGGCCTGGGAACATGACATCTGTTTAGATTGTGGAATACTGTGCCCCGGGAACCTGACTGAGCCTTGGTTCTGAAACCCTGTGGACTGGGAACATGACTGAGGTTTTATTCTGGAACCCTGTAGCCTGGGAACATAACTGAGGATTGATTCTGGAACCCTGTGGCCTGGGAACATGATACCGGTGGATTCTGGAACCCTGGGGACTGGGCATGTGACATCTGTTTAGATTGTGGAATACTGTGGCCCGGGAACCTGGCTGAGCCTTGGTTCTGGAACCCTGTGGATTGGGAACATGACTGAGGTTTTATTCTAGAACCCTGTAGCCTGGAAACATAACTGAGGATTGATTCTCGAACCCTGTGGCCTGGGAACATGACATCGGTGGATTCTAGAACCCTGTGGCCTGGGAACATGTCTGAGGTTTGATGGTGGAAACCTGTGGCTTGGCAACATGACTAAGGTTTGATTCTGGAAGACTGTGGCCAGGAAGCATGATATCTGGTTGATTCTGGAAACTTGTGTCCTGGGAACATGACTGAGGTTTGTTTCTGGAAGCCTGTGCCCTGGGAACATGACTGAGGTTTGATTCTGGACACCTGTGTCCTGGGAACATGACTGAGGTTTGATGGTTGAAACCTGTGGCCCGCGCACATGACTCAGGTTTGATTCTGGAACCATGTGTCCTGGGAACATGACTGAGGTTTGATTTTGGAAACCTTTGGCCTGGGAAAATGACTGAGGTTTCATTGTGGAAACATGTGGCCTGGGATCATGACTGAGGTTTGATGGTGGAACACTCTGGCCTGGCAAAATGACTGAGGCTTGATTCTGGAACCCTGTGGCCCGGGAACATGAGAACGGTTTGATTCTGGAACCCTGTGGCCTTTAACATGACATCGGTGGATTCTGGAACCCTGTGGCCTGGGAACATGAGAACGGTTTGATTCTGGAACCCTGTGGCCTGGGAACATGAGTGAGGATTGATGGTGGAACCCTGTGGCCTGGCAATATGACTGAGGTTTGATACTGGAAGACTGTGGCCAGGAAACATGATATCGGGTTGATTCTGGAAACTTCTGTCCTGGGAACAAGACTGAGGTTTGATTCTGGAACCCTGTGTCCTGGGAATATGACAAAGGTTTGTTGCTGGAAGCCTGTTCCCTGGGTACATGACTGAGGTTTGATTCTGGACACCTGTGTCCTGGGAACATGAGTGATGTTTGATGGTTGAAACCTGTGGCCTGCGAACATGACTCAGGTTTGATTCTGGAACCCTGTGTCCTGGGAATATGACTGAGGTTTGATTCTGGAAACCTTTGGCCTGAGAAAATGACTGAGGTTTCATTGTGGAAACATGTGGCCTGGGATCATGACTGAGGTTTGATGGTGGAACACTCTGGCCTGGCAAAATGACTGAGGCTTGATTCTGGAACCCTGTGGCCCGGGAACGTGACTGAGGTTTGATGGAAGAAACCTGTGGCCTGGCAACATGACTGACGTTTGATTCTGGATCCCTGTGGCCTGGGAACATGACTGAGGCGTGATTCTGGAAAACTGTGGCCTGGGAACATGACATCTGTTTAGATTGTGGAATACTGTGCCCCGGGAACCTGACTGAGCCTTGGTTCTGAAACCCTGTGGATTGGGAACATGACTGAGGTTTTATTCTGGAACCCTGTAGCCTGGGAACATAACTGAGGATTGATTCTGGAACCCTGTGGCCTGGGAACATGATACCGGTGGATTCTGGAACCCTGGGGACTGGGCATGTGACATCTGTTTAGATTGTGGAATACTGTGCCCCGGGAACCTGACTGAGCCTTGGTTCTGGAACCCTGTGGATTGGGAACATGACTGAGGTTTTATTCTAGAACCCTGTAGCCTGGAAACATAACTGAGGATTGATTCTCGAACCCTGTGGCCTGGGAACATGACATCGGTGGATTCTAGAACCCTGTGGCCTGGGAACATGTCTGAGGTTTGATGGTGGAAACCTGTGGCTTGGCAACATGACTAAGGTTTGATTCTGGAAGACTGTGGCCAGGAAGCATGATATCTGGTTGATTCTGGAAACTTGTGTCCTGGGAACATGACTGAGGTTTGTTTCTGGAAGCCTGTGCCCTGGGAACATGACTGAGGTTTGATTCTGGACACCTGTGTCCTGGGAACATGACTGAGGTTTGATGGTTGAAACCTGTGGCCCGCGCACATGACTCAGGTTTGATTCTGGAACCATGTGTCCTGGGAACATGACTGAGGTTTGATTTTGGAAACCTTTGGCCTGGGAAAATGACTGAGGTTTCATTGTGGAAACATGTGGCCTGGGATCATGACTGAGGTTTGATGGTGGAACACTCTGGCCTGGCAAAATGACTGAGGCTTGATTCTGGAACCCTGTGGCCCGGGAACATGAGAACGGTTTGATTCTGGAACCCTGTGGCCTTTAACATGACATCGGTGGATTCTGGAACCCTGTGGCCTGGGAACATGAGAACGGTTTGATTCTGGAACCCTGTGGCCTGGGAACATGAGTGAGGATTGATGGTGGAACCCTGTGGCCTGGCAACATGACTGAGGTTTGATACTGGAAGACTGTGGCCAGGAAACATGATATCGGGTTGATTCTGGAAACTTCTGTCCTGGGAACAAGACTGAGGTTTGATTCTGGAACCCTGTGTCCTGGGAATATGACAAAGGTTTGTTGCTGGAAGCCTGTTCCCTGGGTACATGACTGAGGTTTGATTCTGGACACCTGTGTCCTGGGAACATGACTGAGGTTTGATGGTTGAAACCTGTGGCCCGAGCACATGACTCAGGTTTGATTCTGGAACCATGTGTCCTGGGAACATGACTGAGGTTTGAGTTTGGAAACCTTTGGCCTGGGAAAATGACTGAGGTTTCATTGTGGAAACATGTGGCCTGGGATCATGACTGAGGTTTGATGGTGGAACACTCTGGCCTGGCAAAATGACTGAGGCTTGATTCTGGAACCCTGTGGCCTGGGAACATGAGAACGGTTTGATTCTGGAACCCTGTGGCCTGGGAACATGAGTGAGGATTGATGGTGGAACCCTGTGGCCTGGCAACATGACTGAGGTTTGATACTGGAAGACTGTGGCCAGGAAACATGATATCGGGTTGATTCTGGAAACTTCTGTCCTGGGAACAAGACTGAGGTTTGATTCTGGAACCCTGTGTCCTGGGAATATGACAAAGGTTTGTTGCTGGAAGCCTGTTCCCTGGGTACATGACTGAGTTTTGATTCTGGACACCTGTGTCCTGGGAACATGAGTGATGTTTGATTGTTGAAACCTGTGGCCTGCGAACATGACTCAGGTTTGATTCTGGAACCATGTGTCCTGGGAATATGACTGAGGTTTGATTCTGGAAACCTTTGGCCTGAGAAAATGACTGAGGTTTCATTGTGGAAACATGTGGCCTGGGATCATGACTGAGGTTTGATGGTGGAACACTCTGGCCTGGCAAAATGACTGAGGCTTGATTCTGGAACCCTGTGGCCCGGGAACGTGACTGAGGTTTGATGGCAGAAACCTGTGGCCTGGCAACATGACTGACGTTTGATTCTGGATCCCTGTGGCCTGGGAACATGACTGAGGCGTGATTCTGGAAAACTGTGGCCTGGGAACATGACAACTGTTTAGATTGTGGAATACTGTGCCCCGGGAACTTGACTGAGCCTTGGTTCTGAAACCCTGTGGACTGGGAACATGACTGAGGTTTTATTCTGGAAACCTGTAGCCTGGGAACATAACTGAGGATTGAT
The DNA here is from genome assembly GCF_965194825.1 of Balaenoptera physalus. NCBI lineage: Eukaryota > Metazoa > Chordata > Mammalia > Artiodactyla > Balaenopteridae > Balaenoptera > Balaenoptera physalus. Next base: position 161,649 of record NW_028126212.1, read on the forward strand.
TCTGGAACCCTGTGGCCTGGGAACATGATACCGGTGGATTCTGGAACCCTGGGGACTGGGCATGTGACATCTGTTTAGATTGTGGAATACTGTGGCCCGGGAACCTGGCTGAGCCTTGGTTCTGGAACCCTGTGGATTGGGAACATGACTGAGGTTTTATTCTAGAACCCTGTAGCCTGGAAACATAACTGAGGATTGATTCTCGAACCCTGTGGCCTGGGAACATGACATCGGTGGATTCTAGAACCCTGTGGCCTGGGAACATGTCTGAGGTTTGATGGTGGAAACCTGTGGCTTGGCAACATGACTAAGGTTTGATTCTGGAAGACTGTGGGCAGGAAGCATGATATCTGGTTGATTCTGGAAACTTGTGTCCTGGGAACATGACTGAGGTTGGTTTCTGGAAGCCTGTGCCCTGGGAACATGACTGAGGTTTGATTCTGGACACCTGTGTCCTGGGAACATGACTGAGGTTTGATGGTTGAAACCTGTGGCCCGCGCACATGACTCAGGTTTGATTCTGGAACCATGTGTCCTGGGAACATGACTGAGGTTTGATTTTGGAAACCTTTGGCCTGGGAAAATGACTGAGGTTTCATTGTGGAAACATGTGGCCTGGGATCATGACTGAGGTTTGATGGTGGAACACTCTGGCCTGGCAAAATGACTGAGGCTTGATTCTGGAACCCTGTGGCCCGGGAACATGAGAACGGTTTGATTCTGGAACCCTGTGGCCTTTAACATGACATCGGTGGATTCTGGAAACCTGTGGCCTGGGAACATGAGAACGGTTTGATTCTGGAACCCTGTGGCCTGGGAACATGAGTGAGGATTGATGGTGGAACCCTGTGGCCTGGCAACATGACTGAGGTTTGATACTGGAAGACTGTGGCCAGGAAACATGATATCGGGTTGATTCTGGAAACTTCTGTCCTGGGAACAAGACTGAGGTTTGATTCTGGAACCCTGTGTCCTGGGAATATGACAAAGGTTTGTTGCTGGAAGCCTGTTCCCTAGGTACATGACTGAGGTTTGATTCTGGACACCTGTGTCCTGGGAACATGAGTGATGTTTGATTGTTGAAACCTGTGGCCTGCGAACATGACTCAGGTTTGATTCTGGAACCATGTGTACTGGGAATATGACTGAGGTTTGATTCTGGAAACCTTTGGCCTGAGAAAATGACTGAGGTTTCATTGTGGAAACATGTGGCCTGGGATCATGAATGAGGTTTGATGTTGGAACACTCTGGCTTGGCAAAATGACTGAGGCTTGATTCTGGAACCCTGTGACCCGGGAACGTGACTGAGGTTTGATGGCAGAAACCTGTGGCCTGGCAACATGACTGACGTTTGATTCTGGATCCCTGTGGCCTGGGAACATGACTGAGGCGTGATTCTGGAAAACTGTGGCCTGGGAACATGACATCTGTTTAGATTGTGGAATACTGTGCCCCGGGAACCTGACTGAGCCTTGGTTCTGAAACCCTGTGGACTGGGAACATGACTGAGGTTTTATTCTGGAACCCTGTAGCCTGGGAACATAACTGAGGATTGATTCTGGAACCCTGTGGCCTGGGAACATGATACCGGTGGATTCTGGAACCCTGGGGACTGGGCATGTGACATCTGTTTAGATTGTGGAATACTGTGGCCCGGGAACCTGGCTGAGCCTTGGTTCTGGAACCCTGTGGATTGGGAACATGACTGAGGTTTTATTCTAGAACCCTGTAGCCTGGAAACATAACTGAGGATTGATTCTCGAACCCTGTGGCCTGGGAACATGACATCGGTGGATTCTAGAACCCTGTGGCCTGGGAACATGTCTGAGGTTTGATGGTGGAAACCTGTGGCTTGGCAACATGACTAAGGTTTGATTCTGGAAGACTGTGGCCAGGAAGCATGATATCTGGTTGATTCTGGAAACTTGTGTCCTGGGAACATGACTGAGGTTTGTTTCTGGAAGCCTGTGCCCTGGGAACATGACTGAGGTTTGATTCTGGACACCTGTGTCCTGGGAACATGACTGAGGTTTGATGGTTGAAACCTGTGGCCCGCGCACATGACTGAGGTTTGATTCTGGAACCATGTGTCCTGGGAACATGACTGAGGTTTGATTTTGGAAACCTTTGGCCTGGGAAAATGACTGAGGTTTCATTGTGGAAACATGTGGCCTGGGATCATGACTGAGGTTTGATGGTGGAACACTCTGGCCTGGCAAAATGACTGAGGCTTGATTCTGGAACCCTGTGGCCCGGGAACATGAGAACGGTTTGATTCTGGAACCCTGTGGCCTTTAACATGACATCGGTGGATTCTGGAACCCTGTGGCCTGGGAACATGAGAACGGTTTGATTCTGGAACCCTGTGGCCTGGGAACATGAGTGAGGATTGATGGTGGAACCCTGTGGCCTGGCAACATGACTGAGGTTTGATACTGGAAGACTGTGGCCAGGAAACATGATATCGGGTTGATTCTGGAAACTTCTGTCCTGGGAACAAGACTGAGGTTTGATTCTGGAACCCTGTGTCCTGGGAATATGACAAAGGTTTGTTGCTGGAAGCCTGTTCCCTGGGTACATGACTGAGGTTTGATTCTGGACACCTGTGTCCTGGGAACATGAGTGATGTTTGATTGTTGAAACCTGTGGCCTGCGAACATGACTCAGGTTTGATTCTGGAACCCTGTGTCCTGGGAATATGACTGAGGTTTGATTCTGGAAACCTTTGGCCTGAGAAAATGACTGAGGTTTCATTGTGGAAACATGTGGCCTGGGATCATGACTGAGGTTTGATGGTGGAACACTATGGCCTGGCAAAATGACTGAGGCTTGATTCTGGAACCCTGTGGCCCGGGAACGTGACTGAGGTTTGATGGCAGAAACCTGTGGCCTGGCAACATGACTGACGTTTGATTCTGGATCCCTGTGGCCTGGGAACATGACTGAGGCGTGATTCTGGAAAACTGTGGCCTGGGAACATGACAACTGTTTAGATTGTGGAATACTGTGCCCCGGGAACTTGACTGAGCCTTGGTTCTGAAACCCTGTGGACTGGGAACATGACTGAGGTTTTATTCTGGAACCCTGTAGCCTGGGAACATAACTGAGGATGGATTCTGGAACCCTGTGGCCTGGGAACATGATACCGGTGGATTCTGGAACCCTGGGGACTGGGCATGTGACATCTGTTTAGATTGTGGAATACTGTGGCCCGGGAACCTGGCTGAGCCTTGGTTCTGGAACCCTGTGGATTGGGAACATGACTGAGGTTTTATTCTATAACCCTGTAGCCTGGAAACATAACTGAGGATTGATTCTCGAACCCTGTGGCCTGGGAACATGACATCGGTGGATTCTAGAACCCTGTGGCCTGGGAACATGTCTGAGGTTTGATGGTGGAAACCTGTGGCTTGGCAACATGACTAAGGTTTGATTCTGGAAGACTGTGGGCAGGAAGCATGATATCTGGTTGATTCTGGAAACTTGTGTCCTGGGAACATGACTGAGGTTTGTTTCTGGAAGCCTGTGCCCTGGGAACATGACTGAGGTTTGATTCTGGACACCTGTGTCCTGGGAACATGAGTGATGTTTGATGGTTGAAACCTGTGGCCTGCGAACATGACTCAGGTTTGATTCTGGAACCCTGTGTCCTGGGAATATGACTGAGGTTTGATTCTGGAAACCTTTGGCCTGAGAAAATGACTGAGGTTTCATTGTGGAAACATGTGGCCTGGGATCATGACTGAGGTTTGATGGTGGAACACTCTGGCCTGGCAAAATGACTGAGGCTTGATTCTGGAACCCTGTGGCCCGGGAACGTGACTGAGGTTTGATGGAAGAAACCTGTGGCCTGGCAACATGACTGACGTTTGATTCTGGATCCCTGTGGCCTGGGAACATGACTGAGGCGTGATTCTGGAAAACTGTGGCCTGGGAACATGACATCTGTTTAGATTGTGGAATAATGTGCCCCGGGAACCTGACTGAGCCTTGGTTCTGAAACCCTGTGGATTGGGAACATGACTGAGGTTTTATTCTGGAACCCTGTAGCCTGGGAACATAACTGAGGATTGATTCTGGAACCCTGTGGCCTGGGAACATGATACCGGTGGATTCTGGAACCCTGGGGACTGGGCATGTGACATCTGTTTAGATTGTGGAATACTGTGCCCCGGGAACCTGACTGAGCCTTGGTTCTGGAACCCTGTGGATTGGGAACATGACTGAGGTTTTATTCTAGAACCCTGTAGCCTGGAAACATAACTGAGGATTGATTCTCGAACCCTGTGGCCTGGGAACATGACATCGGTGGATTCTAGAACCCTGTGGCCTGGGAACATGTCTGAGGTTTGATGGTGGAAACCTGTGGCTTGGCAACATGACTAAGGTTTGATTCTGGAAGACTGTGGCCAGGAAGCATGATATCTGGTTGATTCTGGAAACTTGTGTCCTGGGAACATGACTGAGGTTTGTTTCTGGAAGCCTGTGCCCTGGGAACATGACTGAGGTTTGATTCTGGACACCTGTGTCCTGGGAACATGACTGAGGTTTGATGGTTGAAACCTGTGGCCCGCGCACATGACTCAGGTTTGATTCTGGAACCATGTGTCCTGGGAACATGACTGAGGTTTGATTTTGGAAACCTTTGGCCTGGGAAAATGACTGAGGTTTCATTGTGGAAACATGTGGCCTGGGATCATGACTGAGGTTTGATGGTGGAACACTCTGGCCTGGCAAAATGACTGAGGCTTGATTCTGGAACCCTGTGGCCCGGGAACATGAGAACGGTTTGATTCTGGAACCCTGTGGCCTTTAACATGACATCGGTGGATTCTGGAACCCTGTGGCCTGGGAACATGAGAACGGTTTGATTCTGGAAGCCTGTGGCCTGGGAACATGAGTGAGGATTGATGGTGGAACCCTGTGGCCTGGCAACATGACTGAGGTTTGATACTGGAAGACTGTGGCCAGGAAACATGATATCGGGTTGATTCTGGAAACTTCTGTCCTGGGAACAAGACTGAGGTTTGATTCTGGAACCCTGTGTCCTGGGAATATGACAAAGGTTTGTTGCTGGAAGCCTGTTCCCTGGGTACATGACTGAGGTTTGATTCTGGACACCTGTGTCCTGGGAACATGAGTGATGTTTGATTGTTGAAACCTGTGGCCTGCGAACATGACTCAGGTTTGATTCTGGAACCCTGTGTCCTGGGAATATGACTGAGGTTTGATTCTGGAAACCTTTGGCCTGAGAAAATGACTGAGGTTTCATTGTGGAAACATGTGGCCTGGGATCATGACTGAGGTTTGATGGTGGAACACTCTGGCCTGGCAAAATGACTGAGGCTTGATTCTGGAACCCTGTGGCCCGGGAACGTGACTGAGGTTTGATGGCAGAAACCTGTGGCCTGGCAACATGACTGACGTTTGATTCTGGATCCCTGTGGCCTGGGAACATGACTGAGGCGTGATTCTGGAAAACTGTGGCCTGGGAACATGACATCTGTTTAGATTGTGGAATACTGTGCCCCGGGAACCTGACTGAGCCTTGGTTCTGAAACCCTGTGGACTGGGAACATGACTGAGGTTTTATTCTGGAACCCTGTAGCCTGGGAACATAACTGAGGATTGATTCTGGAACCCTGTGGCCTGGGAACATGATACCGGTGGATTCTGGAACCCTGGGGACTGGGCATGTGACATCTGTTTAGATTGTGGAATACTGTGGCCCGGGAACCTGGCTGAGCCTTGGTTCTGGAACCCTGTGGATTGGGAACATGACTGAGGTTTTATTCTAGAACCCTGTAGCCTGGAAACATAACTGAGGATTGATTCTCGAACCCTGTGGCCTGGGAACATGACATCGGTGGATTCTAGAACCCTGTGGCCTGGGAACATGTCTGAGGTTTGATGGTGGAAACCTGTGGCTTGGCAACATGACTAAGGTTTGATTCTGGAAGACTGTGGCCAGGAAGCATGATATCTGGTTGATTCTGGAAACTTGTGTCCTGGGAACATGACTGAGGTTTGTTTCTGGAAGCCTGTGCCCTGGGAACATGACTGAGGTTTGATTCTTGACACCTGTGTCCTGGGAACATGACTGAGGTTTGATGGTTGAAACCTGTGGCCCGCGCACATGACTCAGGTTTGATTCTGGAACCATGTGTCCTGGGAACATGACTGAGGTTTGATTTTGGAAACCTTTGGCCTGGGAAAATGACTGAGGTTTCATTGTGGAAACATGTGGCCTGGGATCATGACTGAGGTTTGATGGTGGAACACTCTGGCCTGGCAAAATGACTGAGGCTTGATTCTGGAACCCTGTGGCCCGGGAACATGAGAACGGTTTGATTCTGGAACCCTGTGGCCTTTAACATGACATCGGTGGATTCTGGAACCCTGTGGCCTGGGAACATGAGAACGGTTTGATTCTGGAACCCTGTGGCCTGGGAACATGAGTGAGGATTGATGGTGGAACCCTGTGGCCTGGCAATATGACTGAGGTTTGATACTGGAAGACTGTGGCCAGGAAACATGATATCGGGTTGATTCTGGAAACTTCTGTCCTGGGAACAAGACTGAGGTTTGATTCTGGAACCCTGTGTCCTGGGAATATGACAAAGGTTTGTTGCTGGAAGCCTGTTCCCTGGGTACATGACTGAGGTTTGATTCTGGACACCTGTGTCCTGGGAACATGAGTGATGTTTGATGGTTGAAACCTGTGGCCTGCGAACATGACTCAGGTTTGATTCTGGAACCCTGTGTCCTGGGAATATGACTGAGGTTTGATTCTGGAAACCTTTGGCCTGAGAAAATGACTGAGGTTTCATTGTGGAAACATGTGGCCTGGGATCATGACTGAGGTTTGATGGTGGAACACTCTGGCCTGGCAAAATGACTGAGGCTTGATTCTGGAACCCTGTGGCCCGGGAACGTGACTGAGGTTTGATGGAAGAAACCTGTGGCCTGGCAACATGACTGACGTTTGATTCTGGATCCCTGTGGCCTGGGAACATGACTGAGGCGTGATTCTGGAAAACTGTGGCCTGGGAACATGACATCTGTTTAGATTGTGGAATACTGTGCCCCGGGAACCTGACTGAGCCTTGGTTCTGAAACCCTGTGGATTGGGAACATGACTGAGGTTTTATTCTGGAACCCTGTAGCCTGGGAACATAACTGAGGATTGATTCTGGAACCCTGTGGCCTGGGAACATGATACCGGTGGATTCTGGAACCCTGGGGACTGGGCATGTGACATCTGTTTAGATTGTGGAATACTGTGCCCCGGGAACCTGACTGAGCCTTGGTTCTGGAACCCTGTGGATTGGGAACATGACTGAGGTTTTATTCTAGAACCCTGTAGCCTGGAAACATAACTGAGGATTGATTCTCGAACCCTGTGGCCTGGGAACATGACATCGGTGGATTCTAGAACCCTGTGGCCTGGGAACATGTCTGAGGTTTGATGGTGGAAACCTGTGGCTTGGCAACATGACTAAGGTTTGATTCTGGAAGACTGTGGCCAGGAAGCAAGATATCTGGTTGATTCTGGAAACTTGTGTCCTGGGAACATGACTGAGGTTTGTTTCTGGAAGCCTGTGCCCTGGGAACATGACTGAGGTTTGATTCTGGACACCTGTGTCCTGGGAACATGACTGAGGTTTGATGGTTGAAACCTGTGGCCCGCGCACATGACTCAGGTTTGATTCTGGAACCATGTGTCCTGGGAACATGACTGAGGTTTGATTTTGGAAACCTTTGGCCTGGGAAAATGACTGAGGTTTCATTGTGGAAACATGTGGCCTGGGATCATGACTGAGGTTTGATGGTGGAACACTCTGGCCTGGCAAAATGACTGAGGCTTGATTCTGGAACCCTGTGGCCCGGGAACATGAGAACGGTTTGATTCTGGAACCCTGTGGCCTTTAACATGACATCGGTGGATTCTGGAACCCTGTGGCCTGGGAACATGAGAACGGTTTGATTCTGGAACCCTGTGGCCTGGGAACATGAGTGAGGATTGATGGTGGAACCCTGTGGCCTGGCAACATGACTGAGGTTTGATACTGGAAGACTGTGGCCAGGAAACATGATATCGGGTTGATTCTGGAAACTTCTGTCCTGGGAACAAGACTGAGGTTTGATTCTGGAACCCTGTGTCCTGGGAATATGACAAAGGTTTGTTGCTGGAAGCCTGTTCCCTGGGTACATGACTGAGGTTTGATTCTGGACACCTGTGTCCTGGGAACATGACTGAGGTTTGATGGTTGAAACCTGTGGCCCGAGCACATGACTCAGGTTTGATTCTGGAACCATGTGTCCTGGGAACATGACTGAGGTTTGAGTTTGGAAACCTTTGGCCTGGGAAAATGACTGAGGTTTCATTGTGGAAACATGTGGCCTGGGATCATGACTGAGGTTTGATGGTGGAACACTCTGGCCTGGCAAAATGACTGAGGCTTGATTCTGGAACCCTGTGGCCTGGGAACATGAGAACGGTTTGATTCTGGAACCCTGTGGCCTGGGAACATGAGTGAGGATTGATGGTGGAACCCTGTGGCCTGGCAACATGACTGAGGTTTGATACTGGAAGACTGTGGCCAGGAAACATGATATCGGGTTGATTCTGGAAACTTCTGTCCTGGGAACAAGACTGAGGTTTGATTCTGGAACCCTGTGTCCTGGGAATATGACAAAGGTTTGTTGCTGGAAGCCTGTTCCCTGGGTACATGACTGAGTTTTGATTCTGGACACCTGTGTCCTGGGAACATGAGTGATGTTTGATTGTTGAAACCTGTGGCCTGCGAACATGACTCAGGTTTGATTCTGGAACCATGTGTCCTGGGAATATGACTGAGGTTTGATTCTGGAAACCTTTGGCCTGAGAAAATGACTGAGGTTTCATTGTGGAAACATGTGGCCTGGGATCATGACTGAGGTTTGATGGTGGAACACTATGGCCTGGCAAAATGACTGAGGCTTGATTCTGGAACCCTGTGGCCCGGGAACGTGACTGAGGTTTGATGGCAGAAACCTGTGGCCTGGCAACATGACTGACGTTTGATTCTGGATCCCTGTGGCCTGGGAACATGACTGAGGCGTGATTCTGGAAAACTGTGGCCTGGGAACATGACAACTGTTTAGATTGTGGAATACTGTGCCCCGGGAACTTGACTGAGCCTTGGTTCTGAAACCCTGTGGACTGGGAACATGACTGAGGTTTTATTCTGGAAACCTGTAGCCTGGGAACATAACTGAGGATTGATTCTGGAACCCTGTGGCCTGGGAACATGATACCGGTGGATTCTGGAACCCTGGGGACTGGGCATGTGACATCTGTTTAGATTGTGGAATACTGTGGCCCGGGAACCTGGCTGAGCCTTGGTTCTGGAACCCTGTGGATTGGGAACATGACTGAGGTTTTATTCTAGAACCCTGTAGCCTGGAAACATAACTGAGGATTGATTCTCGAACCCTGTGGCCTGGGAACATGACATCGGTGGATTCTAGAACCCTGTGGCCTGGGAACATGTCTGAGGTTTGATGGTGGAAACCTGTGGCTTGGCAACATGACTAAGGTTTGATTCTGGAAGACTGTGGGCAGGAAGCATGATATCTGGTTGATTCTGGAAACTTGTGTCCTGGGAACATGACTGAGGTTTGTTTCTGGAAGCCTGTGCCCTGGGAACATGACTGAGGTTTGATTCTGGACACCTGTGTCCTGGGAACATGACTGAGGTTTGATGGTTGAAACCTGTGGCCCGCGCACATGACTCAGGTTTGATTCTGGAACCATGTGTCCTGGGAACATGACTGAGGTTTGATTTTGGAAACCTTTGGCCTGGGAAAATGACTGAGGTTTCATTGTGGAAACATGTGGCCTGGGATCATGACTGAGGTTTGATGGTGGAACACTCTGGCCTGGCAAAATGACTGAGGCTTGATTCTGGAACCCTGTGGCCCGGGAACATGAGAACGGTTTGATTCTGGAACCCTGTGGCCTTTAACATGACATCGGTGGATTCTGGAAACCTGTGGCCTGGGAACATGAGAACGGTTTGATTCTGGAACCCTGTGGCCTGGGAACATGAGTGAGGATTGATGGTGGAACCCTGTGGCCTGGCAACATGACTGAGGTTTGATACTGGAAGACTGTGGCCAGGAAACATGATATCGGGTTGATTCTGGAAACTTCTGTCCTGGGAACAAGACTGAGGTTTGATTCTGGAACCCTGTGTCCTGGGAATATGACAAAGTTTTGTTGCTGGAAGCCTGTTCCCTAGGTACATGACTGAGGTTTGATTCTGGACACCTGTGTCCTGGGAACATGAGTGATGTTTGATTGTTGAAACCTGTGGCCTGCGAACATGACTCAGGTTTGATTCTGGAACCATGTGTACTGGGAATATGACTGAGGTTTGATTCTGGAAACCTTTGGCCTGAGAAAATGACTGAGGTTTCATTGTGGAAACATGTGGCCTGGGATCATGAATGAGGTTTGATGTTGGAACACTCTGGCTTGGCAAAATGACTGAGGCTTGATTCTGGAACCCTGTGGCCCGGGAACGTGACTGAGGTTTGATGGCAGAAACCTGTGGCCTGGCAACATGACTGACATTTGATTCTGGATCCCTGTGGCCTGGGAACATGACTGAGGCGTGATTCTGGAAAACTGTGGCCTGGGAACATGACATCTGTTTAGATTGTGGAATACTGTGCCCCGGGAACCTGACTGAGCCTTGGTTCTGAAACCCTGTGGTTTGGGAACATGACTGAGGTTTTATTCTGGAACCCTGTAGCCTGGGAACATAACTGAGGATTGATTCTGGAACCCTGTGGCCTGGGAACATGATACCGGTGGATTCTGGAACCCTGGGGACTGGGCATGTGACATCTGTTTAGATTGTGGAATACTGTGGCCCGGGAACCTGGCTGAGCCTTGGTTCTGGAACCCTGTGGATTGGGAACATGACTGAGGTTTTATTCTAGAACCCTGTAGCCTGGAAACATAACTGAGGATTGATTCTCGAATCCTGTGGCCTGGGAACATGACATCGGTGGATTCTAGAACCCTGTAGCCTGGGAACATGTCTGAGGTTTGATGGTGGAAACCTGTGGCTTGGCAACATGACTAAGGTTTGATTCTGGAAGACTGTGGCCAGGAAGCATGATATCTGGTTGATTCTGGAAACTTGTGTCCTGGGAACATGACTGAGGTTTGTTTCTGGAAGCCTGTGCCCTGGGAACATGACTGAGGTTTGATTCTGGACACCTGTGTCCTGGGAACATGACTGAGGTTTGATGGTTGAAACCTGTGGCCCGCGCACATGACTCAGGTTTGATTCTGGAACCATGTGTCCTGGGAACATGACTGAGGTTTGATTTTGGAAACCTTTGGCCTGGGAAAATGACTGAGGTTTCATTGTGGAAACATGTGGCCTGGGATCATGACTGAGGTTTGATGGTGGAACACTCTGGCCTGGCAAAATGACTGAGGCTTGATTCTGGAACCCTGTGGCCCGGGAACATGAGAACGGTTTGATTCTGGAACCCTGTGGCCTTTAACATGACATCGGTGGATTCTGGAACCCTGTGGCCTGGGAACATGAGAACGGTTTGATTCTGGAACCCTGTGGCCTGGGAACATGAGTGAGGATTGATGGTGGAACCCTGTGGCCTGGCAACATGACTGAGGTTTGATACTGGAAGACTGTGGCCAGGAAACATGATATCGGGTTGATTCTGGAAACTTCTGTCCTGGGAACAAGACTGAGGTTTGATTCTGGAACCCTGTGTCCTGGGAATATGACAAAGGTTTGTTGCTGGAAGCCTGTTCCCTGGGTACATGACTGAGGTTTGATTCTGGACACCTGTGTCCTGGGAACATGAGTGATGTTTGATTGTTGAAACCTGTGGCCTGCGAACATGACTCAGGTTTGATTCTGGAACCATGTGTCCTGGGAATATGACTGAGGTTTGATTCTGGAAACCTTTGGCCTGAGAAAATGACTGAGGTTTCATTGTGGAAACATGTGGCCTGGGATCATGACTGAGGTTTGATGGTGGAACACTCTGGCCTGGCAAAATGACTGAGGCTTGATTCTGGAACCCTGTGGCCCGGGAACGTGACTGAGGTTTGATGGCAGAAACCTGTGGCCTGGCAACATGACTGACGTTTGATTCTGGATCCCTGTGGCCTGGGAACATGACTGAGGCGTGATTCTGGAAAACTGTGGCCTGGGAACATGACAACTGTTTAGATTGTGGAATACTGTGCCCCGGGAACTTGACTGAGCCTTGGTTCTGAAACCCTGTGGACTGGGAACATGACTGAGGTTTTATTCTGGAACCCTGTAGCCTGGGAACATAACTGAGGATTGATTCTGGAACCCTGTGGCCTGGGAACATGATACCGGTGGATTCTGGAACCCTGGGGACTGGGCATGTGACATCTGTTTAGATTGTGGAATACTGTGGCCCGGGAACCTGGCTGAGCCTTGGTTCTGGAACCCTGTGGATTGGGAACATGACTGAGGTTTTATTCTAGAACCCTGTAGCCTGGAAACATAACTGAGGATTGATTCTCGAACCCTGTGGCCTGGGAACATGACATCGGTGGATTCTAGAACCCTGTGGCCTGGGAACATGTCTGAGGTTTGATGGTGGAAACCTGTGGCTTGGCAACATGACTAAGGTTTGATTCTGGAAGACTGTGGGCAGGAAGCATGATATCTGGTTGATTCTGGAAACTTGTGTCCTGGGAACATGACTGAGGTTTGTTTCTGGAAGCCTGTGCCCTGGGAACATGACTGAGGTTTGATTCTGGACACCTGTGTCCTGGGAACATGACTGAGGTTTGATGGTTGAAACCTGTGGCCCGCGCACATGACTCAGGTTTGATTCTGGAACCATGTGTCCTGGGAACATGACTGAGGTTTGATTTTGGAAACCTTTGGCCTGGGAAAATGACTGAGGTTTCATTGTGGAAACATGTGGCCTGGGATCATGACTGAGGTTTGATGGTGGAACACTCTGGCCTGGCAAAATGACTGAGGCTTGATTCTGGAACCCTGTGGCCCGGGAACATGAGAACGGTTTGATTCTGGAACCCTGTGGCCTTTAACATGACATCGGTGGATTCTGGAAACCTGTGGCCTGGGAACATGAGAACGGTTTGATTCTGGAACCCTGTGGCCTGGGAACATGAGTGAGGATTGATGGTGGAACCCTGTGGCCTGGCAACATGACTGAGGTTTGATACTGGAAGACTGTGGCCAGGAAACATGATATCGGGTTGATTCTGGAAACTTCTGTCCTGGGAACAAGACTGAGGTTTGATTCTGGAACCCTGTGTCCTGGGAATATGACAAAGTTTTGTTGCTGGAAGCCTGTTCCCTAGGTACATGACTGAGGTTTGATTCTGGACACCTGTGTCCTGGGAACATGAGTGATGTTTGATTGTTGAAACCTGTGGCCTGCGAACATGACTCAGGTTTGATTCTGGAACCATGTGTACTGGGAATATGACTGAGGTTTGATTCTGGAAACCTTTGGCCTGAGAAAATGACTGAGGTTTCATTGTGGAAACATGTGGCCTGGGATCATGAATGAGGTTTGATGTTGGAACACTCTGGCTTGGCAAAATGACTGAGGCTTGATTCTGGAACCCTGTGGCCCGGGAACGTGACTGAGGTTTGATGGCAGAAACCTGTGGCCTGGCAACATGACTGACATTTGATTCTGGATCCCTGTGGCCTGGGAACATGACTGAGGCGTGATTCTGGAAAACTGTGGCCTGGGAACATGACATCTGTTTAGATTGTGGAATACTGTGCCCCGGGAACCTGACTGAGCCTTGGTTCTGAAACCCTGTGGTTTGGGAACATGACTGAGGTTTTATTCTGGAACCCTGTAGCCTGGGAACATAACTGAGGATTGATTCTGGAACCCTGTGGCCTGGGAACATGATACCGGTGGATTCTGGAACCCTGGGGACTGGGCATGTGACATCTGTTTAGATTGTGGAATACTGTGGCCCGGGAACCTGGCTGAGCCTTGGTTCTGGAACCCTGTGGATTGGGAACATGACTGAGGTTTTATTCTAGAACCCTGTAGCCTGGAAACATAACTGAGGATTGATTCTCGAATCCTGTGGCCTGGGAACATGACATCGGTGGATTCTAGAACCCTGTAGCCTGGGAACATGTCTGAGGTTTGATGGTGGAAACCTGTGGCTTGGCAACATGACTAAGGTTTGATTCTGGAAGACTGTGGCCAGGAAGCATGATATCTGGTTGATTCTGGAAACTTGTGTCCTGGGAACATGACTGAGGTTTGTTTCTGGAAGCCTGTGCCCTGGGAACATGACTGAGGTTTGATTCTGGACACCTGTGTCCTGGGAACATGACTGAGGTTTGATGGTTGAAACCTGTGGCCCGCGCACATGACTCAGGTTTGATTCTGGAACCATGTGTCCTGGGAACATGACTGAGGTTTGATTTTGGAAACCTTTGGCCTGGGAAAATGACTGAGGTTTCATTGTGGAAACATGTGGCCTGGGATCATGACTGAGGTTTGATGGTGGAACACTCTGGCCTGGCAAAATGACTGAGGCTTGATTCTGGAACCCTGTGGCCCGGGAACATGAGAACGGTTTGATTCTGGAACCCTGTGGCCTTTAACATGACATCGGTGGATTCTGGAACCCTGTGGCCTGGGAACATGAGAACGGTTTGATTCTGGAACCCTGTGGCCTGGGAACATGAGTGAGGATTGATGGTGGAACCCTGTGGCCTGGCAACATGACTGAGGTTTGATACTGGAAGACTGTGGCCAGGAAACATGATATCGGGTTGATTCTGGAAACTTCTGTCCTGGGAACAAGACTGAGGTTTGATTCTGGAACCCTGTGTCCTGGGAATATGACAAAGGTTTGTTGCTGGAAGCCTGTTCCCTGGGTACATGACTGAGGTTTGATTCTGGACACCTGTGTCCTGGGAACATGACTGAGGTTTGATGGTTGAAATCTGTGGCCCGAGCACATGACTCAGGTTTGATTCTGGAACCATGTGTCCTGGGAACATGACTGAGGTTTGAGTTTGGAAACCTTTGGCCTGGGAAAATGACTGAGGTTTCATTGTGGAAACATGTGGCCTGGGATCATGACTGAGGTTTGATGGTGGAACACTCTGGCCTGGCAAAATGACTGAGGCTTTATTCTGGAACCCTGTGGCCTGGGAACATGAGAACGGTTTGATTCTGGAACCCTGTGGCCTGGGAACATGAGTGAGGATTGATGGTGGAACCCTGTGGCCTGGCAACATGACTGAGGTTTGATACTGGAAGACTGTGGCCAGGAAACATGATATCGGGTTGATTCTGGAAACTTCTGTCCTGGGAACAAGACTGAGGTTTGATTCTGGAACCCTGTGTCCTGGGAATATGACAAAGGTTTGTTGCTGGAAGCCTGTTCCCTGGGTACATGACTGAGGTTTGATTCTGGACACCTGTGTCCTGGGAACATGAGTGATGTTTGATTGTTGAAACCTGTGGCCTGCGAACATGACTCAGGTTTGATTCTGGAACCATGTGTCCTGGGAATATGACTGAGGTTTGATTCTGGAAACCTTTGGCCTGAGAAAATGACTGAGGTTTCATTGTGGAAACATGTGGCCTGGGATCATGACTGAGGTTTGATGGTGGAACACTCTGGCCTGGCAAAATGACTGAGGCTTGATTCTGGAACCCTGTGGCCCGGGAACGTGACTGAGGTTTGATGGCAGAAACCTGTGGCCTGGCAACATGACTGACGTTTGATTCTGGATCCCTGTGGCCTGGGAACATGACTGAGGCGTGATTCTGGAAAACTGTGGCCTGGGAACATGACATCTGTTTAGATTGTGGAATACTGTGCCCCGGGAACTTGACTGAGCCTTGGTTCTGAAACCCTGTGGACTGGGAACATGACTGAGGTTTTATTCTGGGACCCTGTAGCCTGGGAACATAACTGAGGATTGATTCTGGAACCCTGTGGCCTGGGAACATGATACCGGTGGATTCTGGAACCCTGGGGACTGGGCATGTGACATCTGTTTAGATTGTGGAATACTGTGCCCCGGGAACCTGGCTGAGCCTTGGTTCTGGAACCCTGTGGATTGGGAACATGACTGAGGTTTTATTCTAGAACCCTGTAGCCTGGAAACATAACTGAGGATTGATTCTCGAACCCTGTGGCCTGGGAACATGACATCGGTGGATTCTAGAACCCTGTGGCCTGGGAACATGTCTGAGGTTTGATGGTGGAAACCTGTGGCTTGGCAACATGACTAAGGTTTGATTCTGGAAGACTGTGGCCAGGAAGCATGATATCTGGTTGATTCTGGAAACTTGTGTCCTGGGAACATGACTGAGGTTTGTTTCTGGAAGCCTGTGCCCTGGGAACATGACTGAGGTTTGATTCTGGACACCTGTGTCCTGGGAACATGACTGAGGTTTGATGGTTGAAACCTGTGGCCCGCGCACATGACTCAGGTTTGATTCTGGAACCATGTGTCCTGGGAACATGACTGAGGTTTGATTTTGGAAACCTTTGGCCTGGGAAAATGACTGAGGTTTCATTGTGGAAACATGTGGCCTGGGATCATGACTGAGGTTTGATGGTGGAACACTCTGGCCTGGCAAAATGACTGAGGCTTGATTCTGGAACCCTGTGGCCCGGGAACATGAGAACGGTTTGATTCTGGAACCCTGTGGCCTTTAACATGACATCGGTGGATTCTGGAACCCTGTGGCCTGGGAACATGAGAACGGTTTGATTCTGGAACCCTGTGGCCTGGGAACATGAGTGAGGATTGATGGTGGAACCCTGTGGCCTGGCAACATGACTGAGGTTTGATACTGGAAGACTGTGGCCAGGAAACATGATATCGGGTTGATTCTGGAAACTTCTGTCCTGGGAACAAGACTGAGGTTTGATTCTGGAACCCTGTGTCCTGGGAATATGACAAAGGTTTGTTGCTGGAAGCCTGTTCCCTTTGTACATGACTGAGGTTTGATTCTGGACACCTGTGTCCTGGGAACATGAGTGATGTTTGATTGTTGAAACCTGTGGCCTGCGAACATGACTCAGGTTTGATTCTGGAACCATGTGTCCTGGGAATATGACTGAGGTTTGATTCTGGAAACCTTTGGCCTGAGAAAAAGACTGAGGTTTCATTGTGGAAACATGTGGCCTGGGATCATGACTGAGGTTTGATGGTGGAACACTCTGGCCTGGCAAAATGACTGAGGCTTGATTCTGGAACCCTGTGGCCCGGGAACGTGACTGAGGTTTGATGGCAGAAACCTGTGGCCTGGCAACATGACTGACGTTTGATTCTGGATCCCTGTGGCCTGGGAACATGACTGAGGCGTGATTCTGGAAAACTGTGGCCTGGGAACATGACATCTGTTTAGATTGTGGAATACTGTGCCCCAGGAACTTGACTGAGCCTTGGTTCTGAAACCCTGTGGACTGGGAACATGACTGAGGTTTTATTCTGGAACCCTGTAGCCTGGGAACATAACTGAGGATTGATTCTGGAACCCTGTGGCCTGGGAACATGATACCGGTGGATTCTGGAACCCTGGGGACTGGGCATGTGACATCTGTTTAGATTGTGGAATACTGTGGCCCGGGAACCTGGCTGAGCCTTGGTTCTGGAACCCTGTGGATTGGGAACATGACTGAGGTTTTATTCTAGAACCCTGTAGCCTGGAAACATAACTGAGGATTGATTCTCGAACCCTGTGGCCTGGGAACATGACATCGGTGGATTCTAGAACCCTGTGGCCTGGGAACATGTCTGAGGTTTGATGGTGGAAACCTGTGGCTTGGCAACATGACTAAGGTTTGATTCTGGAAGGCTGTGGCCAGGAAGCATGATATCTGGTTGATTCTGGAAACTTGTGTCCTGGGAACATGACTGAGGTTTGTTTCTGGAAGCCTGTGCCCTGGGAACATGACTGAGGTTTGATTCTGGACACCTGTGTCCTGGGAACATGACTGAGGTTTGATGGTTGAAACCTGTGGCCCGCGCACATGACTCAGGTTTGATTCTGGAACCATGTGTCCTGGGAACATGACTGAGGTTTGATTTTGGAAACCTTTGGCCTGGGAAAATGACTGAGGTTTCATTGTGGAAACATGTGGCCTGGGATCATGACTGAGGTTTGATGGTGGAACACTCTGGCCTGGCAAAATGACTGAGGCTTGATTCTGGAACCCTGTGGCCCGTGAACATGAGAACGGTTTGATTCTGGAACCCTGTGGCCTTTAACATGACATCGGTGGATTCTGGAAACCTGTGGCCTGGAAACATGAGAACGGTTTGATTCTGGAACCCTGTGGCCTGGGAACATGAGTGAAGATTGATGGTGGAACCCTGTGGCCTGGCAACATGACTGAGGTTTGATACTGGAAGACTGTGGCCAGGAAACATGATATCGGGTTGATTCTGGAAACTTCTGTCCTGGGAACAAGACTGAGGTTTGATTCTGGAACCCTGTGTCCTGGGAATATGACAAAGGTTTGTTGCTGGAAGCCTGTTCCATTTGTACATGACTGAGGTTTGATTCTGGACACCTGTGTCCTGGGAACATGAGTGATGTTTGATTGTTGAAACCTGTGGCCTGCGAACATGACTCAGGTTTGATTCTGGAACCATGTGTCCTGGGAATATGACTGAGGTTTGATTCTGGAAACCTTTGGCCTGAGAAAAAGACTGAGGTTTCATTGTGGAAACATGTGGCCTGGGATCATGACTGAGGTTTGATGGTGGAACACTCTGGCCTGGCAAAATGACTGAGGCTTGATTCTGGAACCCTGTGGCCCGGGAACGTGACTGAGGTTTGATGGCAGAAACCTGTGGCCTGGCAACATGACTGACGTTTGATTCTGGATCCCTGTGGCCTGGGAACATGACTGAGGCGTGATTCTGGAAAACTGTGGCCTGGGAACATGACATCTGTTTAGATTGTGGAATACTGTGCCCCAGGAACTTGACTGAGCCTTGGTTCTGAAACCCTGTGGACTGGGAACATGACTGAGGTTTTATTCTGGAACCCTGTAGCCTGGGAACATAACTGAGGATTGATTCTGGAACCCTGTGGCCTGGGAACATGATACCGGTGGATTCTGGAACCCTGGGGACTGGGCATGTGACATCTGTTTAGATTGTGGAATACTGTGGCCCGGGAACCTGGCTGAGCCTTGGTTCTGGAACCCTGTGGATTGGGAACATGACTGAGGTTTTATTCTAGAACCCTGTAGCCTGGAAACATAACTGAGGATTGATTCTCGAACCCTGTGGCCTGGGAACATGACATCGGTGGATTCTAGAACCCTGTGGCCTGGGAACATGTCTGAGGTTTGATGGTGGAAACCTGTGGCTTGGCAACATGACTAAGGTTTGATTCTGGAAGGCTGTGGCCAGGAAGCATGATATCTGGTTGATTCTGGAAACTTGTGTCCTGGGAACATGACTGAGGTTTGTTTCTGGAAGCCTGTGCCCTGGGAACATGACTGAGGTTTGATTCTGGACACCTGTGTCCTGGGAACATGACTGAGGTTTGATGGTTGAAACCTGTGGCCCGCGCACATGACTCAGGTTTGATTCTGGAACCATGTGTCCTGGGAACATGACTGAGGTTTGATTTTGGAAACCTTTGGCCTGGGAAAATGACTGAGGTTTCATTGTGGAAACATGTGGCCTGGGATCATGACTGAGGTTTGATGGTGGAACACTCTGGCCTGGCAAAATGACTGAGGCTTGATTCTGGAACCCTGTGGCCCGTGAACATGAGAACGGTTTGATTCTGGAACCCTGTGGCCTTTAACATGACATCGGTGGATTCTGGAAACCTGTGGCCTGGAAACATGAGAACGGTTTGATTCTGGAACCCTGTGGCCTGGGAACATGAGTGAGGATTGATGGTGGAACCCTGTGCCCTGGCAACATGACTGAGGTTTGATACTGGAAGACTGTGGCCAGGAAACATGATATCGGGTTGATTCTGGAAACTTCTGTCCTGCGAACAAGACTGAGGTTTGATTCTGGAACCCTGTGTCCTGGGAATATGACAAAGGTTTGTTGCTGGAAGCCTGTTCCCTGGGTACATGACTGAGGTTTGATTCTGGACACCTGTGTCCTGGGAACATGAGTGATGTTTGATTGTTGAAACCTGTGGCCTGCGAACATGACTCAGGTTTGATTCTGGAACCCTGTGTCCTGGGAATATGACTGAGGTTTGATTCTGGAAACCTTTGGCCTGAGAAAATGACTGAGGTTTCATTGTGGAAACATGTGGCCTGGGATCATGACTGAGGTTTGATGGTGGAACACTCTGGCCTGGCAAAATGACTGAGGCTTGATTCTGGAACCCTGTGGCCCGGGAACGTGACTGAGGTTTGATGGCAGAAACCTGTGGCCTGGCAACATGACTGACGTTTGATTCTGGATCCCTGTGGCCTGGGAGCATGACTGAGGCGTGATTCTGGAAAACTGTGGCCTGGGAACATGACATCTGTTTAGATTGTGGAATACTGTGCCCCGGGAACCTGACTGAGCCTTGGTTCTGAAACCCTGTGGACTGGGAACATGACTGAGGTTTTATTCTGGAACCCTGTAGCTTGGGAACATAACTGAGGATTGATTCTGGAACCCTGTGGCCTGGGAACATGATACCGGTGGATTCTGGAACCCTGGGGACTGGGCATGTGACATCTGTTTAGATTGTGGAATACTGTTCCCCGGGAACATGACTGAGCCTTGGTTCTGGAACCCTGTGGATTGGGAACATGACTGAGGTTTTATTCTAAAACCCTATAGCCTGGAAACATAACTGAGGATTGATTCTCGAACCCTGTGGCCTGGGAACATGACATCGGTGGATTCTAGAACCCTGTGGCCTGGGAACATGTCTGAGGTTTGATGGTGGAAACCTGTGGCTTGGCAACATGACTAAGGTTTGATTCTGGAAGACTGTGGCCAGGAAGCATGATATCTGGTTGATTCTGGAAACTTGTGTCCTGGGAACATGACTGAGGTTTGTTTCTGGAAGCCTGTGCCCTGGGAACATGACTGAGGTTTGATTCTGGACACCTGTGTCCTGGGAACATGACTGAGGTTTGATGGTTGAAACCTGTGGCCCGCGCACATGACTCAGGTTTGATTCTGGAACCATGTGTCCTGGGAACATGACTGAGGTTTGATTTTGGAAACCTTTGGCCTGGGAAAATGACTGAGGTTTCATTGTGGAAACATGTGGCCTGGGATCATGACTGAGGTTTGATGGTGGAACACTCTGGCCTGGCAAAATGACTGAGGCTTGATTCTGGAACCCTGTGGCCCGGGAACATGAGAACGGTTTGATTCTGGAACCCTGTGGCCTTTAACATGACATCGGTGGATTCTGGAAACCTGTGGCCTGGGAACATGAGAACGGTTTGATTCTGGAACCCTGTGGCCTGGGAACATGAGTGAGGATTGATGGTGGAACCCTGTGGCCTGGCAACATGACTGAGGTTTGATACTGGAAGACTGTGGCCAGGAAACATGATATCGGGTTGATTCTGGAAATTTCTGTCCTGGGAACAAGACTGAGGTTTGATTCTGGAACCCTGTGTCCTGGGAATATGACAAAGGTTTGTTGCTGGAAGCCTGTTCCCTGGGTACATGACTGAGGTTTGATTCTGGACACCTGTGTCCTGGGAACATGAGTGATGTTTGATTGTTGAAACCTGTGGCCTGCGAACATGACTCAGGTTTGATTCTGGAACCATGTGTCCTGGGAATATGACTGAGGTTTGATTCTGGAAACCTTTGGCCTGAGAAAAAGACTGAGGTTTCATTGTGGAAACATGTGGCCTGGGATCATGACTGAGGTTTGATGGTGGAACACTCTGGCCTGGCAAAATGACTGAGGCTTGATTCTGGAACCCTGTGGCCCGGGAACGTGACTGAGGTTTGATGGCAGAAACCTGTGGCCTGGCAACATGACTGACGTTTGATTCTGGATCCCTGTGGCCTGGGAACATGACTGAGGCGTGATTCTGGAAAACTTTGGCCTGGGAACATGACATCTGTTTAGATTGTGGAATACTGTGCCCCGGGAACTTGACTGAGCCTTGGTTCTGAAACCCTGTGGACTGGGAACATGACTGAGGTTTTATTCTGGAACCCTGTAGCCTGGGAACATAACTGAGGATTGATTCTGGAACCCTGTGGCCTGGGAACATGATACCGGTGGATTCTGGAACCCTGGGGACTGGGCATGTGACATCTGTTTAGATTGTGGAATACTGTGGCCCGGGAACCTGGCTGAGCCTTGGTTCTGTAACCCTGTGGATTGGGAACATGACTGAGGTATTATTCTAGAACCCTGTAGCCTGGAAACATAACTGAGGATTGATTCTCGAACCCTGTGGCCTGGGAACATGACATCGGTGGATTCTAGAACCCTGTGGCCTGGGAACATGTCTGAGGTTTGATGGTGGAAACCTGTGGCTTGGCAACATGACTAAGGTTTGATTCTGGAAGACTGTGGCCAGGAAGCATGATATCTGGTTGATTCTGGAAACTTGTGTCCTGGGAACATGACTGAGGTTTGTTTCTGGAAGCCTGTGCCCTGGGAACATGACTGAGGTTTGATTCTGGACACCTGTGTCCTGGGAACATGACTGAGGTTTGATGGTTGAAACCTGTGGCCCGCGCACATGACTCAGGTTTGATTCTGGAACCATGTGTCCTGGGAACATGACTGAGGTTTGATTTTGGAAACCTTTGGCCTGGGAAAATGACTGAGGTTTCATTGTGGAAACATGTGGCCTGGGATCATGACTGAGGTTTGATGGTGGAACACTCTGGCCTGGCAAAATGACTGAGGCTTGATTCTGGAACCCTGTGGCCCGGGAACATGAGAACGGTTTGATTCTGGAACCCTGTGGCCTTTAACATGACATCGGTGGATTCTGGAACCCTGTGGCCTGGGAACATGAGAACGGTTTGATTCTGGAACCCTGTGGCCTGGGAACATGAGTGAGGATTGATGGTGGAACCCTGTGGCCTGGCAACATGACTGAGGTTTGATACTGGAAGACTGTGGCCAGGAAACATGATATCGGGTTGATTCTGGAAACTTCTGTCCTGGGAACAAGACTGAGGTTTGATTCTGGAACCCTGTGTCCTGGGAATATGACAAAGGTTTGTTGCTGGAAGCCTGTTCCCTGGGTACATGACTGAGGTTTGATTCTGGACACCTGTGTCCTGGGAACATGAGTGATGTTTGATTGTTGAAACCTGTGGCCTGCGAACATGACTCAGGTTTGATTCTGGAACCATGTGTCCTGGGAATATGACTGAGGTTTGATTCTGGAAACCTTTGGCCTGAGAAAAAGACTGAGGTTTCATTGTGGAAACATGTGGCCTGGGATCATGACTGAGGTTTGATGGTGGAACACTCTGGCCTGGCAAAATGACTGAGGCTTGATTCTGGAACCCTGTGGCCCGGGAACGTGACTGAGGTTTGATGGCAGAAACCTGTGGCCTGGCAACATGACTGACGTTTGATTCTGGATCCCTGTGGCCTGGGAACATGACTGAGGCGTGATTCTGGAAAACTGTGGCCTGGGAACATGACATCTGTTTAGATTGTGGAATACTGTGCCCCGGGAACCTGACTGAGCCTTGGTTCTGAAACCCTGTGGACTGGGAACATGACTGAGGTTTTATTCTGGAACCCTGTAGCCTGGGAACATAACTGAGGATTGATTCTGGAACCCTGTGGCCTGGGAACATGATACCGGTGGATTCTGGAACCCTGGGGACTGGGCATGTGACATCTGTTTAGATTGTGGAATACTGTGGCCCGGGAACCTGGCTGAGCCTTGGTTCTGGAACCCTGTGGATTGGGAACATGACTGAGGTTTTATTCTAGAACCCTGTAGCCTGGAAACATAACTGAGGATTGATTCTCGAACCCTGTGGCCTGGGAACATGACATCGGTGGATTCTAGAACCCTGTGGCCTGGGAACATGTCTGAGGTTTGATGGTGGAAACCTGTGGCTTGGCAACATGACTAAGGTTTGATTCTGGAAGGCTGTGGCCAGGAAGCATGATATCTGGTTGATTCTGGAAACTTGTGTCCTGGGAACATGACTGAGGTTTGTTTCTGGAAGCCTGTGCCCTGGGAACATGACTGAGGTTTGATTCTGGACACCTGTGTTCTGGGAACATGACTGAGGTTTGATGGTTGAAACCTGTGGCCCGCGCACATGACTCAGGTTTGATTCTGGAACCATGTGTCCTGGGAACATGACTGAGGTTTGATTTTGGAAACCTTTGGCCTGGGAAAATGACTGAGGTTTCATTGTGGAAACATGTGGCCTGGGATCATGACTGAGGTTTGATGGTGGAACACTCTGGCCTGGCAAAATGACTGAGGCTTGATTCTGGAACCCTGTGGCCCGGGAACATGAGAACGGTTTGATTCTGGAATCCTGTGGCCTTTAACATGACATCGGTGGATTCTGGAAACCTGTGGCCTGGAAACATGAGAACGGTTTGATTCTGGAACCCTGTGGCCTGGGAACATGAGTGAGGATTGATGGTGGAACCCTGTGGCCTGGCAACATGACTGAGGTTTGATACTGGAAGACTGTGGCCAGGAAACATGATATCGGGTTGATTCTGGAAACTTCTGTCCTGCGAACAAGACTGAGGTTTGATTCTGGAACCCTGTGTCCTGGGAATATGACAAAGGTTTGTTGCTGGAAGCCTGTTCCCTGGGTACATGACTGAGGTTTGATTCTGGACACCTGTGTCCTGGGAACATGAGTGATGTTTGATTGTTGAAACCTGTGGCCTGCGAACATGACTCAGGTTTGATTCTGGAACCATGTGTCCTGGGAATATGACTGAGGTTTGATTCTGGAAACCTTTGGCCTGAGAAAATGACTGAGGTTTCATTGTGGAAACATGTGGCCTGGGATCATGACTGAGGTTTGATGGTGGAACACTCTGGCCTGGCAAAATGACTGAGGCTTGATTCTGGAACCCTGTGGCCCGGGAACGTGACTGAGGTTTGATGGCAGAAACCTGTGGCCTGGCAACATGACTGACGTTTGATTCTGGATCCCTGTTGCCTGGGAGCATGACTGAGGCGTGATTCTGGAAAACTGTGGCCTGGGAACATGACATCTGTTTAGATTGTGGAATAATGTGCCCCGGGAACCTGACTGAGCCTTGGTTCTGAAACCCTGTGGACTGGGAACATGACTGAGGTTTTATTCTGGAACCCTGTAGCTTGGGAACATAACTGAGGATTGATTCTGGAACCCTGTGGCCTGGGAACATGATACCGGTGGATTCTGGAACCCTGGGGACTGGGCATGTGACATCTGTTTAGATTGTGGAATACTGTTCCCCGGGAACATGACTGAGCCTTGGTTCTGGAACCCTGTGGATTGGGAACATGACTGAGGTTTTATTCTAAAACCCTGTAGCCTGGAAACATAACTGAGGATTGATTCTCGAACCCTGTGGCCTGGGAACATGACATCGGTGGATTGTAGAACCCTGTGGCCTGGGAACATGTCTGAGGGTTGATGGTGGAAACCTGTGGCTTGGCAACATGACTAAGGTTTGATTCTGGAAGACTGTGGCCAGGAAGCATGATATCTGGTTGATTCTGGAAACTTGTGTCCTGGGAACATGACTGAGGTTTGTTTCTGGAAGCCTGTGCCCTGGGAACATGACTGAGGTTTGATTCTGGACACCTGTGTCCTGGGAACATGACTGAGGTTTGATGGTTGAAACCTGTGGCCCGCGCACATGACTCAGGTTTGATTCTGGAACCATGTGTCCTGGGAACATGACTGAGGTTTGATTTTGGAAACCTTTGGCCTGGGAAAATGACTGAGGTTTCATTGTGGAAACATGTGGCCTGGGATCATGACTGAGGTTTGATGGTGGAACACTCTGGCTTGGCAAAATGACTGAGGCTTGATTCTGGAACCCTGTGGCCCGGGAACATGAGAACGGTTTGATTCTGGAACCCTGTGGCCTTTAACATGACATCGGTGGATTCTGGAAACCTGTGGCCTGGGAACATGAGAACGGTTTGATTCTGGAACCCTGTGGCCTGGGAACATGAGTGAGGATTGATGGTGGAACCCTGTGGCCTGGCAACATGACTGAGGTTTGATACTGGAAGACTGTGGCCAGGAAACATGATATCGGGTTGATTCTGGAAACTTCTGTCCTGGGAACAAGACTGAGGTTTGATTCTGGAACCCTGTGTCCTGGGAATATGACAAAGGTTTGTTGCTGGAAGCCTGTTCCCTGGGTACATGACTGAGGTTTGATTCTGGACACCTGTGTCCTGGGAACATGAGTGATGTTTGATTGTTGAAACCTGTGGCCTGCGAACATGACTCAGGTTTGATTCTGGAACCATGTGTCCTGGGAATATGACTGAGGTTTGATTCTGGAAACCTTTGGCCTGAGAAAATGACTGAGGTTTCATTGTGGAAACATGTGGCCTGGGATCATGACTGAGGTTTGATGGTGGAACACTCTGGCCTGGCAAAATGACTGAGGCTTGATTCTGGAACCCTGTGGCCCGGGAACGTGACTGAGGTTTGATGGCAGAAACCTGTGGCCTGGCAACATGACTGACGTTTGATTCTGGATCCCTGTGGCCTGGGAACATGACTGAGGCGTGATTCTGGAAAACTTTGGCCTGGGAACATGACATCTGTTTAGATTGTGGAATACTGTGCCCCGGGAACCTGACTGAGCCTTGGTTCTGAAACCCTGTGGACTGGGAACATGACTGAGGTTTTATTCTGGAACCCTGTAGCCTGGGAACATAACTGAGGATTGATTCTGGAACCCTGTGGCCTGGGAACATGATACCGGTGGATTCTGGAACCCTGGGGACTGGGCATGTGACATCTGTTTAGATTGTGGAATACTGTGCCCCGGGAACTTGACTGAGCCTTGGTTCTGGAACCCTGTGGATTGGGAACATGACTGAGGTTTTATTCTAGAACCCTGTAGCCTGGAAACATAACTGAGGATTGATTCTCGAACCCTGTGGCCTGGGAACATGACATCGGTGGATTCTAGAACCCTGTGGCCTGGGAACATGTCTGAGGTTTGATGGTGGAAACCTGTGGCTTGGCAACATGACTAAGGTTTGATTCTGGAAGACTGTGGGCAGGAAGCATGATATCTGGTTGATTCTGGAAACTTGTGTCCTGGGAACATGACTGAGGTTTGTTTCTGGAAGCCTGTGCCCTGGGAACATGACTGAGGTTTGATTCTGGACACCTGTGTCCTGGGAACATGACTGAGGTTTGATGGTTGAAACCTGTGGCCCGCACACATGACTCAGGTTTGATTCTGGAACCATGTGTCCTGGGAACATGACTGAGGTTTGATTTTGGAAACCTTTGGCCTGGGAAAATGACTGAGGTTTCATTGTGGAAACATGTGGCCTGGGATCATGACTGAGGTTTGATGGTGGAACACTCTGGCCTGGCAAAATGACTGAGGCTTGATTCTGGAACCCTGTGGCCCGGGAACATGAGAACGGTTTGATTCTGGAACGCTGTGGCCTTTAACATGACATCGGTGGATTCTGGAACCCTGTGGCCTGGGAACATGAGAACGGTTTGATTCTGGAACCCTGTGGCCTGGGAACATGAGTGAGGATTGATGGTGGAACCCTGTGGCCTGGCAACATGACTGAGGTTTGATACTGGAAGACTGTGGCCAGGAAACATGATATCGGGTTGATTCTGGAAACTTCTGTCCTGGGAACAAGACTGAGGTTTGATTCTGGAACCCTGTGTCCTGGGAATATGACAAAGGTTTGTTGCTGGAAGCCTGTTCCCTGGGTACATGACTGAGGTTTGATTCTGGACACCTGTGTCCTGGGAACATGAGTGATGTTTGATTGTTGAAACCTGTGGCCTGCGAACATGACTCAGGTTTGATTCTGGAACCCTGTGTCCTGGGAATATGACTGAGGTTTGATTCTGGAAACCTTTGGCCTGAGAAAATGACTGAGGTTTCATTGTGGAAACATGTGGCCTGGGATCATGACTGAGGTTTGATGGTGGAACACTCTGGCCTGGCAAAATGACTGAGGCTTGATTCTGGAACCCTGTGGCCCGGGAACGTGACTGAGGTTTGATGGCAGAAACCTGTGGCCTGGCAAGATGACTGACGTTTGATTCTGCATCCCTGTGGCCTGGGAACATGACTGAGGCGTGATTCTGGAAAACTGTGGCCTGGGAACATGACATCTGTTTAGATTGTGGAATACTGTGCCCCGGGAACCTGACTGAGCCTTGGTTCTGAAACCCTGTGGACTGGGAACATGACTGAGGTTTTATTCTGGAACCCTGTAGCCTGGGAACATAACTGAGGATTGATTCTGGAACCCTGTGGCCTGGGAACATGATACTGGTGGATTCTGGAACCCTGGGGACTGGGCATGTGACATCTGTTTAGATTGTGGTATACTGTACCCCGGGAACCTGACTGAGCCTTGGTTCTGGAACCCTGTGGATTGGGAACATGACTGAGGTTTTATTCTAGAACCCTGTAGCCTGGAAACATAACTGAGGATTGATTCTCGAACCCTGTGGCCTGGGAACATGACATCGGTGGATTCTAGAACCCTGTGTCCTGGGAACATGTCTGAGGTTTGATGGTGGAAACCTGTGGCTTGGCAACATGACTAAGGTTTGATTCTGGAAGACTGTGGCCAGGAAGCATGATATCTGGTTGATTCTGGAAACTTGTGTCCTGGAAACATGACTGAGGTTTGTTTCTGGAAGCCTGTGCCCTGGGAACATGACTGAGGTTTGATTCTGGACACCTGTGTCCTGGGAACATGACTGAGGTTTGATGGTTGAAACCTGTGGCCCGCGCACATGACTCAGGTTTGATTCTGGAACCATGTGTCCTGGGAACATGACTGAGGTTTGATTTTGGAAACCTTTGGCCTGGGAAAATGACTGAGGTTTCATTGTGGAAACATGTGGCCTGGGATCATGACTGAGGTTTGATGGTGGATCACTCTGGCCTGGCAAAATGACTGAGGCTTGATTCTGGAACCCTGTGGCCCGGGAACATGAGAACGGTTTGATTCTGGAACCCTGTGGCCTTTAACATGACATCGGTGGATTCTGGAACCCTGTGGCCTGGGAACATGAGAACGGTTTGATTCTGGAACCCTGTGGCCTGGGAACATGAGGGAGGATTGATGGTGGAACCCTGTGGCCTGGCAATATGACTGAGGTTTGATACTGGAAGACTGTGGCCAGGAAACATGATATCGGGTTGATTCTGGAAACTTCTGTCCTGGGAACAAGACTGAGGTTTGATTCTGGAACCCTGTGTCCTGGGAATATGACAAAGGTTTGTTGCTGGAAGCCTGTTCCCTGGGTACATGACTGAGGTTTGATTCTGGACACCTGTGTCCTGGGAACATGAGTGATGTTTGATTGTTGAAACCTGTGGCCTGCGAACATGACTCAGGTTTGATTCTGGAACCCTGTGTCCTGGGAATATGACTGAGGTTTGATTCTGGAAACCTTTGGCCTGAGAAAATGACTGAGGTTTCATTGTGGAAACATGTGGCCTGGGATCATGACTGAGGTTTGATGGTGGAACACTCTGGCCTGGCAAAATGACTGAGGCTTGATTCTGGAACCCTGTGGCCCGGGAACGTGACTGAGGTTTGATGGCAGAAACCTGTGGCCTGGCAACATGACTGACGTTTGATTCTGGATCCCTGTTGCCTGGGAGCATGACTGAGGCGTGATTCTGGAAAACTGTGGCCTGGGAACATGACATCTGTTTAGATTGTGGAATAATGTGCCCCGGGAACCTGACTGAGCCTTGGTTCTGAAACCCTGTGGACTGGGAACATGACTGAGGTTTTATTCTGGAACCCTGTAGCCTGGGAACATAACTGAGGATTGATTCTGGAACCCTGTGGCCTGGGAACATGATACCGGTGGATTCTGGAACCCTGGGGACTGGGCATGTGACATCTGTTTAGATTGTGGAATACTGTTCCCCGGGAACATGACTGAGCCTTGGTTCTGGAACCCTGTGGATTGGGAACATGACTGAGGTTTTATTCTAGAACCCTGTAGCCTGGAAACATAACTGAGGATTGATTCTCGAACCCTGTGGCCTGGGAACATGACATCGGTGGATTGTAGAACCCTGTGGCCTGGGAACATGTCTGAGGTTTGATGGTGGAAACTTGTGGCTTGGCAACATGACTAAGGTTTGATTCTGGAAGACTGTGGCCAGGAAGCATGATATCTGGTTGATTCTGGAAACTTGTGTCCTGGGAACATGACTGAGGTTTGTTTCTGGAAGCCTGTGCCCTGGGAACATGACTGAGGTTTGATTCTGGACACCTGTGTCCTGGGAACATGACTGAGGTTTGATGGTTGAAACCTGTGGCCCGCGCACATTACTCAGGTTTGATTCTGGAACCATGTGTCCTGGGAACATGACTGAGGTTTGATTTTGGAAACCTTTGGCCTGGGAAAATGACTGAGGTTTCATTGTGGAAACATGTGGCCTGGGATCATGACTGAGGTTTGATGGTGGAACACTCTAGCCTGGCAAAATGACTGAGGCTTGATTCTGGAACCCTGTGGCCCGGGAACATGAGAACGGTTTGATTCTGGAACCCTGTGGCCTTTAACATGACATCGGTGGATTCTGGAACCCTGTGGCCTGGGAACATGAGAACGGTTTGATTCTGGAACCCTGTGGCCTGGGAACATGAGTGAGGATTGATGGTGGAAACCTGTGGCCTGGCAACATGACTGAGGTTTGATAGTGGAAGACTGTGGCCAGGAAACATGATATCGGGTTGATTCTGGAAACTTCTGTCCTGGAACAAGACTGAGGTTTGATTCTGGAACCCTGTGTCCTGGGAATATGACAAAGGTTTGTTGCTGGAAGCCTGTTCCCTGGGTACATGACTGAGGTTTGATTCTGGACACCTGTGTCCTGGGAACATGAGTGATGTTTGATTGTTGAAACCTGTGGCCTGCGAACATGACTCAGGTTTGATTCTGGAACCATGTGTACTGGGAATATGACTGAGGTTTGATTCTGGAAACCTTTGGCCTGAGAAAATGACTGAGGTTTCATTGTGGAAACATGTGGCCTGGAATCATGACTGAGGTTTGATGTTGGAACACTCTGGCCTGGCAAAATGACTGAGGCTTGATTCTGGAACCCTGTGGCCCGGGAACGTGACTGAGGTTTGATGGCAGAAACCTGTGGCCTGGCAACATGACTGACATTTAATTCTGGATCCCTGTGGCCTGGGAACATGACTGAGGCGTGATTCTGGAAAACTGTGGCCTGGGAACATGACATCTGTTTAGATTGTGGAATACTGTGCCCCAGGAACTTGACTGAGCCTTGGTTCTGAAACCCTGTGGACTGGGAACATGACTGAGGTTTTATTCTGGAACCCTGTAGCCTGGGAACATAACTGAGGATTGATTCTGGAACCCTGTGGCCTGGGAACATGATACCGGTGGATTCTGGAACCCTGGGGACTGGGCATGTGACATCTGTTTAGATTGTGGAATACTGTGCCCCGGGAACCTGACTGAGCCTTGGTTCTGGAACCCTGTGGATTGGGAACGTGACTGAGGTTTTATTCTAGAACCCTGTAGCCTGGAAACATAACTGAGGATTGATTCTCGAACCCTGTGGCCTGGGAACATGACATCGGTGGATTCTAGAACCCTGTGGCCTGGGAACATGTCTGAGGTTTGATGGTGGAAACCTGTGGCTTGGCAACATGACTAAGGTTTGATTCTGGAAGACTGTGGCCAGGAAGCATGATATCTGGTTGATTCTGGAAACTTGTGTCCTGGGAACATGACTGAGGTTTGTTTCTGGAAGCCTGTGCCCTGGGAACATGACTGAGGTTTGATTCTGGACACCTGTGTCCTGGGAACATGACTGAGGTTTGATGGTTGAAACCTGTGGCCCGCGCACATGACTCAGGTTTGATTCTGGAACCATGTGTCCTGGGAACATGACTGAGGTTTGATTTTGGAAACCTTTGGCCTGGGAAAATGACTGAGGTTTCATTGTGGAAACATGTGGCCTGGGAACATGACTGAGGTTTGATGGTGGAACACTCTGGCCTGGCAAAATGACTGAGGCTTGATTCTGGAACCCTGTGGCCCGGGAACATGAGAACGGTTTGATTCTGGAACCCTGTGGCCTTTAACATGACATCGGTGGATTCCTTAACCCTGTGGCCTGGGAACATGAGAACGGTTTGATTCTGGAACCCTGTGGCCTGGGAACATGAGTGAGGATTGATGGTGGAACCCTGTGGCCTGGCAACATGACTGAGGTTTGATACTGGAAGACTGTGGCCAGGAAACATGATATCGGGTTGATTCTGGAAACTTCTGTCCTGGGAACAAGATTGAGGTTTGATTCTGGAACCCTGTGTCCTGGGAATATGACAAAGGTTTGTTGCTGGAAGCCTGTTCCCTGGGTACATGACTGAGGTTTGATTCTGGACACCTGTGTCCTGGGAACATGAGTGATGTTTGATTGTTGAAACCTGTGGCCTGCGAACATGACTCAGGTTTGATTCTGGAACCATGTGTCCTGGGAATATGACTGAGGTTTGATTCTGGAAACCTTTGGCCTGAGAAAAAGACTGAGGTTTCATTGTGGAAACATGTGGCCTGGGATCATGACTGAGGTTTGATGGTGGAACACTCTGGCCTGGCAAAATGACTGAGGCTTGATTCAGGAACCCTGTGACCCGGGAACGTGACTGAGGTTTGATGGCAGAAACCTGTGGCCTGGCAACATGACTGACGTTTGATTCTGGATCCCTGTGGCCTGGGAACATGACTGAGGCGTGATTCTGGAAAACTGTGGCCTGGGAACATGACATCTGTTTAGATTGTGGAATACTGTGCCCCGGGAACCTGACTGAGCCTTGGTTCTGAAACCCTGTGGACTGGGAACATGACTGAGGTTTTATTCTGGAACCCTGTAGCCTGGGAACATAACTGAGGATTGATTCTGGAACCCTGTAGCCTGGGAACATGATACCGGTGGATTCTGGAACCCTGGGGACTGGGCATGTGACATCTGTTTAGATTGTGGAATACTGTGGCCCGGGAACCTGGCTGAGCCTTGGTTTTGGAACCCTGTGGATTGGGAACATGACTGAGGTTTTATTCTAGAACCCTGTAGCCTGGAAACATAACTAAGGATTGATTCTCGAACCCTGTGGCCTGGGAACATGACATCGGTGGATTCTAGAACCCTGTGGCCTGGGAACATGTCTGAGGTTTGATGGTGGAAACCTGTGGCTTGGCAACATGACTAAGGTTTGATTCTGGAAGACTGTGGCCAGGAAGCATGATATCTGGTTGATTCTGGAAACTTGTGTCCTGGGAACATGACTGAGGTTTGTTTCTGGAAACCTGTGCCCTGGGAACATGACTGAGGTTTGATTCTGGACACCTGTGTCCTGGGAACATGACTGAGGTTTGATGGTTGAAACCTGTGGCCCGCGCACATGACTCAGGTTTGATTCTGGAACCATGTGTCCTGGGAACATGACTGAGGTTTGATTTTGGAAACCTTTGGCCTGGGAAAATGACTGAGGTTTCATTGTGGAAACATGTGGCCTGGGATCATGACTGAGGTTTGATGGTGGAACACTCTGGCCTGGCAAAATGACTGAGGCTTGATTCTGGAACCCTGTGGCCCGGGAACATGAGAACGGTTTGATTCTGGAACCCTGTGGCCTTTAACATGACATCGGTGGATTCCTTAACCCTGTGGCCTGGGAACATGAGAACGGTTTGATTCTGGAACCCTGTGGCCTGGGAACATGAGTGAGGATTGATGGTGGAACCCTGTGGCCTGGCAACATGACTGAGGTTTGATACTGGAAGACTGTGGCCAGGAAACATGATATCGGGTTGATTCTGGAAACTTCTGTCCTGGGAACAAGACTGAGGTTTGATTCTGGAACCCTGTGTCCTGGGAATATGACAAAGGTTTGTTGCTGGAAGCCTGTTCCCTGGGTACATGACTGAGGTTTGATTCTGGACACCTGTGTCCTGGGAACATGAGTGATGTTTGATTGTTGAAACCTGTGGCCTGCGAACATGACTCAGGTTTGATTCTGGAACCATGTGTCCTGGGAATATGACTGAGGTTTGATTCTGGAAACCTTTGGCCTGAGAAAATGACTGAGGTTTCATTGTGGAAACATGTGGCCTGGGATCATGACTGAGGTTTGATGGTGGAACACTCTGGCCTCGCAAAATGACTGAGGCTTGATTCTGGAACCCTGTGGCCCGGGAACGTGACTGAGGTTTGATGGCAGAAACCTGTGGCCTGGCAACATGACTGACGTTTGATTCTGGATCCCTGTGGCCTGGGAACATGACTGAGGCGTGATTCTGGAAAACTGTGGCCTGGGAACATGACATCTGTTTAGATTGTGGAATACTGTGCCCCGGGAACTTGACTGAGCCTTGGTTCTGAAACCCTGTGGACTGGGAACATGACTGAGGTTTTATTCTGGAACCCTGTAGCCTGGGAACATAACTGAGGATTGATTCTGGAACCCTGTGGCCTGGGAACATGATACCGGTGGATTCTGGAACCCTGGGGACTGGGCATGTGACATCTGTTTAGATTGTGGAATACTGTGGCCCGGGAACCTGGCTGAGCCTTGGTTCTGGAACCCTGTGGATTGGGAACATGACTGAGGTATTATTCTAGAACCCTGTAGCCTGGAAACATAACTGAGGATTGATTCTCGAACCCTGTGGCCTGGGAACATGACATCGGTGGATTCTAGAACCCTGTGGCCTGGGAACATGTCTGAGGTTTGATGGTGGAAACCTGTGGCTTGGCAACATGACTAAGGTTTGATTCTGGAAGACTGTGGCCAGGAAGCATGATATCTGGTTGATTCTGGAAACTTGTGTCCTGGGAACATGACTGAGGTTTGTTTCTGGAAGCCTGTGCCCTGGGAACATGACTGAGGTTTGATTCTGGACACCTGTGTCCTGGGAACATGACTGAGGTTTGATGGTTGAAACCTGTGGCCCGCGCACATGACTCAGGTTTGATTCTGGAACCATGTGTCCTGGGAACATGACTGAGGTTTGATTTTGGAAACCTTTGGCCTGGGAAAATGACTGAGGTTTCATTGTGGAAACATGTGGCCTGGGATCATGACTGAGGTTTGATGGTGGAACACTCTGGCCTGGCAAAATGACTGAGGCTTGATTCTGGAACCCTGTGGCCCGGGAACATGAGAACGGTTTGATTCTGGAACCCTGTGGCCTTTAACATGACATCGGTGGATTCTGGAACCCTGTGGCCTGGGAACATGAGAACGGTTTGATTCTGGAACCCTGTGGCCTGGGAACATGAGTGAGGATTGATGGTGGAACCCTGTGGCCTGGCAACATGACTGAGGTTTGATACTGGAAGACTGTGGCCAGGAAACATGATATCGGGTTGATTCTGGAAACTTCTGTCCTGGGAACAAGACTGAGGTTTGATTCTGGAACCCTGTGTCCTGGGAATATGACAAAGGTTTGTTGCTGGAAGCCTGTTCCCTGGGTACATGACTGAGGTTTGATTCTGGACACCTGTGTCCTGGGAACATGAGTGATGTTTGATTGTTGAAACCTGTGGCCTGCGAACATGACTCAGGTTTGATTCTGGAACCATGTGTCCTGGGAATATGACTGAGGTTTGATTCTGGAAACCTTTGGCCTGAGAAAAAGACTGAGGTTTCATTGTGGAAACATGTGGCCTGGGATCATGACTGAGGTTTGATGGTGGAACACTCTGGCCTGGCAAAATGACTGAGGCTTGATTCTGGAACCCTGTGGCCCGGGAACGTGACTGAGGTTTCATGGCAGAAACCTGTGGCCTGGCAACATGACTGACGTTTGATTCTGGATCCCTGTGGCCTGGGAACATGACTGAGGCGTGATTCTGGAAAACTGTGGCCTGGGAACATGACATCTGTTTAGATTGTGGAATACTGTGCCCCAGGAACTTGACTGAGCCTTGGTTCTGAAACCCTGTGGACTGGGAACATGACTGAGGTTTTATTCTGGAACCCTGTAGCCTGGGAACATAACTGAGGATTGATTCTGGAACCCTGTGGCCTGGGAACATGATACCGGTGGATTCTGGAACCCTGGGGACTGGGCATGTGACATCTGTTTAGATTGTGGAATACTGTGGCCCGGGAACCTGGCTGAGCCTTGGTTCTGGAACCCTGTGGATTGGGAACATGACTGAGGTTTTATTCTAGAACCCTGTAGCCTGGAAACATAACTGAGGATTGATTCTCGAACCCTGTGGCCTGGGAACATGACATCGGTGGATTCTAGAACCCTGTGGCCTGGGAACATGTCTGAGGTTTGATGGTGGAAACCTGTGGCTTGGCAACATGACTAAGGTTTGATTCTGGAAGACTGTGGCCAGGAAGCATGATATCTGGTTGATTCTGGAAACTTGTGTCCTGGGAACATGACTGAGGTTTGTTTCTGGAAGCCTGTGCCCTGGGAACATGACTGAGGTTTGATTCTGGACACCTGTGTCCTGGGAACATGACTGAGGTTTAATGGTTGAAACCTGTGGCCCGCGCACATGACTCAGGTTTGATTCTGGAACCATGTGTCCTGGGAACATGACTGAGGTTTGATTTTGGAAACCTTTGGCCTGGGAAAATGACTGAGGTTTCATTGTGGAAACATGTGGCCTGGGATCATGACTGAGGTTTGATGGTGGAACACTCTGGCCTGGCAAAATGACTGAGGCTTGATTCTGGAACCCTGTGGCCCGGGAACATGAGAACGGTTTGATTCTGGAACCCTGTGGCCTTTAACATGACATCGGTGGATTCTGGAACCCTGTGGCCTGGGAACATGAGAACGGTTTGATTCTGGAACCCTGTGGCCTGGGAACATGAGTGAGGATTGATGGTGGAACCCTGTGGCCTGGCAACATGACTGAGGTTTGATACTGGAAGACTGTGGCCAGGAAACATGATATCGGGTTGATTCTGGAAACTTCTGTCCTGGGAACAAGACTGAGGTTTGATTCTGGAACCCTGTGTCCTGGGAATATGACAAAGGTTTGTTGCTGGAAGCCTGTTCCCTGGGTACATGACTGAGGTTTGATTCTGGACACCTGTGTCCTGGGAACATGAGTGATGTTTGATTGTTGAAACCTGTGGCCTGCGAACATGACTCAGGTTTGATTCTGGAACCATGTGTCCTGGGAATATGACTGAGGTTTGATTCTGGAAACCTTTGGCCTTAGAAAAAGACTGAGGTTTCATTGTGGAAACATGTGGCCTGGGATCATGACTGAGGTTTGATGGTGGAACACTCTGGCCTGGCAAAATGACTGAGGCTTGATTCTGGAACCCTGTGGCCCGGGAACGTGACTGAGGTTTCATGGCAGAAACCTGTGGCCTGGCAACATGACTGACGTTTGATTCTGGATCCCTGTGGCCTGGGAACATGACTGAGGCGTGATTCTGGAAAACTGTGGCCTGGGAACATGACATCTGTTTAGATTGTGGAATACTGTGCCCCGGGAACCTGACTGAGCCTTGGTTCTGAAACCCTGTGGACTGGGAACATGACTGAGGTTTTATTCTGGAACCCTGTAGCCTGGGAACATAACTGAGGATTGATTCTGGAACCCTGTGGCCTGGGAACATGATACCGGTGGATTCTGGAACCCTGGGGACTGGGCATGTGACATCTGTTTAGATTGTGGAATACTGTGCCCCGGGAACCTGGCTGAGCCTTGGTTCTGGAACCCTGTGGATTGGGAACATGACTGAGGTTTTATTCTAGAACCCTGTAGCCGGGAAACATAACTGAGGATTGATTCTCGAACCCTGTGGCCTGGGAACATGACATCGGTGGATTCTAGAACCCTGTGGCCTGGGAACATGTCTGAGGTTTGATGGTGGAAACCTGTGGCTTGGCAACATGACTAAGGTTTGATTCTGGAAGACTGTGGCCAGGAAGCATGATATCTGGTTGATTCTGGAAACTTGTGTCCTGGGAACATGACTGAGGTTTGTTTCTGGAAGCCTGTGCCCTGGGAACATGACTGAGGTTTGATTCTGGACACCTGTGTCCTGGGAACATGACTGAGGTTTGATGGTTGAAACCTGTGGCCCGCGCACATGACTCAGGTTTGATTCTGGAACCATGTGTCCTGGGAACATGACTGAGGTTTGATTTTGGAAACCTTTGGCCTGGGAAAATGACTGAGGTTTCATTGTGGAAACATGTGGCCTGGGATCATGACTGAGGTTTGATGGTGGAACACTCTGGCCTGGCAAAATGACTGAGGCTTGATTCTGGAACCCTGTGGCCCGGGAACATGAGAACGGTTTGATTCTGGAACCCTGTGGCCTTTAACATGACATCGGTGGATTCTGGAACCCTGTGGCCTGGGAACATGAGAACGGTTTGATTCTGGAACCCTGTGGCCTGGGAACATGAGTGAGGATTGATGGTGGAACCCTGTGGCCTGGCAATATGACTGAGGTTTGATACTGGAAGACTGTGGCCAGGAAACATGATATCGGGTTGATTCTGGAAACTTCTGTCCTGGGAACAAGACTGAGGTTTGATTCTGGAACCCTGTGTCCTGGGAATATGACAAAGGTTTGTTGCTGGAAGCCTGTTCCCTGGGTACATGACTGAGGTTTGATTCTGGACACCTGTGTCCTGGGAACATGAGTGATGTTTGATTGTTGAAACCTGTGGCCTGCGAACATGACTCAGGTTTGATTCTGGAACCCTGTGTCCTGGGAATATGACTGAGGTTTGATTCTGGAAACCTTTGGCCTGAGAAAATGACTGAGGTTTCATTGTGGAAACATGTGGCCTGGGATCATGACTGAGGTTTGATGGTGGAACACTCTGGCCTGGCAAAATGACTGAGGCTTGATTCTGGAACCCTGTGGCCCGGGAACGTGACTGAGGTTTGATGGCAGAAACCTGTGGCCTGGCAACATGACTGACGTTTGATTCTGGATCCCTGTGGCCTGGGAACATGACTGAGGCGTGATTCTGGAAAACTGTGGCCTGGGAACATGACATCTGTTTAGATTGTGGAATACTGTGCCCCAGGAACTTGACTGAGCCTTGGTTCTGAAACCCTGTGGACTGGGAACATGACTGAGGTTTTATTCTGGAACCCTGTAGCCTGGGAACATAACTGAGGATTGATTCTGGAACCCTGTGGCCTGGGAACATGATACCGGTGGATTCTGGAACCCTGGGGACTGGGCATGTGACATCTGTTTAGATTGTGGAATACTGTGGCCCGGGAACCTGGCTGAGCCTTGGTTCTGGAACCCTGTGGATTGGGAACATGACTGAGGTTTTATTCTAGAACCCTGTAGCCGGGAAACATAACTGAGGATTGATTCTCGAACCCTCTGGCCTGGGAACATGACATCGGTGGATTCTAGAACCCTGTGGCCTGGGAACATGTCTGAGGTTTGATGGTGGAAACCTGTGGCTTGGCAACATGACTAAGGTTTGATTCTGGAAGACTGTGGCCAGGAAGCATGATATCTGGTTGATTCTGGAAACTTGTGTCCTGGGAACATGACTGAGGTTTGTTTCTGGAAGCCTGTGCCCTGGGAACATGACTGAGGTTTGATTCTGGACACCTGTGTCCTGGGAACATGACTGAGGTTTGATGGTTGAAACCTGTGGCCCGCGCACATGACTCAGGTTTGATTCTGGAACCATGTGTCCTGGGAACATGACTGAGGTTTGATTTTGGAAACCTTTGGCCTGGGAAAATGACTGAGGTTTCATTGTGGAAACATGTGGCCTGGGATCATGACTGAGGTTTGATGGTGGAACACTCTGGCCTGGCAAAATGACTGAGGCTTGATTCTGGAACCCTGTGGCCCGGGAGCATGAGAACGGTTTGATTCTGGAACCCTGTGGCCTTTAACATGACATCGGTGGATTCTGGAACCCTGTGGCCTGGGAACATGAGAACGGTTTGATTCTGGAACCCTGTGGCCTGGGAACATGAGTGAGGATTGATGGTGGAACCCTGTGGCCTGGCAACATGACTGAGGTTTGATACTGGAAGACTGTGGCCAGGAAACATGATATCGGGTTGATTCTGGAAACTTCTGTCCTGGGAACAAGACTGAGGTTTGATTCTGGAACCCTGTGTCCTGGGAATATGACAAAGGTTTGTTGCTGGAAGCCTGTTCCCTGGGTACATGACTGAGGTTTGATTCTGGACACCTGTGTCCTGGGAACATGAGTGATGTTTGATTGTTGAAACCTGTGGCCTGCGAACATGACTCAGGTTTGATTCTGGAACCATGTGTCCTGGGAATATGACTGAGGTTTGATTCTGGAAACCTTTGGCCTTAGAAAAAGACTGAGGTTTCATTGTGGAAACATGTGGCCTGGGATCATGACTGAGGTTTGATGGTGGAACACTCTGGCCTGGCAAAATGACTGAGGCTTGATTCTGGAACCCTGTGGCCCGGGAACGTGACTGAGGATTGATGGCAGAAACCTGTGGCCTGGCAACATGACTGACGTTTGATTCTGGATCCCTGTGGCCTGGGAACATGACTGAGGCGTGATTCTGGAAAACTGTGGCCTGGGAACATGACATCTGTTTAGATTGTGGAATACTGTGCCCCGGGAACCTGACTGAGCCTTGGTTCTGAAACCCTGTGGACTGGGAACATGACTGAGGTTTTATTCTGGAACCCTGTAGCCTGGGAACATAACTGAGGATTGATTCTGGAACCCTGTGGCCTGGGAACATGATACCGGTGGATTCTGGAACCCTGGGGACTGGGCATGTGACATCTGTTTAGATTGTGGAATACTGTGCCCCGGGAACCTGGCTGAGCCTTGGTTCTGGAACCCTGTGGATTGGGAACATGACTGAGGTTTTATTCTAGAACCCTGTAGCCGGGAAACATAACTGAGGATTGATTCTCGAACCCTGTGGCCTGGGAACATGACATCGGTGGATTCTAGAACCCTGTGGCCTGGGAACATGTCTGAGGTTTGATGGTGGAAACCTGTGGCTTGGCAACATGACTAAGGTTTGATTCTGGAAGACTGTGGCCAGGAAGCATGATATCTGGTTGATTCTGGAAACTTGTGTCCTGGGAACATGACTGAGGTTTGTTTCTGGAAGCCTGTGCCCTGGGAACATGACTGAGGTTTGATTCTGGACACCTGTGTCCTGGGAACATGACTGAGGTTTGATGGTTGAAACCTGTGGCCCGCGCACATGACTCAGGTTTGATTCTGGAACCATGTGTCCTGGGAACATGACTGAGGTTTGATTTTGGAAACCTTTGGCCTGGGAAAATGACTGAGGTTTCATTGTGGAAACATGTGGCCTGGGATCATGACTGAGGTTTGATGGTGGAACACTCTGGCCTGGCAAAATGACTGAGGCTTGATTCTGGAACCCTGTGGCCCGGGAACATGAGAACGGTTTGATT
Organism: Balaenoptera physalus; assembly: GCF_965194825.1. Taxonomy (NCBI): domain Eukaryota; kingdom Metazoa; phylum Chordata; class Mammalia; order Artiodactyla; family Balaenopteridae; genus Balaenoptera; species Balaenoptera physalus. Next base: position 203,318 of record NW_028126212.1, read on the forward strand.
CTGGAACCCTGTGGCCTTTAACATGACATCGGTGGATTCTGGAACCCTGTGGCCTGGGAACATGAGAACGGTTTGATTCTGGAACCCTGTGGCCTGGGAACATGAGTGAGGATTGATGGTGGAACCCTGTGGCCTGGCAACATGACTGAGGTTTGATACTGGAAGACTGTGGCCAGGAAACATGATATCGGGTTGATTCTGGAAACTTCTGTCCTGGGAAAAAGACTGAGGTTTGATTCTGGAACCCTGTGTCCTGGGAATATGACAAAGGTTTGTTGCTGGAAGCCTGTTCCCTGGGTACATGACTGAGGTTTGATTCTGGACACCTGTGTCCTGGGAACATGAGTGATGTTTGATTGTTGAAACCTGTGGCCTGCGAACATGACTCAGGTTTGATTCTGGAACCATGTGTCCTGGGAATATGACTGAGGTTTGATTCTGGAAACCTTTGGCCTTAGAAAAAGACTGAGGTTTCATTGTGGAAACATGTGGCCTGGGATCATGACTGAGGTTTGATGGTGGAACACTCTGGCCTGGCAAAATGACTGAGGCTTGATTCTGGAACCCTGTGGCCCGGGAACGTGACTGAGGTTTGATGGCAGAAACCTGTGGCCTGGCAACATGACTGACGTTTGATTCTGGATCCCTGTGGCCTGGGAACATGACTGAGGCGTGATTCTGGAAAACTGTGGCCTGGGAACATGACATCTGTTTAGATTGTGGAATACTGTGCCCCGGGAACCTGACTGAGCCTTGGTTCTGAAACCCTGTGGACTGGGAACATAACTGAGGTTTTATTCTGGAACCCTGTAGCCTGGGAACATAACTGAGGATTGATTCTGGAACCCTGTGGCCTGGGAACATGATACCGGTGGATTCTGGAACCCTGGGGACTGGGCATGTGACATCTGTTTAGATTGTGGAATACTGTGGCCCGGGAACCTGGCTGAGCCTTGGTTCTGGAACCCTGTGGATTGGGAACATGACTGAGGTTTTATTCTAGAACCCTGTAGCCTGGAAACATAACTGAGGATTGATTCTCGAACCCTGTGGCCTGGGAACATGACATCGGTGGATTCTAGAACCCTGTGGCCTGGGAACATGTCTGAGGTTTGATGGTGGAAACCTGTGGCTTGGCAACATGACTAAGGTTTGATTCTGGAAGACTGTGGCCAGGAAGCATGATATCTGGTTGATTCTGGAAACTTGTGTCCTGGGAACATGACTGAGGTTTGTTTCTGGAAGCCTGTGCCCTGGGAACATGACTGAGGTTTGATTCTGGACACCTGTGTCCTGGGAACATGACTGAGGTTTGATGGTTGAAACCTGTGGCCCGCGCACATGACTCAGGTTTGATTCTGGAACCATGTGTCCTGGGAACATGACTGAGGTTTGATTTTGGAAACCTTTGGCCTGGGAAAATGACTGAGGTTTCATTGTGGAAACATGTGGCCTGGGATCATGACTGAGGTTTGATGGTGGAACACTCTGGCCTGGCAAAATGACTGAGGCTTGATTCTGGAACCCTGTGGCCCGGGAACATGAGAACGGTTTGATTCTGGAACCCTGTGGCCTTTAACATGACATCGGTGGATTCTGGAACCCTGTGGCCTGGGAACATGAGAACGGTTTGATTCTGGAACCCTGTGGCCTGGGAACATGAGTGAGGATTGATGGTGGAACCCTGTGGCCTGGCAACATGACTGAGGTTTGATAGTGGAAGACTGTGGCCAGGAAACATGATATCGGGTTGATTCTGGAAACTTCTGTCCTGGGAACAAGACTGAGGTTTGATTCTGGAACCCTGTGTCCTGGGAATATGACAAAGGTTTGTTGCTGGAAGCCTGTTCCCTGGGTACATGACTGAGGTTTGATTCTGGACACCTGTGTCCTGGGAACATGAGTGATGTTTGATTGTTGAAACCTGTGGCCTGCGAACATGACTCAGGTTTGATTCTGGAACCCTGTGTCCTGGGAATATGACTGAGGTTTGATTCTGGAAACCTTTGGCCTGAGAAAATGACTGAGGTTTCATTGTGGAAACATGTGGCCTGGGATCATGACTGAGGTTTGATGGTGGAACACTCTGGCCTGGCAAAATGACTGAGGCTTGATTCTGGAACCCTGTGGACCGGGAACGTGACTGAGGTTTGATGGCAGAAACCTGTGGCCTGGCAACATGACTGACGTTTGATTCTGGATCCCTGTGGCCTGGGAACATGACTGAGGCGTGATTCTGGAAAACTGTGGCCTGGGAACATGACATCTGTTTAGATTGTGGAATACTGTGCCCCGGGAACTTGACTGAGCCTTGGTTCTGAAACCCTGTGGACTGGGAACATGACTGAGGTTTTATTCTGGAACCCTGTAGCCTGGGAACATAACTGAGGATTGATTCTGGAACCCTGTGGCCTGGGAACATGATACCGGTGGATTCTGGAACCCTGGGGACTGGGCATGTGACATCTGTTTAGATTGTGGAATACTGTGGCCCGGGAACATGACTGAGCCTTGGTTCTGGAACCCTGTGGATTGGGAACATGACTGAGGTTTTATTCTAGAACCCTGTAGCCGGGAAACATAACTGAGGATTGATTCTCGAACCCTGTGGCCTGGGAACATGACATCGGTGGATTGTAGAACCCTGTGGCCTGGGAACATGTCTGAGGTTTGATGGTGGAAACTTGTGGCTTGGCAACATGACTAAGGTTTGATTCTGGAAGACTGTGGCCAGGAAGCATGATATCTGGTTGATTCTGGAAACTTGTGTCCTGGGAACATGACTGAGGTTTGTTTCTGGAAGCCTGTGCCCTGGGAACATGACTGAGGTTTGATTCTGGACACCTGTGTCCTGGGAACATGACTGAGGTTTGATGGTTGAAACCTGTGGCCCGCGCACATGACTCAGGTTTGATTCTGGAACCATGTGTCCTGGGAACATGACTGAGGTTTGATTTTGGAAACCTTTGGCCTGGGAAAATGACTGAGGTTTCATTGTGGAAACATGTGGCCTGGGATCATGACTGAGGTTTGATGGTGGAACACTCTAGCCTGGCAAAATGACTGAGGCTTGATTCTGGAACCCTGTGGCCCGGGAACATGAGAACGGTTTGATTCTGGAACCCTGTGGCCTTTAACATGACATCGGTGGATTCTGGAACCCTGTGGCCTGGGAACATGAGAACGGTTTGATTCTGGAACCCTGTGGCCTGGGAACATGAGTGAGGATTGATGGTGGAACCCTGTGGCCTGGCAATATGACTGAGGTTTGATACTGGAAGACTGTGGCCAGGAAACATGATATCGGGTTGATTCTGGAAACTTCTGTCCTGGGAACAAGACTGAGGTTTGATTCTGGAACCCTGTGTCCTGGGAATATGACAAAGGTTTGTTGCTGGAAGCCTGTTCCCTGGGTACATGACTGAGGTTTGATTCTGGACACCTGTGTCCTGGGAACATGAGTGATGTTTGATTGTTGAAACCTGTGGCCTGCGAACATGACTCAGGTTTGATTCTGGAACCCTGTGTCCTGGGAATATGACTGAGGTTTGATTCTGGAAACCTTTGGCCTGAGAAAATGACTGAGGTTTCATTGTGGAAACATGTGGCCTGGGATCATGACTGAGGTTTGATGGTGGAACACTCTGGCCTGGCAAAATGACTGAGGCTTGATTCTGGAACCCTGTGGACCGGGAACGTGACTGAGGTTTGATGGCAGAAACCTGTGGCCTGGCAACATGACTGACGTTTGATTCTGGATCCCTGTGGCCTGGGAACATGACTGAGGCGTGATTCTGGAAAACTGTGGCCTGGGAACATGACATCTGTTTAGATTGTGGAATACTGTGCCCCGGGAACTTGACTGAGCCTTGGTTCTGAAACCCTGTGGACTGGGAACATGACTGAGGTTTTATTCTGGAACCCTGTAGCCTGGGAACATAACTGAGGATTGATTCTGGAACCCTGTGGCCTGGGAACATGATACCGGTGGATTCTGGAACCCTGGGGACTGGGCATGTGACATCTGTTTAGATTGTGGAATACTGTGGCCCGGGAACATGACTGAGCCTTGGTTCTGTAACCCTGTGGATTGGGAACATGACTGAGGTTTTATTCTAGAACCCTGTAGCCTGGAAACATAACTGAGGATTGATTCTCGAACCCTGTGGCCTGGGAACATGACATCGGTGGATTGTAGAACCCTGTGGCCTGGGAACATGTCTGAGGTTTGATGGTGGAAACTTGTGGCTTGGCAACATGACTAAGGTTTGATTCTGGAAGACTGTGGCCAGGAAGCATGATATCTGGTTGATTCTGGAAACTTGTGTCCTGGGAACATGACTGAGGTTTGTTTCTGGAAGCCTGTGCCCTGGGAACATGACTGAGGTTTGATTCTGGACACCTGTGTCCTGGGAACATGACTGAGGTTTGATGGTTGAAACCTGTGGCCCGCGCACATGACTCAGGTTTGATTCTGGAACCATGTGTCCTGGGAACATGACTGAGGTTTGATTTTGGAAACCTTTGGCCTGGGAAAATGACTGAGGTTTCATTGTGGAAACATGTGGCCTGGGATCATGACTGAGGTTTGATGGTGGAACACTCTAGCCTGGCAAAATGACTGAGGCTTGATTCTGGAACCCTGTGGCCCGGGAACATGAGAACGGTTTGATTCTGGAACCCTGTGGCCTTTAACATGACATCGGTGGATTCTGGAACCCTGTGGCCTGGGAACATGAGAACGGTTTGATTCTGGAACCCTGTGGCCTGGGAACATGAGTGAGGATTGATGGTGGAACCCTGTGGCCTGGCAACATGACTGAGGTTTGATAGTGGAAGACTGTGGCCAGGAAACATGATATCGGGTTGATTCTGGAAACTTCTGTCCTGGGAACAAGACTGAGGTTTGATTCTGGAACCCTGTGTCCTGGGAATATGACAAAGGTTTGTTGCTGGAAGCCTGTTCACTGGGTACATGACTGAGGTTTGATTCTGGACACCTGTGTCCTGGGAACATGAGTGATGTTTGATTGTTGAAACCTGTGGCCTGCGAACATGACTCAGGTTTGATTCTGGAACCATGTGTCCTGGGAATATGACTGAGGTTTGATTCTGGAAACCTTTGGCCTGAGAAAAAGACTGAGGTTTCATTGTGGAAACATGTGGCCTGGGATCATGACTGAGGTTTGATGGTGGAACACTCTGGCCTGGCAAAATGACTGAGGCTTGATTCTGGAACCCTGTGGCCCGGGAACGTGACTGAGGTTTGATGGCAGAAACCTGTGGCCTGGCAACATGACTGACGTTTGATTCTGGATCCCTGTGGCCTGGGAACATGACTGAGGCGTGATTCTGGAAAACTGTGGCCTGGGAACATGACATCTGTTTAGATTGTGGAATACTGTGCCCCGGGAACCTGACTGAGCCTTGGTTCTGAAACCCTGTGGACTGGGAACATGACTGAGGTTTTATTCTGGAACCCTGTAGCCTGGGAACATAACTGAGGATTGATTCTGGAACCCTGTGGCCTGGGAACATGATACCGGTGGATTCTGGAACCCTGGGGACTGGGCATGTGACATCTGTTTAGATTGTGGAATACTGTGCCCCGGGAACCTGGCTGAGCCTTGGTTCTGGAACCCTGTGGATTGGGAACATGACTGAGGTTTTATTCTAGAACCCTGTAGCCGGGAAACATAACTGAGGATTGATTCTCGAACCCTGTGGCCTGGGAACATGACATCGGTGGATTCTAGAACCCTGTGGCCTGGGAACATGTCTGAGGTTTGATGGTGGAAACCTGTGGCTTGGCAACATGACTAAGGTTTGATTCTGGAAGACTGTGGCCAGGAAGCATGATATCTGGTTGATTCTGGAAACTTGTGTCCTGGGAACATGACTGAGGTTTGTTTCTGGAAGCCTGTGCCCTGGGAACATGACTGAGGTTTGATTCTGGACACCTGTGTCCTGGGAACATGACTGAGGTTTGATGGTTGAAACCTGTGGCCCGCGCACATGACTCAGGTTTGATTCTGGAACCATGTGTCCTGGGAACATGACTGAGGTTTGATTTTGGAAACCTTTGGCCTGGGAAAATGACTGAGGTTTCATTGTGGAAACATGTGGCCTGGGATCATGACTGAGGTTTGATGGTGGAACACTCTGGCCTGGCAAAATGACTGAGGCTTGATTCTGGAACCCTGTGGCCCGGGAACATGAGAACGGTTTGATTCTGGAACCCTGTGGCCTTTAACATGACATCGGTGGATTCTGGAACCCTGTGGCCTGGGAACATGAGAACGGTTTGATTCTGGAACCCTGTGGCCTGGGAACATGAGTGAGGATTGATGGTGGAACCCTGTGGCCTGGCAACATGACTGAGGTTTGATACTGGAAGACTGTGGCCAGGAAACGTGATATCGGGTTGATTCTGGAAACTTCTGTCCTGGGAACAAGACTGAGGTTTGATTCTGGAACCCTGTGTCCTGGGAATATGACAAAGGTTTGTTGCTGGAAGCCTGTTCCCTGGGTACATGACTGAGGTTTGATTCTGGACACCTGTGTCCTGGGAACATGAGTGATGTTTGATTGTTGAAACCTGTGGCCTGCGAACATGACTCAGGTTTGATTCTGGAACCATGTGTCCTGGGAATATGACTGAGGTTTGATTCTGGAAACCTTTGGCCTGAGAAAAAGACTGAGGTTTCATTGTGGAAACATGTGGCCTGGGATCATGACTGAGGTTTGATGGTGGAACACTCTGGCCTGGCAAAATGACTGAGGCTTGATTCTGGAACCCTGTGGCCCGGGAACGTGACTGAGGTTTGATGGCAGAAACCTGTGGCCTGGCAACATGACTGACGTTTGATTCTGGATCCCTGTGGCCTGGGAACATGACTGAGGCGTGATTCTGGAAAACTGTGGCCTGGGAACATGACATCTGTTTAGATTGTGGAATACTGTGCCCCGGGAACCTGACTGAGCCTTGGTTCTGAAACCCTGTGGACTGGGAACATGACTGAGGTTTTATTCTGGGACCCTGTAGCCTGGGAACATAACTGAGGATTGATTCTGGAACCCTGTGGCCTGGGAACATGATACCGGTGGATTCTGGAACCCTGGGGACTGGGCATGTGACATCTGTTTAGATTGTGGAATACTGTGGCCCGGGAACCTGGCTGAGCCTTGGTTCTGGAACCCTGTGGATTGGGAACATGACTGAGGTTTTATTCTAGAACCCTGTAGCCTGGAAACATAACTGAGGATTGATTCTCGAACCCTGTGGCCTGGGAACATGACATCGGTGGATTCTAGAACCCTGTGGCCTGGGAACATGTCTGAGGTTTGATGGTGGAAACCTGTGGCTTGGCAACATGACTAAGGTTTGATTCTGGAAGACTGTGGCCAGGAAGCATGATATCTGGTTGATTCTGGAAACTTGTGTCCTGGGAACATGACTGAGGTTTGTTTCTGGAAGCCTGTGCCCTGGGAACATGACTGAGGTTTGATTCTGGACACCTGTGTCCTGGGAACATGACTGAGGTTTGATGGTTGAAACCTGTGGCCCGCGCACATGACTCAGGTTTGATTCTGGAACCATGTGTCCTGGGAACATGACTGAGGTTTGATTTTGGAAACCTTTGGCCTGGGAAAATGACTGAGGTTTCATTGTGGAAACATGTGGCCTGGGATCATGACTGAGGTTTGATGGTGGAACACTCTGGCCTGGCAAAATGACTGAGGCTTGATTCTGGAACCCTGTGGCCCGGGAACATGAGAACGGTTTGATTCTGGAACCCTGTGGCCTTTAACATGACATCGGTGGATTCTGGAACCCTGTGGCCTGGGAACATGAGAACGGTTTGATTCTGGAACCCTGTGGCCTGGGAACATGAGTGAGGATTGATGGTGGAACCCTGTGGCCTGGCAATATGACTGAGGTTTGATACTGGAAGACTGTGGCCAGGAAACATGATATCGGGTTGATTCTGGAAACTTCTGTCCTGGGAACAAGACTGAGGTTTGATTCTGGAACCCTGTGTCCTGGGAATATGACAAAGGTTTGTTGCTGGAAGCCTGTTCCCTGGGTACATGACTGAGGTTTGATTCTGGACACCTGTGTCCTGGGAACATGAGTGATGTTTGATTGTTGAAACCTGTGGCCTGCGAACATGACTCAGGTTTGATTCTGGAACCCTGTGTCCTGGGAATATGACTGAGGTTTGATTCTGGAAACCTTTGGCCTGAGAAAATGACTGAGGTTTCATTGTGGAAACATGTGGCCTGGGATCATGACTGAGGTTTGATGGTGGAACACTCTGGCCTGGCAAAATGACTGAGGCTTGATTCTGGAACCCTGTGGCCCGGGAACGTGACTGAGGTTTGATGGCAGAAACCTGTGGCCTGGCAACATGACTGACGTTTGATTCTGGATCCCTGTGGCCTGGGAACATGACTGAGGCGTGATTCTGGAAAACTGTGGCCTGGGAACATGACATCTGTTTAGATTGTGGAATACTGTGCCCCGGGAACTTGACTGAGCCTTGGTTCTGAAACCCTGTGGACTGGGAACATGACTGAGGTTTTATTCTGGAACCCTGTAGCCTGGGAACATAAGTGAGGATTGATTCTGGAACCCTGTGGCCTGGGAACATGTCTGAGGTTTGATGGTGGAAACCTGTGGCTTGGCAACATGACTAAGGTTTGATTCTGGAAGACTGTGGCCAGGAAGCATGATATCTGGTTGATTCTGGAAACTTGTGTCCTGGGAACATGACTGAGGTTTGTTTCTGGAAGCCTGTGCCCTGGGAACATGACTGAGGTTTGATTCTGGACACCTGTGTCCTGGGAACATGACTGAGGTTTGATGGTTGAAACCTGTGGCCCGCGCACATGACTCAGGTTTGATTCTGGAACCATGTGTCCTGGGAACATGACTGAGGTTTGATTTTGGAAACCTTTGGCCTGGGAAAATGACTGAGGTTTCATTGTGGAAACATGTGGCCTGGGATCATGACTGAGGTTTGATGGTGGAACACTCTAGCCTGGCAAAATGACTGAGGCTTGATTCTGGAACCCTGTGGCCCGGGAACATGAGAACGGTTTGATTCTGGAACCCTGTGGCCTTTAACATGACATCGGTGGATTCTGGAACCCTGTGGCCTGGGAACATGAGAACGGTTTGATTCTGGAACCCTGTGGCCTGGGAACATGAGTGAGGATTGATGGTGGAACCCTGTGGCCTGGCAATATGACTGAGGTTTGATACTGGAAGACTGTGGCCAGGAAACATGATATCGGGTTGATTCTGGAAACTTCTGTCCTGGGAACAAGACTGAGGTTTGATTCTGGAACCCTGTGTCCTGGGAATATGACAAAGGTTTGTTGCTGGAAGCCTGTTCCCTGGGTACATGACTGAGGTTTGATTCTGGACACCTGTGTCCTGGGAACATGAGTGATGTTTGATTGTTGAAACCTGTGGCCTGCGAACATGACTCAGGTTTGATTCTGGAACCCTGTGTCCTGGGAATATGACTGAGGTTTGATTCTGGAAACCTTTGGCCTGAGAAAATGACTGAGGTTTCATTGTGGAAACATGTGGCCTGGGATCATGACTGAGGTTTGATGGTGGAACACTCTGGCCTGGCAAAATGACTGAGGCTTGATTCTGGAACCCTGTGGACCGGGAACGTGACTGAGGTTTGATGGCAGAAACCTGTGGCCTGGCAACATGACTGACGTTTGATTCTGGATCCCTGTGGCCTGGGAACATGACTGAGGCGTGATTCTGGAAAACTGTGGCCTGGGAACATGACATCTGTTTAGATTGTGGAATACTGTGCCCCGGGAACTTGACTGAGCCTTGGTTCTGAAACCCTGTGGACTGGGAACATGACTGAGGTTTTATTCTGGAACCCTGTAGCCTGGGAACATAACTGAGGATTGATTCTGGAACCCTGTGGCCTGGGAACATGATACCGGTGGATTCTGGAACCCTGGGGACTGGGCATGTGACATCTGTTTAGATTGTGGAATACTGTGGCCCGGGAACATGACTGAGCCTTGGTTCTGGAACCCTGTGGATTGGGAACATGACTGAGGTTTTATTCTAGAACCCTGTAGCCTGGAAACATAACTGAGGATTGATTCTCGAACCCTGTGGCCTGGGAACATGACATCGGTGGATTGTAGAACCCTGTGGCCTGGGAACATGTCTGAGGTTTGATGGTGGAAACTTGTGGCTTGGCAACATGACTAAGGTTTGATTCTGGAAGACTGTGGCCAGGAAGCATGATATCTGGTTGATTCTGGAAACTTGTGTCCTGGGAACATGACTGAGGTTTGTTTCTGGAAGCCTGTGCCCTGGGAACATGACTGAGGTTTGATTCTGGACACCTGTGTCCTGGGAACATGACTGAGGTTTGATGGTTGAAACCTGTGGCCCGCGCACATGACTCAGGTTTGATTCTGGAACCATGTGTCCTGGGAACATGACTGAGGTTTGATTTTGGAAACCTTTGGCCTGGGAAAATGACTGAGGTTTCATTGTGGAAACATGTGGCCTGGGATCATGACTGAGGTTTGATGGTGGAACACTCTAGCCTGGCAAAATGACTGAGGCTTGATTCTGGAACCCTGTGGCCCGGGAACATGAGAACGGTTTGATTCTGGAACCCTGTGGCCTTTAACATGACATCGGTGGATTCTGGAACCCTGTGGCCTGGGAACATGAGAACGGTTTGATTCTGGAACCCTGTGGCCTGGGAACATGAGTGAGGATTGATGGTGGAACCCTGTGGCCTGGCAACATGACTGAGGTTTGATAGTGGAAGACTGTGGCCAGGAAACATGATATCGGGTTGATTCTGGAAACTTCTGTCCTGGGAACAAGACTGAGGTTTGATTCTGGAACCCTGTGTCCTGGGAATATGACAAAGGTTTGTTGCTGGAAGCCTGTTCACTGGGTACATGACTGAGGTTTGATTCTGGACACCTGTGTCCTGGGAACATGAGTGATGTTTGATTGTTGAAACCTGTGGCCTGCGAACATGACTCAGGTTTGATTCTGGAACCATGTGTCCTGGGAATATGACTGAGGTTTGATTCTGGAAACCTTTGGCCTGAGAAAAAGACTGAGGTTTCATTGTGGAAACATGTGGCCTGGGATCATGACTGAGGTTTGATGGTGGAACACTCTGGCCTGGCAAAATGACTGAGGCTTGATTCTGGAACCCTGTGGCCCGGGAACGTGACTGAGGTTTGATGGCAGAAACCTGTGGCCTGGCAACATGACTGACGTTTGATTCTGGATCCCTGTGGCCTGGGAACATGACTGAGGCGTGATTCTGGAAAACTGTGGCCTGGGAACATGACATCTGTTTAGATTGTGGAATACTGTGCCCCGGGAACCTGACTGAGCCTTGGTTCTGAAACCCTGTGGACTGGGAACATGACTGAGGTTTTATTCTGGAACCCTGTAGCCTGGGAACATAACTGAGGATTGATTCTGGAACCCTGTGGCCTGGGAACATGATACCGGTGGATTCTGGAACCCTGGGGACTGGGCATGTGACATCTGTTTAGATTGTGGAATACTGTGCCCCGGGAACCTGGCTGAGCCTTGGTTCTGGAACCCTGTGGATTGGGAACATGACTGAGGTTTTATTCTAGAACCCTGTAGCCGGGAAACATAACTGAGGATTGATTCTCGAACCCTGTGGCCTGGGAACATGACATCGGTGGATTCTAGAACCCTGTGGCCTGGGAACATGTCTGAGGTTTGATGGTGGAAACCTGTGGCTTGGCAACATGACTAAGGTTTGATTCTGGAAGACTGTGGCCAGGAAGCATGATATCTGGTTGATTCTGGAAACTTGTGTCCTGGGAACATGACTGAGGTTTGTTTCTGGAAGCCTGTGCCCTGGGAACATGACTGAGGTTTGATTCTGGACACCTGTGTCCTGGGAACATGACTGAGGTTTGATGGTTGAAACCTGTGGCCCGCGCACATGACTCAGGTTTGATTCTGGAACCATGTGTCCTGGGAACATGACTGAGGTTTGATTTTGGAAACCTTTGGCCTGGGAAAATGACTGAGGTTTCATTGTGGAAACATGTGGCCTGGGATCATGACTGAGGTTTGATGGTGGAACACTCTGGCCTGGCAAAATGACTGAGGCTTGATTCTGGAACCCTGTGGCCCGGGAACATGAGAACGGTTTGATTCTGGAACCCTGTGGCCTTTAACATGACATCGGTGGATTCTGGAACCCTGTGGCCTGGGAACATGAGAACGGTTTGATTCTGGAACCCTGTGGCCTGGGAACATGAGTGAGGATTGATGGTGGAACCCTGTGGCCTGGCAACATGACTGAGGTTTGATACTGGAAGACTGTGGCCAGGAAACGTGATATCGGGTTGATTCTGGAAACTTCTGTCCTGGGAACAAGACTGAGGTTTGATTCTGGAACCCTGTGTCCTGGGAATATGACAAAGGTTTGTTGCTGGAAGCCTGTTCCCTGGGTACATGACTGAGGTTTGATTCTGGACACCTGTGTCCTGGGAACATGAGTGATGTTTGATTGTTGAAACCTGTGGCCTGCGAACATGACTCAGGTTTGATTCTGGAACCATGTGTCCTGGGAATATGACTGAGGTTTGATTCTGGAAACCTTTGGCCTGAGAAAAAGACTGAGGTTTCATTGTGGAAACATGTGGCCTGGGATCATGACTGAGGTTTGATGGTGGAACACTCTGGCCTGGCAAAATGACTGAGGCTTGATTCTGGAACCCTGTGGCCCGGGAACGTGACTGAGGTTTGATGGCAGAAACCTGTGGCCTGGCAACATGACTGACGTTTGATTCTGGATCCCTGTGGCCTGGGAACATGACTGAGGCGTGATTCTGGAAAACTGTGGCCTGGGAACATGACATCTGTTTAGATTGTGGAATACTGTGCCCCGGGAACTTGACTGAGCCTTGGTTCTGAAACCCTGTGGACTGGGAACATGACTGAGGTTTTATTCTGGGACCCTGTAGCCTGGGAACATAACTGAGGATTGATTCTGGAACCCTGTGGCCTGGGAACATGAAACCGGTGGATTCTGGAACCCTGGGGACTGGGCATGTGACATCTGTTTAGATTGTGGAATACTGTGGCCCGGGAACCTGGCTGAGCCTTGGTTCTGGAACCCTGTGGATTGGGAACATGACTGAGGTTTTATTCTAGAACCCTGTAGCCTGGAAACATAACTGAGGATTGATTCTCGAACCCTGTGGCCTGGGAACATGACATCGGTGGATTCTAGAACCCTGTGGCCTGGGAACATGTCTGAGGTTTGATGGTGGAAACCTGTGGCTTGGCAACATGACTAAGGTTTGATTCTGGAAGACTGTGGCCAGGAAGCATGATATCTGGTTGATTCTGGAAACTTGTGTCCTGGGAACATGACTGAGGTTTGTTTCTGGAAGCCTGTGCCCTGGGAACATGACTGAGGTTTGATTCTGGACACCTGTGTCCTGGGAACATGACTGAGGTTTGATGGTTGAAACCTGTGGCCCGCGCACATGACTCAGGTTTGATTCTGGAACCATGTGTCCTGGGAACATGACTGAGGTTTGATTTTGGAAACCTTTGGCCTGGGAAAATGACTGAGGTTTCATTGTGGAAACATGTGGCCTGGGATCATGACTGAGGTTTGATGGTGGAACACTCTGGCCTGGCAAAATGACTGAGGCTTGATTCTGGAACCCTGTGGCCCGGGAACATGAGAACGGTTTGATTCTGGAACCCTGTGGCCTTTAACATGACATCGGTGGATTCTGGAACCCTGTGGCCTGGGAACATGAGAACGGTTTGATTCTGGAACCCTGTGGCCTGGGAACATGAGTGAGGATTGATGGTGGAACCCTGTGGCCTGGCAATATGACTGAGGTTTGATACTGGAAGACTGTGGCCAGGAAACATGATATCGGGTTGATTCTGGAAACTTCTGTCCTGGGAACAAGACTGAGGTTTGATTCTGGAACCCTGTGTCCTGGGAATATGACAAAGGTTTGTTGCTGGAAGCCTGTTCCCTGGGTACATGACTGAGGTTTGATTCTGGACACCTGTGTCCTGGGAACATGAGTGATGTTTGATTGTTGAAACCTGTGGCCTGCGAACATGACTCAGGTTTGATTCTGGAACCCTGTGTCCTGGGAATATGACTGAGGTTTGATTCTGGAAACCTTTGGCCTGAGAAAATGACTGAGGTTTCATTGTGGAAACATGTGGCCTGGGATCATGACTGAGGTTTGATGGTGGAACACTCTGGCCTGGCAAAATGACTGAGGCTTGATTCTGGAACCCTGTGGCCCGGGAACGTGACTGAGGTTTGATGGCAGAAACCTGTGGCCTGGCAACATGACTGACGTTTGATTCTGGATCCCTGTGGCCTGGGAACATGACTGAGGCGTGATTCTGGAAAACTGTGGCCTGGGAACATGACATCTGTTTAGATTGTGGAATACTGTGCCCCGGGAACTTGACTGAGCCTTGGTTCTGAAACCCTGTGGACTGGGAACATGACTGAGGTTTTATTCTGGAACCCTGTAGCCTGGGAACATAAGTGAGGATTGATTCTGGAACCCTGTGGCCTGGGAACATGTCTGAGGTTTGATGGTGGAAACCTGTGGCTTGGCAACATGACTAAGGTTTGATTCTGGAAGACTGTGGCCAGGAAGCATGATATCTGGTTGATTCTGGAAACTTGTGTCCTGGGAACATGACTGAGGTTTGTTTCTGGAAGCCTGTGCCCTGGGAAAATGACTGAGGTTTGATTCTGGACACCTGTGTCCTGGGAACATGACTGAGGTTTGATGGTTGAAACCTGTGGCCCGCGCACATGACACAGGTTTGATTCTGGAACCATGTGTCCTGGGAACATGACTGAGGTTTGATTTTGGAAACCTTTGGCCTGGGAAAATGACTGAGGTTTCATTGTGGAAACATGTGGCCTGGGATCATGACTGAGGTTTGATGGTGGAACACTCTGGCCTGGCAAAATGACTGAGGCTTGATTCTGGAACCCTGTGGCCCGGGAACATGAGAACGGTTTGATTCTGGAACCCTGTGGCCTTTAACATGACATCGGTGGATTCTGGAACCCTGTGGCCTGGGAACATGAGAACGGTTTGATTCTGGAACCCTGTGGCCTGGGAACATGAGTGAGGATTGATGGTGGAACCCTGTGGCCTGGCAATATGACTGAGGTTTGATACTGGAAGACTGTGGCCAGGAAACATGATATCGGGTTGATTCTGGAAACTTCTGTCCTGGGAACAAGACTGAGGTTTGATTCTGGAACCCTGTGTCCTGGGAATATGACAAAGGTTTGTTGCTGGAAGCCTGTTCCCTGGGTACATGACTGAGGTTTGATTCTGGACACCTGTGTCCTGGGAACATGAGTGATGTTTGATTGTTGAAACCTGTGGCCTGCGAACATGACTCAGGTTTGATTCTGGAACCCTGTGTCCTGGGAATATGACTGAGGTTTGATTCTGGAAACCTTTGGCCTGAGAAAATGACTGAGGTTTCATTGTGGAAACATGTGGCCTGGGATCATGACTGAGGTTTGATGGTGGAACACTCTGGCCTGGCAAAATGACTGAGGCTTGATTCTGGAACCCTGTGGCCCGGGAACGTGACTGAGGTTTGATGGCAGAAACCTGTGGACTGGCAACATGACTGACGTTTGATTCTGGATCCCTGTGGCCTGGGAACATGACTGAGGCGTGATTCTGGAAAACTGTGGCCTGGGAACATGACATCTGTTTAGATTGTGGAATACTGTGCCCCGGGAACTTGACTGAGCCTTGGTTCTGAAACCCTGTGGACTGGGAACATGACTGAGGTTTTATTCTGGAACCCTGTAGCCTGGGAACATAACTGAGGATTGATTCTGGAACCCTGTGGCCTGGGAACATGATACCGGTGGATTCTGGAACCCTGGGGACTGGGCATGTGACATCTGTTTAGATTGTGGAATACTGTGCCCCGGGAACCTGGCTGAGCCTTGGTTCTGGAACCCTGTGGATTGGGAACATGACTGAGGTTTTATTCTAGAACCCTGTAGCCTGGAAACATAACTGAGGATTGATTCTCGAACCCTGTGGCCTGGGAACATGACATCGGTGGATTGTAGAACCCTGTGGCCTGGGAACATGTCTGAGGTTTGATGGTGGAAACTTGTGGCTTGGCAACATGACTAAGGTTTGATTCTGGAAGACTGTGGCCAGGAAGCATGATATCTGGTTGATTCTGGAAACTTGTGTCCTGGGAACATGACTGAGGTTTGTTTCTGGAAGCCTGTGCCCTGGGAACATGACTGAGGTTTGATTCTGGACACCTGTGTCCTGGGAACATGACTGAGGTTTGATGGTTGAAACCTGTGGCCCGCGCACATGACTCAGGTTTGATTCTGGAACCATGTGTCCTGGGAACATGACTGAGGTTTGATTTTGGAAACCTTTGGCCTGGGAAAATGACTGAGGTTTCATTGTGGAAACATGTGGCCTGGGATCATGACTGAGGTTTGATGGTGGAACACTCTAGCCTGGCAAAATGACTGAGGCTTGATTCTGGAACCCTGTGGCCCGGGAACATGAGAACGGTTTGATTCTGGAACCCTGTGGCCTTTAACATGACATCGGTGGATTCTGGAACCCTGTGGCCTGGGAACATGAGAACGGTTTGATTCTGGAACCCTGTGGCCTGGGAACATGAGTGAGGATTGATGGTGGAACCCTGTGGCCTGGCAACATGACTGAGGTTTGATAGTGGAAGACTGTGGCCAGGAAACATGATATCGGGTTGATTCTGGAAACTTCTGTCCTGGGAACAAGACTGAGGTTTGATTCTGGAACCCTGTGTCCTGGGAATATGACAAAGGTTTGTTGCTGGAAACCTGTTCCCTGGGTACATGACTGAGGTTTGATTCTGGACACCTGTGTCCTGGGAACATGAGTGATGTTTGATTGTTGAAACCTGTGGCCTGCGAACATGACTCAGGTTTGATTCTGGAACCATGTGTCCTGGGAATATGACTGAGGTTTGATTCTGGAAACCTTTGGCCTAAGAAAAAGACTGAGGTTTCATTGTGGAAACATGTGGCCTGGGATCATGACTGAGGTTTGATGGTGGAACACTCTGGCCTGGCAAAATGACTGAGGCTTGATTCTGGAACCCTGTGGCCCGGGAACGTGACTGAGGTTTGATGGCAGAAACCTGTGGCCTGGCAACATGACTGACGTTTGATTCTGGATCCCTGTGGCCTGGGAACATGACTGAGGCGTGATTCTGGAAAACTGTGGCCTGGGAACATGACATCTGTTTAGATTGTGGAATACTGTGCCCCGGGAACCTGACTGAGCCTTGGTTCTGAAACCCTGTGGACTGGGAACATGACTGAGGTTTTATTCTGGAACCCTGTAGCCTGGGAACATAACTGAGGATTGATTCTGGAACCCTGTGGCCTGGGAACATGATACCGGTGGATTCTGGAACCCTGGGGACTGGGCATGTGACATCTGTTTAGATTGTGGAATACTGTGCCCCGGGAACCTGGCTGAGCCTTGGTTCTGGAACCCTGTGGATTGGGAACATGACTGAGGTTTTATTCTAGAACCCTGTAGCCGGGAAACATAACTGAGGATTGATTCTCGAACCCTGTGGCCTGGGAACATGACATCGGTGGATTCTAGAACCCTGTGGCCTGGGAACATGTCTGAGGTTTGATGGTGGAAACCTGTGGCTTGGCAACATGACTAAGGTTTGATTCTGGAAGACTGTGGCCAGGAAGCATGATATCTGGTTGATTCTGGAAACTTGTGTCCTGGGAACATGACTGAGGTTTGTTTCTGGAAGCCTGTGCCCTGGGAACATGACTGAGGTTTGATTCTGGACACCTGTGTCCTGGGAACATGACTGAGGTTTGATGGTTGAAACCTGTGGCCCGCGCACATGACTCAGGTTTGATTCTGGAACCATGTGTCCTGGGAACATGACTGAGGTTTGATTTTGGAAACCTTTGGCCTGGGAAAATGACTGAGGTTTCATTGTGGAAACATGTGGCCTGGGATCATGACTGAGGTTTGATGGTGGAACACTCTGGCCTGGCAAAATGACTGAGGCTTGATTCTGGAACCCTGTGGCCCGGGAACATGAGAACGGTTTGATTCTGGAACCCTGTGGCCTTTAACATGACATCGGTGGATTCTGGAACCCTGTGGCCTGGGAACATGAGAACGGTTTGATTCTGGAACCCTGTGGCCTGGGAACATGAGTGAGGATTGATGGTGGAACCCTGTGGCCTGGCAACATGACTGAGGTTTGATACTGGAAGACTGTGGCCAGGAAACATGATATCGGGTTGATTCTGGAAACTTCTGTCCTGGGAACAAGACTGAGGTTTGATTCTGGAACCCTGTGTCCTGGGAATATGACAAAGGTTTGTTGCTGGAAGCCTGTTCCCTGGGTACATGACTGAGGTTTGATTCTGGACACCTGTGTCCTGGGAACATGAGTGATGTTTGATTGTTGAAACCTGTGGCCTGCGAACATGACTCAGGTTTGATTCTGGAACCATGTGTCCTGGGAATATGACTGAGGTTTGATTCTGGAAACCTTTGGCCTGAGAAAAAGACTGAGGTTTCATTGTGGAAACATGTGGCCTGGGATCATGACTGAGGTTTGATGGTGGAACACTCTGGCCTGGCAAAATGACTGAGGCTTGATTCTGGAACCCTGTGGCCCGGGAACGTGACTGAGGTTTGATGGCAGAAACCTGTGGCCTGGCAACATGACTGACGTTTGATTCTGGATCCCTGTGGCCTGGGAACATGACTGAGGCGTGATTCTGGAAAACTGTGGCCTGGGAACATGACATCTGTTTAGATTGTGGAATACTGTGCCCCGGGAACCTGACTGAGCCTTGGTTCTGAAACCCTGTGGACTGGGAACATGACTGAGGTTTTATTCTGGGACCCTGTAGCCTGGGAACATAACTGAGGATTGATTCTGGAACCCTGTGGCCTGGGAACATGATACCGGTGGATTCTGGAACCCTGGGGACTGGGCATGTGACATCTGTTTAGATTGTGGAATACTGTGGCCCGGGAACCTGGCTGAGCCTTGGTTCTGGAACCCTGTGGATTGGGAACATGACTGAGGTTTTATTCTAGAACCCTGTAGCCTGGAAACATAACTGAGGATTGATTCTCGAACCCTGTGGCCTGGGAACATGACATCGGTGGATTCTAGAACCCTGTGGCCTGGGAACATGTCTGAGGTTTGATGGTGGAAACCTGTGGCTTGGCAACATGACTAAGGTTTGATTCTGGAAGACTGTGGCCAGGAAGCATGATATCTGGTTGATTCTGGAAACTTGTGTCCTGGGAACATGACTGAGGTTTGTTTCTGGAAGCCTGTGCCCTGGGAACATGACTGAGGTTTGATTCTGGACACCTGTGTCCTGGGAACATGACTGAGGTTTGATGGTTGAAACCTGTGGCCCGCGCACATGACTCAGGTTTGATTCTGGAACCATGTGTCCTGGGAACATGACTGAGGTTTGATTTTGGAAACCTTTGGCCTGGGAAAATGACTGAGGTTTCATTGTGGAAACATGTGGCCTGGGATCATGACTGAGGTTTGATGGTGGAACACTCTGGCCTGGCAAAATGACTGAGGCTTGATTCTGGAACCCTGTGGCCCGGGAACATGAGAACGGTTTGATTCTGGAACCCTGTGGCCTTTAACATGACATCGGTGGATTCTGGAACCCTGTGGCCTGGGAACATGAGAACGGTTTGATTCTGGAACCCTGTGGCCTGGGAACATGAGTGAGGATTGATGGTGGAACCCTGTGGCCTGGCAACATGACTGAGGTTTGATACTGGAAGACTGTGGCCAGGAAACATGATATCGGGTTGATTCTGGAAACTTCTGTCCTGGGAACAAGACTGAGGTTTGATTCTGGAACCCTGTGTCCTGGGAATATGACAAAGGTTTGTTGCTGGAAGCCTGTTCCCTGGGTACATGACTGAGGTTTGATTCTGGACACCTGTGTCCTGGGAACATGAGTGATGTTTGATTGTTGAAACCTGTGGCCTGCGCACATGACTCAGGTTTGATTCTGGAACCATTTGTCCTGGGAATATGACTGAGGTTTGATTCTGGAAACCTTTGGCCTGAGAAAAAGACTGAGGTTTCACTGTGGAAACATGTGGCCTGGGATCATGACTGAGGTTTGATGGTGGAACACTCTGGCCTGGCAAAATGACTGAGGCTTGATTCTGGAACCCTGTGGCCCGGGAACGTGACTGAGGTTTGATGGCAGAAACCTGTGGCCTGGCAACATGACTGACGTTTGATTCTGGATCCCTGTGGCCTGGGAACATGACTGAGGCGTGATTCTGGAAAACTGTGGCCTGGGAACATGACATCTGTTTAGATTGTGGAATACTGTGCCCCGGGAACCTGACTGAGCCTTGGTTCTGAAACCCTGTGGACTGGGAACATGACTGAGGTTTTATTCTGGAACCCTGTAGCCTGGGAACATAACTGAGGATTGATTCTGGAACCCTGTGGCCTGGGAACATGATACCGGTGGATTCTGGAACCCTGGGGACTGGGCATGTGACATCTGTTTAGATTGTGGAATTCTGTGCCCCGGGAACCTGGCTGAGCCTTGGTTCTGGAACCCTGTGGATTGGGAACATGACTGAGGTTTTATTCTAGAACCCTGTAGCCGGGAAACATAACTGAGGATTGATTCTCGAACCCTGTGGCCTGGGAACATGACATCGGTGGATTCTAGAACCCTGTGGCCTGGGAACATGTCTGAGGTTTGATGGTGGAAACCTGTGGCTTGACAACATGACTAAGGTTTGATTCTGGAAGACTGTGGCCAGGAAGCATGATATCTGGTTGATTCTGGAAACTTGTGTCCTGGGAACATGACTGAGGTTTGATTCTGGACACCTGTGTCCTGGGAAAATGACTGAGGTTTGATGGTTGAAACCTGTGGCCCGCGAACATGACTCAGGTTTGATTCTGGAACCATGTGTCCTGGGAACATGACTGAGGTTTGATTTTGGAAACCTTTGGCCTGGGAAAATGACTGAGGTTTCATTGTGGAAACATGTGGCCTGGGATCATGACTGAGGTTTGATGGTGGAACACTCTGGCCTGGCAAAATGACTGAGGCTTGATTCTGGAACCCTGTGGCCCGGGAACATGAGAACGGTTTGATTCTGGAACCCTGTGGCCTTTAACATGACATCGGTGGATTCTGGAACCCTGTGGCCTGGGAACATGAGAACGGTTTGATTCTGGAACCCTGTGGCCTGGGAACATGAGTGAGGATTGATGGTGGAACCCTGTGGCCTGGCAACATGACTGAGGTTTGATACTGGAAGACTGTGGCCAGGAAACATGATATCGGGTTGATTCTGGAAACTTCTGTCCTGGGAACAAGACTGAGGTTTGATTCTGGAACCCTGTGTCCTGGGAATATGACAAAGGTTTGTTGCTGGAAGCCTGTTCCCTGGGTACATGACTGAGGTTTGATTCTGGACACCTGTGTCCTGGGAACATGAGTGATGTTTGATTGTTGAAACCTGTGGCCTGCGCACATGACTCAGGTTTGATTCTGGAACCATGTGTCCTGGGAATATGACTGAGGTTTGATTCTGGAAACCTTTGGCCTGAGAAAAAGACTGAGGTTTCATTGTGGAAACATGTGGCCTGGGATCATGACTGAGGTTTGATGGTGGAACACTCTGGCCTGGCAAAATGACTGAGGCTTGATTCTGGAACCCTGTGGCCCGGGAACGTGACTGAGGTTTGATGGCAGAAACCTGTGGCCTGGCAACATGACTGACGTTTGATTCTGGATCCCTGTGGCCTGGGAACATGACTGAGGCGTGATTCTGGAAAACTGTGGCCTGGGAACATGACATCTGTTTAGATTGTGGAATACTGTGCCCCGGGAACCTGACTGAGCCTTGGTTCTGAAACCCTCTGGACTGGGAACATGAATGAGGTTTTATTCTGGAACCCTGTAGCCTGGGAACATAACTGAGGATTGATTCTGGAACCCTGTGGCCTGGGAACATGATACCGGTGGATTCTGGAACCCTGGGGACTGGGCATGTGACATCTGTTTAGATTGTGGAATACTGTGGCCCGGGAAACTGGCTGAGCCTTGGTTCTGGAACCCTGTGGATTGGGAACATGACTGAGGTTTTATTCTAGAACCCTGTAGCCTGGAAACATAACTGAGGATTGATTCTCGAACCCTGTGGCCTGGGAACATGACATCGGTGGATTCTAGAACCCTGTGGCCTGGGAACATGTCTGAGGTTTGATGGTGGAAACCTGTGGCTTGGCAACATGACTAAGGTTTGATTCTGGAAGACTGTGGCCAGGAAGCATGATATCTGGTTGATTCTGGAAACTTGTGTCCTGGGAACATGACTGAGGTTTGTTTCTGGAAGCCTGTGCCCTGGGAACATGACTGAGGTTTGATTCTGGACACCTGTGTCCTGGGAACATGACTGAGGTTTGATGGTTGAAACCTGTGGCCCGCGCACATGACTCAGGTTTGATTCTGGAACCATGTGTCCTGGGAACATGACTGAGGTTTGATTTTGGAAACCTTTGGCCTGGGAAAATGACTGAGGTTTCATTGTGGAAACATGTGGCCTGGGATCATGACTGAGGTTTGATGGTGGAACACTCTGGCCTGGCAAAATGACTGAGGCTTGATTCTGGAACCCTGTGGCCCGGGAACATGAGAACGGTTTGATTCTGGAACCCTGTGGCCTTTAACATGACATCGGTGGATTCTGGAACCCTGTGGCCTGGGAACATGAGAACGGTTTGATTCTGGAACCCTGTGGCCTGGGAACATGAGTGAGGATTGATGGTGGAACCCTGTGGCCTGGCAACATGACTGAGGTTTGATACTGGAAGACTGTGGCCAGGAAACATGATATCGGGTTGATTCTGGAAACTTCTGTCCTGGGAACAAGACTGAGGTTTGATTCTGGAACCCTGTGTCCTGGGAATATGACAAAGGTTTGTTGCTGGAAGCCTGTTCCCTGGGTACATGACTGAGGTTTGATTCTGGACACCTGTGTCCTGGGAACATGAGTGATGTTTGATTGTTGAAACCTGTGGCCTGCGCACATGACTCAGGTTTGATTCTGGAACCATGTGTCCTGGGAATATGACTGAGGTTTGATTCTGGAAACCTTTGGCCTGAGAAAAAGACTGAGGTTTCACTGTGGAAACATGTGGCCTGGGATCATGACTGAGGTTTGATGGTGGAACACTCTGGCCTGGCAAAATGACTGAGGCTTGATTCTGGAACCCTGTGGCCCGGGAACGTGACTGAGGTTTGATGGCAGAAACCTGTGGCCTGGCAACATGACTGACGTTTGATTCTGGATCCCTGTGGCCTGGGAACATGACTGAGGCGTGATTCTGGAAAACTGTGGCCTGGGAACATGACATCTGTTTAGATTGTGGAATACTGTGCCCCGGGAACCTGACTGAGCCTTGGTTCTGAAACCCTGTGGACTGGGAACATGACTGAGGTTTTATTCTGGAACCCTGTAGCCTGGGAACATAACTGAGGATTGATTCTGGAACCCTGTGGCCTGGGAACATGATACCGGTGGATTCTGGAACCCTGGGGACTGGGCATGTGACATCTGTTTAGATTGTGGAATTCTATGCCCCGGGAACCTTGCTGAGCCTTGGTTCTGGAACCCTGTGGATTGGGAACATGACTGAGGTTTTATTCTAGAACCCTGTAGCCGGGAAACATAACTGAGGATTGATTCTCGAACCCTGTGGCCTGGGAACATGACATCGGTGGATTCTAGAACCCTGTGGCCTGGGAACATGTCTGAGGTTTGATGGTGGAAACCTGTGGCTTGGCAACATGACTAAGGTTTGATTCTGGAAGACTGTGGCCAGGAAGCATGATATCTGGTTGATTCTGGAAACTTGTGTCCTGGGAACATGACTGAGGTTTGATTCTGGACACCTGTGTCCTGGGAAAATGACTGAGGTTTGATGGTTGAAACCTGTGGCCCGCGAACATGACTCAGGTTTGATTCTGGAACCATGTGTCCTGGGAACATGACTGAGGTTTGATTTTGGAAACCTTTGGCCTGGGAAAATGACTGAGGTTTCATTGTGGAAACATGTGGCCTGGGATCATGACTGAGGTTTGATGGTGGAACACTCTGGCCTGGCAAAATGACTGAGGCTTGATTCTGGAACCCTGTGGCCCGGGAACATGAGAACGGTTTGATTCTGGAACCCTGTGGCCTTTAACATGACATCGGTGGATTCTGGAACCCTGTGGCCTGGGAACATGAGAACGGTTTGATTCTGGAACCCTGTGGCCTGGGAACATGAGTGAGGATTGATGGTGGAACCCTGTGGCCTGGCAACATGACTGAGGTTTGATACTGGAAGACTGTGGCCAGGAAACATGATATCGGGTTGATTCTGGAAACTTCTGTCCTGGGAACAAGACTGAGGTTTGATTCTGGAACCCTGTGTCCTGGGAATATGACAAAGGTTTGTTGCTGGAAGCCTGTTCCCTGGGTACATGACTGAGGTTTGATTCTGGACACCTGTGTCCTGGGAACATGAGTGATGTTTGATTGTTGAAACCTGTGGCCTGCGCACATGACTCAGGTTTGATTCTGGAACCATGTGTCCTGGGAATATGACTGAGGTTTGATTCTGGAAACCTTTGGCCTGAGAAAAAGACTGAGGTTTCATTGTGGAAACATGTGGCCTGGGATCATGACTGAGGTTTGATGGTGGAACACTCTGGCCTGGCAAAATGACTGAGGCTTGATTCTGGAACCCTGTGGCCCGGGAACGTGACTGAGGTTTGATGGCAGAAACCTGTGGCCTGGCAACATGACTGACGTTTGATTCTGGATCCCTGTGGCCTGGGAACATGACTGAGGCGTGATTCTGGAAAACTGTGGCCTGGGAACATGACATCTGTTTAGATTGTGGAATACTGTGCCCCGGGAACCTGACTGAGCCTTGGTTCTGAAACCCTGTGGACTGGGAACATGAATGAGGTTTTATTCTGGAACCCTGTAGCCTGGGAACATAACTGAGGATTGATTCTGGAACCCTGTGGCCTGGGAACATGATACCGGTGGATTCTGGAACCCTGGGGACTGGGCATGTGACATCTGTTTAGATTGTGGAATACTGTGGCCCGGGAAACTGGCTGAGCCTTGGTTCTGGAACCCTGTGGATTGGGAACATGACTGAGGTTTTATTCTAGAACCCTGTAGCCTGGAAACATAACTGAGGATTGATTCTCGAACCCTGTGGCCTGGGAACATGACATCGGTGGATTCTAGAACCCTGTGGCCTGGGAACATGTCTGAGGTTTGATGGTGGAAACCTGTGGCTTGGCAACATGACTAAGGTTTGATTCTGGAAGACTGTGGCCAGGAAGCATGATATCTGGTTGATTCTGGAAACTTGTGTCCTGGGAACATGACTGAGGTTTGTTTCTGGAAGCCTGTGCCCTGGGAACATGACTGAGGTTTGATTCTGGACACCTGTGTCCTGGGAACATGACTGAGGTTTGATGGTTGAAACCTGTGGCCCGCGCACATGACTCAGGTTTGATTCTGGAACCATGTGTCCTGGGAACATGACTGAGGTTTGATTTTGGAAACCTTTGGCCTGGGAAAATGACTGAGGTTTCATTGTGGAAACATGTGGCCTGGGATCATGACTGAGGTTTGATGGTGGAACACTCTGGCCTGGCAAAATGACTGAGGCTTGATTCTGGAACCCTGTGGCCCGGGAACATGAGAACGGTTTGATTCTGGAACCCTGTGGCCTTTAACATGACATCGGTGGATTCTGGAACCCTGTGGCCTGGGAACATGAGAACGGTTTGATTCTGGAACCCTGTGGCCTGGGAACATGAGTGAGGATTGATGGTGGAACCCTGTGGCCTGGCAACATGACTGAGGTTTGATACTGGAAGACTGTGGCCAGGAAACATGATATCGGGTTGATTCTGGAAACTTCTGTCCTGGGAACAAGACTGAGGTTTGATTCTGGAACCCTGTGTCCTGGGAATATGACAAAGGTTTGTTGCTGGAAGCCTGTTCCCTGGGTACATGACTGAGGTTTGATTCTGGACACCTGTGTCCTGGGAACATGAGTGATGTTTGATTGTTGAAACCTGTGGCCTGCGCACATGACTCAGGTTTGATTCTGGAACCATTTGTCCTGGGAATATGACTGAGGTTTGATTCTGGAAACCTTTGGCCTGAGAAAAAGACTGAGGTTTCACTGTGGAAACATGTGGCCTGGGATCATGACTGAGGTTTGATGGTGGAACACTCTGGCCTGGCAAAATGACTGAGGCTTGATTCTGGAACCCTGTGGCCCGGGAACGTGACTGAGGTTTGATGGCAGAAACCTGTGGCCTGGCAACATGACTGACGTTTGATTCTGGATCCCTGTGGCCTGGGAACATGACTGAGGCGTGATTCTGGAAAACTGTGGCCTGGGAACATGACATCTGTTTAGATTGTGGAATACTGTGCCCCGGGAACCTGACTGAGCCTTGGTTCTGAAACCCTGTGGACTGGGAACATGACTGAGGTTTTATTCTGGAACCCTGTAGCCTGGGAACATAACTGAGGATTGATTCTGGAACCCTGTGGCCTGGGAACATGATACCGGTGGATTCTGGAACCCTGGGGACTGGGCATGTGACATCTGTTTAGATTGTGGAATTCTGTGCCCCGGGAACCTGGCTGAGCCTTGGTTCTGGAACCCTGTGGATTGGGAACATGACTGAGGTTTTATTCTAGAACCCTGTAGCCGGGAAACATAACTGAGGATTGATTCTCGAACCCTGTGGCCTGGGAACATGACATCGGTGGATTCTAGAACCCTGTGGCCTGGGAACATGTCTGAGGTTTGATGGTGGAAACCTGTGGCTTGACAACATGACTAAGGTTTGATTCTGGAAGACTGTGGCCAGGAAGCATGATATCTGGTTGATTCTGGAAACTTGTGTCCTGGGAACATGACTGAGGTTTGATTCTGGACACCTGTGTCCTGGGAAAATGACTGAGGTTTGATGGTTGAAACCTGTGGCCCGCGAACATGACTCAGGTTTGATTCTGGAACCATGTGTCCTGGGAACATGACTGAGGTTTGATTTTGGAAACCTTTGGCCTGGGAAAATGACTGAGGTTTCATTGTGGAAACATGTGGCCTGGGATCATGACTGAGGTTTGATGGTGGAACACTCTGGCCTGGCAAAATGACTGAGGCTTGATTCTGGAACCCTGTGGCCCGGGAACATGAGAACGGTTTGATTCTGGAACCCTGTGGCCTTTAACATGACATCGGTGGATTCTGGAACCCTGTGGCCTGGGAACATGAGAACGGTTTGATTCTGGAACCCTGTGGCCTGGGAACATGAGTGAGGATTGATGGTGGAACCCTGTGGCCTGGCAACATGACTGAGGTTTGATACTGGAAGACTGTGGCCAGGAAACATGATATCGGGTTGATTCTGGAAACTTCTGTCCTGGGAACAAGACTGAGGTTTGATTCTGGAACCCTGTGTCCTGGGAATATGACAAAGGTTTGTTGCTGGAAGCCTGTTCCCTGGGTACATGACTGAGGTTTGATTCTGGACACCTGTGTCCTGGGAACATGAGTGATGTTTGATTGTTGAAACCTGTGGCCTGCGCACATGACTCAGGTTTGATTCTGGAACCATGTGTCCTGGGAATATGACTGAGGTTTGATTCTGGAAACCTTTGGCCTGAGAAAAAGACTGAGGTTTCATTGTGGAAACATGTGGCCTGGGATCATGACTGAGGTTTGATGGTGGAACACTCTGGCCTGGCAAAATGACTGAGGCTTGATTCTGGAACCCTGTGGCCCGGGAACGTGACTGAGGTTTGATGGCAGAAACCTGTGGCCTGGCAACATGACTGACGTTTGATTCTGGATCCCTGTGGCCTGGGAACATGACTGAGGCGTGATTCTGGAAAACTGTGGCCTGGGAACATGACATCTGTTTAGATTGTGGAATACTGTGCCCCGGGAACCTGACTGAGCCTTGGTTCTGAAACCCTCTGGACTGGGAACATGAATGAGGTTTTATTCTGGAACCCTGTAGCCTGGGAACATAACTGAGGATTGATTCTGGAACCCTGTGGCCTGGGAAAATGATACCGGTGGATTCTGGAACCCTGGGGACTGGGCATGTGACATCTGTTTAGATTGTGGAATACTGTGGCCCGGGAAACTGGCTGAGCCTTGGTTCTGGAACCCTGTGGATTGGGAACATGACTGAGGTTTTATTCTAGAACCCTGTAGCCTGGAAACATAACTGAGGATTGATTCTCGAACCCTGTGGCCTGGGAACATGACATCGGTGGATTCTAGAACCCTGTGGCCTGGGAACATGTCTGAGGTTTGATGGTGGAAACCTGTGGCTTGGCAACATGACTAAGGTTTGAT
Source organism: Balaenoptera physalus (assembly GCF_965194825.1). Classification (NCBI taxonomy): domain Eukaryota; kingdom Metazoa; phylum Chordata; class Mammalia; order Artiodactyla; family Balaenopteridae; genus Balaenoptera; species Balaenoptera physalus. The sequence continues at coordinate 231,921 of NW_028126212.1, forward strand.
TCTGGAAGACTGTGGCCAGGAAGCATGATATCTGGTTGATTCTGGAAACTTGTGTCCTGGGAACATGACTGAGGTTTGTTTCTGGAAGCCTGTGCCCTGGGAACATGACTGAGGTTTGATTCTGGACACCTGTGTCCTGGGAACATGACTGAGGTTTGATGGTTGAAACCTGTGGCCCGCGCACATGACTCAGGTTTGATTCTGGAACCATGTGTCCTGGGAACATGACTGAGGTTTGATTTTGGAAACCTTTGGCCTGGGAAAATGACTGAGGTTTCATTGTGGAAACATGTGGCCTGGGATCATGACTGAGGTTTGATGGTGGAACACTCTGGCCTGGCAAAATGACTGAGGCTTGATTCTGGAACCCTGTGGCCCGGGAACATGAGAACGGTTTGATTCTGGAACCCTGTGGCCTTTAACATGACATCGGTGGATTCTGGAACCCTGTGGCCTGGGAACATGAGAACGGTTTGATTCTGGAACCCTGTGGCCTGGGAACATGAGTGAGGATTGATGGTGGAACCCTGTGGCCTGGCAACATGACTGAGGTTTGATACTGGAAGACTGTGGCCAGGAAACATGATATCGGGTTGATTCTGGAAACTTCTGTCCTGGGAACAAGACTGAGGTTTGATTCTGGAACCCTGTGTCCTGGGAATATGACAAAGGTTTGTTGCTGGAAGCCTGTTCCCTGGGTACATGACTGAGGTTTGATTCTGGACACCTGTGTCCTGGGAACATGAGTGATGTTTGATTGTTGAAACCTGTGGCCTGCGCACATGACTCAGGTTTGATTCTGGAACCATGTGTCCTGGGAATATGACTGAGGTTTGATTCTGGAAACCTTTGGCCTGAGAAAAAGACTGAGGTTTCACTGTGGAAACATGTGGCCTGGGATCATGACTGAGGTTTGATGGTGGAACACTCTGGCCTGGCAAAATGACTGAGGCTTGATTCTGGAACCCTGTGGCCCGGGAACGTGACTGAGGTTTGATGGCAGAAACCTGTGGCCTGGCAACATGACTGACGTTTGATTCTGGATCCCTGTGGCCTGGGAACATGACTGAGGCGTGATTCTGGAAAACTGTGGCCTGGGAACATGACATCTGTTTAGATTGTGGAATACTGTGCCCCGGGAACCTGACTGAGCCTTGGTTCTGAAACCCTGTGGACTGGGAACATGACTGAGGTTTTATTCTGGAACCCTGTAGCCTGGGAACATAACTGAGGATTGATTCTGGAACCCTGTGGCCTGGGAACATGATACCGGTGGATTCTGGAACCCTGGGGACTGGGCATGTGACATCTGTTTAGATTGTGGAATTCTATGCCCCGGGAACCTTGCTGAGCCTTGGTTCTGGAACCCTGTGGATTGGGAACATGACTGAGGTTTTATTCTAGAACCCTGTAGCCGGGAAACATAACTGAGGATTGATTCTCGAACCCTGTGGCCTGGGAACATGACATCGGTGGATTCTAGAACCCTGTGGCCTGGGAACATGTCTGAGGTTTGATGGTGGAAACCTGTGGCTTGGCAACATGACTAAGGTTTGATTCTGGAAGACTGTGGCCAGGAAGCATGATATCTGGTTGATTCTGGAAACTTGTGTCCTGGGAACATGACTGAGGTTTGATTCTGGACACCTGTGTCCTGGGAAAATGACTGAGGTTTGATGGTTGAAACCTGTGGCCCGCGAACATGACTCAGGTTTGATTCTGGAACCATGTGTCCTGGGAACATGACTGAGGTTTGATTTTGGAAACCTTTGGCCTGGGAAAATGACTGAGGTTTCATTGTGGAAACATGTGGCCTGGGATCATGACTGAGGTTTGATGGTGGAACACTCTGGCCTGGCAAAATGACTGAGGCTTGATTCTGGAACCCTGTGGCCCGGGAACATGAGAACGGTTTGATTCTGGAACCCTGTGGCCTTTAACATGACATCGGTGGATTCTGGAACCCTGTGGCCTGGGAACATGAGAACGGTTTGATTCTGGAACCCTGTGGCCTGGGAACATGAGTGAGGATTGATGGTGGAACCCTGTGGCCTGGCAACATGACTGAGGTTTGATACTGGAAGACTGTGGCCAGGAAACATGATATCGGGTTGATTCTGGAAACTTCTGTCCTGGGAACAAGACTGAGGTTTGATTCTGGAACCCTGTGTCCTGGGAATATGACAAAGGTTTGTTGCTGGAAGCCTGTTCCCTGGGTACATGACTGAGGTTTGATTCTGGACACCTGTGTCCTGGGAACATGAGTGATGTTTGATTGTTGAAACCTGTGGCCTGCGCACATGACTCAGGTTTGATTCTGGAACCATGTGTCCTGGGAATATGACTGAGGTTTGATTCTGGAAACCTTTGGCCTGAGAAAAAGACTGAGGTTTCATTGTGGAAACATGTGGCCTGGGATCATGACTGAGGTTTGATGGTGGAACACTCTGGCCTGGCAAAATGACTGAGGCTTGATTCTGGAACCCTGTGGCCCGGGAACGTGACTGAGGTTTGATGGCAGAAACCTGTGGCCTGGCAACATGACTGACGTTTGATTCTGGATCCCTGTGGCCTGGGAACATGACTGAGGCGTGATTCTGGAAAACTGTGGCCTGGGAACATGACATCTGTTTAGATTGTGGAATACTGTGCCCCGGGAACCTGACTGAGCCTTGGTTCTGAAACCCTGTGGACTGGGAACATGAATGAGGTTTTATTCTGGAACCCTGTAGCCTGGGAACATAACTGAGGATTGATTCTGGAACCCTGTGGCCTGGGAACATGATACCGGTGGATTCTGGAACCCTGGGGACTGGGCATGTGACATCTGTTTAGATTGTGGAATACTGTGGCCCGGGAAACTGGCTGAGCCTTGGTTCTGGAACCCTGTGGATTGGGAACATGACTGAGGTTTTATTCTAGAACCCTGTAGCCTGGAAACATAACTGAGGATTGATTCTCGAACCCTGTGGCCTGGGAACATGACATCGGTGGATTCTAGAACCCTGTGGCCTGGGAACATGTCTGAGGTTTGATGGTGGAAACCTGTGGCTTGGCAACATGACTAAGGTTTGATTCTGGAAGACTGTGGCCAGGAAGCATGATATCTGGTTGATTCTGGAAACTTGTGTCCTGGGAACATGACTGAGGTTTGTTTCTGGAAGCCTGTGCCCTGGGAACATGACTGAGGTTTGATTCTGGACACCTGTGTCCTGGGAACATGACTGAGGTTTGATGGTTGAAACCTGTGGCCCGCGCACATGACTCAGGTTTGATTCTGGAACCATGTGTCCTGGGAACATGACTGAGGTTTGATTTTGGAAACCTTTGGCCTGGGAAAATGACTGAGGTTTCATTGTGGAAACATGTGGCCTGGGATCATGACTGAGGTTTGATGGTGGAACACTCTGGCCTGGCAAAATGACTGAGGCTTGATTCTGGAACCCTGTGGCCCGGGAACATGAGAACGGTTTGATTCTGGAACCCTGTGGCCTTTAACATGACATCGGTGGATTCTGGAACCCTGTGGCCTGGGAACATGAGAACGGTTTGATTCTGGAACCCTGTGGCCTGGGAACATGAGTGAGGATTGATGGTGGAACCCTGTGGCCTGGCAACATGACTGAGGTTTGATACTTGAAGACTGTGGCCAGGAAACATGATATCGGGTTGATTCTGGAAACTTCTGTCCTGGGAACAAGACTGAGGTTTGATTCTGGAACCCTGTGTCCTGGGAATATGACAAAGGTTTGTTGCTGGAAGCCTGTTCCCTGGGTACATGACTGAGGTTTGATTCTGGACACCTGTGTCCTGGGAACATGAGTGATGTTTGATTGTTGAAACCTGTGGCCTGCGAACATGACTCAGGTTTGATTCTGGAACCATGTGTCCTGGGAATATGACTGAGGTTTGATTCTGGAAACCTTTGGCCTGAGAAAAAGACTGAGGTTTCACTGTGGAAACATGTGGCCTGGGATCATGACTGAGGTTTGATGGTGGAACACTCTGGCCTGGCAAAATGACTGAGGCTTGATTCTGGAACCCTGTGGCCCGGGAACGTGACTGAGGTTTGATGGCAGAAACCTGTGGCCTGGCAACATGACTGACGTTTGATTCTGGATCCCTGTGGCCTGGGAACATGACTGAGGCGTGATTCTGGAAAACTGTGGCCTGGGAACATGACATCTGTTTAGATTGTGGAATACTGTGCCCCGGGAACCTGACTGAGCCTTGGTTCTGAAACCCTGTGGACTGGGAACATGACTGAGGTTTTATTCTGGAACCCTGTAGCCTGGGAACATAACTGAGGATTGATTCTGGAACCCTGTGGCCTGGGAACATGATACCGGTGGATTCTGGAACCCTGGGGACTGGGCATGTGACATCTGTTTAGATTGTGGAATTCTGTGCCCCGGGAACCTGGCTGAGCCTTGGTTCTGGAACCCTGTGGATTGGGAACATGACTGAGGTTTTATTCTAGAACCCTGTAGCCGGGAAACATAACTGAGGATTGATTCTCGAACCCTGTGGCCTGGGAACATGACATCGGTGGATTCTAGAACCCTGTGGCCTGGGAACATGTCTGAGGTTTGATGGTGGAAACCTGTGGCTTGGCAACATGACTAAGGTTTGATTCTGGAAGACTGTGGCCAGGAAGCATGATATCTGGTTGATTCTGGAAACTTGTGTCCTGGGAACATGACTGAGGTTTGTTTCTGGAAGCCTGTGCCCTGGGAACATGACTGAGGTTTGATTCTGGACACCTGTGTGTCCTGGGAACATGACTGAGGTTTGATGGTTGAAACCTGTGGCCCGCGCACATGACTCCGGTTTGATTCTGGAACCATGTGTCCTGGGAACATGACTGAGGTTTGATTTTGGAAACCTTTGGCCTGGGAAAATGACTGAGGTTTCATTGTGGAAACATGTGGCCTGGGATCATGACTGAGGTTTGATGGTGGAACACTCTGGCCTGGCAAAATGACTGAGGCTTGATTCTGGAACCCTGTGGCCCGGGAACATGAGAACGGTTTGATTCTGGAACCCTGTGGCCTTTAACATGACATCGGTGGATTCTGGAACCCTGTGGCCTGGGAACATGAGAACGGTTTGATTCTGGAACCCTGTGGCCTGGGAACATGAGTGAGGATTGATGGTGGAACCCTGTGGCCTGGCAACATGACTGAGGTTTGATACTGGAAGACTGTGGCCAGGAAACATGATATCGGGTTGATTCTGGAAACTTCTGTCCTGGGAACAAGACTGAGGTTTGATTCTGGAACCCTGTGTCCTGGGAATATGACAAAGGTTTGTTGCTGGAAGCCTGTTCCCTGGGTACATGACTGAGGTTTGATTCTGGACACCTGTGTCCTGGGAACATGAGTGATGTTTGATTGTTGAAACCTGTGGCCTGCGCACATGACTCAGGTTTGATTCTGGAACCATGTGTCCTGGGAATATGACTGAGGTTTGATTCTGGAAACCTTTGGCCTGAGAAAAAGACTGAGGTTTCACTGTGGAAACATGTGGCCTGGGATCATGACTGAGGTTTGATGGTGGAACACTCTGGCCTGGCAAAATGACTGAGGCTTGATTCTGGAACCCTGTGGCCCGGGAACGTGACTGAGGTTTGATGGCAGAAACCTGTGGCCTGGCAACATGACTGACGTTTGATTCTGGATCCCTGTGGCCTGGGAACATGACTGAGGCGTGATTCTGGAAAACTGTGGCCTGGGAACATGACATCTGTTTAGATTGTGGAATACTGTGCCCCGGGAACCTGACTGAGCCTTGGTTCTGAAACCCTGTGGACTGGGAACATGACTGAGGTTTTATTCTGGAACCCTGTAGCCTGGGAACATAACTGAGGATTGATTCTGGAACCCTGTGGCCTGGGAACATGATACCGGTGGATTCTGGAACCCTGGGGACTGGGCATGTGACATCTGTTTAGATTGTGGAATTCTGTGCCCCGGGAACCTTGCTGAGCCTTGGTTCTGGAACCCTGTGGATTGGGAACATGACTGAGGTTTTATTCTAGAACCCTGTAGCCGGGAAACATAACTGAGGATTGATTCTCGAACCCTGTGGCCTGGGAACATGACATCGGTGGATTCTAGAACCCTGTGGCCTGGGAACATGTCTGAGGTTTGATGGTGGAAACCTGTGGCTTGGCAACATGACTAAGGTTTGATTCTGGAAGACTGTGGCCAGGAAGCATGATATCTGGTTGATTCTGGAAACTTGTGTCCTGGGAACATGACTGAGGTTTGATTCTGGACACCTGTGTCCTGGGAAAATGACTGAGGTTTGATGGTTGAAACCTGTGGCCCGCGAACATGACTCAGGTTTGATTCTGGAACCATGTGTCCTGGGAACATGACTGAGGTTTGATTTTGGAAACCTTTGGCCTGGGAAAATGACTGAGGTTTCATTGTGGAAACATGTGGCCTGGGATCATGACTGAGGTTTGATGGTGGAACACTCTGGCCTGGCAAAATGACTGAGGCTTGATTCTGGAACCCTGTGGCCCGGGAACATGAGAACGGTTTGATTCTGGAACCCTGTGGCCTTTAACATGACATCGGTGGATTCTGGAACCCTGTGGCCTGGGAACATGAGAACGGTTTGATTCTGGAACCCTGTGGCCTGGGAACATGAGTGAGGATTGATGGTGGAACCCTGTGGCCTGGCAACATGACTGAGGTTTGATACTGGAAGACTGTGGCCAGGAAACATGATATCGGGTTGATTCTGGAAACTTCTGTCCTGGGAACAAGACTGAGGTTTGATTCTGGAACCCTGTGTCCTGGGAATATGACAAAGGTTTGTTGCTGGAAGCCTGTTCCCTGGGTACATGACTGAGGTTTGATTCTGGACACCTGTGTCCTGGGAACATGAGTGATGTTTGATTGTTGAAACCTGTGGCCTGCGCACATGACTCAGGTTTGATTCTGGAACCATGTGTCCTGGGAATATGACTGAGGTTTGATTCTGGAAACCTTTGGCCTGAGAAAAAGACTGAGGTTTCATTGTGGAAACATGTGGCCTGGGATCATGACTGAGGTTTGATGGTGGAACACTCTGGCCTGGCAAAATGACTGAGGCTTGATTCTGGAACCCTGTGGCCCGGGAACGTGACTGAGGTTTGATGGCAGAAACCTGTGGCCTGGCAACATGACTGACGTTTGATTCTGGATCCCTGTGGCCTGGGAACATGACTGAGGCGTGATTCTGGAAAACTGTGGCCTGGGAACATGACATCTGTTTAGATTGTGGAATACTGTGCCCCGGGAACCTGACTGAGCCTTGGTTCTGAAACCCTGTGGACTGGGAACATGAATGAGGTTTTATTCTGGAACCCTGTAGCCTGGGAACATAACTGAGGATTGATTCTGGAACCCTGTGGCCTGGGAACATGATACCGGTGGATTCTGGAACCCTGGGGACTGGGCATGTGACATCTGTTTAGATTGTGGAATACTGTGGCCCGGGAAACTGGCTGAGCCTTGGTTCTGGAACCCTGTGGATTGGGAACATGACTGAGGTTTTATTCTAGAACCCTGTAGCCTGGAAACATAACTGAGGATTGATTCTCGAACCCTGTGGCCTGGGAACATGACATCGGTGGATTCTAGAACCCTGTGGCCTGGGAACATGTCTGAGGTTTGATGGTGGAAACCTGTGGCTTGGCAACATGACTAAGGTTTGATTCTGGAAGACTGTGGCCAGGAAGCATGATATCTGGTTGATTCTGGAAACTTGTGTCCTGGGAACATGACTGAGGTTTGTTTCTGGAAGCCTGTGCCCTGGGAACATGACTGAGGTTTGATTCTGGACACCTGTGTCCTGGGAACATGACTGAGGTTTGATGGTTGAAACCTGTGGCCCGCGCACATGACTCAGGTTTGATTCTGGAACCATGTGTCCTGGGAACATGACTGAGGTTTGATTTTGGAAACCTTTGGCCTGGGAAAATGACTGAGGTTTCATTGTGGAAACATGTGGCCTGGGATCATGACTGAGGTTTGATGGTGGAACACTCTGGCCTGGCAAAATGACTGAGGCTTGATTCTGGAACCCTGTGGCCCGGGAACATGAGAACGGTTTGATTCTGGAACCCTGTGGCCTTTAACATGACATCGGTGGATTCTGGAACCCTGTGGCCTGGGAACATGAGAACGGTTTGATTCTGGAACCCTGTGGCCTGGGAACATGAGTGAGGATTGATGGTGGAACCCTGTGGCCTGGCAACATGACTGAGGTTTGATACTGGAAGACTGTGGCCAGGAAACATGATATCGGGTTGATTCTGGAAACTTCTGTCCTGGGAACAAGACTGAGGTTTGATTCTGGAACCCTGTGTCCTGGGAATATGACAAAGGTTTGTTGCTGGAAGCCTGTTCCCTGGGTACATGACTGAGGTTTGATTCTGGACACCTGTGTCCTGGGAACATGAGTGATGTTTGATTGTTGAAACCTGTGGCCTGCGCACATGACTCAGGTTTGATTCTGGAACCATGTGTCCTGGGAATATGACTGAGGTTTGATTCTGGAAACCTTTGGCCTGAGAAAAAGACTGAGGTTTCACTGTGGAAACATGTGGCCTGGGATCATGACTGAGGTTTGATGGTGGAACACTCTGGCCTGGCAAAATGACTGAGGCTTGATTCTGGAACCCTGTGGCCCGGGAACGTGACTGAGGTTTGATGGCAGAAACCTGTGGCCTGGCAACATGACTGACGTTTGATTCTGGATCCCTGTGGCCTGGGAACATGACTGAGGCGTGATTCTGGAAAACTGTGGCCTGGGAACATGACATCTGTTTAGATTGTGGAATACTGTGCCCCGGGAACCTGACTGAGCCTTTGTTCTGAAACCCTGTGGACTGGGAACATGACTGAGGTTTTATTCTGGAACCCTGTAGCCTGGGAACATAACTGAGGATTGATTCTGGAACCCTGTGGCCTGGGAACATGATACCGGTGGATTCTGGAACCCTGGGGACTGGGCATGTGACATCTGTTTAGATTGTGGAATTCTGTGCCCCGGGAACCTGGCTGAGCCTTGGTTCTGGAACCCTGTGGATTGGGAACATGACTGAGGTTTTATTCTAGAACCCTGTAGCCGGGAAACATAACTGAGGATTGATTCTCGAACCCTGTGGCCTGGGAACATGACATCGGTGGATTCTAGAACCCTGTGGCCTGGGAACATGTCTGAGGTTTGATGGTGGAAACCTGTGGCTTGGCAACATGACTAAGGTTTGATTCTGGAAGACTGTGGCCAGGAAGCATGATATCTGGTTGATTCTGGAAACTTGTGTCCTGGGAACATGACTGAGGTTTGTTTCTGGAAGCCTGTGCCCTGGGAACATGACTGAGGTTTGATTCTGGACACCTGTGTCCTGGGAACATGACTGAGGTTTGATGGTTGAAACCTGTGGCCCGCGCACATGACTCAGGTTTGATTCTGGAACCATGTGTCCTGGGAACATGACTGAGGTTTGATTTTGGAAACCTTTGGCCTGGGAAAATGACTGAGGTTTCATTGTGGAAACATGTGGCCTGGGATCATGACTGAGGTTTGATGGTGGAACACTCTGGCCTGGCAAAATGACTGAGGCTTGATTCTGGAACCCTGTGGCCCGGGAACATGAGAACGGTTTGATTCTGGAACCCTGTGGCCTTTAACATGACATCGGTGGATTCTGGAACCCTGTGGCCTGGGAACATGAGAACGGTTTGATTCTGGAACCCTGTGGCCTGGGAACATGAGTGAGGATTGATGGTGGAACCCTGTGGCCTGGCAACATGACTGAGGTTTGATACTGGAAGACTGTGGCCAGGAAACATGATATCGGGTTGATTCTGGAAACTTCTGTCCTGGGAACAAGACTGAGGTTTGATTCTGGAACCCTGTGTCCTGGGAATATGACAAAGGTTTGTTGCTGGAAGCCTGTTCCCTGGGTACATGACTGAGGTTTGATTCTGGACACCTGTGTCCTGGGAACATGAGTGATGTTTGATTGTTGAAACCTGTGGCCTGCGCAAATGACTCAGGTTTGATTCTGGAACCATGTGTCCTGGGAATATGACTGAGGTTTGATTCTGGAAACCTTTGGCCTGAGAAAAAGACTGAGGTTTCACTGTGGAAACATGTGGCCTGGGATCATGACTGAGGTTTGATGGTGGAACACTCTGGCCTGGCAAAATGACTGAGGCTTGATTCTGGAACCCTGTGGCCCGGGAACGTGACTGAGGTTTGATGGCAGAAACCTGTGGCCTGGCCACATGACTGACGTTTGATTCTGGATCCCTGTGGCCTGGGAACATGACTGAGGCGTGATTCTGGAAAACTGTGGCCTGGGAACATGACATCTGTTTAGATTGTGGAATACTGTGCCCCGGGAACCTGACTGAGCCTTGGTTCTGAAACCCTGTGGACTGGGAACATGACTGAGGTTTTATTCTGGAACCCTGTAGCCTGGGAACATAACTGAGGATTGATTCTGGAACCCTGTGGCCTGGGAACATGATACCGGTGGATTCTGGAACCCTGGGGACTGGGCATGTGACATCTGTTTAGATTGTGGAATACTGTTCCCCGGAAACATGACTGAGCCTTGGTTCTGGAACCCTGTGGATTGGGAACATGACTGAGGTTTTATTCTAAAACCCTGTAGCCTGGAAACATAACTGAGGATTGATTCTCGAACCCTGTGGCCTGGGAACATAACATCGGTGGATTCTAGAAACCTGTGGCCTGGGAACATGTCTGAGGTTTGATGGTGGAAACCTGTGGCTTGGCAACATGACTAAGGTTTGATTCTGGAAGACTGTGGCCAGGAAGCATGATATCTGGTTGATTCTGGAAACTTGTGTCCTGGGAACATGACTGAGGTTTGATTCTGGACACCTGTGTCCTGGGAAAATGACTGAGGTTTGATGGTTGAAACCTGTGGCCCGAGCACATGACTCAGGTTTGATTCTGGAACCATGTGTCCTGGGAACATGACTGAGGTTTGATTTTGGAAACCTTTGGCCTGGGAAAATGACTGAGGTTTCATTGTGGAAACATGTGGCCTGGGATCATGACTGAGGTTTGATGGTGGAACACTCTGGCCTGGCAAAATGACTGAGGCTTGATTCTGGAACCCTGTGGCCCGGGAACATGAGAACGGTTTGATTCTGGAACCCTGTGGCCTTTAACATGACATCGGTGGATTCTGGAACCCTGTGGCCTGGGAACATGAGAACGGTTTGATTCTGGAACCCTGTGGCCTGGGAACATGAGTGAGGATTGATGGTGGAACCCTGTGGCCTGGCAACATGACTGAGGCTTGATACTGGAAGACTGTGGCCAGGAAACATGATATCGGGTTGATTCTGGAAACTTCTGTCCTGGGAACAAGACTGAGGTTTGATTCTGGAACCCTGTGTCCTGGGAATATGACAAAGGTTTGTTGCTGGAAGCCTGTTCCCTGGGTACATGACTGAGGTTTGATTCTGGACACCTGTGTCCTGGGAACATGAGTGATGTTTGATTGTTGAAACCTGTGGCCTGCGCACATGACTCAGGTTTGATTCTGGAACCATGTGTCCTGGGAATATGACTGAGGTTTGATTCTGGAAACCTTTGGCCTGAGAAAAAGACTGAGGTTTCATTGTGGAAACATGTGGCCTGGGATCATGACTGAGGTTTGATGGTGGAACACTCTGGCCTGGCAAAATGACTGAGGCTTGATTCTGGAACCCTGTGGCCCGGGAACGTGACTGAGGTTTGATGGCAGAAACCTGTGGCCTGGCAACATGACTGACGTTTGATTCTGGATCCCTGTGGCCTGGGAACATGACTGAGGCGTGATTCTGGAAAACTGTGGCCTGGGAACATGACATCTGTTTAGATTGTGGAATACTGTGCCCCGGGAACCTGACTGAGCCTTGGTTCTGAAACCCTGTGGACTGGGAACATGACTGAGGTTTTATTCTGGAACCCTGTAGCCTGGGAACATAACTGAGGATTGATTCTGGAACCCTGTGGCCTGGGAACATGATACCGGTGGATTCTGGAACCCTGGGGACTGGGCATGTGACATCTGTTTAGATTGTGGAATACTGTGGCCCGGGAAACTGGCTGAGCCTTGGTTCTGGAATCCTGTGGATTGGGAACATGACTGAGGTTTTATTCTAGAACCCTGTAGCCTGGAAACATAACTGAGGATTGATTCTCGAACCCTGTGGCCTGGGAACATGTCTGAGGTTTGATGGTGGAAACCTGTGGCTTGGCAACATGACTAAGGTTTGATTCTGGAAGACTGTGGCCAGGAAGCATGATATCTGGTTGATTCTGGAAACTTGTGTCCTGGGAACATGACTGAGGTTTGTTTCTGGAAGCCTGTGCCCTGGGAACATGACTGAGGTTTGATTCTGGACACCTGTGTCCTGGGAACATGACTGAGGTTTGATGGTTGAAACCTGTGGCCCGCGCACATGACTCAGGTTTGATTCTGGAACCATGTGTCCTGGGAACATGACTGAGGTTTGATTTTGGAAACCTTTGGCCTGGGAAAATGACTGAGGTTTCATTGTGGAAACATGTGGCCTGGGATCATGACTGAGGTTTGATGGTGGAACACTCTGGCCTGGCAAAATGACTGAGGCTTGATTCTGGAACCCTGTGGCCCGGGAACATGAGAACGGTTTGATTCTGGAACCCTGTGGCCTTTAACATGACATCGGTGGATTCTGGAACCCTGTGGCCTGGGAACATGAGAACGGTTTGATTCTGGAACCCTGTGGCCTGGGAACATGAGTGAGGATTGATGGTGGAACCCTGTGGCCTGGCAACATGACTGAGGTTTGATAGTGGAAGACTGTGGCCAGGAAACATGATATCGGGTTGATTCTGGAAACTTCTGTCCTGGGAACAAGACTGAGGTTTGATTCTGGAACCCTGTGTCCTGGGAATATGACAAAGGTTTGTTGCTGGAAGCCTGTTCCCTGGGTACATGACTGAGGTTTGATTCTGGACACCTGTGTCCTGGGAACATGAGTGATGTTTGATTGTTGAAACCTGTGGCCTGCGAACATGACTCAGGTTTGATTCTGGAACCATGTGTCCTGGGAATATGACTGAGGTTTGATTCTGGAAACCTTTGGCCTGAGAAAAAGACTGAGGTTTCATTGTGGAAACATGTGGCCTGGGATCATGACTGAGGTTTGATGGTGGAACACTCTGGCCTGGCAAAATGACTGAGGCTTGATTCTGGAACCCTGTGGCCCGGGAACGTGACTGAGGTTTGATGGCAGAAACCTGTGGCCTGGCAACATGACTGACGTTTGATTCTGGATCCCTGTGGCCTGGGAACATGACTGAGGCGTGATTCTGGAAAACTGTGGCCTGGGAACATGACATCTGTTTAGATTGTGGAATACTGTGCCCCGGGAACCTGACTGAGCCTTGGTTCTGAAACCCTGTGGACTGGGAACATGACTGAGGTTTTATTCTGGAACCCTGTAGCCTGGGAACATAACTGAGGATTGATTCTGGAACCCTGTGGCCTGGGAACATGATACCGGTGGATTCTGGAACCCTGGGGACTGGGCATGTGACATCTGTTTAGATTGTGGAATACTGTGCCCCGGGAACCTGGCTGAGCCTTGGTTCTGGAACCCTGTGGATTGGGAACATGACTGAGGTTTTATTCTAGAACCCTGTAGCCGGGAAACATAACTGAGGATTGATTCTCGAACCCTGTGGCCTGGGAACATGACATCGGTGGATTCTAGAACCCTGTGGCCTGGGAACATGTCTGAGGTTTGATGGTGGAAACCTGTGGCTTGGCAACATGACTAAGGTTTGATTCTGGAAGACTGTGGCCAGGAAGCATGATATCTGGTTGATTCTGGAAACTTGTGTCCTGGGAACATGACTGAGGTTTGTTTCTGGAAGCCTGTGCCCTGGGAACATGACTGAGGTTTGATTCTGGACACCTGTGTCCTGGGAACATGACTGAGGTTTGATGGTTGAAACCTGTGGCCCGCGCACATGACTCAGGTTTGATTCTGGAACCATGTGTCCTGGGAACATGACTGAGGTTTGATTTTGGAAACCTTTGGCCTGGGAAAATGACTGAGGTTTCATTGTGGAAACATGTGGCCTGGGATCATGACTGAGGTTTGATGGTGGAACACTCTGGCCTGGCAAAATGACTGAGGCTTGATTCTGGAACCCTGTGGCCCGGGAACATGAGAACGGTTTGATTCTGGAACCCTGTGGCCTTTAACATGACATCGGTGGATTCTGGAACCCTGTGGCCTGGGAACATGAGAACGGTTTGATTCTGGAACCCTGTGGCCTGGGAACATGAGTGAGGATTGATGGTGGAACCCTGTGGCCTGGCAACATGACTGAGGTTTGATACTGGAAGACTGTGGCCAGGAAACATGATATCGGGTTGATTCTGGAAACTTCTGTCCTGGGAACAAGACTGAGGTTTGATTCTGGAACCCTGTGTCCTGGGAATATGACAAAGGTTTGTTGCTGGAAGCCTGTTCCCTGGGTACATGACTGAGGTTTGATTCTGGACACCTGTGTCCTGGGAACATGAGTGATGTTTGATTGTTGAAACCTGTGGCCTGCGAACATGACTCAGGTTTGATTCTGGAACCATGTGTCCTGGGAATATGACTGAGGTTTGATTCTGGAAACCTTTGGCCTGAGAAAAAGACTGAGGTTTCATTGTGGAAACATGTGGCCTGGGATCATGACTGAGGTTTGATGGTGGAACACTCTGGCCTGGCAAAATGACTGAGGCTTGATTCTGGAACCCTGTGGCCCGGGAACGTGACTGAGGTTTGATGGCAGAAACCTGTGGCCTGGCAACATGACTGACGTTTGATTCTGGATCCCTGTGGCCTGGGAACATGACTGAGGCGTGATTCTGGAAAACTGTGGCCTGGGAACATGACATCTGTTTAGATTGTGGAATACTGTGCCCCGGGAACCTGACTGAGCCTTGGTTCTGAAACCCTGTGGACTGGGAACATGACTGAGGTTTTATTCTGGGACCCTGTAGCCTGGGAACATAACTGAGGATTGATTCTGGAACCCTGTGGCCTGGGAACATGATACCGGTGGATTCTGGAACCCTGGGGACTGGGCATGTGACATCTGTTTAGATTGTGGAATACTGTGGCCCGGGAACCTGGCTGAGCCTTGGTTCTGGAACCCTGTGGATTGGGAACATGACTGAGGTTTTATTCTAGAACCCTGTAGCCTGGAAACATAACTGAGGATTGATTCTCGAACCCTGTGGCCTGGGAACATGACATCGGTGGATTCTAGAACCCTGTGGCCTGGGAACATGTCTGAGGTTTGATGGTGGAAACCTGTGGCTTGGCAACATGACTAAGGTTTGATTCTGGAAGACTGTGGCCAGGAAGCATGATATCTGGTTGATTCTGGAAACTTGTGTCCTGGGAACATGACTGAGGTTTGTTTCTGGAAGCCTGTGCCCTGGGAACATGACTGAGGTTTGATTCTGGACACCTGTGTCCTGGGAACATGACTGAGGTTTGATGGTTGAAACCTGTGGCCCGCGCACATGACTCAGGTTTGATTCTGGAACCATGTGTCCTGGGAACATGACTGAGGTTTGATTTTGGAAACCTTTGGCCTGGGAAAATGACTGAGGTTTCATTGTGGAAACATGTGGCCTGGGATCATGACTGAGGTTTGATGGTGGAACACTCTGGCCTGGCAAAATGACTGAGGCTTGATTCTGGAACCCTGTGGCCCGGGAACATGAGAACGGTTTGATTCTGGAACCCTGTGGCCTTTAACATGACATCGGTGGATTCTGGAACCCTGTGGCCTGGGAACATGAGAACGGTTTGATTCTGGAACCCTGTGGCCTGGGAACATGAGTGAGGATTGATGGTGGAACCCTGTGGCCTGGCAACATGACTGAGGTTTGATACTGGAAGACTGTGGCCAGGAAACATGATATCGGGTTGATTCTGGAAACTTCTGTCCTGGGAACAAGACTGAGGTTTGATTCTGGAACCCTGTGTCCTGGGAATATGACAAAGGTTTGTTGCTGGAAGCCTGTTCCCTGGGTACATGACTGAGGTTTGATTCTGGACACCTGTGTCCTGGGAACATGAGTGATGTTTGATTGTTGAAACCTGTGGCCTGCGCACATGACTCAGGTTTGATTCTGGAACCATTTGTCCTGGGAATATGACTGAGGTTTGATTCTGGAAACCTTTGGCCTGAGAAAAAGACTGAGGTTTCACTGTGGAAACATGTGGCCTGGGATCATGACTGAGGTTTGATGGTGGAACACTCTGGCCTGGCAAAATGACTGAGGCTTGATTCTGGAACCCTGTGGCCCGGGAACGTGACTGAGGTTTGATGGCAGAAACCTGTGGCCTGGCAACATGACTGACGTTTGATTCTGGATCCCTGTGGCCTGGGAACATGACTGAGGCGTGATTCTGGAAAACTGTGGCCTGGGAACATGACATCTGTTTAGATTGTGGAATACTGTGCCCCGGGAACCTGACTGAGCCTTGGTTCTGAAACCCTGTGGACTGGGAACATGACTGAGGTTTTATTCTGGAACCCTGTAGCCTGGGAACATAACTGAGGATTGATTCTGGAACCCTGTGGCCTGGGAACATGATACCGGTGGATTCTGGAACCCTGGGGACTGGGCATGTGACATCTGTTTAGATTGTGGAATTCTGTGCCCCGGGAACCTGGCTGAGCCTTGGTTCTGGAACCCTGTGGATTGGGAACATGACTGAGGTTTTATTCTAGAACCCTGTAGCCGGGAAACATAACTGAGGATTGATTCTCGAACCCTGTGGCCTGGGAACATGACATCGGTGGATTCTAGAACCCTGTGGCCTGGGAACATGTCTGAGGTTTGATGGTGGAAACCTGTGGCTTGGCAACATGACTAAGGTTTGATTCTGGAAGACTGTGGCCAGGAAGCATGATATCTGGTTGATTCTGGAAACTTGTGTCCTGGGAACATGACTGAGGTTTGATTCTGGACACCTGTGTCCTGGGAAAATGACTGAGGTTTGATGGTTGAAACCTGTGGCCCGCGAACATGACTCAGGTTTGATTCTGGAACCATGTGTCCTGGGAACATGACTGAGGTTTGATTTTGGAAACCTTTGGCCTGGGAAAATGACTGAGGTTTCATTGTGGAAACATGTGGCCTGGGATCATGACTGAGGTTTGATGGTGGAACACTCTGGCCTGGCAAAATGACTGAGGCTTGATTCTGGAACCCTGTGGCCCGGGAACATGAGAACGGTTTGATTCTGGAACCCTGTGGCCTTTAACATGACATCGGTGGATTCTGGAACCCTGTGGCCTGGGAACATGAGAACGGTTTGATTCTGGAACCCTGTGGCCTGGGAACATGAGTGAGGATTGATGGTGGAACCCTGTGGCCTGGCAACATGACTGAGGTTTGATACTGGAAGACTGTGGCCAGGAAACATGATATCGGGTTGATTCTGGAAACTTCTGTCCTGGGAACAAGACTGAGGTTTGATTCTGGAACCCTGTGTCCTGGGAATATGACAAAGGTTTGTTGCTGGAAGCCTGTTCCCTGGGTACATGACTGAGGTTTGATTCTGGACACCTGTGTCCTGGGAACATGAGTGATGTTTGATTGTTGAAACCTGTGGCCTGCGCACATGACTCAGGTTTGATTCTGGAACCATGTGTCCTGGGAATATGACTGAGGTTTGATTCTGGAAACCTTTGGCCTGAGAAAAAGACTGAGGTTTCACTGTGGAAACATGTGGCCTGGGATCATGACTGAGGTTTGATGGTGGAACACTCTGGCCTGGCAAAATGACTGAGGCTTGATTCTGGAACCCTGTGGCCCGGGAACGTGACTGAGGTTTGATGGCAGAAACCTGTGGCCTGGCAACATGACTGACGTTTGATTCTGGATCCCTGTGGCCTGGGAACATGACTGAGGCGTGATTCTGGAAAACTGTGGCCTGGGAACATGACATCTGTTTAGATTGTGGAATACTGTGCCCCGGGAACCTGACTGAGCCTTGGTTCTGAAACCCTGTGGACTGGGAACATGACTGAGGTTTTATTCTGGAACCCTGTAGCCTGGGAACATAACTGAGGATTGATTCTGGAACCCTGTGGCCTGGGAACATGATACCGGTGGATTCTGGAACCCTGGGGACTGGGCATGTGACATCTGTTTAGATTGTGGAATTCTGTGCCCCGGGAACCTGGCTGAGCCTTGGTTCTGGAACCCTGTGGATTGGGAACATGACTGAGGTTTTATTCTAGAACCCTGTAGCCGGGAAACATAACTGAGGATTGATTCTCGAACCCTGTGGCCTGGGAACATGACATCGGTGGATTCTAGAACCCTGTGGCCTGGGAACATGTCTGAGGTTTGATGGTGGAAACCTGTGGCTTGGCAACATGACTAAGGTTTGATTCTGGAAGACTGTGGCCAGGAAGCATGATATCTGGTTGATTCTGGAAACTTGTGTCCTGGGAACATGACTGAGGTTTGTTTCTGGAAGCCTGTGCCCTGGGAACATGACTGAGGTTTGATTCTGGACACCTGTGTCCTGGGAACATGACTGAGGTTTGATGGTTGAAACCTGTGGCCCGCGCACATGACTCAGGTTTGATTCTGGAACCATGTGTCCTGGGAACATGACTGAGGTTTGATTTTGGAAACCTTTGGCCTGGGAAAATGACTGAGGTTTCATTGTGGAAACATGTGGCCTGGGATCATGACTGAGGTTTGATGGTGGAACACTCTGGCCTGGCAAAATGACTGAGGCTTGATTCTGGAACCCTGTGGCCCGGGAACATGAGAACGGTTTGATTCTGGAACCCTGTGGCCTTTAACATGACATCGGTGGATTCTGGAACCCTGTGGCCTGGGAACATGAGAACGGTTTGATTCTGGAACCCTGTGGCCTGGGAACATGAGTGAGGATTGATGGTGGAACCCTGTGGCCTGGCAACATGACTGAGGTTTGATACTGGAAGACTGTGGCCAGGAAACATGATATCGGGTTGATTCTGGAAACTTCTGTCCTGGGAACAAGACTGAGGTTTGATTCTGGAACCCTGTGTCCTGGGAATATGACAAAGGTTTGTTGCTGGAAGCCTGTTCCCTGGGTACATGACTGAGGTTTGATTCTGGACACCTGTGTCCTGGGAACATGAGTGATGTTTGATTGTTGAAACCTGTGGCCTGCGAACATGACTCAGGTTTGATTCTGGAACCATGTGTCCTGGGAATATGACTGAGGTTTGATTCTGGAAACCTTTGGCCTGAGAAAAAGACTGAGGTTTCATTGTGGAAACATGTGGCCTGGGATCATGACTGAGGTTTGATGGTGGAACACTCTGGCCTGGCAAAATGACTGAGGCTTGATTCTGGAACCCTGTGGCCCGGGAACGTGACTGAGGTTTGATGGCAGAAACCTGTGGCCTGGCAACATGACTGACGTTTGATTCTGGATCCCTGTGGCCTGGGAACATGACTGAGGCGTGATTCTGGAAAACTGTGGCCTGGGAACATGACATCTGTTTAGATTGTGGAATACTGTGCCCCGGGAACCTGACTGAGCCTTGGTTCTGAAACCCTGTGGACTGGGAACATGACTGAGGTTTTATTCTGGGACCCTGTAGCCTGGGAACATAACTGAGGATTGATTCTGGAACCCTGTGGCCTGGGAACATGATACCGGTGGATTCTGGAACCCTGGGGACTGGGCATGTGACATCTGTTTAGATTGTGGAATACTGTGGCCCGGGAACCTGGCTGAGCCTTGGTTCTGGAACCCTGTGGATTGGGAACATGACTGAGGTTTTATTCTAGAACCCTGTAGCCTGGAAACATAACTGAGGATTGATTCTCGAACCCTGTGGCCTGGGAACATGACATCGGTGGATTCTAGAACCCTGTGGCCTGGGAACATGTCTGAGGTTTGATGGTGGAAACCTGTGGCTTGGCAACATGACTAAGGTTTGATTCTGGAAGACTGTGGCCAGGAAGCATGATATCTGGTTGATTCTGGAAACTTGTGTCCTGGGAACATGACTGAGGTTTGTTTCTGGAAGCCTGTGCCCTGGGAACATGACTGAGGTTTGATTCTGGACACCTGTGTCCTGGGAACATGACTGAGGTTTGATGGTTGAAACCTGTGGCCCGCGCACATGACTCAGGTTTGATTCTGGAACCATGTGTCCTGGGAACATGACTGAGGTTTGATTTTGGAAACCTTTGGCCTGGGAAAATGACTGAGGTTTCATTGTGGAAACATGTGGCCTGGGATCATGACTGAGGTTTGATGGTGGAACACTCTGGCCTGGCAAAATGACTGAGGCTTGATTCTGGAACCCTGTGGCCCGGGAACATGAGAACGGTTTGATTCTGGAACCCTGTGGCCTTTAACATGACATCGGTGGATTCTGGAACCCTGTGGCCTGGGAACATGAGAACGGTTTGATTCTGGAACCCTGTGGCCTGGGAACATGAGTGAGGATTGATGGTGGAACCCTGTGGCCTGGCAACATGACTGAGGTTTGATACTGGAAGACTGTGGCCAGGAAACATGATATCGGGTTGATTCTGGAAACTTCTGTCCTGGGAACAAGACTGAGGTTTGATTCTGGAACCCTGTGTCCTGGGAATATGACAAAGGTTTGTTGCTGGAAGCCTGTTCCCTGGGTACATGACTGAGGTTTGATTCTGGACACCTGTGTCCTGGGAACATGAGTGATGTTTGATTGTTGAAACCTGTGGCCTGCGCACATGACTCAGGTTTGATTCTGGAACCATTTGTCCTGGGAATATGACTGAGGTTTGATTCTGGAAACCTTTGGCCTGAGAAAAAGACTGAGGTTTCACTGTGGAAACATGTGGCCTGGGATCATGACTGAGGTTTGATGGTGGAACACTCTGGCCTGGCAAAATGACTGAGGCTTGATTCTGGAACCCTGTGGCCCGGGAACGTGACTGAGGTTTGATGGCAGAAACCTGTGGCCTGGCAACATGACTGACGTTTGATTCTGGATCCCTGTGGCCTGGGAACATGACTGAGGCGTGATTCTGGAAAACTGTGGCCTGGGAACATGACATCTGTTTAGATTGTGGAATACTGTGCCCCGGGAACCTGACTGAGCCTTGGTTCTGAAACCCTGTGGACTGGGAACATGACTGAGGTTTTATTCTGGAACCCTGTAGCCTGGGAACATAACTGAGGATTGATTCTGGAACCCTGTGGCCTGGGAACATGATACCGGTGGATTCTGGAACCCTGGGGACTGGGCATGTGACATCTGTTTAGATTGTGGAATTCTGTGCCCCGGGAACCTGGCTGAGCCTTGGTTCTGGAACCCTGTGGATTGGGAACATGACTGAGGTTTTATTCTAGAACCCTGTAGCCGGGAAACATAACTGAGGATTGATTCTCGAACCCTGTGGCCTGGGAACATGACATCGGTGGATTCTAGAACCCTGTGGCCTGGGAACATGTCTGAGGTTTGATGGTGGAAACCTGTGGCTTGGCAACATGACTAAGGTTTGATTCTGGAAGACTGTGGCCAGGAAGCATGATATCTGGTTGATTCTGGAAACTTGTGTCCTGGGAACATGACTGAGGTTTGATTCTGGACACCTGTGTCCTGGGAAAATGACTGAGGTTTGATGGTTGAAACCTGTGGCCCGCGAACATGACTCAGGTTTGATTCTGGAACCATGTGTCCTGGGAACATGACTGAGGTTTGATTTTGGAAACCTTTGGCCTGGGAAAATGACTGAGGTTTCATTGTGGAAACATGTGGCCTGGGATCATGACTGAGGTTTGATGGTGGAACACTCTGGCCTGGCAAAATGACTGAGGCTTGATTCTGGAACCCTGTGGCCCGGGAACATGAGAACGGTTTGATTCTGGAACCCTGTGGCCTTTAACATGACATCGGTGGATTCTGGAACCCTGTGGCCTGGGAACATGAGAACGGTTTGATTCTGGAACCCTGTGGCCTGGGAACATGAGTGAGGATTGATGGTGGAACCCTGTGGCCTGGCAACATGACTGAGGTTTGATACTGGAAGACTGTGGCCAGGAAACATGATATCGGGTTGATTCTGGAAACTTCTGTCCTGGGAACAAGACTGAGGTTTGATTCTGGAACCCTGTGTCCTGGGAATATGACAAAGGTTTGTTGCTGGAAGCCTGTTCCCTGGGTACATGACTGAGGTTTGATTCTGGACACCTGTGTCCTGGGAACATGAGTGATGTTTGATTGTTGAAACCTGTGGCCTGCGCACATGACTCAGGTTTGATTCTGGAACCATGTGTCCTGGGAATATGACTGAGGTTTGATTCTGGAAACCTTTGGCCTGAGAAAAAGACTGAGGTTTCACTGTGGAAACATGTGGCCTGGGATCATGACTGAGGTTTGATGGTGGAACACTCTGGCCTGGCAAAATGACTGAGGCTTGATTCTGGAACCCTGTGGCCCGGGAACGTGACTGAGGTTTGATGGCAGAAACCTGTGGCCTGGCAACATGACTGACGTTTGATTCTGGATCCCTGTGGCCTGGGAACATGACTGAGGCGTGATTCTGGAAAACTGTGGCCTGGGAACATGACATCTGTTTAGATTGTGGAATACTGTGCCCCGGGAACCTGACTGAGCCTTGGTTCTGAAACCCTGTGGACTGGGAACATGACTGAGGTTTTATTCTGGAACCCTGTAGCCTGGGAACATAACTGAGGATTGATTCTGGAACCCTGTGGCCTGGGAACATGATACCGGTGGATTCTGGAACCCTGGGGACTGGGCATGTGACATCTGTTTAGATTGTGGAATTCTGTGCCCCGGGAACCTGGCTGAGCCTTGGTTCTGGAACCCTGTGGATTGGGAACATGACTGAGGTTTTATTCTAGAACCCTGTAGCCGGGAAACATAACTGAGGATTGATTCTCGAACCCTGTGGCCTGGGAACATGACATCGGTGGATTCTAGAACCCTGTGGCCTGGGAACATGTCTGAGGTTTGATGGTGGAAACCTGTGGCTTGGCAACATGACTAAGGTTTGATTCTGGAAGACTGTGGCCAGGAAGCATGATATCTGGTTGATTCTGGAAACTTGTGTCCTGGGAACATGACTGAGGTTTGTTTCTGGAAGCCTGTGCCCTGGGAACATGACTGAGGTTTGATTCTGGACACCTGTGTCCTGGGAACATGACTGAGGTTTGATGGTTGAAACCTGTGGCCCGCGCACATGACTCAGGTTTGATTCTGGAACCATGTGTCCTGGGAACATGACTGAGGTTTGATTTTGGAAACCTTTGGCCTGGGAAAATGACTGAGGTTTCATTGTGGAAACATGTGGCCTGGGATCATGACTGAGGTTTGATGGTGGAACACTCTGGCCTGGCAAAATGACTGAGGCTTGATTCTGGAACCCTGTGGCCCGGGAACATGAGAACGGTTTGATTCTGGAACCCTGTGGCCTTTAACATGACATCGGTGGATTCTGGAACCCTGTGGCCTGGGAACATGAGAACGGTTTGATTCTGGAACCCTGTGGCCTGGGAACATGAGTGAGGATTGATGGTGGAACCCTGTGGCCTGGCAACATGACTGAGGTTTGATACTGGAAGACTGTGGCCAGGAAACATGATATCGGGTTGATTCTGGAAACTTCTGTCCTGGGAACAAGACTGAGGTTTGATTCTGGAACCCTGTGTCCTGGGAATATGACAAAGGTTTGTTGCTGGAAGCCTGTTCCCTGGGTACATGACTGAGGTTTGATTCTGGACACCTGTGTCCTGGGAACATGAGTGATGTTTGATTGTTGAAACCTGTGGCCTGCGAACATGACTCAGGTTTGATTCTGGAACCATGTGTCCTGGGAATATGACTGAGGTTTGATTCTGGAAACCTTTGGCCTGAGAAAATGACTGAGGTTTCATTGTGGAAACATGTGGCCTGGGATCATGACTGAGGTTTGATGGTGGAACACTCTGGCCTGGCAAAATGACTGAGGCTTGATTCTGGAACCCTGTGGCCCGGGAACGTGACTGAGGTTTGATGGCAGAAACCTGTGGCCTGGCCACATGACTGACGTTTGATTCTGGATCCCTGTGGCCTGGGAACATGACTGAGGCGTGATTCTGGAAAACTGTGGCCTGGGAACATGACATCTGTTTAGATTGTGGAATACTGTGCCCCGGGAACCTGACTGAGCCTTGGTTCTGAAACCCTGTGGACTGGGAACATGACTGAGGTTTTATTCTGGAACCCTGTAGCCTGGGAACATAACTGAGGATTGATTCTGGAACCCTGTGGCCTGGGAACATGATACCGGTGGATTCTGGAACCCTGGGGACTGGGCATGTGACATCTGTTTAGATTGTGGAATACTGTTCCCCGGAAACATGACTGAGCCTTGGTTCTGGAACCCTGTGGATTGGGAACATGACTGAGGTTTTATTCTAAAACCCTGTAGCCTGGAAACATAACTGAGGATTGATTCTCGAACCCTGTGGCCTGGGAACATAACATCGGTGGATTCTAGAAACCTGTGGCCTGGGAACATGTCTGAGGTTTGATGGTGGAAACCTGTGGCTTGGCAACATGACTAAGGTTTGATTCTGGAAGACTGTGGCCAGGAAGCATGATATCTGGTTGATTCTGGAAACTTGTGTCCTGGGAACATGACTGAGGTTTGATTCTGGACACCTGTGTCCTGGGAAAATGACTGAGGTTTGATGGTTGAAACCTGTGGCCCGAGCACATGACTCAGGTTTGATTCTGGAACCATGTGTCCTGGGAACATGACTGAGGTTTGATTTTGGAAACCTTTGGCCTGGGAAAATGACTGAGGTTTCATTGTGGAAACATGTGGCCTGGGATCATGACTGAGGTTTGATGGTGGAACACTCTGGCCTGGCAAAATGACTGAGGCTTGATTCTGGAACCCTGTGGCCCGGGAACATGAGAACGGTTTGATTCTGGAACCCTGTGGCCTTTAACATGACATCGGTGGATTCTGGAACCCTGTGGCCTGGGAACATGAGAACGGTTTGATTCTGGAACCCTGTGGCCTGGGAACATGAGTGAGGATTGATGGTGGAACCCTGTGGCCTGGCAACATGACTGAGGCTTGATACTGGAAGACTGTGGCCAGGAAACATGATATCGGGTTGATTCTGGAAACTTCTGTCCTGGGAACAAGACTGAGGTTTGATTCTGGAACCCTGTGTCCTGGGAATATGACAAAGGTTTGTTGCTGGAAGCCTGTTCCCTGGGTACATGACTGAGGTTTGATTCTGGACACCTGTGTCCTGGGAACATGAGTGATGTTTGATTGTTGAAACCTGTGGCCTGCGCACATGACTCAGGTTTGATTCTGGAACCATGTGTCCTGGGAATATGACTGAGGTTTGATTCTGGAAACCTTTGGCCTGAGAAAAAGACTGAGGTTTCATTGTGGAAACATGTGGCCTGGGATCATGACTGAGGTTTGATGGTGGAACACTCTGGCCTGGCAAAATGACTGAGGCTTGATTCTGGAACCCTGTGGCCCGGGAACGTGACTGAGGTTTGATGGCAGAAACCTGTGGCCTGGCAACATGACTGACGTTTGATTCTGGATCCCTGTGGCTTGGGAACATGACTGAGGCGTGATTCTGGAAAACTGTGGCCTGGGAACATGACATCTGTTTAGATTGTGGAATACTGTGCCCCGGGAACCTGACTGAGCCTTGGTTCTGAAACCCTGTGGACTGGGAACATGACTGAGGTTTTATTCTGGAACCCTGTAGCCTGGGAACATAACTGAGGATTGATTCTGGAACCCTGTGGCCTGGGAACATGATACCGGTGGATTCTGGAACCCTGGGGACTGGGCATGTGACATCTGTTTAGATTGTGGAATACTGTGCCCCGGGAAACTGGCTGAGCCTTGGTTCTGGAATCCTGTGGATTGGGAACATGACTGAGGTTTTATTCTAGAACCCTGTAGCCTGGAAACATAACTGAGGATTGATTCTCGAACCCTGTGGCCTGGGAACATGACATCGGTGGATTCTAGAACCCTGTGGCCTGGGAACATGTCTGAGGTTTGATGGTGGAAACCTGTGGCTTGGCAACATGACTAAGGTTTGATTCTGGAAGACTGTGGCCAGGAAGCATGATATCTGGTTGATTCTGGAAACTTGTGTCCTGGGAACAATGACTGAGGTTTGTTTCTGGAAGCCTGTGCCCTGGGAACATGACTGAGGTTTGATTCTGGACACCTGTGTCCTGGGAACATGACTGAGGTTTGATGGTTGAAACCTGTGGCCCGCGCACATGACTCAGGTTTGATTCTGGAACCATGTGTCCTGGGAACATGACTGAGGTTTGATTTTGGAAACCTTTGGCCTGGGAAAATGACTGAGGTTTCATTGTGGAAACATGTGGCCTGGGATCATGACTGAGGTTTGATGGTGGAACACTCTGGCCTGGCAAAATGACTGAGGCTTGATTCTGGAACCCTGTGGCCCGGGAACATGAGAACGGTTTGATTCTGGAACCCTGTGGCCTTTAACATGACATCGGTGGATTCTGGAACCCTGTGGCCTGGGAACATGAGAACGGTTTGATTCTGGAACCCTGTGGCCTGGGAACATGAGTGAGGATTGATGGTGGAACCCTGTGGCCTGGCAACATGACTGAGGTTTGATAGTGGAAGACTGTGGCCAGGAAACATGATATCGGGTTGATTCTGGAAACTTCTGTCCTGGGAACAAGACTGAGGTTTGATTCTGGAACCCTGTGTCCTGGGAATATGACAAAGGTTTGTTGCTGGAAGCCTGTTCCCTGGGTACATGACTGAGGTTTGATTCTGGACACCTGTGTCCTGGGAACATGAGTGATGTTTGATTGTTGAAACCTGTGGCCTGCGAACATGACTCAGGTTTGATTCTGGAACCATGTGTCCTGGGAATATGACTGAGGTTTGATTCTGGAAACCTTTGGCCTGAGAAAAAGACTGAGGTTTCATTGTGGAAACATGTGGCCTGGGATCATGACTGAGGTTTGATGGTGGAACACTCTGGCCTGGCAAAATGACTGAGGCTTGATTCTGGAACCCTGTGGCCCGGGAACGTGACTGAGGTTTGATGGCAGAAACCTGTGGCCTGGCAACATGACTGACGTTTGATTCTGGATCCCTGTGGCCTGGGAACATGACTGAGGCGTGATTCTGGAAAACTGTGGCCTGGGAACATGACATCTGTTTAGATTGTGGAATACTGTGCCCCGGGAACCTGACTGAGCCTTGGTTCTGAAACCCTGTGGACTGGGAACATGACTGAGGTTTTATTCTGGAACCCTGTAGCCTGGGAACATAACTGAGGATTGATTCTGGAACCCTGTGGCCTGGGAACATGATACCGGTGGATTCTGGAACCCTGGGGACTGGGCATGTGACATCTGTTTAGATTGTGGAATACTGTGCCCCGGGAACCTGGCTGAGCCTTGGTTCTGGAACCCTGTGGATTGGGAACATGACTGAGGTTTTATTCTAGAACCCTGTAGCCGGGAAACATAACTGAGGATTGATTCTCGAACCCTGTGGCCTGGGAACATGACATCGGTGGATTCTAGAACCCTGTGGCCTGGGAACATGTCTGAGGTTTGATGGTGGAAACCTGTGGCTTGGCAACATGACTAAGGTTTGATTCTGGAAGACTGTGGCCAGGAAGCATGATATCTGGTTGATTCTGGAAACTTGTGTCCTGGGAACATGACTGAGGTTTGTTTCTGGAAGCCTGTGCCCTGGGAACATGACTGAGGTTTGATTCTGGACACCTGTGTCCTGGGAACATGACTGAGGTTTGATGGTTGAAACCTGTGGCCCGCGCACATGACTCAGGTTTGATTCTGGAACCATGTGTCCTGGGAACATGACTGAGGTTTGATTTTGGAAACCTTTGGCCTGGGAAAATGACTGAGGTTTCATTGTGGAAACATGTGGCCTGGGATCATGACTGAGGTTTGATGGTGGAACACTCTGGCCTGGCAAAATGACTGAGGCTTGATTCTGGAACCCTGTGGCCCGGGAACATGAGAACGGTTTGATTCTGGAACCCTGTGGCCTTTAACATGACATCGGTGGATTCTGGAACCCTGTGGCCTGGGAACATGAGAACGGTTTGATTCTGGAACCCTGTGGCCTGGGAACATGAGTGAGGATTGATGGTGGAACCCTGTGGCCTGGCAACATGACTGAGGTTTGATACTGGAAGACTGTGGCCAGGAAACATGATATCGGGTTGATTCTGGAAACTTCTGTCCTGGGAACAAGACTGAGGTTTGATTCTGGAACCCTGTGTCCTGGGAATATGACAAAGGTTTGTTGCTGGAAGCCTGTTCCCTGGGTACATGACTGAGGTTTGATTCTGGACACCTGTGTCCTGGGAACATGAGTGATGTTTGATTGTTGAAACCTGTGGCCTGCGAACATGACTCAGGTTTGATTCTGGAACCATGTGTCCTGGGAATATGACTGAGGTTTGATTCTGGAAACCTTTGGCCTGAGAAAAAGACTGAGGTTTCATTGTGGAAACATGTGGCCTGGGATCATGACTGAGGTTTGATGGTGGAACACTCTGGCCTGGCAAAATGACTGAGGCTTGATTCTGGAACCCTGTGGCCCGGGAACGTGACTGAGGTTTGATGGCAGAAACCTGTGGCCTGGCAACATGACTGACGTTTGATTCTGGATCCCTGTGGCCTGGGAACATGACTGAGGCGTGATTCTGGAAAACTGTGGCCTGGGAACATGACATCTGTTTAGATTGTGGAATACTGTGCCCCGGGAACCTGACTGAGCCTTGGTTCTGAAACCCTGTGGACTGGGAACATGACTGAGGTTTTATTCTGGGACCCTGTAGCCTGGGAACATAACTGAGGATTGATTCTGGAACCCTGTGGCCTGGGAACATGATACCGGTGGATTCTGGAACCCTGGGGACTGGGCATGTGACATCTGTTTAGATTGTGGAATACTGTGGCCCGGGAACCTGGCTGAGCCTTGGTTCTGGAACCCTGTGGATTGGGAACATGACTGAGGTTTTATTCTAGAACCCTGTAGCCTGGAAACATAACTGAGGATTGATTCTCGAACCCTGTGGCCTGGGAACATGACATCGGTGGATTCTAGAACCCTGTGGCCTGGGAACATGTCTGAGGTTTGATGGTGGAAACCTGTGGCTTGGCAACATGACTAAGGTTTGATTCTGGAAGACTGTGGCCAGGAAGCATGATATCTGGTTGATTCTGGAAACTTGTGTCCTGGGAACATGACTGAGGTTTGTTTCTGGAAGCCTGTGCCCTGGGAACATGACTGAGGTTTGATTCTGGACACCTGTGTCCTGGGAACATGACTGAGGTTTGATGGTTGAAACCTGTGGCCCGCGCACATGACTCAGGTTTGATTCTGGAACCATGTGTCCTGGGAACATGACTGAGGTTTGATTTTGGAAACCTTTGGCCTGGGAAAATGACTGAGGTTTCATTGTGGAAACATGTGGCCTGGGATCATGACTGAGGTTTGATGGTGGAACACTCTGGCCTGGCAAAATGACTGAGGCTTGATTCTGGAACCCTGTGGCCCGGGAACATGAGAACGGTTTGATTCTGGAACCCTGTGGCCTTTAACATGACATCGGTGGATTCTGGAACCCTGTGGCCTGGGAAAATGAGAACGGTTTGATTCTGGAACCCTGTGGCCTGGGAACATGAGTGAGGATTGATGGTGGAACCCTGTGGCCTGGCAACATGACTGAGGTTTGATACTGGAAGACTGTGGCCAGGAAACATGATATCGGGTTGATTCTGGAAACTTCTGTCCTGGGAACAAGACTGAGGTTTGATTCTGGAACCCTGTGTCCTGGGAATATGACAAAGGTTTGTTGCTGGAAGCCTGTTCCCTGGGTACATGACTGAGGTTTGATTCTGGACACCTGTGTCCTGGGAACATGAGTGATGTTTGATTGTTGAAACCTGTGGCCTGCGCACATGACTCAGGTTTGATTCTGGAACCATTTGTCCTGGGAATATGACTGAGGTTTGATTCTGGAAACCTTTGGCCTGAGAAAAAGACTGAGGTTTCACTGTGGAAACATGTGGCCTGGGATCATGACTGAGGTTTGATGGTGGAACACTCTGGCCTGGCAAAATGACTGAGGCTTGATTCTGGAACCCTGTGGCCCGGGAACGTGACTGAGGTTTGATGGCAGAAACCTGTGGCCTGGCAACATGACTGACGTTTGATTCTGGATCCCTGTGGCCTGGGAACATGACTGAGGCGTGATTCTGGAAAACTGTGGCCTGGGAACATGACATCTGTTTAGATTGTGGAATACTGTGCCCCGGGAACCTGACTGAGCCTTGGTTCTGAAACCCTGTGGACTGGGAACATGACTGAGGTTTTATTCTGGAACCCTGTAGCCTGGGAACATAACTGAGGATTGATTCTGGAACCCTGTGTCCTGGGAACATGATACCGGTGGATTCTGGAACCCTGGGGACTGGGCATGTGACATCTGTTTAGATTGTGGAATTCTGTGCCCCGGGAACCTGGCTGAGCCTTGGTTCTGGAACCCTGTGGATTGGGAACATGACTGAGGTTTTATTCTAGAACCCTGTAGCCGGGAAACATAACTGAGGATTGATTCTCGAACCCTGTGGCCTGGGAACATGACATCGGTGGATTCTAGAACCCTGTGGCCTGGGAACATGTCTGAGGTTTGATGGTGGAAACCTGTGGCTTGGCAACATGACTAAGGTTTGATTCTGGAAGACTGTGGCCAGGAAGCATGATATCTGGTTGATTCTGGAAACTTGTGTCCTGGGAACATGACTGAGGTTTGTTTCTGGAAGCCTGTGCCCTGGGAACATGACTGAGGTTTGATTCTGGACACCTGTGTCCTGGGAACATGACTGAGGTTTGATGGTTGAAACCTGTGGCCCGCGCACATGACTCAGGTTTGATTCTGGAACCATGTGTCCTGGGAACATGACTGAGGTTTGATTTTGGAAACCTTTGGCCTGGGAAAATGACTGAGGTTTCATTGTGGAAACATGTGGCCTGGGATCATGACTGAGGTTTGATGGTGGAACACTCTGGCCTGGCAAAATGACTGAGGCTTGATTCTGGAACCCTGTGGCCCGGGAACATGAGAACGGTTTGATTCTGGAACCCTGTGGCCTTTAACATGACATCGGTGGATTCTGGAACCCTGTGGCCTGGGAACATGAGAACGGTTTGATTCTGGAACCCTGTGGCCTGGGAACATGAGTGAGGATTGATGGTGGAACCCTGTGGCCTGGCAACATGACTGAGGTTTGATACTGGAAGACTGTGGCCAGGAAACATGATATCGGGTTGATTCTGGAAACTTCTGTCCTGGGAACAAGACTGAGGTTTGATTCTGGAACCCTGTGTCCTGGGAATATGACAAAGGTTTGTTGCTGGAAGCCTGTTCCCTGGGTACATGACTGAGGTTTGATTCTGGACACCTGTGTCCTGGGAACATGAGTGATGTTTGATTGTTGAAACCTGTGGCCTGCGAACATGACTCAGGTTTGATTCTGGAACCATGTGTCCTGGGAATATGACTGAGGTTTGATTCTGGAAACCTTTGGCCTGAGAAAATGACTGAGGTTTCATTGTGGAAACATGTGGCCTGGGATCATGACTGAGGTTTGATGG
Organism: Balaenoptera physalus; assembly: GCF_965194825.1. Classification (NCBI taxonomy): domain Eukaryota; kingdom Metazoa; phylum Chordata; class Mammalia; order Artiodactyla; family Balaenopteridae; genus Balaenoptera; species Balaenoptera physalus. Next base: position 263,725 of record NW_028126212.1, read on the forward strand.
TGGAACACTCTGGCCTGGCAAAATGACTGAGGCTTGATTCTGGAACCCTGTGGCCCGGGAACGTGACTGAGGTTTGATGGCAGAAACCTGTGGCCTGGCCACATGACTGACGTTTGATTCTGGATCCCTGTGGCCTGGGAACATGACTGAGGCGTGATTCTGGAAAACTGTGGCCTGGGAACATGACATCTGTTTAGATTGTGGAATACTGTGCCCCGGGAACCTGACTGAGCCTTGGTTCTGAAACCCTGTGGACGGGGAACATGACTGAGGTTTTATTCTGGAACCCTGTAGCCTGGGAACATAACTGAGGATTGATTCTGGAACCCTGTGGCCTGGGAACATGATACCGGTGGATTCTGGAACCCTGGGGACTGGGCATGTGACATCTGTTTAGATTGTGGAATACTGTTCCCCGGAAACATGACTGAGCCTTGGTTCTGGAACCCTGTGGATTGGGAACATGACTGAGGTTTTATTCTAAAACCCTGTAGCCTGGAAACATAACTGAGGATTGATTCTCGAACCCTGTGGCCTGGGAACATAACATCGGTGGATTCTAGAAACCTGTGGCCTGGGAACATGTCTGAGGTTTGATGGTGGAAACCTGTGGCTTGGCAACATGACTAAGGTTTGATTCTGGAAGACTGTGGCCAGGAAGCATGATATCTGGTTGATTCTGGAAACTTGTGTCCTGGGAACATGACTGAGGTTTGATTCTGGACACCTGTGTCCTGGGAAAATGACTGAGGTTTGATGGTTGAAACCTGTGGCCCGAGCACATGACTCAGGTTTGATTCTGGAACCATGTGTCCTGGGAACATGACTGAGGTTTGATTTTGGAAACCTTTGGCCTGGGAAAATGACTGAGGTTTCATTGTGGAAACATGTGGCCTGGGATCATGACTGAGGTTTGATGGTGGAACACTCTGGCCTGGCAAAATGACTGAGGCTTGATTCTGGAACCCTGTGGCCCGGGAACATGAGAACGGTTTGATTCTGGAACCCTGTGGCCTTTAACATGACATCGGTGGATTCTGGAACCCTGTGGCCTGGGAACATGAGAACGGTTTGATTCTGGAACCCTGTGGCCTGGGAACATGAGTGAGGATTGATGGTGGAACCCTGTGGCCTGGCAACATGACTGAGGCTTGATACTGGAAGACTGTGGCCAGGAAACATGATATCGGGTTGATTCTGGAAACTTCTGTCCTGGGAACAAGACTGAGGTTTGATTCTGGAACCCTGTGTCCTGGGAATATGACAAAGGTTTGTTGCTGGAAGCCTGTTCCCTGGGTACATGACTGAGGTTTGATTCTGGACACCTGTGTCCTGGGAACATGAGTGATGTTTGATTGTTGAAACCTGTGGCCTGCGCACATGACTCAGGTTTGATTCTGGAACCATGTGTCCTGGGAATATGACTGAGGTTTGATTCTGGAAACCTTTGGCCTGAGAAAAAGACTGAGGTTTCATTGTGGAAACATGTGGCCTGGGATCATGACTGAGGTTTGATGGTGGAACACTCTGGCCTGGCAAAATGACTGAGGCTTGATTCTGGAACCCTGTGGCCCGGGAACGTGACTGAGGTTTGATGGCAGAAACCTGTGGCCTGGCAACATGACTGACGTTTGATTCTGGATCCCTGTGGCCTGGGAACATGACTGAGGCGTGATTCTGGAAAACTGTGGCCTGGGAACATGACATCTGTTTAGATTGTGGAATACTGTGCCCCGGGAACCTGACTGAGCCTTGGTTCTGAAACCCTGTGGACTGGGAACATGACTGAGGTTTTATTCTGGAACCCTGTAGCCTGGGAACATAACTGAGGATTGATTCTGGAACCCTGTGGCCTGGGAACATGATACCGGTGGATTCTGGAACCCTGGGGACTGGGCATGTGACATCTGTTTAGATTGTGGAATACTGTGGCCCGGGAAACTGGCTGAGCCTTGGTTCTGGAATCCTGTGGATTGGGAACATGACTGAGGTTTTATTCTAGAACCCTGTAGCCTGGAAACATAACTGAGGATTGATTCTCGAACCCTGTGGCCTGGGAACATGACATCGGTGGATTCTAGAACCCTGTGGCCTGGGAACATGTCTGAGGTTTGATGGTGGAAACCTGTGGCTTGGCAACATGACTAAGGTTTGATTCTGGAAGACTGTGGCCAGGAAGCATGATATCTGGTTGATTCTGGAAACTTGTGTCCTGGGAACATGACTGAGGTTTGTTTCTGGAAGCCTGTGCCCTGGGAACATGACTGAGGTTTGATTCTGGACACCTGTGTCCTGGGAACATGACTGAGGTTTGATGGTTGAAACCTGTGGCCCGCGCACATGACTCAGGTTTGATTCTGGAACCATGTGTCCTGGGAACATGACTGAGGTTTGATTTTGGAAACCTTTGGCCTGGGAAAATGACTGAGGTTTCATTGTGGAAACATGTGGCCTGGGATCATGACTGAGGTTTGATGGTGGAACACTCTGGCCTGGCAAAATGACTGAGGCTTGATTCTGGAACCCTGTGGCCCGGGAACATGAGAACGGTTTGATTCTGGAACCCTGTGGCCTTTAACATGACATCGGTGGATTCTGGAACCCTGTGGCCTGGGAACATGAGAACGGTTTGATTCTGGAACCCTGTGGCCTGGGAACATGAGTGAGGATTGATGGTGGAACCCTGTGGCCTGGCAACATGACTGAGGTTTGATACTGGAAGACTGTGGCCAGGAAACATGATATCGGGTTGATTCTGGAAACTTCTGTCCTGGGAACAAGACTGAGGTTTGATTCTGGAACCCTGTGTCCTGGGAATATGACAAAGGTTTGTTGCTGGAAGCCTGTTCCCTGGGTACATGACTGAGGTTTGATTCTGGACACCTGTGTCCTGGGAACATGAGTGATGTTTGATTGTTGAAACCTGTGGCCTGCGAACATGACTCAGGTTTGATTCTGGAACCATGTGTCCTGGGAATATGACTGAGGTTTGATTCTGGAAACCTTTGGCCTCAGAAAAAGACTGAGGTTTCATTGTGGAAACATGTGGCCTGGGATCATGACTGAGGTTTGATGGTGGAACACTCTGGCCTGGCAAAATGACTGAGGCTTGATTCTGGAACCCTGTGGCCCGGGAACGTGATTGAGGTTTGATGGCAGAAACCTGTGGCCTGGCAACATGACTGACGTTTGATTCTGGATCCCTGTGGCCTGGGAACATGACTGAGGCGTGATTCTGGAAAACTGTGGCCTGGGAACATGACATCTGTTTAGATTGTGGAATACTGTGCCCCGGGAACTTAACTGAGCCTTGGTTCTGAAACCCTGTGGACTGGGAACATGACTGAGGTTTTATTCTGGAACCCTGTAGCCTGGGAACATAACTGAGGATTGATTCTGGAACCCTGTGGCCTGGGAACATGATACCGGTGGATTCTGGAACCCTGGGGACTGGGCATGTGACATCTGTTTAGATTGTGGAATACTGTGCCCCGGGAACCTGGCTGAGCCTTGGTTCTGGAACCCTGTGGATTGGGAACATGACTGAGGTTTTATTCTAGAACCCTGTAGCCGGGAAACATAACTGAGGATTGATTCTCGAACCCTGTGGCCTGGGAACATGACATCGGTGGATTCTAGAACCCTGTGGCCTGGGAACATGTCTGAGGTTTGATGGTGGAAACCTGTGGCTTGGCAACATGACTAAGGTTTGATTCTGGAAGACTGTGGCCAGGAAGCATGATATCTGGTTGATTCTGGAAACTTGTGTCCTGGGAACATGACTGAGGTTTGTTTCTGGAAGCCTGTGCCCTGGGAACATGACTGAGGTTTGATTCTGGACACCTGTGTCCTGGGAACATGACTGAGGTTTGATGGTTGAAACCTGTGGCCCGCGCACATGACTCAGGTTTGATTCTGGAACCATGTGTCCTGGGAACATGACTGAGGTTTGATTTTGGAAACCTTTGGCCTGGGAAAATGACTGAGGTTTCATTGTGGAAACATGTGGCCTGGGATCATGACTGAGGTTTGATGGTGGAACACTCTGGCCTGGCAAAATGACTGAGGCTTGATTCTGGAACCCTGTGGCCCGGGAACATGAGAACGGTTTGATTCTGGAACCCTGTGGCCTTTAACATGACATCGGTGGATTCTGGAACCCTGTGGCCTGGGAACATGAGAACGGTTTGATTCTGGAACCCTGTGGCCTGGGAACATGAGTGAGGATTGATGGTGGAACCCTGTGGCCTGGCAACATGACTGAGGTTTGATACTGGAAGACTGTGGCCAGGAAACATGATATCGGGTTGATTCTGGAAACTTCTGTCCTGGGAACAAGACTGAGGTTTGATTCTGGAACCCTGTGTCCTGGGAATATGACAAAGGTTTGTTGCTGGAAGCCTGTTCCCTGGGTACATGACTGAGGTTTGATTCTGGACACCTGTGTCCTGGGAACATGAGTGATGTTTGATTGTTGAAACCTGTGGCCTGCGAACATGACTCAGGTTTGATTCTGGAACCATGTGTCCTGGGAATATGACTGAGGTTTGATTCTGGAAACCTTTGGCCTGAGAAAATGACTGAGGTTTCATTGTGGAAACATGTGGCCTGGGATCATGACTGAGGTTTGATGGTGGAACACTCTGGCCTGGCAAAATGACTGAGGCTTGATTCTGGAACCCTGTGGCCCGGGAACGTGACTGAGGTTTGATGGCAGAAACCTGTGGCCTGGCAACATGACTGACGTTTGATTCTGGATCCCTGTGGCCTGGGAACATGACTGAGGCGTGATTCTGGAAAACTGTGGCCTGGGAACATGACATCTGTTTAGATTGTGGAATACTGTGCCCCGGGAACTTGACTGAGCCTTGGTTCTGAAACCCTGTGGACTGGGAACATGACTGAGGTTTTATTCTGGAACCCTGTAGCCTGGGAACATAACTGAGGATTGATTCTGGAACCCTGTGGCCTGGGAACATGATACCGGTGGATTCTGGAACCCTGGGGACTGGGCATGTGACATCTGTTTAGATTTTGGAATACTGTGGCCCGGGAACCTGGCTGAGCCTTGGTTCTGGAACCCTGTGGATTGGGAACATGACTGAGGTTTTATTCTAGAACCCTGTAGCCTGGAAACATAACTGAGGATTGATTCTCGAACCCTGTGGCCTGGGAACATGACATCGGTGGATTCTAGAACCCTGTGGCCTGGGAACATGTCTGAGGTTTGATGGTGGAAACCTGTGGCTTGGCAACATGACTAAGGTTTGATTCTGGAAGACTGTGGCCAGGAAGCATGATATCTGGTTGATTCTGGAAACTTGTGTCCTGGGAACATGACTGAGGTTTGTTTCTGGAAGCCTGTGCCCTGGGAACATGACTGAGGTTTGATTCTGGACACCTGTGTCCTGGGAACATGACTGAGGTTTGATGGTTGAAACCTGTGGCCCGCGCACATGACTCAGGTTTGATTCTGGAACCATGTGTCCTGGGAACATGACTGAGGTTTGATTTTGGAAACCTTTGGCCTGGGAAAATGACTGAGGTTTCATTGTGGAAACATGTGGCCTGGGATCATGACTGAGGTTTGATGGTGGAACACTCTGGCCTGGCAAAATGACTGAGGCTTGATTCTGGAACCCTGTGGCCCGGGAACATGAGAACGGTTTGATTCTGGAACCCTGTGGCCTTTAACATGACATCGGTGGATTCTGGAACCCTGTGGCCTGGGAACATGAGAACGGTTTGATTCTGGAACCCTGTGGCCTGGGAACATGAGTGAGGATTGATGGTGGAACCCTGTGGCCTGGCAACATGACTGAGGTTTGATACTGGAAGACTGTGGCCAGGAAACATGATATCGGGTTGATTCTGGAAACTTCTGTCCTGGGAACAAGACTGAGGTTTGATTCTGGAACCCTGTGTCCTGGGAATATGACAAAGGTTTGTTGCTGGAAGCCTGTTCCCTGGGTACATGACTGAGGTTTGATTCTGGACACCTGTGTCCTGGGAACATGAGTGATGTTTGATTGTTGAAACCTGTGGCCTGCGAACATGACTCAGGTTTGATTCTGGAACCATGTGTCCTGGGAATATGACTGAGGTTTGATTCTGGAAACCTTTGGCCTGAGAAAAAGACTGAGGTTTCATTGTGGAAACATGTGGCCTGGGATCATGACTGAGGTTTGATGGTGGAACACTCTGGCCTGGCAAAATGACTGAGGCTTGATTCTGGAACCCTGTGGCCCGGGAACGTGACTGAGGTTTGATGGCAGAAACCTGTGGCCTGGCAACATGACTGACGTTTGATTCTGGATCCCTGTGGCCTGGGAACATGACTGAGGCGTGATTCTGGAAAACTGTGGCCTGGGAACATGACATCTGTTTAGATTGTGGAATACTGTGCCCCGGGAACTTGACTGAGCCTTGGTTCTGAAACCCTGTGGACTGGGAACATGACTGAGGTTTTATTCTGGAACCCTGTAGCCTGGGAACATAACTGAGGATTAATTCTGGAACCCTGTGGCCTGGGAACATGATACTGGTGGATTCTGGAACCCTGGGGACTGGGCATGTGACATCTGTTTAGAATGTGGAATACTGTGGCCCGGGAACCTGGCTGAGCCTTGGTTCTGGAACCCTGTGGATTGGGAACATGACTGAGGTTTTATTCTAGAACCCTGTAGCCTGGAAACATAACTGAGGATTGATTCTCGAACCCTGTGGCCTGGGAACATGACATCGGTGGATTCTAGAACCCTGTGGCCTGGGAACATGTCTGAGGTTTGATGGTGGAAACCTGTGGCTTGGCAACATGACTAAGGTTTGATTCTGGAAGACTGTGGCCAGGAAGCATGATATCTGGTTGATTCTGGAAACTTGTGTCCTGGGAACATGACTGAGGTTTGTTTCTGGAAGCCTGTGCCCTGGGAACATGACTGAGGTTTGATTCTGGACACCTGTGTCCTGGGAACATGACTGAGGTTTGATGGTTGAAACCTGTGGCCCGCGCACATGACTCAGGTTTGATTCTGGAACCATGTGTCCTGGGAACATGACTGAGGTTTGATTTTGGAAACCTTTGGCCTGGGAAAATGACTGAGGTTTCATTGTGGAAACATGTGGCCTGGGATCATGACTGAGGTTTGATGGTGGAACACTCTGGCCTGGCAAAATGACTGAGGCTTGATTCTGGAACCCTGTGGCCCGGGAACATGAGAACGGTTTGATTCTGGAACCCTGTGGCCTTTAACATGACATCGGTGGATTCTGGAACCCTGTGGCCTGGGAACATGACTGAGGTTTGATTTTGGAAACCTTTGGCCTGGGAAAATGACTGAGGTTTCATTGTGGAAACATGTGGCCTGGGATCATGACTGAGGTTTGATGGTGGAACACTCTGGCCTGGCAAAATGACTGAGGCTTGATTCTGGAACCCTGTGGCCCGGGAACATGAGAACGGTTTGATTCTGGAACCCTGTGGCCTTTAACATGACATCGGTGGATTCTGGAACCCTGTGGCCTGGGAACATGAGAACGGTTTGATTCTGGAACCCTGTGGCCTGGGAACATGAGTGAGGATTGATGGTGGAACCCTGTGGCCTGGCAACATGACTGAGGTTTGATACTGGAAGACTGTGGCCAGGAAACATGATATCGGGTTGATTCTGGAAACTTCTGTCCTGGGAACAAGACTGAGGTTTGATTCTGGAACCCTGTGTCCTGGGAATATGACAAAGGTTTGTTGCTGGAAGCCTGTTCCCTGGGTACATGACTGAGGTTTGATTCTGGACACCTGTGTCCTGGGAACATGACTGAGGTTTGATGGTTGAAACCTGTGGCCTGCGCACATGACTCAGGTTTGATTCTGGAACCATGTGTCCTGGGAACATGACTGAGGTTTGATTTTGGAAACCTTTGGCCTGGGAAAATGACTGAGGTTTCATTGTGGAAACATGTGGCCTGGGATCATGACTGAGGTTTGATGGTGGAACACTCTGGCCTGGCAAAATGACTGAGGCTTGAGTCTGGAACCCTGTGGCCCGGGAACATGAGAACGGTTTGATTCTGGAACCCTGTGGCCTTTAACATGACATCGGTGGATTCTGGAACCCTGTGGCCTGGGAACATGAGAACGGTTTGATTCTGGAACCCTGTGGCCTGGGAACATGAGTGAGGATTGATGGTGGAACCCTGTGGCCTGGCAACATGACTGAGGTTTGATACTGGAAGACTGTGGCCAGGAAACATGATATCGGGTTGATTCTGGAAACTTCTGTCCTGGGAACAAGACTGAGGTTTGATTCTGGAACCCTGTGTCCTGGGAATATGACAAAGGTTTGTTGCTGGAAGCCTGTTCCCTGGGTACATGACTGAGGTTTGATTCTGGACACCTGTGTCCTGGGAACATGAGTGATGTTTGATTGTTGAAACCTGTGGCCTGCGCACATGACTCAGGTTTGATTCTGGAACCATGTGTCCTGGGAATATGACTGAGGTTTGATTCTGGAAACCTTTGGCCTGAGAAAAAGACTGAGGTTTCATTGTGGAAACATGTGGCCTGGGATCATGACTGAGGTTTGATGGTGGAACACTCTGGCCTGGCAAAATGACTGAGGCTTGATTCTGGAACCCTGTGGCCCGGGAACGTGACTGAGGTTTGATGGCAGAAACCTGTGGCCTGGCAATAATGACTGACGTTTGATTCTGGATCCCTGTGGCCTGGGAACATGACTGAGGCGTGATTCTGGAAAACTGTGGCCTGGGAACATGACATCTGTTTAGATTGTCGAAAATGTGCCCCGGGAACTTGACTGAGCCTTGGTTCTGAAACCCTGTGGACTGGGAACATGACTGAGGTTTTATTCTGGAACCCTGTAGCCTGGGAACATTACTGAGGATTGATTCTGGAACCCTGTGGCCTGGGAACATGATACCGGTGGATTCTGGAACCCTGGGGACTGGGCATGTGACATCTGTTTAGATTGTGGAATACTGTGGCCCGGGAACCTGGCTGAGCCTTGGTTCTGGAACCCTGTGGATTGGGAACATGACTGAGGTTTTATTCTAGAACCCTGTAGCCTGGAAACATAACTGAGGATTGATTCTCGAACCCTGTGGCCTGGGAACATGACATCGGTGGATTCTAGAACCCTGTGGCCTGGGAACATGTCTGAGGTTTGATGGTGGAAACCTGTGGCTTGGCAACATGACTAAGGTTTGATTCTGGAAGACTGTGGCCAGGAAGCATGATATCTGGTTGATTCTGGAAACTTGTGTCCTGGGAACATGACTGAGGTTTGTTTCTGGAAGCCTGTGCCCTGGGAACATGACTGAGGTTTGATTCTGGACACCTGTGTCCTGGGAACATGACTGAGGTTTGATGGTTGAAACCTGTGGCCCGCGCACATGACTCAGGTTTGATTCTGGAACCATGTGTCCTGGGAACATGACTGAGGTTTGATTTTGGAAACCTTTGGCCTGGGAAAATGACTGAGGTTTCATTGTGGAAACATGTGGCCTGGGATCATGACTGAGGTTTGATGGTGGAACACTCTGGCCTGGCAAAATGACTGAGGCTTGATTCTGGAACCCTGTGGCCCGGGAACATGAGAACGGTTTGATTCTGGAACCCTGTGGCCTTTAACATGACATCGGTGGATTCTGGAACCCTGTGGCCTGGGAACATGAGAACGGTTTGATTCTGGAACCCTGTGGCCTGGGAACATGAGTGAGGATTGATGGTGGAACCCTGTGGCCTGGCAACATGACTGAGGTTTGATACTGGAAGACTGTGGCCAGGAAACATGATATCGGGTTGATTCTGGAAACTTCTGTCCTGGGAACAAGACTGAGGTTTGATTCTGGAACCCTGTGTCCTGGGAATATGACAAAGGTTTGTTGCTGGAAGCCTGTTCCCTGGGTACATGACTGAGGTTTGATTCTGGACACCTGTGTCCTGGGAACATGAGTGATGTTTGATTGTTGAAACCTGTGGCCTGCGAACATGACTCAGGTTTGATTCTGGAACCATGTGTCCTGGGAATATGACTGAGGTTTGATTCTGGAAACCTTTGGCCTGAGAAAAAGACTGAGGTTTCATTGTGGAAACATGTGGCCTGGGATCATGACTGAGGTTTGATGGTGGAACACTCTGGCCTGGCAAAATGACTGAGGCTTGATTCTGGAACCCTGTGGCCCGGGAACGTGACTGAGGTTTGATGGCAGAAACTTGTGGCCTGGCAACATGACTGACGTTTGATTCTGGATCCCTGTGGCCTGGGAACATGACTGAGGCGTGATTCTGGAAAACTGTGGCCTGGGAACATGACATCTGTTTAGATTGTGGAATACTGTGCCCCGGGAACTTGACTGAGCCTTGGTTCTGAAACCCTGTGGACTGGGAACATGACTGAGGTTTTATTCTGGAACCCTGTAGCCTGGGAACATAACTGAGGATTGATTCTGGAACCCTGTGGCCTGGGAACATGATACCGGTGGATTCTGGAACCCTGGGGACTGGGCATGTGACATCTGTTTAGATTGTGGAATACTGTGCCCCGGGAACCTGGCTGAGCCTTGGTTCTGGAACCCTGTGGATTGGGAACATGACTGAGGTTTTATTCTAGAACCCTGTAGCCTGGAAACATAACTGAGGATTGATTCTCGAACCCTGTGGCCTGGGAACATGACATCGGTGGATTGTAGAACCCTGTGGCCTGGGAACATGTCTGAGGTTTGATGGTGGAAACCTGTGGCTTGGTAACATGACTAAGGTTTGATTCTGGAAGACTGTGGCCAGGAAGCATGATATCTGGTTGATTCTGGAAACTTGTGTCCTGGGAACATGACTGAGGTTTGTTTCTGGAAGCCTGTGCCCTGGGAACATGACTGAGGTTTGATTCTGGACACCTGTGTCCTGGGAACATGACTGAGGTTTGATGGTTGAAACCTGTGGCCCGCGCACATGACTCAGGTTTGATTCTGGAACCATGTGTCCTGGGAACATGACTGAGGTTTGATTTTGGAAACCTTTGGCCTGGGAAAATGACTGAGGTTTCATTGTGGAAACATGTGGCCTGGGATCATGACTGAGGTTTGATGGTGGAACACTCTGGCCTGGCAAAATGACTGAGGCTTGATTCTGGAACCCTGTGGCCCGGGAACATGAGAACGGTTTGATTCTGGAACCCTGTGGCCTTTAACATGACATCGGTGGATTCTGGAACCCTGTGGCCTGGGAACATGAGAACGGTTTGATTCTGGAACCCTGTGGCCTGGGAACATGAGTGAGGATTGATGGTGGAACCCTGTGGCCTGGCAACATGACTGAGGTTTGATACTGGAAGACTGTGGCCAGGAAACATGATATCGGGTTGATTCTGGAAACTTCTGTCCTGGGAACAAGACTGAGGTTTGATTCTGGAACCCTGTGTCCTGGGAATATGACAAAGGTTTGTTGCTGGAAGCCTGTTCCCTGGGTACATGACTGAGGTTTGATTCTGGACACCTGTGTCCTGGGAACATGAGTGATGTTTGATTGTTGAAACCTGTGGCCTGCGAACATGACTCAGGTTTGATTCTGGAACCATGTGTCCTGGGAATATGACTGAGGTTTGATTCTGGAAACCTTTGGCCTGAGAAAAAGACTGAGGTTTCATTGTGGAAACATGTGGCCTGGGATCATGACTGAGGTTTGATGGTGGAACACTCTGGCCTGGCAAAATGACTGAGGCTTGATTCTGGAACCCTGTGGCCCGGGAACGTGACTGAAGTTTGATGGCAGAAACCTGTGGCCTGGCAACATGACTGACGTTTGATTCTGGATCCCTGTGGCCTGGGAACATGACTGAGGCGTGATTCTGGAAAACTGTGGCCTGGGAACATGACATCTGTTTAGATTGTGGAATACTGTGCCCCGGGAACCTGACTGAGCCTTGGTTCTGAAACCCTGTGGACTGGGAACATGACTGAGGTTTTATTCTGGAACCCTGTAGCCTGGGAACATAACTGAGGATTGATTCTGGAACCCTGTGGCCTGGGAACATGATACCGGTGGATTCTGGAACCCTGGGGACTTGGCATGTGACATCTGTTTAGATTGTGGAATACTGTGCCCCGGGAACCTGGCTGAGCCTTGGTTCTGGAACCCTGTGGATTGGGAACATGACTGAGGTTTTATTCTAGAACCCTGTAGCCGGGAAACATAACTGAGGATTGATTCTCGAACCCTGTGGCCTGGGAACATGACATCGGTGGATTCTAGAACCCTGTGGCCTGGGAACATGTCTGAGGTTTGATGGTGGAAACCTGTGGCTTGGCAACATGACTAAGGTTTGATTCTGGAAGACTGTGGCCAGGAAGCATGATATCTGGTTGATTCTGGAAACTTGTGTCCTGGGAACATGACTGAGGTTTGTTTCTGGAAGCCTGTGCCCTGGTAACATGACTGAGGTTTGATTCTGGACACCTGTGTCCTGGGAACATGACTGAGGTTTGATGGTTGAAACCTGTGGCCCGCGCACATGACTCAGGTTTGATTCTGGAACCATGTGTCCTGGGAACATGACTGAGGTTTGATTTTGGAAACCTTTGGCCTGGGAAAATGACTGAGGTTTCATTGTGGAAACATGTGGCCTGGGAACATGACTGAGGTTTGATGGTGGAACACTCTGGCCTGGCAAAATGACTGAGGCTTGATTCTGGAACCCTGTGGCCCGGGAACATGAGAACGGTTTGATTCTGGAACCCTGTGGCCTTTAACATGACATCGGTGGATTCTGGAACCCTGTGGCCTGGGAACATGAGAACGGTTTGATTCTGGAACCCTGTGGCCTGGGAACATGAGTGAGGATTGATGGTGGAACCCTGTGGCCTGGCAACATGACTGAGGTTTGATACTGGAAGACTGTGGCCAGGAAACATGATATCGGGTTGATTCTGGAAACTTCTGTCCTGGGAACAAGACTGAGGTTTGATTCTGGAACCCTGTGTCCTGGGAATATGACAAAGGTTTGTTGCTGGAAGCCTGTTCCCTGGGTACATGACTGAGGTTTGATTCTGGACACCTGTGTCCTGGGAACATGAGTGATGTTTGATTGTTGAAACCTGTGGCCTGCGAACATGACTCAGGTTTGATTCTGGAACCATGTGTCCTGGGAATATGACTGAGGTTTGATTCTGGAAACCTTTGGCCTGAGAAAAAGACTGAGGTTTCATTGTGGAAACATGTGGCCTGGGATCATGACTGAGGTTTGATGGTGGAACACTCTGGCCTGGCAAAATGACTGAGGCTTGATTCTGGAACCCTGTGGCCCGGGAACGTGACTGAAGTTTGATGGCAGAAACCTGTGGCCTGGCAACATGACTGACGTTTGATTCTGGATCCCTGTGGCCTGGGAACATGACTGAGGCGTGATTCTGGAAAACTGTGGCCTGGGAACATGACATCTGTTTAGATTGTGGAATACTGTGCCCCGGGAACCTGACTGAGCCTTGGTTCTGAAACCCTGTGGACTGGGAACATGACTGAGGTTTTATTCTGGAACCCTGTAGCCTGGGAACATAACTGAGGATTGATTCTGGAACCCTGTGGCCTGGGAACATGATACCGGTGGATTCTGGAACCCTGGGGACTTGGCATGTGACATCTGTTTAGATTGTGGAATACTGTGCCCCGGGAACCTGTCTGAGCCTTGGTTCTGGAACCCTGTGGATTGGGAACATGACTGAGGTTTTATTCTAGAACCCTGTAGCCGGGAAACATAACTGAGGATTGATTCTCGAACCCTGTGGCCTGGGAACATGACATCGGTGGATTCTAGAACCCTGTGGCCTGGGAACATGTCTGAGGTTTGATGGTGGAAACCTGTGGCTTGGCAACATGACTAAGGTTTGATTCTGGAAGACTGTGGCCAGGAAGCATGATATCTGGTTGATTCTGGAAACTTGTGTCCTGGGAACATGACTGAGGTTTGTTTCTGGAAGCCTGTGCCCTGGTAACATGACTGAGGTTTGATTCTGGACACCTGTGTCCTGGGAACATGACTGAGGTTTGATGGTTGAAACCTGTGGCCCGCGCACATGACTCAGGTTTGATTCTGGAACCATGTGTCCTGGGAACATGACTGAGGTTTGATTTTGGAAACCTTTGGCCTGGGAAAATGACTGAGGTTTCATTGTGGAAACATGTGGCCTGGGATCATGACTGAGGTTTGATGGTGGAACACTCTGGCCTGGCAAAATGACTGAGGCTTGATTCTGGAACCCTGTGGCCCGGGAACATGAGAACGGTTTGATTCTGGAACCCTGTGGCCTTTAACATGACATCGGTGGATTCTGGAACCCTGTGGCCTGGGAACATGAGAACGGTTTGATTCTGGAACCCTGTGGCCTGGGAACATGAGTGAGGATTGATGGTGGAACCCTGTGGCCTGGCAACATGACTGAGGTTTGATACTGGAAGACTGTGGCCAGGAAACATGATATCGGGTTGATTCTGGAAACTTCTGTCCTGGGAACAAGACTGAGGTTTGATTCTGGAACCCTGTGTCCTGGGAATATGACAAAGGTTTGTTGCTGGAAGCCTGTTCCCTGGGTACATGACTGAGGTTTGATTCTGGACACCTGTGTCCTGGGAACATGAGTGATGTTTGATTGTTGAAACCTGTGGCCTGCGAACATGACTCAGGTTTGATTCTGGAACCATGTGTCCTGGGAATATGACTGAGGTTTGATTCTGGAAACCTTTGGCCTGAGAAAAAGACTGAGGTTTCACTGTGGAAACATGTGGCCTGGGATCATGACTGAGGTTTGATGGTGGAACACTCTGGCCTGGCAAAATGACTGAGGCTTGATTCTGGAACCCTGTGGCCCGGGAACGTGACTGAAGTTTGATGGCAGAAACCTGTGGCCTGGCAACATGACTGACGTTTGATTCTGGATCCCTGTGGCCTGGGAACATGACTGAGGTGTGATTCTGGAAAACTGTGGCCTGGGAACATGACATCTGTTTAGATTGTGGAATACTGTGCCCCGGGAACCTGACTGAGCCTTGGTTCTGAAACCCTGTGGACTGGGAACATGACTGAGGTTTTATTCTGGAACCCTGTAGCCTGGGAACATAACTGAGGATTGATTCTGGAACCCTGTGGCCTGGGAACATGATACCGGTGGATTCTGGAACCCTGGGGACTGGGCATGTGACATCTGTTTAGATTGTGGAATACTGTGCCCCGGGAACCTGGCTGAGCCTTGGTTCTGGAACCCTGTGGATTGGGAACATGACTGAGGTTTTATTCTAGAACCCTGTAGCCGGGAAACATAACTGAGGATTGATTCTCGAACCCTGTGGCCTGGGAACATGACATCGGTGGATTCTAGAACCCTGTGGCCTGGGAACATGTCTGAGGTTTGATGGTGGAAACCTGTGGCTTGGCAACATGACTAAGGTTTGATTCTGGAAGACTGTGGCCAGGAAGCATGATATCTGGTTGATTCTGGAAACTTGTGTCCTGGGAACATGACTGAGGTTTGTTTCTGGAAGCCTGTGCCCTGGGAACATGACTGAGGTTTGATTCTGGACACCTGTGTCCTGGGAACATGACTGAGGTTTGATGGTTGAAACCTGTGGCCCGCGCACATGACTCAGGTTTGATTCTGGAACCATGTGTCCTGGGAACATGACTGAGGTTTGATTTTGGAAACCTTTGGCCTGGGAAAATGACTGAGGTTTCATTGTGGAAACATGTGGCCTGGGATCATGACTGAGGTTTGATGGTGGAACACTCTGGCCTGGCAAAATGACTGAGGCTTGATTCTGGAACCCTGTGGCCCGGGAACATGAGAACGGTTTGATTCTGGAACCCTGTGGCCTTTAACATGACATCGGTGGATTCTGGAACCCTGTGGCCTGGGAACATGAGAACGGTTTGATTCTGGAACCCTGTGGCCTGGGAACATGAGTGAGGATTGATGGTGGAACCCTGTGGCCTGGCAACATGACTGAGGTTTGATACTGGAAGACTGTGGCCAGGAAACATGATATCGGGTTGATTCTGGAAACTTCTGTCCTGGGAACAAGACTGAGGTTTGATTCTGGAACCCTGTGTCCTGGGAATATGACAAAGGTTTGTTGCTGGAAGCCTGTTCCCTGGGTACATGACTGAGGTTTGATTCTGGACACCTGTGTCCTGGGAACATGAGTGATGTTTGATTGTTGAAACCTGTGGCCTGCGAACATGACTCAGGTTTGATTCTGGAACCATGTGTCCTGGGAATATGACTGAGGTTTGATTCTGGAAACCTTTGGCCTGAGAAAAAGACTGAGGTTTCACTGTGGAAACATGTGGCCTGGGATCATGACTGAGGTTTGATGGTGGAACACTCTGGCCTGGCAAAATGACTGAGGCTTGATTCTGGAACCCTGTGGCCCGGGAACGTGACTGAGGTTTGATGGCAGAAACCTGTGGCCTGGCAACATGACTGACGTTTGATTCTGGATCCCTGTGGCCTGGGAACATGACTGAGGCGTGATTCTGGAAAACTGTGGCCTGGGAACATGACATCTGTTTAGATTGTGGAATACTGTGCCCCGGGAACCTGACTGAGCCTTGGTTCTGAAACCCTGTGGACTGGGAACATGACTGAGGTTTTATTCTGGGACCCTGTAGCCTGGGAACATAACTGAGGATTGATTCTGGAACCCTGTGGCCTGGGAACATGATACCGGTGGATTCTGGAACCCTGGGGACTGGGCATGTGACATCTGTTTAGATTGTGGAATACTGTGGCCCGGGAACCTGGCTGAGCCTTGGTTCTGGAACCCTGTGGATTGGGAACATGACTGAGGTTTTATTCTAGAACCCTGTAGCCTGGAAACATAACTGAGGATTGATTCTCGAACCCTGTGGCCTGGGAACATGACATCGGTGGATTCTAGAACCCTGTGGCCTGGGAACATGTCTGAGGTTTGATGGTGGAAACCTGTGGCTTGGCAACATGACTAAGGTTTGATTCTGGAAGACTGTGGCCAGGAAGCATGATATCTGGTTGATTCTGGAAACTTGTGTCCTGGGAACATGACTGAGGTTTGTTTCTGGAAGCCTGTGCCCTGGGAACATGACTGAGGTTTGATTCTGGACACCTGTGTCCTGGGAACATGACTGAGGTTTGATGGTTGAAACCTGTGGCCCGCGCACATGACTCAGGTTTGATTCTGGAACCATGTGTCCTGGGAACATGACTGAGGTTTGATTTTGGAAACCTTTGGCCTGGGAAAATGACTGAGGTTTCATTGTGGAAACATGTGGCCTGGGATCATGACTGAGGTTTGATGGTGGAACACTCTGGCCTGGCAAAATGACTGAGGCTTGATTCTGGAACCCTGTGGCCCGGGAACATGAGAACGGTTTGATTCTGGAACCCTGTGGCCTTTAACATGACATCGGTGGAATCTGGAACCCTGTGGCCTGGGAACATGAGAACGGTTTGATTCTGGAACCCTGTGGCCTGGGAACATGAGTGAGGATTGATGGTGGAACCCTGTGGCCTGGCAACATGACTGAGGTTTGATACTGGAAGACTGTGGCCAGGAAACATGATATCGGGTTGATTCTGGAAACTTCTGTCCTGGGAACAAGACTGAGGTTTGATTCTGGAACCCTGTGTCCTGGGAATATGACAAAGGTTTGTTGCTGGAAGCCTGTTCCCTGGGTACATGACTGAGGTTTGATTCTGGACACCTGTGTCCTGGGAACATGAGTGATGTTTGATTGTTGAAACCTGTGGCCTGCGAACATGACTCAGGTTTGATTCTGGAACCATGTGTCCTGGGAATATGACTGAGGTTTGATTCTGGAAACCTTTGGCCTGAGAAAAAGACTGAGGTTTCACTGTGGAAACATGTGGCCTGGGATCATGACTGAGGTTTGATGGTGGAACACTCTGGCCTGGCAAAATGACTGAGGCTTGATTCTGGAACCCTGTGGCCCGGGAACGTGACTGAGGTTTGATGGCAGAAACCTGTGGCCTGGCAACATGACTGACGTTTGATTCTGGATCCCTGTGGCCTGGGAACATGACTGAGGCGTGATTCTGGAAAACTGTGGCCTGGGAACATGACATCTGTTTAGATTGTGGAATACTGTGCCCCGGGAACCTGACTGAGCCTTGGTTCTGAAACCCTGTGGACTGGGAACATGACTGAGGTTTTATTCTGGGACCCTGTAGCCTGGGAACATAACTGAGGATTGATTCTGGAACCCTGTGGCCTGGGAACATGATACCGGTGGATTCTGGAACCCTGGGGACTGGGCATGTGACATCTGTTTAGATTGTGGAATACTGTGGCCCGGGAACCTGGCTGAGCCTTGGTTCTGGAACCCTGTGGATTGGGAACATGACTGAGGTTTTATTCTAGAACCCTGTAGCCTGGAAACATAACTGAGGATTGATTCTCGAACCCTGTGGCCTGGGAACATGACATCGGTGGATTCTAGAACCCTGTGGCCTGGGAACATGTCTGAGGTTTGATGGTGGAAACCTGTGGCTTGGCAACATGACTAAGGTTTGATTCTGGAAGACTGTGGCCAGGAAGCATGATATCTGGTTGATTCTGGAAACTTGTGTCCTGGGAACATGACTGAGGTTTGTTTCTGGAAGCCTGTGCCCTGGGAACATGACTGAGGTTTGATTCTGGACACCTGTGTCCTGGGAACATGACTGAGGTTTGATGGTTGAAACCTGTGGCCCGCGCACATGACTCCGGTTTGATTCTGGAACCATGTGTCCTGGGAACATGACTGAGGTTTGATTTTGGAAACCTTTGGCCTGGGAAAATGACTGAGGTTTCATTGTGGAAACATGTGGCCTGGGATCATGACTGAGGTTTGATGGTGGAACACTCTGGCCTGGCAAAATGACTGAGGCTTGATTCTGGAACCCTGTGGCCCGGGAACATGAGAACGGTTTGATTCTGGAACCCTGTGGCCTTTAACATGACATCGGTGGATTCTGGAACCCTGTGGCCTGGGAACATGAGAACGGTTTGATTCTGGAACCCTGTGGCCTGGGAACATGAGTGAGGATTGATGGTGGAACCCTGTGGCCTGGCAACATGACTGAGGTTTGATACTGGAAGACTGTGGCCAGGAAACATGATATCGGGTTGATTCTGGAAACTTCTGTCCTGGGAACAAGACTGAGGTTTGATTCTGGAACCCTGTGTCCTGGGAATATGACAAAGGTTTGTTGCTGGAAGCCTGTTCCCTGGGTACATGACTGAGGTTTGATTCTGGACACCTGTGTCCTGGGAACATGAGTGATGTTTGATTGTTGAAACCTGCGGCCTGCGAACATGACTCAGGTTTGATTCTGGAACCATGTGTCCTGGGAATATGACTGAGGTTTGATTCTGGAAACCTTTGGCCTGAGAAAAAGACTGAGGTTTCACTGTGGAAACATGTGGCCTGGGATCATGACTGAGGTTTGATGGTGGAACACTCTGGCCTGGCAAAATGACTGAGGCTTGATTCTGGAACCCTGTGGCCCGGGAACGTGACTGAGGTTTGATGGCAGAAACCTGTGGCCTGGCAACATGACTGACGTTTGATTCTGGATCCCTGTGGCCTGGGAACATGACTGAGGCGTGATTCTGGAAAACTGTGGCCTGGGAACATGACATCTGTTTAGATTGTGGAATACTGTGCCCCGGGAACCTGACTGAGCCTTGGTTCTGAAACCCTGTGGACTGGGAACATGACTGAGGTTTTATTCTGGAACCCTGTAGCCTGGGAACATAACTGAGGATTGATTCTGGAACCCTGTGGCCTGGGAACATGATACCGGTGGATTCTGGAACCCTGGGGACTGGGCATGTGACATCTGTTTAGATTGTGGAATACTGTGGCCCGGGAACCTGGCTGAGCCTTGGTTCTGGAACCCTGTGGATTGGGAACATGACTGAGGTTTTATTCTAGAACCCTGTAGCCGGGAAACATAACTGAGGATTGATTCTCGAACCCTGTGGCCTGGGAACATGACATCGGTGGATTCTAGAACCCTGTGGCCTGGGAACATGTCTGAGGTTTGATGGTGGAAACCTGTGGCTTGGCAACATGACTAAGGTTTGATTCTGGAAGACTGTGGCCAGGAAGCATGATATCTGGTTGATTCTGGAAACTTGTGTCCTGGGAACATGACTGAGGTTTGTTTCTGGAAGCCTGTGCCCTGGGAACATGACTGAGGTTTGATTCTTGACACCTGTGTCCTGGGAACATGACTGAGGTTTGATGGTTGAAACCTGTGGCCCGCGCACATGACTCAGGTTTGATTCTGGAACCATGTGTCCTGGGAACATGACTGAGGTTTGATTTTGGAAACCTTTGGCCTGGGAAAATGACTGAGGTTTCATTGTGGAAACATGTGGCCTGGGATCATGACTGAGGTTTGATGGTGGAACACTCTGGCCTGGCAAAATGACTGAGGCTTGATTCTGGAACCCTGTGGCCCGGGAACATGAGAACGGTTTGATTCTGGAACCCTGTGGCCTTTAACATGACATCGGTGGATTCTGGAACCCTGTGGCCTGGGAACATGAGAACGGTTTGATTCTGGAACCCTGTGGCCTGGGAACATGAGTGAGGATTGATGGTGGAACCCTGTGGCCTGGCAACATGACTGAGGTTTGATACTGGAAGACTGTGGCCAGGAAACATGATATCGGGTTGATTCTGGAAACTTCTGTCCTGGGAACAAGACTGAGGTTTGATTCTGGAACCCTGTGTCCTGGGAATATGACAAAGGTTTGTTGCTGGAAGCCTGTTCCCTGGGTACATGACTGAGGTTTGATTCTGGACACCTGTGTCCTGGGAACATGAGTGATGTTTGATTGTTGAAACCTGCGGCCTGCGAACATGACTCAGGTTTGATTCTGGAACCATGTGTCCTGGGAATATGACTGAGGTTTGATTCTGGAAACCTTTGGCCTGAGAAAAAGACTGAGGTTTCACTGTGGAAACATGTGGCCTGGGATCATGACTGAGGTTTGATGGTGGAACACTCTGGCCTGGCAAAATGACTGAGGCTTGATTCTGGAACCCTGTGGCCCGGGAACGTGACTGAGGTTTGATGGCAGAAACCTGTGGCCTGGCAACATGACTGACGTTTGATTCTGGATCCCTGTGGCCTGGGAACATGACTGAGGCGTGATTCTGGAAAACTGTGGCCTGGGAACATGACATCTGTTTAGATTGTGGAATACTGTGCCCCGGGAACCTGACTGAGCCTTGGTTCTGAAACCCTGTGGACTGGGAACATGACTGAGGTTTTATTCTGGAACCCTGTAGCCTGGGAACATAACTGAGGATTGATTCTGGAACCCTGTGGCCTGGGAACATGATACCGGTGGATTCTGGAACCCTGGGGACTGGGCATGTGACATCTGTTTAGATTGTGGAATACTGTGGCCCGGGAACCTGGCTGAGCCTTGGTTCTGGAACCCTGTGGATTGGGAACATGACTGAGGTTTTATTCTAGAACCCTGTAGCCGGGAAACATAACTGAGGATTGATTCTCGAACCCTGTGGCCTGGGAACATGACATCGGTGGATTCTAGAACCCTGTGGCCTGGGAACATGTCTGAGGTTTGATGGTGGAAACCTGTGGCTTGGCAACATGACTAAGGTTTGATTCTGGAAGACTGTGGCCAGGAAGCATGATATCTGGTTGATTCTGGAAACTTGTGTCCTGGGAACATGACTGAGGTTTGTTTCTGGAAGCCTGTGCCCTGGGAACATGACTGAGGTTTGATTCTTGACACCTGTGTCCTGGGAACATGACTGAGGTTTGATGGTTGAAACCTGTGGCCCGCGCACATGACTCAGGTTTGATTCTGGAACCATGTGTCCTGGGAACATGACTGAGGTTTGATTTTGGAAACCTTTGGCCTGGGAAAATGACTGAGGTTTCATTGTGGAAACATGTGGCCTGGGATCATGACTGAGGTTTGATGGTGGAACACTCTGGCCTGGCAAAATGACTGAGGCTTGATTCTGGAACCCTGTGGCCCGGGAACATGAGAACGGTTTGATTCTGGAACCCTGTGGCCTTTAACATGACATCGGTGGATTCTGGAACCCTGTGGCCTGGGAACATGAGAACGGTTTGATTCTGGAACCCTGTGGCCTGGGAACATGAGTGAGGATTGATGGTGGAACCCTGTGGCCTGGCAACATGACTGAGGTTTGATACTGGAAGACTGTGGCCAGGAAACATGATATCGGGTTGATTCTGGAAACTTCTGTCCTGGGAACAAGACTGAGGTTTGATTCTGGAACCCTGTGTCCTGGGAATATGACAAAGGTTTGTTGCTGGAAGCCTGTTCCCTGGGTACATGACTGAGGTTTGATTCTGGACACCTGTGTCCTGGGAACATGAGTGATGTTTGATTGTTGAAACCTGTGGCCTGCGAACATGACTCAGGTTTGATTCTGGAACCATGTGTCCTGGGAATATGACTGAGGTTTGATTCTGGAAACCTTTGGCCTGAGAAAAAGACTGAGGTTTCACTGTGGAAACATGTGGCCTGGGATCATGACTGAGGTTTGATGGTGGAACACTCTGGCCTGGCAAAATGACTGAGGCTTGATTCTGGAACCCTGTGGCCCGGGAACGTGACTGAGGTTTGATGGCAGAAACCTGTGGCCTGGCAACATGACTGACGTTTGATTCTGGATCCCTGTGGCCTGGGAACATGACTGAGGCGTGATTCTGGAAAACTGTGGCCTGGGAACATGACATCTGTTTAGATTGTGGAATACTGTGCCCCGGGAACCTGACTGAGCCTTGGTTCTGAAACCCTGTGGACTGGGAACATGACTGAGGTTTTATTCTGGGACCCTGTAGCCTGGGAACATAACTGAGGATTGATTCTGGAACCCTGTGGCCTGGGAACATGATACCGGTGGATTCTGGAACCCTGGGGACTGGGCATGTGACATCTGTTTAGATTGTGGAATACTGTGGCCCGGGAACCTGGCTGAGCCTTGGTTCTGGAACCCTGTGGATTGGGAACATGACTGAGGTTTTATTCTAGAACCCTGTAGCCTGGAAACATAACTGAGGATTGATTCTCGAACCCTGTGGCCTGGGAACATGACATCGGTGGATTCTAGAACCCTGTGGCCTGGGAACATGTCTGAGGTTTGATGGTGGAAACCTGTGGCTTGGCAACATGACTAAGGTTTGATTCTGGAAGACTGTGGCCAGGAAGCATGATATCTGGTTGATTCTGGAAACTTGTGTCCTGGGAACATGACTGAGGTTTGTTTCTGGAAGCCTGTGCCCTGGGAACATGACTGAGGTTTGATTCTGGACACCTGTGTCCTGGGAACATGACTGAGGTTTGATGGTTGAAACCTGTGGCCCGCGCACATGACTCAGGTTTGATTCTGGAACCATGTGTCCTGGGAACATGACTGAGGTTTGATTTTGGAAACCTTTGGCCTGGGAAAATGACTGAGGTTTCATTGTGGAAACATGTGGCCTGGGATCATGACTGAGGTTTGATGGTGGAACACTCTGGCCTGGCAAAATGACTGAGGCTTGATTCTGGAACCCTGTGGCCCGGGAACATGAGAACGGTTTGATTCTGGAACCCTGTGGCCTTTAACATGACATCGGTGGATTCTGGAACCCTGTGGCCTGGGAACATGAGAACGGTTTGATTCTGGAACCCTGTGGCCTGGGAACATGAGTGAGGATTGATGGTGGAACCCTGTGGCCTGGCAACATGACTGAGGTTTGATACTGGAAGACTGTGGCCAGGAAACATGATATCGGGTTGATTCTGGAAACTTCTGTCCTGGGAACAAGACTGAGGTTTGATTCTGGAACCCTGTGTCCTGGGAATATGACAAAGGTTTGTTGCTGGAAGCCTGTTCCCTGGGTACATGACTGAGGTTTGATTCTGGACACCTGTGTCCTGGGAACATGAGTGATGTTTGATTGTTGAAACCTGTGGCCTGCGAACATGACTCAGGTTTGATTCTGGAACCATGTGTCCTGGGAATATGACTGAGGTTTGATTCTGGAAACCTTTGGCCTGAGAAAAAGACTGAGGTTTCACTGTGGAAACATGTGGCCTGGGATCATGACTGAGGTTTGATGGTGGAACACTCTGGCCTGGCAAAATGACTGAGGCTTGATTCTGGAACCCTGTGGCCCGGGAACGTGACTGAGGTTTGATGGCAGAAACCTGTGGCCTGGCAACATGACTGACGTTTGATTCTGGATCCCTGTGGCCTGGGAACATGACTGAGGCGTGATTCTGGAAAACTGTGGCCTGGGAACATGACATCTGTTTAGATTGTGGAATACTGTGCCCCGGGAACTTGACTGAGCCTTGGTTCTGAAACCCTGTGGACTGGGAACATGACTGAGGTTTTATTCTGGGACCCTGTAGCCTGGGAACATAACTGAGGATTGATTCTGGAACCCTGTGGCCTGGGAACATGATACCGGTGGATTCTGGAACCCTGGGGACTGGGCATGTGACATCTGTTTAGATTGTGGAATACTGTGGCCCGGGAACCTGGCTGAGCCTTGGTTCTGGAACCCTGTGGATTGGGAACATGACTGAGGTTTTATTCTAGAACCCTGTAGCCTGGAAACATAACTGAGGATTGATTCTCGAACCCTGTGGCCTGGGAACATGACATCGGTGGATTCTAGAACCCTGTGGCCTGGGAACATGTCTGAGGTTTGATGGTGGAAACCTGTGGCTTGGCAACATGACTAAGGTTTGATTCTCGAAGACTGTGGCCAGGAAGCATGATATCTGGTTGATTCTGGAAACTTGTGTCCTGGGAACATGACTGAGGTTTGTTTCTGGAAGCCTGTGCCCTGGGAACATGACTGAGGTTTGATTCTGGACACCTGTGTCCTGGGAACATGACTGAGGTTTGATGGTTGAAACCTGTGGCCCGCGCACATGACTCAGGTTTGATTCTGGAACCATGTGTCCTGGGAACATGACTGAGGTTTGATTTTGGAAACCTTTGGCCTGGGAAAATGACTGAGGCTTGATTCTGGAACCCTGTGGCCCGGGAACATGAGAACGGTTTGATTTTGGAACCCTGTGGCCTTTAACATGACATCGGTGGATTCTGGAACCCTGTGGCCTGGGAACATGAGAACGGTTTGATTCTGGAACCCTGTGGCCTGGGAACATGAGTGAGGATTGATGGTGGAACCCTGTGGCCTGGCAACATGACTGAGGTTTGATACTGGAAGACTGTGGCCAGGAAACATGATATCGGGTTGATTCTGGAAACTTCTGTCCTGGGAACAAGACTGAGGTTTGATTCTGGAACCCTGTGTCCTGGGAATATGACAAAGGTTTGTTGCTGGAAGCCTGTTCCCTGGGTACATGACTGAGGTTTGATTCTGGACACCTGTGTCCTGGGAACATGAGTGATGTTTGATTGTTGAAACCTGTGGCCTGCGAACATGACTCAGGTTTGATTCTGGAACCATGTGTCCTGGGAATATGACTGAGGTTTGATTCTGGAAACCTTTGGCCTGAGAAAAAGACTGAGGTTTCACTGTGGAAACATGTGGCCTGGGATCATGACTGAGGTTTGATGGTGGAACACTCTGGCCTGGCAAAATGACTGAGGCTTGATTCTGGAACCCTGTGGCCCGGGAACGTGACTGAGGTTTGATGGCAGAAACCTGTGGCCTGGCAACATGACTGACGTTTGATTCTGGATCCCTGTGGCCTGGGAACATGACTGAGGCGTGATTCTGGAAAACTGTGGCCTGGGAACATGACATCTGTTTAGATTGTGGAATACTGTGCCCCGGGAACCTGACTGAGCCTTGGTTCTGAAACCCTGTGGACTGGGAACATGACTGAGGTTTTATTCTGGAACCCTGTAGCCTGGGAACATAACTGAGGATTGATTCTGGAACCCTGTGGCCTGGGAACATGATACCGGTGGATTCTGGAACCCTGGGGACTGGGCATGTGACATCTGTTTAGATTGTGGAATTCTGTGCCCCGGGAACCTGGCTGAGCCTTGGTTCTGGAACCCTGTGGATTGGGAACATGACTGAGGTTTTATTCTAGAACCCTGTAGCCGGGAAACATAACTGAGGATTGATTCTCGAACCCTGTGGCCTGGGAACATGACATCGGTGGATTCTAGAACCCTGTGGCCTGGGAACATGTCTGAGGTTTGATGGTGGAAACCTGTGGCTTGGCAACATGACTAAGGTTTGATTCTGGAAGACTGTGGCCAGGAAGCATGATATCTGGTTGATTCTGGAAACTTGTGTCCTGGGAACATGACTGAGGTTTGATTCTGGAACCCTGTGGCCTGGGAACATGAGTGAGGATTGATGGTGGAACCCTGTGGCCTGGCAACATGACTGAGGTTTGATACTGGAAGACTGTGGCCAGGAAACATGATATCGGGTTGATTCTGGAAACTTCTGTCCTGGGAACAAGACTGAGGTTTGATTCTGGAACCCTGTGTCCTGGGAATATGACAAAGGTTTGTTGCTGGAAGCCTGTTCCCTGGGTACATGACTCAGGTTTGATTCTGGAACCATGTGTCCTGGGAACATGACTGAGGTTTGATTTTGGAAACCATTGGCCTGGGAAAATGACTGAGGTTTCATTGTGGAAACATGTGGCCTGGGATCATGACTGAGGTTTGATGGTGGAACACTCTGGCCTGGCAAAATGACTGAGGCTTGATTCTGGAACCCTGTGGCCCGGGAACATGAGAACGGTTTGATTCTGGAACCCTGTGGCCTTTAACATGACATAGGTGGATTCTGGAACCCTGTGGCCTGGGAACATGAGAACGGTTTGATTCTGGAACCCTGTGGCCTGGGAACATGAGTGAGGATTGATGGTGGAACCCTGTGGCCTGGCAACATGACTGAGGTTTGATACTGGAAGACTGTGGCCAGGAAACATGATATCGGGTTGATTCTGGAAACTTCTGTCCTGGGAACAAGACTGAGGTTTGATTCTGGAACCCTGTGTCCTGGGAATATGACAAAGGTTTGTTGCTGGAAGCCTGTTCCCTGGGTACATGACTGAGGTTTGATTCTGGACACCGGTGTCCTGGGAATATGAGTGATGTTTGATTGTTGAAACCTGTGGCCTGCGAACATGACTCAGGTTTGATTCTGGAACCATGTGTCCTGGGAATATGACTGAGGTTTGATTCTGGAAACCTTTGGCCTGAGAAAAAGACTGAGGTTTCACTGTGGAAACATGTGGCCTGGGATCATGACTGAGGTTTGATGGTGGAACACTCTGGCCTGGCAAAATGACTGAGGCTTGATTCTGGAACCCTGTGGCCCGGGAACGTGACTGAGGTTTGATGGCAGAAACCTGTGGCCTGGCAACATGACTGACGTTTGATTCTGGATCCCTGTGGCCTGGGATCATGACTGAGGCGTGATTCTGGAAAACTGTGGCCTGGGAACATGACATCTGTTTAGATTGTGGAATACTGTGCCCCGGGAACCTGACTGAGCCTTGGTTCTGAAACCCTGTGGACTGGGAACATGACTGAGGTTTTATTCTGGAACCCTGTAGCCTGGGAACATAACTGAGGATTGATTCTGGAACCCTGTGGCCTGGGAACATGATACCGGTGGATTCTGGAACCCTGGGGACTGGGCATGTGACATCTGTTTAGATTGTGGAATACTGTGCCCCGGGAACCTGGCTGAGCCTTGGTTCTGGAACCCTGTGGATTGGGAACATGACTGAGGTTTTATTCTAGAACCCTGTAGCCGGGAAACATAACTGAGGATTGATTCTCGAACCCTGTGGCCTGGGAACATGACATCGGTGGATTCTAGAACCCTGTGGCCTGGGAACATGTCTGAGGTTTGATGGTGGAAACCTGTGGCTTGGCAACATGACTAAGGTTTGATTCTGGAAGACTGTGGCCAGGAAGCATGATATCTGGTTGATTCTGGACACTTGTGTCCTGGGAACATGACTGAGGTTTGTTTCTGGAAGCCTGTGCCCTGGGAACATGACTGAGGTTTGATTCTGGACACCTGTGTCCTGGGAACATGACTGAGGTTTGATGGTTGAAACCTGTGGCCCGCGCACATGACTCAGGTTTGATTCTGGAACCATGTGTCCTGGGAACATGACTGAGGTTTGATTTTGGAAACCATTGGCCTGGGAAAATGACTGAGGTTTCATTGTGGAAACATGTGGCCTGGGATCATGACTGAGGTTTGATGGTGGAACACTCTGGCCTGGCAAAATGACTGAGGCTTGATTCTGGAACCCTGTGGCCCGGGAACATGAGAACGGTTTGATTCTGGAACCCTGTGGCCTTTAACATGACATCGGTGGATTCTGGAACCCTGTGGCCTGGGAACATGAGAACGGTTTGATTCTGGAACCCTGTGGCCTGGGAACATGAGTGAGGATTGATGGTGGAACCCTGTGGCCTGGCAACATGACTGAGGTTTGATACTGGAAGACTGTGGCCAGGAAACATGATATCGGGTTGATTCTGGAAACTTCTGTCCTGGGAACAAGACTGAGGTTTGATTCTGGAACCCTGTGTCCTGGGAATATGACAAAGGTTTGTTGCTGGAAGCCTGTTCCCTGGGTACATGACTGAGGTTTGATTCTGGACACCTGTGTCCTGGGAACATGAGTGATGTTTGATTGTTGAAACCTGTGGCCTGCGAACATGACTCAGGTTTGATTCTGGAACCATGTGTCCTGGGAATATGACTGAGGTTTGATTCTGGAAACCTTTGGCCTGAGAAAAAGACTGAGGTTTCACTGTGGAAACATGTGGCCTGGGATCATGACTGAGGTTTGATGGTGGAACACTCTGGCCTGGCAAAATGACTGAGGCTTGATTCTGGAACCCTGTGGCCCGGGAACGTGACTGAGGTTTGATGGCAGAAACCTGTGGCCTGGCAACATGACTGACGTTTGATTCTGGATCCCTGTGGCCTGGGATCATGACTGAGGCGTGATTCTGGAAAACTGTGGCCTGGGAACATGACATCTGTTTAGATTGTGGAATACTGTGCCCCGGGAACCTGACTGAGCCTTGGTTCTGAAACCCTGTGGACTGGGAACATGACTGAGGTTTTATTCTGGAACCCTGTAGCCTGGGAACATAACTGAGGATTGATTCTGGAACCCTGTGGCCTGGGAACATGATACCGGTGGATTCTGGAACCCTGGGGACTGGGCATGTGACATCTGTTTAGATTGTGGAATACTGTGCCCCAGGAACCTGGCTGAGCCTTGGTTCTGGAACCCTGTGGATTGGGAACATGACTGAGGTTTTATTCTAGAACCCTGTAGCCGGGAAACATAACTGAGGATTGATTCTCGAACCCTGTGGCCTGGGAACATGACATCGGTGGATTCTAGAACCCTGTGGCCTGGGAACATGTCTGAGGTTTGATGGTGGAAACCTGTGGCTTGGCAACATGACTAAGGTTTGATTCTGGAAGACTGTGGCCAGGAAGCATGATATCTGGTTGATTCTGGACACTTGTGTCCTGGGAACATGACTGAGGTTTGTTTCTGGAAGCCTGTGCCCTGGGAACATGACTGAGGTTTGATTCTGGACACCTGTGTCCTGGGAACATGACTGAGGTTTGATGGTTGAAACCTGTGGCCCGCGCACATGACTCAGGTTTGATTCTGGAACCATGTGTCCTGGGAACATGACTGAGGTTTGATTTTGGAAACCATTGGCCTGGGAAAATGACTGAGGTTTCATTGTGGAAACATGTGGCCTGGGATCATGACTGAGGTTTGATGGTGGAACACTCTGGCCTGGCAAAATGACTGAGGCTTGATTCTGGAACCCTGTGGCCCGGGAACATGAGAACGGTTTGATTCTGGAACCCTGTGGCCTTTAACATGACATAGGTGGATTCTGGAACCCTGTGGCCTGGGAACATGAGAACGGTTTGATTCTGGAACCCTGTGGCCTGGGAACATGAGTGAGGATTGATGGTGGAACCCTGTGGCCTGGCAACATGACTGAGGTTTGATACTGGAAGACTGTGGCCAGGAAACATGATATCGGGTTGATTCTGGAAACTTCTGTCCTGGGAACAAGACTGAGGTTTGATTCTGGAACCCTGTGTCCTGGGAATATGACAAAGGTTTGTTGCTGGAAGCCTGTTCCCTGGGTACATGACTGAGGTTTGATTCTGGACACCTGTGTCCTGGGAACATGAGTGATGTTTGATTGTTGAAACCTGTGGCCTGCGAACATGACTCAGGTTTGATTCTGGAACCATGTGTCCTGGGAATATGACTGAGGTTTGATTCTGGAAACCTTTGGCCTGAGAAAAAGACTGAGGTTTCACTGTGGAAACATGTGGCCTGGGATCATGACTGAGGTTTGATGGTGGAACACTCTGGCCTGGCAAAATGACTGAGGCTTGATTCTGGAACCCTGTGGCCCGGGAACGTGACTGAGGTTTGATGGCAGAAACCTGTGGCCTGGCAACATGACTGACGTTTGATTCTGGATCCCTGTGGCCTGGGATCATGACTGAGGCGTGATTCTGGAAAACTGTGGCCTGGGAACATGACATCTGTTTAGATTGTGGAATACTGTGCCCCGGGAACCTGACTGAGCCTTGGTTCTGAAACCCTGTGGACTGGGAACATGACTGAGGTTTTATTCTGGAACCCTGTAGCCTGGGAACATAACTGAGGATTGATTCTGGAACCCTGTGGCCTGGGAACATGATACCGGTGGATTCTGGAACCCTGGGGACTGGGCATGTGACATCTGTTTAGATTGTGGAATACTGTGCCCCAGGAACCTGGCTGAGCCTTGGTTCTGGAACCCTGTGGATTGGGAACATGACTGAGGTTTTATTCTAGAACCCTGTAGCCGGGAAACATAACTGAGGATTGATTCTCGAACCCTGTGGCCTGGGAACATGACATCGGTGGATTCTAGAACCCTGTGGCCTGGGAACATGTCTGAGGTTTGATGGTGGAAACCTGTGGCTTGGCAACATGACTAAGGTTTGATTCTGGAAGACTGTGGCCAGGAAGCATGATATCTGGTTGATTCTGGACACTTGTGTCCTGGGAACATGACTGAGGTTTGTTTCTGGAAGCCTGTGCCCTGGGAACATGACTGAGGTTTGATTCTGGACACCTGTGTCCTGGGAACATGACTGAGGTTTGATGGTTGAAACCTGTGGCCCGCGCACATGACTCAGGTTTGATTCTGGAACCATGTGTCCTGGGAACATGACTGAGGTTTGATTTTGGAAACCATTGGCCTGGGAAAATGACTGAGGTTTCACTGTGGAAACATGTGGCCTGGGATCATGACTGAGGTTTGATGGTGGAACACTCTGGCCTGGCAAAATGACTGAGGCTTGATTCTGGAACCCTGTGGCCCGGGAACATGAGAACGGTTTGATTCTGGAACCCTGTGGCCTTTAACATGACATAGGTGGATTCTGGAACCCTGTGGCCTGGGAACATGAGAACGGTTTGATTCTGGAACCCTGTGGCCTGGGAACATGAGTGAGGATTGATGGTGGAACCCTGTGGCCTGGCAACATGACTGAGGTTTGATACTGGAAGACTGTGGCCAGGAAACATGATATCGGGTTGATTCTGGAAACTTCTGTCCTGGGAACAAGACTGAGGTTTGATTCTGGAACCCTGTGTCCTGGGAATATGACAAAGGTTTGTTGCTGGAAGCCTGTTCCCTGGGTACATGACTGAGGTTTGATTCTGGACACCGGTGTCCTGGGAACATGAGTGATGTTTGATTGTTGAAACCTGTGGCCTGCGAACATGACTCAGGTTTGATTCTGGAACCATGTGTCCTGGGAATATGACTGAGGTTTGATTCTGGAAACCTTTGGCCTGAGAAAAAGACTGAGGTTTCACTGTGGAAACATGTGGCCTGGGATCATGACTGAGGTTTGATGGTGGAACACTCTGGCCTGGCAAAATGACTGAGGCTTGATTCTGGAACCCTGTGGCCCGGGAACGTGACTGAGGTTTGATGGCAGAAACCTGTGGCCTGGCAACATGACTGACGTTTGATTCTGGATCCCTGTGGCCTGGGATCATGACTGAGGCGTGATTCTGGAAAACTGTGGCCTGGGAACATGACATCTGTTTAGATTGTGGAATACTGTGCCCCGGGAACCTGACTGAGCCTTGGTTCTGAAACCCTGTGGACTGGGAACATGACTGAGGTTTTATTCTGGAACCCTGTAGCCTGGGAACATAACTGAGGATTGATTCTGGAACCCTGTGGCCTGGGAACATGATACCGGTGGATTCTGGAACCCTGGGGACTGGGCATGTGACATCTGTTTAGATTGTGGAATACTGTGCCCCAGGAACCTGGCTGAGCCTTGGTTCTGGAACCCTGTGGATTGGGAACATGACTGAGGTTTTATTCTAGAACCCTGTAGCCGGGAAACATAACTGAGGATTGATTCTCGAACCCTGTGGCCTGGGAACATGACATCGGTGGATTCTAGAACCCTGTGGCCTGGGAACATGTCTGAGGTTTGATGGTGGAAACCTGTGGCTTGGCAACATGACTAAGGTTTGATTCTGGAAGACTGTGGCCAGGAAGCATGATATCTGGTTGATTCTGGACACTTGTGTCCTGGGAACATGACTGAGGTTTGTTTCTGGAAGCCTGTGCCCTGGGAACATGACTGAGGTTTGATTCTGGACACCTGTGTCCTGGGAACATGACTGAGGTTTGATGGTTGAAACCTGTGGCCCGCGCACATGACTCAGGTTTGATTCTGGAACCATGTGTCCTGGGAACATGACTGAGGTTTGATTTTGGAAACCATTGGCCTGGGAAAATGACTGAGGTTTCATTGTGGAAACATGTGGCCTGGGATCATGACTGAGGTTTGATGGTGGAACACTCTGGCCTGGCAAAATGACTGAGGCTTGATTCTGGAACCCTGTGGCCCGGGAACATGAGAACGGTTTGATTCTGGAACCCTGTGGCCTTTAACATGACATAGGTGGATTCTGGAACCCTGTGGCCTGGGAACATGAGAACGGTTTGATTCTGGAACCCTGTGGCCTGGGAACATGAGTGAGGATTGATGGTGGAACCCTGTGGCCTGGCAACATGACTGAGGTTTGATACTGGAAGACTGTGGCCAGGAAACATGATATCGGGTTGATTCTGGAAACTTCTGTCCTGGGAACAAGACTGAGGTTTGATTCTGGAACCCTGTGTCCTGGGAATATGACAAAGGTTTGTTGCTGGAAGCCTGTTCCCTGGGTACATGACTGAGGTTTGATTCTGGACACCGGTGTCCTGGGAATATGAGTGATGTTTGATTGTTGAAACCTGTGGCCTGCGAACATGACTCAGGTTTGATTCTGGAACCATGTGTCCTGGGAATATGACTGAGGTTTGATTCTGGAAACCTTTGGCCTGAGAAAAAGACTGAGGTTTCACTGTGGAAACATGTGGCCTGGGATCATGACTGAGGTTTGATGGTGGAACACTCTGGCCTGGCAAAATGACTGAGGCTTGATTCTGGAACCCTGTGGCCCGGGAACGTGACTGAGGTTTGATGGCAGAAACCTGTGGCCTGGCAACATGACTGACGTTTGATTCTGGATCCCTGTGGCCTGGGATCATGACTGAGGCGTGATTCTGGAAAACTGTGGCCTGGGAACATGACATCTGTTTAGATTGTGGAATACTGTGCCCCGGGAACCTGACTGAGCCTTGGTTCTGAAACCCTGTGGACTGGGAACATGACTGAGGTTTTATTCTGGAACCCTGTAGCCTGGGAACATAACTGAGGATTGATTCTGGAACCCTGTGGCCTGGGAACATGATACCGGTGGATTCTGGAACCCTGGGGACTGGGCATGTGACATCTGTTTAGATTGTGGAATACTGTGCCCCAGGAACCTGGCTGAGCCTTGGTTCTGGAACCCTGTGGATTGGGAACATGACTGAGGTTTTATTCTAGAACCCTGTAGCCGGGAAACATAACTGAGGATTGATTCTCGAACCCTGTGGCCTGGGAACATGACATCGGTGGATTCTAGAACCCTGTGGCCTGGGAACATGTCTGAGGTTTGATGGTGGAAACCTGTGGCTTGGCAACATGACTAAGGTTTGATTCTGGAAGACTGTGGCCAGGAAGCATGATATCTGGTTGATTCTGGACACTTGTGTCCTGGGAACATGACTGAGGTTTGTTTCTGGAAGCCTGTGCCCTGGGAACATGACTGAGGTTTGATTCTGGACACCTGTGTCCTGGGAACATGACTGAGGTTTGATGGTTGAAACATGTGGCCCGCGCACATGACTCAGGTTTGATTCTGGAACCATGTGTCCTGGGAACATGACTGAGGTTTGATTTTGGAAACCATTGGCCTGGGAAAATGACTGAGGTTTCATTGTGGAAACATGTGGCCTGGGATCATGACTGAGGTTTGATGGTGGAACACTCTGGCCTGGCAAAATGACTGAGGCTTGATTCTGGAACCCTGTGGCCTGGGAACATGAGAACGGTTTGATTCTGGAACCCTGTGGCCTTTAACATGACATAGGTGGATTCTGGAACCCTGTGGCCTGGGAACATGAGAACGGTTTGATTCTGGAACCCTGTGGCCTGGGAACATGAGTGAGGATTGATGGTGGAACCCTGTGGCCTGGCAACATGACTGAGGTTTGATACTGGAAGACTGTGGCCAGGAAACATGATATCGGGTTGATTCTGGAAACTTCTGTCCTGGGAACAAGACTGAGGTTTGATTCTGGAACCCTGTGTCCTGGGAATATGACAAAGGTTTGTTGCTGGAAGCCTGTTCCCTGGGTACATGACTGAGGTTTGATTCTGGACACCGGTGTCCTGGGAACATGAGTGATGTTTGATTGTTGAAACCTGTGGCCTGCGAACATGACTCAGGTTTGATTCTGGAACCATGTGTCCTGGGAATATGACTGAGGTTTGATTCTGGAAACCTTTGGCCTGAGAAAAAGACTGAGGTTTCACTGTGGAAACATGTGGCCTGGGATCATGACTGAGGTTTGATGGTGGAACACTCTGGCCTGGCAAAATGACTGAGGCTTGATTCTGGAACCCTGTGGCCCGGGAACGTGACTGAGGTTTGATGGCAGAAACCTGTGGCCTGGCAACATGACTGACGTTTGATTCTGGATCCCTGTGGCCTGGGATCATGACTGAGGCGTGATTCTGGAAAACTGTGGCCTGGGAACATGACATCTGTTTAGATTGTGGAATACTGTGCCCCGGGAACCTGACTGAGCCTTGGTTCTGAAACCCTGTGGACTGGGAACATGACTGAGGTTTTATTCTGGAACCCTGTAGCCTGGGAACATAACTGAGGATTGATTCTGGAACCCTGTGGCCTGGGAACATGATACCGGTGGATTCTGGAACCCTGGGGACTGGGCATGTGACATCTGTTTAGATTGTGGAATACTGTGCCCCAGGAACCTGGCTGAGCCTTGGTTCTGGAACCCTGTGGATTGGGAACATGACTGAGGTTTTATTCTAGAACCCTGTAGCCGGGAAACATAACTGAGGATTGATTCTCGAACCCTGTGGCCTGGGAACATGACATCGGTGGATTCTAGAACCCTGTGGCCTGGGAACATGTCTGAGGTTTGATGGTGGAAACCTGTGGCTTGGCAACATGACTAAGGTTTGATTCTGGAAGACTGTGGCCAGGAAGCATGATATCTGGTTGATTCTGGACACTTGTGTCCTGGGAACATGACTGAGGTTTGTTTCTGGAAGCCTGTGCCCTGGGAACATGACTGAGGTTTGATTCTGGACACCTGTGTCCTGGGAACATGACTGAGGTTTGATGGTTGAAACCTGTGGCCCGCGCACATGACTCAGGTTTGATTCTGGAACCATGTGTCCTGGGAACATGACTGAGGTTTGATTTTGGAAACCATTGGCCTGGGAAAATGACTGAGGTTTCATTGTGGAAACATGTGGCCTGGGATCATGACTGAGGTTTGATGGTGGAACACTCTGGCCTGGCAAAATGACTGAGGCTTGATTCTGGAACCCTGTGGCCCGGGAACATGAGAACGGTTTGATTCTGGAACCCTGTGGCCTTTAACATGACATAGGTGGATTCTGGAACCCTGTGGCCTGGGAACATGAGAACGGTTTGATTCTGGAACCCTGTGGCCTGGGAACATGAGTGAGGATTGATGGTGGAACCCTGTGGCCTGGCAACATGACTGAGGTTTGATACTGGAAGACTGTGGCCAGGAAACATGATATCGGGTTGATTCTGGAAACTTCTGTCCTGGGAACAAGACTGAGGTTTGATTCTGGAACCCTGTGTCCTGGGAATATGACAAAGGTTTGTTGCTGGAAGCCTGTTCCCTGGGTACATGACTGAGGTTTGATTCTGGACACCGGTGTCCTGGGAACATGAGTGATGTTTGATTGTTGAAACCTGTGGCCTGCGAACATGACTCAGGTTTGATTCTGGAACCATGTGTCCTGGGAATATGACTGAGGTTTGATTCTGGAAACCTTTGGCCTGAGAAAAAGACTGAGGTTTCACTGTGGAAACATGTGGCCTGGGATCATGACTGAGGTTTGATGGTGGAACACTCTGGCCTGGCAAAATGACTGAGGCTTGATTCTGGAACCCTGTGGCCCGGGAACGTGACTGAGGTTTGATGGCAGAAACCTGTGGCCTGGCCACATGACTGACGTTTGATTCTGGATCCCTGTGGCCTGGGATCATGACTGAGGCGTGATTCTGGAAAACTGTGGCCTGGGAACATGACATCTGTTTAGATTGTGGAATACTGTGCCCCGGGAACCTGACTGAGCCTTGGTTCTGAAACCCTGTGGACTGGGAACATGACTGAGGTTTTATTCTGGAACCCTGTAGCCTGGGAACATAACTGAGGATTGATTCTGGAACCCTGTGGCCTGGGAACATGATACCGGTGGATTCTGGAACCCTGGGGACTGGGCATGTGACATCTGTTTAGATTGTGGAATACTGTGCCCCAGGAACCTGGCTGAGCCTTGGTTCTGGAACCCTGTGGATTGGGAACATGACTGAGGTTTTATTCTAGAACCCTGTAGCCGGGAAACATAACTGAGGATTGATTCTCGAACCCTGTGGCCTGGGAACATGACATCGGTGGATTCTAGAACCCTGTGGCCTGGGAACATGTCTGAGGTTTGATGGTGGAAACCTGTGGCTTGGCAACATGACTAAGGTTTGATTCTGGAAGACTGTGGCCAGGAAGCATGATATCTGGTTGATTCTGGACACTTGTGTCCTGGGAACATGACTGAGGTTTGTTTCTGGAAGCCTGTGCCCTGGGAACATGACTGAGGTTTGATTCTGGACACCTGTGTCCTGGGAACATGACTGAGGTTTGATGGTTGAAACCTGTGGCCCGCGCACATGACTCAGGTTTGATTCTGGAACCATGTGTCCTGGGAACATGACTGAGGTTTGATTTTGGAAACCATTGGCCTGGGAAAATGACTGAGGTTTCATTGTGGAAACATGTGGCCTGGGATCATGATTGAGGTTTGATGGTGGAACACTCTGGCCTGGCAAAATGACTGAGGCTTGATTCTGGAACCCTGTGGCCCGGGAACATGAGAACGGTTTGATTCTGGAACCCTGTGGCCTTTAACATGACATCGGTGGATTCTGGAACCCTGTGGCCTGGGAACATGAGAACGGTTTGATTCTGGAACCCTGTGGCCTGGGAACATGAGTGAGGATTGATGGTGGAACCCTGTGGCCTGGCAACATGACTGAGGTTTGATACTGGAAGACTGTGGCCAGGAAACATGATATCGGGTTGATTCTGGAAACTTCTGTCCTGGGAACAAGACTGAGGTTTGATTCTGGAACCCTGTGTCCTGGGAATATGACAAAGGTTTGTTGCTGGAAGCCTGTTCCCTGGGTACATGACTGAGGTTTGATTCTGGACACCGGTGTCCTGGGAACATGAGTGATGTTTGATTGTTGAAACCTGTGGCCTGCGAACATGACTCAGGTTTGATTCTGGAACCATGTGTCCTGGGAATATGACTGAGGTTTGATTCTGGAAACCTTTGGCCTGAGAAAAAGACTGAGGTTTCACTGTGGAAACATGTGGCCTGGGATCATGACTGAGGTTTGATGGTGGAACACTCTGGCCTGGCAAAATGACTGAGGCTTGATTCTGGAACCCTGTGGCCCGGGAACGTGACTGAGGTTTGATGGCAGAAACCTGTGGCCTGGCAACATGACTGACGTTTGATTCTGGATCCCTGTGGCCTGGGATCATGACTGAGGCGTGATTCTGGAAAACTGTGGCCTGGGAACATGACATCTGTTTAGATTGTGGAATACTGTGCCCCGGGAACCTGACTGAGCCTTGGTTCTGAAACCCTGTGGACTGGGAACATGACTGAGGTTTTATTCTGGAACCCTGTAGCCTGGGAACATAACTGAGGATTGATTCTGGAACCCTGTGGCCTGGGAACATGATACCGGTGGATTCTGGAACCCTGGGGACTGGGCATGTGACATCTGTTTAGATTGTGGAATACTGTGCCCCAGGAACCTGGCTGAGCCTTGGTTCTGGAACCCTGTGGATTGGGAACATGACTGAGGTTTTATTCTAGAACCCTGTAGCCGGGAAACATAACTGAGGATTGATTCTCGAACCCTGTGGCCTGGGAACATGACATCGGTGGATTCTAGAACCCTGTGGCCTGGGAACATGTCTGAGGTTTGATGGTGGAAACCTGTGGCTTGGCAACATGACTAAGGTTTGATTCTGGAAGACTGTGGCCAGGAAGCATGATATCTGGTTGATTCTGGACACTTGTGTCCTGGGAACATGACTGAGGTTTGTTTCTGGAAGCCTGTGCCCTGGGAACATGACTGAGGTTTGATTCTGGACACCTGTGTCCTGGGAACATGACTGAGGTTTGATGGTTGAAACCTGTGGCCCGCGCACATGACTCAGGTTTGATTCTGGAACCATGTGTCCTGGGAACATGACTGAGGTTTGATTTTGGAAACCTTTGGCCTGGGAAAATGACTGAGGTTTCATTGTGGAAACATGTGGCCTGGGATGATGACTGAGGTTTGATGGTGGAACACTCTGGCCTGGCAAAATGACTGAGGCTTGATTCTGGAACCCTGTGGCCCGGGAACATGAGAATGGTTTGATTCTGGAACCCTGTGGCCTTTAACATGACATCGGTGGATTCTGGAACCCTGTGGCCTGGGAACATGAGAACGGTTTGATTCTGGAACCCTGTGGCCTGGGCACATGAGTGAGGATTGATGGTGGAACCCTGTGGCCTGGCAACATGACTGAGGTTTGATACTGGAAGACTGTGGCCAGGAAACATGATATCGGGTTGATTCTGGAAACTTCTGTCCTGGGAACAAGACTGAGGTTTGATTCTGGAACCCTGTGTCCTGGGAATATGACAAAGGTTTGTTGCTGGAAGCCTGTTCCCTGGGTACATGACTGAGGTTTGATTCTGGACACCTGTGTCCTGGGAACATGAGTGATGTTTGATTGTTGAAACCTGTGGCCTGCGCACATGACTCAGGTTTGATTCTGGAACCATGTGTCCTGGGAATATGACTGAGGTTTGATTCTGGAAACCTTTGGCCTGAGAAAATGACTGAGGTTTCATTGTGGAAACATGTGGCCTGGGATCATGACTGAGGTTTGATGGTGGAACACTCTGGCCTGGCAAAATGACTGAGGCTTGATTCTGGAACCCTGTGGCCCGGGAACGTGACTGAGGTTTGATGGCAGAAACCTGTGGCCTGGCAACATGACTGACGTTTGATTCTGGATCCCTGTGGCCTGGGAACATGACTGAGGCGTGATTCTGGAAAACTGTGGCCTGGGAACATGACATCTGTTTAGATTGTGGAATACTGTGCCCCGGGAACCTGACTGAGCCTTGGTTCTGAAACCCTGTGGACTGGGAACATGACTGAGGTTTTATTCTGGAACCCTGTAGCCTGGGAACATAACTGAGGATTGATTCTGGAACCCTGTGGCCTGGGAACATGATACCGGTGGATTCTGGAACCCTGGGGACTGGGCATGTGACATCTGTTTAGATTGTGGAATTCTGTGCCCCGGGAACCTGGCTGAGCCTTGGTTCTGGAACCCTGTGGATTGGGAACATGACTGAGGTTTTATTCTAGAACCCTGTAGCCGGGAAACATAACTGAGGATTGATTCTCGAACCCTGTGGCCTGGGAACATGACATCGGTGGATTCTAGAACCCTGTGGCCTGGGAACATGTCTGAGGTTTGATGGTGGAAACCTGTGGCTTGGCAACATGACTAAGGTTTGATTCTGGAAGACTGTGGCCAGGAAGCATGATATCTGGTTGATTCTGGAAACTTGTGTCCTGGGAACATGACTGAGGTTTAATTCTGGACACCTGTGTCCTGGGAAAATGACTGAGGTTTGATGGATGAAACCTGTGGCCCGCGAACATGACTCAGGTTTGATTCCGGAACCATGTGTCCTCGGAACATGACTGAGGTTTGATTTTGGAAACCTTTGGCCTGGGAAAATGACTGAGGTTTCATTGTGGAAACATGTGGCCTGGGATCATGACTGAGGTTTGATGGTGGAACACTCTGGCCTGGCAAAATGACTGAGGCTTGATTCTGGAACCCTGTGGCCCGGGAACATGAGAACGGTTTGATTCTGGAACCCTGTGGCCTTTAACATGACATCGGTGGATTCTGGAACCCTGTGGCCTGGGAACATTAGAACGGTTTGATTCTGGAACCCTGTGGCCTGGGAACATGAGTGAGGATTGATGGTGGAACCCTGTGGCCTGGCCACATGACTGAGGTTTGATACTGGAAGACTGTGGCCAGGAAACATGATATCGGGTTGATTCTGGAAACTTCTGTCCTGGGAACAAGACTGAGGTTTGATTCTGGAACCCTGTGTCCTGGGAATATGACAAAGGTTTGTTGCTGGAAGCCTGTTCCCTGGGTACATGACTGAGGTTTGATTCTGGACACCTGTGTCCTGGGAACATGAGTGATGTTTGATTGTTGAAACCTGTGGCCTGCGCACATGACTCAGGTTTGATTCTGGAACCATGTGTCCTGGGAATATGACTGAGGTTTGATTCTGGAAAACTTTGGCCTGAGAAAAAGACTGAGGTTTCATTGTGGAAACATGTGGCCTGGGATCATGACTGAGGTTTGATGGTGGAACACTCTGGCCTGGCAAAATGACTGAGGCTTGATTCTGGAACCCTGTGGCCCGGGAACGTGACTGAGGTTTGATGGCAGAAACCTGTGGCCTGGCAACATGACTGACGTTTGATTCTGGATCCCTGTGGCCTGCGAACATGACTGAGGCGTGATTCTGGAAAACTGTGGCCTGGGAACATGACATCTGTTTAGATTGTGGAATACTGTGCCCCGGGAACCTGACTGAGCTTTGGTTCTGAAACCCTGTGGACTGGGAACATGACTGAGGTTTTATTCTGGAACCCTGTAGCCTGGGAACATAACTGAGGATTGATTCTGGAACCCTGTGGCCTGGGAACATGATACCGGTGGATTCTGGAACCCTGGGGACTGGGCATGTGACATCTGTTTAGATTGTGGAATACTGTGGCCCGGGAACCTGGCTGAGCCTTGGTTCTGGAACCCTGTGGATTGGGAACATGACTGAGGTTTTATTCTAGAACCCTGTAGCCTGGAAACATAACTGAGGATTGATTCTCGAACCCTGTGGCCTGGGAACATGACATCGGTGGATTCTAGAACCCTGTGGCCTGGGAACATGTCTGAGGTTTGATGGTGGAAACCTGTGGCTTGGCAACATGACTAAGGTTTGATTCTGGAAGACTGTGGCCAGGAAGCATGATATCTGGTTGATTCTGGAAACTTGTGTCCTGGGAACATGACTGAGGTTTGTTTCTGGAAGCCTGTGCCCTGGGAACATGACTGAGGTTTGATTCTGGACACCTGTGTCCTGGGAACATGACTGAGGTTTGATGGTTGAAACCTGTGGCCCGCGCACATGACTCAGGTTTGATTCTGGAACCATGTGTCCTGGGAACATGACTGAGGTTTGATTTTGGAAACCTTTGGCCTGGGAAAATGACTGAGGTTTCATTGTGGAAACATGTGGCCTGGGATCATGACTGAGGTTTGATGGTGGAACACTCTGGCCTGGCAAAATGACTGAGGCTTGATTCTGGAACCCTGTGGCCCGGGAACATGAGAACGGTTTGATTCTGGAACCCTGTGGCCTTTAACATGACATCGGTGGATTCTGGAACCCTGTGGCCTGGGAACATGAGAACGGTTTGATTCTGGAACCCTGT
Source organism: Balaenoptera physalus (assembly GCF_965194825.1). Taxonomy (NCBI): domain Eukaryota; kingdom Metazoa; phylum Chordata; class Mammalia; order Artiodactyla; family Balaenopteridae; genus Balaenoptera; species Balaenoptera physalus. The sequence goes on from NW_028126212.1 coordinate 306,158, forward strand.
GGCCTGGGAACATGAGTGAGGATTGATGGTGGAACCCTGTGGCCTGGCAACATGACTGAGGTTTGATACTGGAAGACTGTGGCCAGGAAACATGATATCGGGTTGATTCTGGAAACTTCTGTCCTGGGAACAAGACTGAGGTTTGATTCTGGAACCCTGTGTCCTGGGAATATGACAAAGGTTTGTTGCTGGAAGCCTGTTCCCTGGGTACATGACTGAGGTTTGATTCTGGACACCTGTGTCCTGGGAACATGAGTGATGTTTGATTGTTGAAACCTGTGGCCTGCGAACATGACTCAGGTTTGATTCTGGAACCCTGTGTCCTGGGAATATGACTGAGGTTTGATTCTGGAAACCTTTGGCCTGAGAAAAAGACTGAGGTTTCATTGTGGAAACATGTGGCCTGGGATCATGACTGAGGTTTGATGGTGGAACACTCTGGCCTGGCAAAATGACTGAGGCTTGATTCTGGAACCCTGTGGCCCGGGAACGTGACTGAGGTTTGATGGCAGAAACCTGTGGCCTGGCAACATGACTGACGTTTGATTCTGGATCCCTGTGGCCTGGGAACATGACTGAGGCGTGATTCTGGAAAACTGTGGCCTGGGAACATGACATCTGTTTAGATTGTGGAATACTGTGCCCCGGGAACTTGACTGAGCCTTGGTTCTGAAACCCTGTGGACTGGGAACATGACTGAGGTTTTATTCTGGAACCCTGTAGCCTGGGAACATTACTGAGGATTGATTCTGGAACCCTGTGGCCTGGGAACATGATACCGGTGGATTCTGGAACCCTGGGGACTGGGCATGTGACATCTGTTTAGATTGTGGAATACTGTGGCCCGGGAACCTGGCTGAGCCTTGGTTCTGGAACCCTGTGGATTGGGAACATGACTGAGGTTTTATTCTAGAACCCTGTAGCCTGGAAACATAACTGAGGATTGATTCTCGAACCCTGTGGCCTGGGAACATGACATCGGTGGATTCTAGAACCCTGTGGCCTGGGAACATGTCTGAGGTTTGATGGTGGAAACCTGTGGCTTGGCAACATGACTAAGGTTTGATTCTGGAAGACTGTGTCCAGGAAGCATGATATCTGGTTGATTCTGGAAACTTGTGTCCTGGGAACATGACTGAGGTTTGTTTCTGGAAGCCTGTGCCCTGGGAACATGACTGAGGTTTGATTCTGGACACCTGTGTCCTGGGAACATGACTGAGGTTTGATGGTTGAAACCTGTGGCCCGCGCACATGACTCAGGTTTGATTCTGGAACCATATGTCCTGGGAACATGACTGAGGTTTGATTTTGGAAACCTTTGGCCTGGGAAAATGACTGAGGTTTCATTGTGGAAACATGTGGCCTGGGATCATGACTGAGGTATGATGGTGGAACACTCTGGCCTGGCAAAATGACTGAGGCTTGATTCTGGAACCCTGTGGCCCGGGAACATGAGAACGGTTTGATTCTGGAACCCTGTGGCCTTTAACATGACATCGGTGGATTCTGGAAACCTGTGGCCTGGGAACATGAGAACGGTTTGATTCTGGAACCCTGTGGCCTGGGAACATGAGTGAGGATTGATGGTGGAACCCTGTGGCCTGGCGACATGACTGAGGTTTGATACTGGAAGACTGTGGCCAGGAAACATGATATCGGGTTGATTCTGGAAACTTCTGTCCTGGGAACAAGACTGAGGTTTGATTCTGGAACCCTGTGTCCTGGGAATATGACAAAGGTTTGTTGCTGGAAGCCTGTTCCCTGGGTACATGACTGAGGTTTGATTCTGGACACCTGTGTCCTGGGAACATGAGTGATGTTTGATTGTTGAAACCTGTGGCCTGCGAACATGACTCAGGTTTGATTCTGGAACCATGTGTCCTGGGAATATGACTGAGGTTTGATTCTGGAAACCTTTGGCCTGAGAAAATGACTGAGGTTTCATTGTGGAAACATGTGGCCTGGGATCATGACTGAGGTTTGATGGTGGAACACTCTGGCCTGGCAAAATGACTGAGGCTTGATTCTGGAACCCTGTGGCCCGGGAACGTGACTGAGGTTTGATGGCAGAAACCTGTGGCCTGGCAACATGACTGACGTTTGATTCTGGATCCCTGTGGCCTGGGAACATGACTGAGGCGTGATTCTGGAAAACTGTGGCCTGGGAACATGACATCTGTTTAGATTGTGGAATACTGTGCCCCGGGAACTTGACTGAGCCTTGGTTCTGAAACCCTGTGGACTGGGAACATGACTGAGGTTTTATTCTGGAACCCTGTAGCCTGGGAACATAACTGGGGATTGATTCTGGAACCCTGTGGCCTGGGAACATGATACCGGTGGATTCTGGAACCCTGGGGACTGGGCATGTGACATTTGTTTAGATTGTGGAATACTGTGGCCCGGGAACCTGGCTGAGCCTTGGTTCTGGAACCCTGTGGATTGGGAACATGACTGAGGTTTTATTCTAGAACCCTGTAGCCTGGAAATATAACTGAGGATTGATTCTCGAACCCTGTGGCCTGGGAACATGACATCGGTGGATTCTAGAACCCTGTGGCCTGGGAACATGTCTGAGGTTTGATGGTGGAAACCTGTGGCTTGGCAACATGACTAAGGTTTGATTCTGGAAGACTGTGGCCAGGAAGCATGATATCTGGTTGATTCTGGACACTTGTGTCCTGGGAACATGACTGAGGTTTGTTTCTGGAAGCCTGTGCCCTGGGAACATGACTGAGGTTTGATTCTGGACACCTGTGTCCTGGGAACATGACTGAGGTTTGATGGTTGAAACCTGTGGCCCGCGCACATGACTCAGGTTTGATTCTGGAACCATGTGTCCTGGGAACATGACTGAGGTTTGATTTTGGAAACCTTTGGCCTGGGAAAATGACTGAGGTTTCATTGTGGAAACATGTGGCCTGGGATCATGACTGAGGTTTGATGGTGGATCACTCTGACCTGGCAAAATGACTGAGGCTTGATTCTGGAACCCTGTGGCCCGGGAACATGAGAACGGTTTGATTCTGGAACCCTGTGGCCTTTAACATGACATCGGTGGATTCTGGAACCCTGTGGCCTGGGAACATGAGAACGGTTTGATTCTGGAACCCTGTGGCCTGGGAACATGAGTGAGGATTGATGGTGGAACCCTGTGGCCTGGCAACATGACTGAGGTTTGATACTGGAAGACTGTGGCCAGGAAACATGATATCGGGTTGATTCTGGAAACTTCTGTCCTGGGAACAAGACTGAGGTTTGATTCTGGAACCCTGTGTCCTGGGAATATGACAAAGGTTTGTTGCTGGAAGCCTGTTCCCTGGGTACATGACTGAGGTTTGATTCTGGACACCTGTGTCCTGGGAACATGAGTGATGTTTGATTGTTGAAACCTGTGGCCTGCGAACATGACTCAGGTTTGATTCTGGAACCCTGTGTCCTGGGAATATGACTGAGGTTTGATTCTGGAAACCTTTGGCCTGAGAAAATGACTGAGGTTTCATTGTGGAAACATGTGGCCTGGGATCATGACTGAGGTTTGATGGTGGAACACTCTGGCCTGGCAAAATGACTGAGGCTTGATTCTGGAACCCTGTGGCCCGGGAACGTGACTGAGGTTTGATGGCAGAAACCTGTGGCCTGGCAACATGACTGACGTTTGATTCTGGATCCCTGTGGCCTGGGAACATGACTGAGGCGTGATTCTGGAAAACTGTGGCCTGGGAACATGACATCTGTTTAGATTGTGGAATACTGTGCCCCGGGAACCTGACTGAGCCTTGGTTCTGAAACCCTGTGGACTGGGAACATGACTGAGGTTTTATTCTGGAACCCTGTAGCCTGGGAACATAACTGAGGATTGATTCTGGAACCCTGTGGCCTGGGAACATGATACCGGTGGATTCTGGAACCCTGGGGACTGGGCATGTGACATCTGTTTAGATTGTGGAATACTGTGCCCCGGGAACCTGGCTGAGCCTTGGTTCTGGAACCCTGTGGATTGGGAACATGACTGAGGTTTTATTCTAGAACCCTGTAGCCTGGAAACATAACTGAGGATTGATTCTCGAACCCTGTGGCCTGGGAACATGACATCGGTGGATTCTAGAACCCTGTGGCCTGGGAACATGTCTGAGGTTTGATGGTGGAAACCTGTGGCTTGGCAACATGACTAAGGTTTGATTCTGGAAGACTGTGGCCAGGAAGCATGATATCTGGTTGATTCTGGACACTTGTGTCCTGGGAACATGACTGAGGTTTGTTTCTGGAAGCCTGTGCCCTGGGAACATGACTGAGGTTTGATTCTGGACACCTGTGTCCTGGGAACATGACTGAGGTTTGATGGTTGAAACCTGTGGCCCGCGCACATGACTAAGGTTTGATTCTGGAACCATGTGTCCTGGGAACATGACTGAGGTTTGATTTTGGAAACCTTTGGCCTGGGAAAATGACTGAGGTTTCATTGTGGAAACATGTGGCCTGGGATCATGACTGAGGTTTGATGGTGGAACACTCTGGCCTGGCAAAATGACTGAGGCTTGATTCTGGAACCCTGTGGCCCGGGAACATGAGAACGGTTTGATTCTGGAACCCTGTGGCCTTTAACATGACATCGGTGGATTCTGGAACCCTGTGGCCTGGAAACATGAGAACGGTTTGATTCTGGAACCCTGTGGCCTGGGAACATGAGTGAGGATTGATGGTGGAACCCTGTGGCCTGGCAACATGACTGAGGTTTGATACTGGAAGACTGTGGCCAGGAAACATGATATCGGGTTGATTCTGGAAACTTCTGTCCTGGGAACAAGACTGAGGTTTGATTCTGGAACCCTGTGTCCTGGGAATATGACAAAGGTTTGTTGCTGGAAGCCTGTTCCCTGGGTACATGACTGAGGTTTGATTCTGGACACCTGTGTCCTGGGAACATGAGTGATGTTTGATTGTTGAAACCTGTGGCCTGCGCACATGACTCAGGTTTGATTCTGGAACCATGTGTCCTGGGAATATGACTGAGGTTTGATTCTGGAAAACATTGGCCTGAGAAAAAGACTGAGGTTTCATTGTGGAAACATGTGGCCTGGGATCATGACTGAGGTTTGATGGTGGAACACTCTGGCCTGGCAAAATGACTGAGGCTTGATTCTGGAACCCTGTGGCCCGGGAACGTGACTGAGGTTTGATGGCAGAAACCTGTGGCCTGGCAACATGACTGACGTTTGATTCTGGATCCCTGTGGCCTGGGAACATGACTGAGGCGTGATTCTGGAAAACTGTGGCCTGGGAACATGACATCTGTTTAGATTGTGGAATACTGTGCCCCGGGAACCTGACTGAGCCTTGGTTCTGGAACCCTGTGGATTGGGAACATGACTGAGGTTTTATTCTAGAACCCTGTAGCCGGGAAACATAACTGAGGATTGATTCTCGAACCCTGTGGCCTGGGAACATGACATCGGTGGATTCTAGAACCCTGTGGCCTGGGAACATGTCTGAGGTTTGATGGTGGAAACCTGTGGCTTGGCAACATGACTAAGGTTTGATTCTGGAAGACTGTGGCCAGGAAGCATGATATCTGGTTGATTCTGGAAACTTGTGTGCTGGGAACATGACTGAGGTTTGTTTCTGGAAGCCTGTGCCCTGGGAACATGACTGAGGTTTGATTCTGGACACCTGTGTCCTGGGAACATGACTGAGGTTTGATGGTTGAAACCTGTGGCCCGCGCACATGACTCAGGTTTGATTCTGGAACCATGTGTCCTGGGAACATGACTGAGGTTTGATTTTGGAAACCTTTGGCCTGGGAAAATGACTGAGGTTTCATTGTGGAAACATGTGGCCTGGGATCATGACTGAGGTTTGATGGTGGAACACTCTGGCCTGGCAAAATGACTGAGGCTTGATTCTGGAACCCTGTGGCCCGGGAACATGAGAACGGTTTGATTCTGGAACCCTGTGGCCTTTAACATGACATCGGTGGATTCTGGAACCCTGTGGCCTGGGAACATGAGAACGGTTTGATTCTGGAACCCTGTGGCCTGGAAACATGAGTGAGGATTGATGGTGGAACCCTGTGGCCTGGCAACATGACTGAGGTTTGATACTGGAAGACTGTGGCCAGGAAACATGATATCGGGTTGATTCTGGAAACTTCTGTCCTGGGAACAAGACTGAGGTTTGATTCTGGAACCCTGTGTCCTGGGAATATGACAAAGGTTTGTTGCTGGAAGCCTGTTCCCTGGGTACATGACTGAGGTTTGATTCTGGACACCTGTGTCCTGGAAACATGAGTGATGTTTGATTGTTGAAACCTGTGGCCTGCGAACATGACTCAGGTTTGATTCTGGAACCATGTGTCCTGGGAATATGACTGAGGTTTGATTCTGGAAACCTTTGGCCTGAGAAAAAGACTGAGGTTTCATTGTGGAAACATGTGGCCTGGGATCATGACTGAGGTTTGATGGTGGAACACTCTGGCCTGGCAAAATGACTGAGGCTTGATTCTGGAACCCTGTGGCCCGGGAACGTGACTGAGGTTTGATGGCAGAAACCTGTGGCCTGGCCACATGACTGACGTTTGATTCTGGATCCCTGTGGCCTGGGAACATGACTGAGGCGTGATTCTGGAAAACTGTGGCCTGGGAACATGACATCTGTTTAGATTGTGGAATACTGTGCCCCGGGAACCTGACTGAGCCTTGGTTCTGAAACCCTGTGGACTGGGAACATGACTGAGGTTTTATTCTGGAACCCTGTAGCCTGGGAACATAACTGAGGATTGATTCTGGAACCCTGTGGCCTGGGAACATGATACCGGTGGATTCTCGAACCCTGGGGACTGGGCATGTGACATCTGTTTAGATTGTGGAATACTGTGCCCCGGGAACCTGGCTGAGCCTTGGTTCTGGAACCCTGTGGATTGGGAACATGACTGAGGTTTTATTCTAGAACCCTGTAGCCGGGAAACATAACTGAGGATTGATTCTCGAACCCTGTGGCCTGGGAACATAACATCGGTGGATTCTAGAAACCTGTGGCCTGGGAACATGTCTGAGGTTTGATGGTGAAAACCTGTGGCTTCGCAACATGACTAAGGTTTGATTCTGGAAGACTGTGGCCAGGAAGCATGATATCTGGTTGATTCTGGAAACTTGTGTCCTGGGAACATGACTGAGGTTTGATTCTGGACACCTGTGTCCTGGGAAAATGACTGAGGTTTGATGGTTGAAACCTGTGGCCCGCGAACATGACTCAGGTTTGATTCTGGAACCATGTGTCCTGGGAAAATGACTGAGGTTTGATTTTGGAAACCTTTGGCCTGGGAAAATGACTGAGGTTTCATTGTGGAAACATGTGGCCTGGGATCATGACTGAGGTTTGATGGTGGAACACTCTGGCCTGGCAAAATGACTGAGGCTTGATTCTGGAACCCTGTGGCCCGGGAACATGAGAACGGTTTGATTCTGGAACCCTGTGGCCTTTAACATGACATCGGTGGATTCTGGAACCCTGTGGCCTGGAAACATGAGAACGGTTTGATTCTGGAACCCTGTGGCCTGGGAACATGAGTGAGGATTGATGGTGGAACCCTGTGGCCTGGCAACATGACTGAGGTTTGATACTGGAAGACTGTGGCCAGGAAACATGATATCGGGTTGATTCTGGAAACTTCTGTCCTGGGAACAAGACTGAGGTTTGATTCTGGAACCCTGTGTCCTGGGAATATGACAAAGGTTTGTTGCTGGAAGCCTGTTCCCTGGGTACATGACTGAGGTTTGATTCTGGACACCTGTGTCCTGGGAACATGAGTGATGTTTGATTGTTGAAACCTGTGGCCTGCGCACATGACTCAGGTTTGATTCTGGAACCATGTGTCCTGGGAATATGACTGAGGTTTGATTCTGGAAAACATTGGCCTGAGAAAAAGACTGAGGTTTCATTGTGGAAACATGTGGCCTGGGATCATGACTGAGGTTTGATGGTGGAACACTCTGGCCTGGCAAAATGACTGAGGCTTGATTCTGGAACCCTGTGGCCCGGGAACGTGACTGAGGTTTGATGGCAGAAACCTGTGGCCTGGCAACATGACTGACGTTTGATTCTGGATCCCTGTGGCCTGGGAACATGACTGAGGCGTGATTCTGGAAAACTGTGGCCTGGGAACATGACATCTGTTTAGATTGTGGAATACTGTGCCCCGGGAACCTGACTGAGCCTTGGTTCTGGAACCCTGTGGATTGGGAACATGACTGAGGTTTTATTCTAGAACCCTGTAGCCTGGAAACATAACTGAGGATTGATTCTCGAACCCTGTGGCCTGGGAACATGACATCGGTGGATTCTAGAACCCTGTGGCCTGGGAACATGTCTGAGGTTTGATGGTGGAAACCTGTGGCTTGGCAACATGACTAAGGTTTGATTCTGGAAGACTGTGGCCAGGAAGCATGATATCTGGTTGATTCTGGAAACTTGTGTCCTGGGAACATGACTGAGGTTTGTTTCTGGAAGCCTGTGCCCTGGGAACATGACTGAGGTTTGATTCTGGACACCTGTGTCCTGGGAACATGACTGAGGTTTGATTCTGGACACCTGTGTCCTGGGAAAATGACTGAGGTTTGATGGTTGAAACCTGTGGCCCGCGAACATGACTCAGGTTTGATTCTGGAACCATGTGTCCTGGGAAAATGACTGAGGTTTGATTTTGGAAACCTTTGGCCTGGGAAAATGACTGAGGTTTCATTGTGGAAACATGTGGCCTGGGATCATGACTGAGGTTTGATGGTGGAACACTCTGGCCTGGCAAAATGACTGAGGCTTGATTCTGGAACCCTGTGGCCCGGGAATATGAGAACGGTTTGATTCTGGAACCCTGTGGCCTTTAACATGACATCGGTGGATTCTGGAACCCTGTGGCCTGGAAACATGAGAACGGTTTGATTCTGGAACCCTGTGGCCTGGGAACATGAGTGAGGATTGATGGTGGAACCCTGTGGCCTGGCAACATGACTGAGGTTTGATACTGGAAGACTGTGGCCAGGAAACATGATATCGGGTTGATTCTGGAAACTTCTGTCCTGGAAACAAGACTGAGGTTTGATTCTGGAACCCTGTGTCCTGGGAATATGACAAAGGTTTGTTGCTGGAAGCCTGTTCCCTGGGTACATGACTGAGGTTTGATTCTGGACACCTGTGTCCTGGGAACATGAGTGATGTTTGATTGTTGAAACCTGTGGCCTGCGCACATGACTCAGGTTTGATTCTGGAACCATGTGTCCTGGGAATATGACTGAGGTTTGATTCTGGAAAACATTGGCCTGAGAAAAAGACTGAGGTTTCATTGTGGAAACATGTGGCCTGGGATCATGACTGAGGTTGATGGTGGAACACTCTGGCCTGGCAAAATGACTGAGGCTTGATTCTGGAACCCTGTGGCCCGGGAACGTGACTGAGGTTTGATGGCAGAAACCTGTGGCCTGGCAACATGACTGACGTTTGATTCTGGATCCCTGTGGCCTGGGAACATGACTGAGGCGTGATTCTGGAAAACTGTGGCCTGGGAACATGACATCTGTTTAGATTGTGGAATACTGTGCCCCGGGAACCTGACTGAGCCTTGGTTCTGGAACCCTGTGGATTGGGAACATGACTGAGGTTTTATTCTAGAACCCTGTAGCCTGGAAACATAACTGAGGATTGATTCTCGAACCCTGTGGCCTGGGAACATGACATCGGTGGATTCTAGAACCCTGTGGCCTGGGAACATGTCTGAGGTTTGATGGTGGAAACCTGTGGCTTGGCAACATGACTAAGGTTTGATTCTGGAAGACTGTGGCCAGGAAGCATGATATCTGGTTGATTCTGGAAACTTGTGTCCTGGGAACATGACTGAGGTTTGTTTCTGGAAGCCTGTGCCCTGGGAACATGACTGAGGTTTGATTCTGGACACTTGTGTCCTGGGAACATGACTGAGGTTTGATGGTTGAAACCTGTGGCCCGCGCCCATGTCTCAGGTTTGATTCTGGAACCATGTGTCCTGGGAACATGACTGAGGTTTGATTTTGGAAACCTTTGGCCTGGGAATATGACTGAGGTTTCATTGTGGAAACATGTGGCCTGGGATCATGACTGAGGTTTGATGGTGGAACACTCTGGCCTGGCAAAATGACTGAGGCTTGATTCTGGAACCCTGTGGCCCGGGAACATGAGAACGGTTTGATTCTGGAACCCTGTGGCCTTTAACATGACATCGGTGGATTCTGGAACCCTGTGGCCTGGGAACATGAGAACGGTTTGATTCTGGAACCCTGTGGCCTGGGAACATGAGTGAGGATTGATGGTGGAACCCTGTGGCCTGGCAACATGACTGAGGTTTGATACTGGAAGACTGTGGCCAGGAAACATGATATCGGGTTGATTCTGGAAACTTCTGTTCTGGGAACAAGACTGAGGTTTGATTCTGGAACCCTGTGTCCTGGGAATATGAGAAAGGTTTGTTGCTGGAAGCCTGTTCCCTGGGAACATGACTGAGGTTTGATTCTGGACACCTGTGTCCTGGGAACATGAGTGATGTTTGATTGTTGAAACCTGTGGCCTGCGAACATGACTCAGGTTTGATTCTGGAACCATGTGTCCTGGGAATATGACTGAGGTTTGATTCTGGAAACCTTTGGCCTGAGAAAATGACTGAGGTTTCATTGTGGAAACATGTGGCCTGGGATCATGACTGAGGTTTGATGGTGGAACACTCTGGCCTGGCAAAATGACTGAGGCTTGATTCTGGAACCCTGTGGCCCGGGAACGTGACTGAGGTTTGATGGCAGAAACCTGTGGCCTGGCCACATGACTGACGTTTGATTCTGGATCCCTGTGGCCTGGGAACATGACTGAGGCGTGATTCTGGAAAACTGTGGCCTGGGAACATTACACCTGTTTAGATTGTGGAATACTGTGCCCCGTAACCTGACTGAGCCTTGGTTCTGAAACCCTGTGGACTGGGAACATGACTGAGGTTTTATTCTGGAACCCTGTAGCCTGGGAACATAACTGAGGATTGATTCTGGAACCCTGTGGCCTGGGAACATGATACCGGTGGATTCTGGAACCCTGGGGACTGGGCATGTGACATCTGTTTAGATTGTGGAATACTGTTCCCCGGGAACCTGACTGAGCCTTGGTTCTGGAACCCTGTGGATTGGGAACATGACTGAGGTTTTATTCTAAAACCCTGTAGCCTGGAAACATAACTGAGGATTGATTCTCAAACCGGGTGGCCTGGGAACATGACATCATTGGATTCTAGAAACCTGTGGCCTGGGAACATGTCTGAGGTTTGATGGTGGAAACCTGTGGCTTGGCAACATGACTAAGGTTTGATTCTGGAAGACTGTGGCCAGGAAGCATGATATCTGGTTGATTCTGGAAACTTGTGTCCTGCGAACATGACTGAGGTTTGATTCTGGACACCTGTGTCCTGGGAAAATGACTGAGGTTTGATGGTTGAAACCTGTGACACGCGAACATGACTCAGGTTTGATTCTGGAACCATGTGTCCTGGGAACATGACTGAGGTTTGATTTTGGAAACCTTTGGCCTGGGAAAATGACTGAGGTTTCATTGTGGAAACATGTGGCCTGGGATCATGACTGAGGTTTGATGGTGGAACACTCTGGCCTGGCAAAATGACTGAGGCTTGATTCTGGAACCCTGTGGCCCGGGAACGTGACTGAGGTTTGATGGCAGAAACCTGTGGCCTGGCAACATGACTGACGTTTGATTCTGGATCCCTGTGGCCTGGGAACATGACTGAGGCGTGAATCTGGAAAACTGTGGCCTGGGAACATGACATCTGTTTAGATTGTGGAATACTGTGCCCCGGGAACCTGACTGAGCCTTGGTTCTGGAACCCTGTGGATTGGGAACATGACTGAGGTTTTATTCTAGAACCCTGTAGCCTGGAAACATAACTGAGGATTGATTCTCGAACCCTGTGGCCTGGGAACATGACATCGGTGGATTCTAGAACCCTGTGGCCTGGGAACATGTCTGAGGTTTGATGGTGGAAACCTGTGGCTTGGCAACATGACTAAGGTTTGATTCTGGAAGACTGTGGCCAGGAAGCATGATATCTGGTTGATTCTGGAAACTTGTGTCCTGGGAACATGACTGAGGTTTGTTTCTGGAAGCCTGTGCCCTGGGAACATGACTGAGGTTTGATTCTGGACACCTGTGTCCTGGGAACATGACTGAGGTTTGATGGTTGAAACCTGTGGCCCGCGCACATGACTCAGGTTTGATTCTGGAACCATGTGTCCTGGGAACATGACTGAGGTTTGATTTTGGAAACCTTTGGCCTGGGAAAATGACTGAGGTTTCATTGTGGAAACATGTGGCCTGGGATCATGACTGAGGTTTGATGGTGGAACACTCTGGCCTGGCAAAATGACTGAGGCTTGATTCTGGAACCCTGTGGCCCGGGAACATGAGAACGGTTTGATTCTGGAACCCTGTGGCCTTTAACATGACAACGGTGGATTCTGGAACCCTGTGGCCTGGGAACATGAGAACGGTTTGATTCTGGAACCCTGTGGCCTGGGAACATGAGTGAGGATTGATGGTGGAACCCTGTGGCCTGGCAACATGACTGAGGTTTGATACTGGAAGACTGTGTCCTGGGAACATGAGTGATGTTTGATTGTTGAAACCTGTGGCCTGCGAACATGACTCAGGTTTGATTCTGGAACCATGTGTCCTGGGAATATGACTGAGGTTTGATTCTGGAAAACTTTGGCCTGAGAAAAAGACTGAGGTTTCACTGTGGAAACATGTGGCCTGGGATCATGACTGAGGTTTGATGGTGGAACACTCTGGCCTGGCAAAATGACTGAGGCTTGATTCTGGAACCCTGTGGCCCGGGAACGTGACTGAGGTTTGATGGCAGAAACCTGTGGCCTGGCAACATGACTGACGTTTGATTCTGGATCCCTGTGGCCTGGGAACATGACTGAGGCGTGATTCTGGAAAACTGTGGCTTGGGAATATGACATCTGTTTAGATTGTGGAATACTGTGCCCCGGGAACCTGACTGAGCCTTGGTTCTGAAACCCTGTGGACTGGGAACATGACTGAGGTTTTATTCTGGGACCCTGTAGCCTGGGAACATAACTGAGGATTGATTCTGGAACCCTGTGGCCTGGGAACATGATACCGGTGGATTCTGGAACCCTGGGGACTGGGCATGAGACATCTGTTTAGATTGTGGAATACTGTGGCCCGGGAACCTGGCTGAGCCTTGGTTCTGGAACCCTGTGGATTGGGAACATGACTGAGGTTTTATTCTAGAACCCTGTAGCCTGGAAACATAACTGAGGATTGATTCTCGAACCCTGTGGCCTGGGAACATGACATCGGTGGATTCTAGAACCCTGTGGCCTGGGAACATGTCTGAGGTTTGATGGTGGAAACCTGTGGCTTGGCAACATGACTAAGGTTTGATTCTGGAAGACTGTGGCCAGGAAGCATGATATCTGGTTGATTCTGGAAACTTGTGTCCTGGGAACATGACTGAGGTTTGTTTCTGGAAGCCTGTGCCCTGGGAACATGACTGAGGTTTGATTCTGGACACCTGTGTCCTGGGAACATGACTGAGGTTTGATGGTTGAAACCTGTGGCCCGCGCACATGACTCAGGTTTGATTCTGGAACCATGTGTCCTGGGAACATGACTGAGGTTTGATTTTGGAAACCTTTGGCCTGGGAAAATGACTGAGGTTTCATTGTGGAAACATGTGGCCTGGGATCATGACTGAGGTTTGATGGTGGAACACTCTGGCCTGGCAAAATGACTGAGGCTTGATTCTGGAACCCTGTGGCCCGGGAACATGAGAACGGTTTGATTCTGGAACCCTGTGGCCTTTAACATGACATCGGTGGATTCTGGAACCCTGTGGCCTGGGAACATGAGAACGGTTTGATTCTGGAACCCTGTGGCCTGGGAACATGAGTGAGGATTGATGGTGGAACCCTGTGGCCTGGCAACATGACTGAGGTTTGATACTGGAAGACTGTGGCCAGGAAACATGATATCGGGTTGATTCTGGAAACTTCTGTCCTGGGAACAAGACTGAGGTTTGATTCTGGAACCCTGTGTCCTGGGAATATGACAAAGGTTTGTTGCTGGAAGCCTGTTCCCTGGGTACATGACTGAGGTTTGATTCTGGACACCTGTGTCCTGGGAACATGAGTGATGTTTGATTGTTGAAACCTGTGGCCTGCGAACATGACTCAGGTTTGATTCTGGAACCATGTGTCCTGGGAATATGACTGAGGTTTGATTCTGGAAACCTTTGGCCTGAGAAAAAGACTGAGGTTTCACTGTGGAAACATGTGGCCTGGGATCATGACTGAGGTTTGATGGTGGAACACTCTGGCCTGGCAAAATGACTGAGGCTTGATTCTGGAACCCTGTGGCCCGGGAACGTGACTGAGGTTTGATGGCAGAAACCTGTGGCCTGGCAACATGACTGACGTTTGATTCTGGATCCCTGTGGCCTGGGAACATGACTGAGGCGTGATTCTGGAAAACTGTGGCCTGGGAACATGACATCTGTTTAGATTGTGGAATACTGTGCCCCGGGAACCTGACTGAGCCTTGGTTCTGAAACCCTGTGGACTGGGAACATGACTGAGGTTTTATTCTGGGACCCTGTAGCCTGGGAACATAACTGAGGATTGATTCTGGAACCCTGTGGCCTGGGAACATGATACCGGTGGATTCTGGAACCCTGGGGACTGGGCATGTGACATCTGTTTAGATTGTGGAATACTGTGCCCCGGGAACCTGGCTGAGCCTTGGTTCTGGAACCCTGTGGATTGGGAACATGACTGAGGTTTTATTCTAGAACCCTGTAGCCGGGAAACATAACTGAGGATTGATTCTCGAACCCTGTGGCCTGGGAACATGACATCGGTGGATTCTAGAACCCTGTGGCCTGGGAACATGTCTGAGGTTTGATGGTGGAAACCTGTGGCTTGGCAACATGACTAAGGTTTGATTCTGGAAGACTGTGGCCAGGAAGCATGATATCTGGTTGATTCTGGAAACTTGTGTCCTGGGAACATGACTGAGGTTTGTTTCTGGAAGCCTGTGCCCTGGGAACATGACTGAGGTTTGATTCTGGACACCTGTGTCCTGGGAACATGACTGAGGTTTGATGGTTGAAACCTGTGGCCCGCGCCCATGACTCAGGTTTGATTCTGGAACCATGTGTCCTGGGAACATGACTGAGGTTTGATTTTGGAAACCTTTGGCCTGGGAAAATGACTGAGGTTTCATTGTGGAAACATGTGGCCTGGGATCATGACTGAGGTTTGATGGTGGAACACTCTGGCCTGGCAAAATGACTGAGGCTTGATTCTGGAACCCTGTGGCCCGGGAACATGAGAACGGTTTGATTCTGGAACCCTGTGGCCTTTAACATGACATCGGTGGATTCTGGAACCCTGTGGCCTGGGAACATGAGAACGGTTTGATTCTGGAACCCTGTGGCCTGGGAACATGAGTGAGGATTGATGGTGGAACCCTGTGGCCTGGCAACATGACTGAGGTTTGATACTGGAAGACTGTGGCCAGGAAACATGATATCGGGTTGATTCTGGAAACTTCTGTCCTGGGAACAAGACTGAGGTTTGATTCTGGAACCCTGTGTCCTGGGAATATGACAAAGGTTTGTTGCTGGAAGCCTGTTCCCTGGGTACATGACTGAGGTTTGATTCTGGACACCTGTGTCCTGGGAACATGAGTGATGTTTGATTGTTGAAACCTGTGGCCTGCGAACATGACTCAGGTTTGATTCTGGAACCATGTGTCCTGGGAATATGACTGAGGTTTGATTCTGGAAACCTTTGGCCTGAGAAAAAGACTGAGGTTTCACTGTGGAAACATGTGGCCTGGGATCATGACTGAGGTTTGATGGTGGAACACTCTGGCCTGGCAAAATGACTGAGGCTTGATTCTGGAACCCTGTGGCCCGGGAACGTGACTGAGGTTTGATGGCAGAAACCTGTGGCCTGGCAACATGACTGACGTTTGATTCTGGATCCCTGTGGCCTGGGAACATGACTGAGGCGTGATTCTGGAAAACTGTGGCCTGGGAACATGACATCTGTTTAGATTGTGGAATACTGTGCCCCGGGAACCTGACTGAGCCTTGGTTCTGAAACCCTGTGGACTGGGAACATGACTGAGGTTTTATTCTGGGACCCTGTAGCCTGGGAACATAACTGAGGATTGATTCTGGAACCCTGTGGCCTGGGAACATGATACCGGTGGATTCTGGAACCCTGGGGACTGGGCATGTGACATCTGTTTAGATTGTGGAATACTGTGCCCCGGGAACCTGGCTGAGCCTTGGTTCTGGAACCCTGTGGATTGGGAACATGACTGAGGTTTTATTCTAGAACCCTGTAGCCGGGAAACATAACTGAGGATTGATTCTCGAACCCTGTGGCCTGGGAACATGACATCGGTGGATTCTAGAACCCTGTGGCCTGGGAACATGTCTGAGGTTTGATGGTGGAAACCTGTGGCTTGGCAACATGACTAAGGTTTGATTCTGGAAGACTGTGGCCAGGAAGCATGATATCTGGTTGATTCTGGAAACTTGTGTCCTGGGAACATGACTGAGGTTTGTTTCTGGAAGCCTGTGCCCTGGGAACATGACTGAGGTTTGATTCTGGACACCTGTGTCCTGGGAACATGACTGAGGTTTGATGGTTGAAACCTGTGGCCCGCGCACATGACTCAGGTTTGATTCTGGAACCATGTGTCCTGGGAACATGACTGAGGTTTGATTTTGGAAACCTTTGGCCTGGGAAAATGACTGAGGTTTCATTGTGGAAACATGTGGCCTGGGATCATGACTGAGGTTTGATGGTGGAACACTCTGGCCTGGCAAAATGACTGAGGCTTGATTCTGGAACCCTGTGGCCCGGGAACATGAGAACGGTTTGATTCTGGAACCCTGTGGCCTTTAACATGACATCGGTGGATTCTGGAACCCTGTGGCCTGGGAACATGAGAACGGTTTGATTCTGGAACCCTGTGGCCTGGGAACATGAGTGAGGATTGATGGTGGAACCCTGTGGCCTGGCAACATGACTGAGGTTTGATACTGGAAGACTGTGGCCAGGAAACATGATATCGGGTTGATTCTGGAAACTTCTGTCCTGGGAACAAGACTGAGGTTTGATTCTGGAACCCTGTGTCCTGGGAATAAGACAAAGGTTTGTTGCTGGAAGCCTGTTCCCTGGGTACATGACTGAGGTTTGATTCTGGACACCTGTGTCCTGGGAACATGAGTGATGTTTGATTGTTGAAACCTGTGGCCTGCGAACATGACTCAGGTTTGATTCTGGAACCATGTGTCCTGGGAATATGACTGAGGTTTGATTCTGGAAACCTTTGGCCTGAGAAAAAGACTGAGGTTTCACTGTGGAAACATGTGGCCTGGGATCATGACTGAGGTTTGATGGTGGAACACTCTGGCCTGGCAAAATGACTGAGGCTTGATTCTGGAACCCTGTGGCCCGGGAACGTGACTGAGGTTTGATGGCAGAAACCTGTGGCCTGGCAACATGACTGACGTTTGATTCTGGATCCCTGTGGCCTGGGAACATGACTGAGGCGTGATTCTGGAAAACTGTGGCCTGGGAACATGACATCTGTTTAGATTGTGGAATACTGTGCCCCGGGAACCTGACTGAGCCTTGGTTCTGAAACCCTGTGGACTGGGAACATGACTGAGGTTTTATTCTGGGACCCTGTAGCCTGGGAACATAACTGAGGATTGATTCTGGAACCCTGTGGCCTGGGAACATGATACCGGTGGATTCTGGAACCCTGGGGACTGGGCATGTGACATCTGTTTAGATTGTGGAATACTGTGGCCCGGGAACCTGGCTGAGCCTTGGTTCTGGAACCCTGTGGATTGGGAACATGACTGAGGTTTTATTCTAGAACCCTGTAGCCGGGAAACATAACTGAGGATTGATTCTCGAACCCTGTGGCCTGGGAACATGACATCGGTGGATTCTAGAACCCTGTGGCCTGGGAACATGTCTGAGGTTTGATGGTGGAAACCTGTGGCTTGGCAACATGACTAAGGTTTGATTCTGGAAGACTGTGGCCAGGAAGCATGATATCTGGTTGATTCTGGAAACTTGTGTCCTGGGAACATGACTGAGGTTTGTTTCTGGAAGCCTGTGCCCTGGGAACATGACTGAGGTTTGATTCTGGACACCTGTGTCCTGGGAACATGACTGAGGTTTGATGGTTGAAACCTGTGGCCCGCGCCCATGACTCAGGTTTGATTCTGGAACCATGTGTCCTGGGAACATGACTGAGGTTTGATTTTGGAAACCTTTGGCCTGGGAAAATGACTGAGGTTTCATTGTGGAAACATGTGGCCTGGGATCATGACTGAGGTTTGATGGTGGAACACTCTGGCCTGGCAAAATGACTGAGGCTTGATTCTGGAACCCTGTGGCCCGGGAACATGAGAACGGTTTGATTCTGGAACCCTGTGGCCTTTAACATGACATCGGTGGATTCTGGAACCCTGTGGCCTGGGAACATGAGAACGGTTTGATTCTGGAACCCTGTGGCCTGGGAACATGAGTGAGGATTGATGGTGGAACCCTGTGGCCTGGCAACATGACTGAGGTTTGATACTGGAAGACTGTGGCCAGGAAACATGATATCGGGTTGATTCTGGAAACTTCTGTCCTGGGAACAAGACTGAGGTTTGATTCTGGAACCCTGTGTCCTGGGAATATGACAAAGGTTTGTTGCTGGAAGCCTGTTCCCTGGGTACATGACTGAGGTTTGATTCTGGACACCTGTGTCCTGGGAACATGAGTGATGTTTGATTGTTGAAACCTGTGGCCTGCGAACATGACTCAGGTTTGATTCTGGAACCATGTGTCCTGGGAATATGACTGAGGTTTGATTCTGGAAACCTTTGGCCTGAGAAAAAGACTGAGGTTTCACTGTGGAAACATGTGGCCTGGGATCATGACTGAGGTTTGATGGTGGAACACTCTGGCCTGGCAAAATGACTGAGGCTTGATTCTGGAACCCTGTGGCCCGGGAACGTGACTGAGGTTTGATGGCAGAAACCTGTGGCCTGGCAACATGACTGACGTTTGATTCTGGATCCCTGTGGCCTGGGAACATGACTGAGGCGTGATTCTGGAAAACTGTGGCCTGGGAACATGACATCTGTTTAGATTGTGGAATACTGTGCCCCGGGAACCTGACTGAGCCTTGGTTCTGAAACCCTGTGGACTGGGAACATGACTGAGGTTTTATTCTGGGACCCTGTAGCCTGGGAACATAACTGAGGATTGATTCTGGAACCCTGTGGCCTGGGAACATGATACCGGTGGATTCTGGAACCCTGGGGACTGGGCATGTGACATCTGTTTAGATTGTGGAATACTGTGGCCCGGGAACCTGGCTGAGCCTTGGTTCTGGAACCCTGTGGATTGGGAACATGACTGAGGTTTTATTCTAGAACCCTGTAGCCGGGAAACATAACTGAGGATTGATTCTCGAACCCTGTGGCCTGGGAACATGACATCGGTGGATTCTAGAACCCTGTGGCCTGGGAACATGTCTGAGGTTTGATGGTGGAAACCTGTGGCTTGGCAACATGACTAAGGTTTGATTCTGGAAGACTGTGGCCAGGAAGCATGATATCTGGTTGATTCTGGAAACTTGTGTCCTGGGAACATGACTGAGGTTTGTTTCTGGAAGCCTGTGCCCTGGGAACATGACTGAGGTTTGATTCTGGACACCTGTGTCCTGGGAACATGACTGAGGTTTGATGGTTGAAACCTGTGGCCCGCGCCCATGACTCAGGTTTGATTCTGGAACCATGTGTCCTGGGAACATGACTGAGGTTTGATTTTGGAAACCTTTGGCCTGGGAAAATGACTGAGGTTTCATTGTGGAAACATGTGGCCTGGGATCATGACTGAGGTTTGATGGTGGAACACTCTGGCCTGGCAAAATGACTGAGGCTTGATTCTGGAACCCTGTGGCCCGGGAACATGAGAACGGTTTGATTCTGGAACCCTGTGGCCTTTAACATGACATCGGTGGATTCTGGAACCCTGTGGCCTGGGAACATGAGAACGGTTTGATTCTGGAACCCTGTGGCCTGGGAACATGAGTGAGGATTGATGGTGGAACCCTGTGGCCTGGCAACATGACTGAGGTTTGATACTGGAAGACTGTGGCCAGGAAACATGATATCGGGTTGATTCTGGAAACTTCTGTCCTGGGAACAAGACTGAGGTTTGATTCTGGAACCCTGTGTCCTGGGAATATGACAAAGGTTTGTTGCTGGAAGCCTGTTCCCTGGGTACATGACTGAGGTTTGATTCTGGACACCTGTGTCCTGGGAACATGAGTGATGTTTGATTGTTGAAACCTGTGGCCTGCGAACATGACTCAGGTTTGATTCTGGAACCATGTGTCCTGGGAATATGACTGAGGTTTGATTCTGGAAACCTTTGGCCTGAGAAAAAGACTGAGGTTTCACTGTGGAAACATGTGGCCTGGGATCATGACTGAGGTTTGATGGTGGAACACTCTGGCCTGGCAAAATGACTGAGGCTTGATTCTGGAACCCTGTGGCCCGGGAACGTGACTGAGGTTTGATGGCAGAAACCTGTGGCCTGGCAACATGACTGACGTTTGATTCTGGATCCCTGTGGCCTGGGAACATGACTGAGGCGTGATTCTGGAAAACTGTGGCCTGGGAACATGACATCTGTTTAGATTGTGGAATACTGTGCCCCGGGAACCTGACTGAGCCTTGGTTCTGAAACCCTGTGGACTGGGAACATGACTGAGGTTTTATTCTGGGACCCTGTAGCCTGGGAACATAACTGAGGATTGATTCTGGAACCCTGTGGCCTGGGAACATGATACCGGTGGATTCTGGAACCCTGGGGACTGGGCATGTGACATCTGTTTAGATTGTGGAATACTGTGGCCCGGGAACCTGGCTGAGCCTTGGTTCTGGAACCCTGTGGATTGGGAACATGACTGAGGTTTTATTCTAGAACCCTGTAGCCGGGAAACATAACTGAGGATTGATTCTCGAACCCTGTGGCCTGGGAACATGACATCGGTGGATTCTAGAACCCTGTGGCCTGGGAACATGTCTGAGGTTTGATGGTGGAAACCTGTGGCTTGGCAACATGACTAAGGTTTGATTCTGGAAGACTGTGGCCAGGAAGCATGATATCTGGTTGATTCTGGAAACTTGTGTCCTGGGAACATGACTGAGGTTTGTTTCTGGAAGCCTGTGCCCTGGGAACATGACTGAGGTTTGATTCTGGACACCTGTGTCCTGGGAACATGACTGAGGTTTGATGGTTGAAACCTGTGGCCCGCGCACATGACTCAGGTTTGATTCTGGAACCATGTGTCCTGGGAACATGACTGAGGTTTGATTTTGGAAACCTTTGGCCTGGGAAAATGACTGAGGTTTCATTGTGGAAACATGTGGCCTGGGATCATGACTGAGGTTTGATGGTGGAACACTCTGGCCTGGCAAAATGACTGAGGCTTGATTCTGGAACCCTGTGGCCCGGGAACATGAGAACGGTTTGA
Source organism: Balaenoptera physalus (assembly GCF_965194825.1). Classification (NCBI taxonomy): domain Eukaryota; kingdom Metazoa; phylum Chordata; class Mammalia; order Artiodactyla; family Balaenopteridae; genus Balaenoptera; species Balaenoptera physalus. Next base: position 327,836 of record NW_028126212.1, read on the forward strand.
TTCTGGAACCCTGTGGCCTTTAACATGACATCGGTGGATTCTGGAACCCTGTGGCCTGGGAACATGAGAACGGTTTGATTCTGGAACCCTGTGGCCTGGGAACATGAGTGAGGATTGATGGTGGAACCCTGTGGCCTGGCAACATGACTGAGGTTTGATACTGGAAGACTGTGGCCAGGAAACATGATATCGGGTTGATTCTGGAAACTTCTGTCCTGGGAACAAGACTGAGGTTTGATTCTGGAACCCTGTGTCCTGGGAATATGACAAAGGTTTGTTGCTGGAAGCCTGTTCCCTGGGTACATGACTGAGGTTTGATTCTGGACACCTGTGTCCTGAGAACATGAGTGATGTTTGATTGTTGAAACCTGTGGCCTGCGAACATGACTCAGGTTTGATTCTGGAACCATGTGTCCTGGGAATATGACTGAGGTTTGATTCTGGAAACCTTTGGCCTGAGAAAAAGACTGAGGTTTCACTGTGGAAACATGTGGCCTGGGATCATGACTGAGGTTTGATGGTGGAACACTCTGGCCTGGCAAAATGACTGAGGCTTGATTCTGGAACCCTGTGGCCCGGGAACGTGACTGAGGTTTGATGGCAGAAACCTGTGGCCTGGCAACATGACTGACGTTTGATTCTGGATCCCTGTGGCCTGGGAACATGACTGAGGCGTGATTCTGGAAAACTGTGGCCTGGGAACATGACATCTGTTTAGATTGTGGAATACTGTGCCCCGGGAACCTGACTGAGCCTTGGTTCTGAAACCCTGTGGACTGGGAACATGACTGAGGTTTTATTCTGGGACCCTGTAGCCTGGGAACATAACTGAGGATTGATTCTGGAACCCTGTGGCCTGGGAACATGATACCGGTGGATTCTGGAACCCTGGGGACTGGGCATGTGACATCTGTTTAGATTGTGGAATACTGTGCCCCGGGAACCTGGCTGAGCCTTGGTTCTGGAACCCTGTGGATTGGGAACATGACTGAGGTTTTATTCTAGAACCCTGTAGCCGGGAAACATAACTGAGGAGTGATTCTCGAACCCTGTGGCCTGGGAACATGACATCGGTGGATTCTAGAACCCTGTGGCCTGGGAACATGTCTGAGGTTTGATGGTGGAAACCTGTGGCTTGGCAACATGACTAAGGTTTGATTCTGGAAGACTGTGGCCAGGAAGCATGATATCTGGTTGATTCTGGAAACTTGTGTCCTGGGAACATGACTGAGGTTTGTTTCTGGAAGCCTGTGCCCTGGGAACATGACTGAGGTTTGATTCTGGACACCTGTGTCCTGGGAACATGACTGAGGTTTGATGGTTGAAACCTGTGGCCCGCGCACATGACTCAGGTTTGATTCTGGAACCATGTGTCCTGGGAACATGACTGAGGTTTGATTTTGGAAACCTTTGGCCTGGGAAAATGACTGAGGTTTCATTGTGGAAACATGTGGCCTGGGATCATGACTGAGGTTTGATGGTGGAACACTCTGGCCTGGAAAAATGACTGAGGCTTGATTCTGGAACCCTGTGGCCCGGGAACATGAGAACGGTTTGATTCTGGAACCCTGTGGCCTTTAACATGACATCGGTGGATTCTGGAACCCTGTGGCCTGGGAACATGAGAACGGTTTGATTCTGGAACCCTGTGGCCTGGGAACATGAGTGAGGATTGATGGTGGAACCCTGTGGCCTGGCAACATGACTGAGGTTTGATACTGGAAGACTGTGGCCAGGAAACATGATATCGGGTTGATTCTGGAAACTTCTGTCCTGGGAACAAGACTGAGGTTTGATTCTGGAACCCTGTGTCCTGGGAATATGACAAAGGTTTGTTGCTGGAAGCCTGTTCCCTGGGTACATGACTGAGGTTTGATTCTGGACACCTGTGTCCTGGGAACATGAGTGATGTTTGATTGTTGAAAGCTGTGGCCTGCGAACATGACTCAGGTTTGATTCTGGAACCATGTGTCCTGGGAATATGACTGAGGTTTGATTCTGGAAACCTTTGGCCTGAGAAAAAGACTGAGGTTTCACTGTGGAAACATGTGGCCTGGGATCATGACTGAGGTTTGATGGTGGAACACTCTGGCCTGGCAAAATGACTGAGGCTTGATTCTGGAACCCTGTGGCCCGGGAACGTGACTGAGGTTTGATGGCAGAAACCTGTGGCCTGGCAACATGACTGACGTTTGATTCTGGATCCCTGTGGCCTGGGAACATGACTGAGGCGTGATTCTGGAAAACTGTGGCCTGGGAACATGACATCTGTTTAGATTGTGGAATACTGTGCCCCGGGAACCTGACTGAGCCTTGGTTCTGAAACCCTGTGGACTGGGAACATGACTGAGGTTTTATTCTGGGACCCTGTAGCCTGGGAACATAACTGAGGATTGATTCTGGAACCCTGTGGCCTGGGAACATGATACCGGTGGATTCTGGAACCCTGGGGACTGGGCATGTGACATCTGTTTAGATTGTGGAATACTGTGCCCCGGGAACCTGGCTGAGCCTTGGTTCTGGAACCCTGTGGATTGGGAACATGACTGAGGTTTTATTCTAGAACCCTGTAGCCTGGAAACATAACTGAGGATTGATTCTCGAACCCTGTGGCCTGGGAACATGACATCGGTGGATTCTAGAACCCTGTGGCCTGGGAACATGTCTGAGGTTTGATGGTGGAAACCTGTGGCTTGGCAACATGACTAAGGTTTGATTCTGGAAGACTGTGGCCAGGAAGCATGATATCTGGTTGATTCTGGAAACTTGTGTCCTGGGAACATGACTGAGGTGTGTTTCTGGAAGCCTGTGCCCTGGGAACATGACTGAGGTTTGATTCTGGACACCTGTGTCCTGGGAACATGACTGAGGTTTGATGGTTGAAACCTGTGGCCCGCGCACATGACTCAGGTTTGATTCTGGAACCATGTGTCCTGGGAACATGACTGAGGTTTGATTTTGGAAACCTTTGGCCTGGGAAAATGACTGAGGTTTCATTGTGGAAACATGTGGCCTGGGATCATGACTGAGGTTTGATGGTGGAACACTCTGGCCTGGCAAAATGACTGAGGCTTGATTCTGGAACCCTGTGGCCCGGGAACATGAGAACGGTTTGATTCTGGAACCCTGTGGCCTTTAACATGACATCGGTGGATTCTGGAACCCTGTGGCCTGGGAACATGAGAACGGTTTGATTCTGGAACCCTGTGGCCTGGGAACATGAGTGAGGATTGATGGTGGAACCCTGTGGCCTGGCAACATGACTGAGGTTTGATACTGGAAGACTGTGGCCAGGAAACATGATATCGGGTTGATTCTGGAAACTTCTGTCCTGGGAACAAGACTGAGGTTTGATTCTGGAACCCTTTGTCCTGGGAATATGACAAAGGTTTGTTGCTGGAAGCCTGTTCCCTGGGTACATGACTGAGGTTTGATTCTGGACACCTGTGTCCTGGGAACATGAGTGATGTTTGATTGTTGAAACCTGTGGCCTGCGAACATGACTCAGGTTTGATTCTGGAACCATGTGTCCTGGGAATATGACTGAGGTTTGATTCTGGAAACCTTTGGCCTGAGAAAAAGACTGAGGTTTCACTGTGGAAACATGTGGCCTGGGATCATGACTGAGGTTTGATGGTGGAACACTCTGGCCTGGCAAAATGACTGAGGCTTGATTCTGGAACCCTGTGGCCCGGGAACGTGACTGAGGTTTGATGGCAGAAACCTGTGGCCTGGCAACATGACTGACGTTTGATTCTGGATCCCTGTGGCCTGGGAACATGACTGAGGCGTGATTCTGGAAAACTGTGGCCTGGGAACATGACATCTGTTTAGATTGTGGAATACTGTGCCCCGGGAACCTGACTGAGCCTTGGTTCTGAAACCCTGTGGACTGGGAACATGACTGAGGTTTTATTCTGGGACCCTGTAGCCTGGGAACATAACTGAGGATTGATTCTGGAACCCTGTGGCCTGGGAACATGATACCGGTGGATTCTGGAACCCTGGGGACTGGGCATGTGACATCTGTTTAGATTGTGGAATACTGTGCCCCGGGAACCTGGCTGAGCCTTGGTTCTGGAACCCTGTGGATTGGGAACATGACTGAGGTTTTATTCTAGAACCCTGTAGCCGGGAAACATAACTGAGGATTGATTCTCGAACCCTGTGTCCTGGGAACATGACATCGGTGGATTCTAGAACCCTGTGGCCTGGGAACATGTCTGAGGTTTGATGGTGGAAACCTGTGGCTTGGCAACATGACTAAGGTTTGATTCTGGAAGACTGTGGCCAGGAAGCATGATATCTGGTTGATTCTGGAAACTTGTGTCCTGGGAACATGACTGAGGTTTGTTTCTGGAAGCCTGTGCCCTGGGAACATGACTGAGGTTTGATTCTGGACACCTGTGTCCTGGGAACATGACTGAGGTTTGATGGTTGAAACCTGTGGCCCGCGCACATGACTCAGGTTTGATTCTGGAACCATGTGTCCTGGGAACATGACTGAGGTTTGATTTTGGAAACCTTTGGCCTGGGAAAATGACTGAGGTTTCATTGTGGAAACATGTGGCCTGGGATCATGACTGAGGTTTGATGGTGGAACACTCTGGCCTGGCAAAATGACTGAGGCTTGATTCTGGAACCCTGTGGCCCGGGAACATGAGAACGGTTTGATTCTGGAACCCTGTGGCCTTTAACATGACATCGGTGGATTCTGGAACCCTGTGGCCTGGGAACATGAGAACGGTTTGATTCTGGAACCCTGTGGCCTGGGAACATGAGTGAGGATTGATGGTGGAACCCTGTGGCCTGGCAACATGACTGAGGTTTGATACTGGAAGACTGTGGCCAGGAAACATGATATCGGGTTGATTCTGGAAACTTCTGTCCTGGGAACAAGACTGAGGTTTGATTCTGGAACCCTGTGTCCTGGGAATATGACAAAGGTTTGTTGCTGGAAGCCTGTTCCCTGGGTACATGACTGAGGTTTGATTCTGGACACCTGTGTCCTGGGAACATGAGTGATGTTTGATTGTTGAAAGCTGTGGCCTGCGAACATGACTCAGGTTTGATTCTGGAACCATGTGTCCTGGGAATATGACTGAGGTTTGATTCTGGAAACCTTTGGCCTGAGAAAAAGACTGAGGTTTCACTGTGGAAACATGTGGCCTGGGATCATGACTGAGGTTTGATGGTGGAACACTCTGGCCTGGCAAAATGACTGAGGCTTGATTCTGGAACCCTGTGGCCCGGGAACGTGACTGAGGTTTGATGGCAGAAACCTGTGGCCTGGCAACATGACTGACGTTTGATTCTGGATCCCTGTGGCCTGGGAACATGACTGAGGCGTGATTCTGGAAAACTGTGGCCTGGGAACATGACATCTGTTTAGATTGTGGAATACTGTGCCCCGGGAACCTGACTGAGCCTTGGTTCTGAAACCCTGTGGACTGGGAACATGACTGAGGTTTTATTCTGGGACCCTGTAGCCTGGGAACATAACTGAGGATTGATTCTGGAACCCTGTGGCCTGGGAACATGATACCGGTGGATTCTGGAACCCTGGGGACTGGGCATGTGACATCTGTTTAGATTGTGGAATACTGTGCCCCGGGAACCTGGCTGAGCCTTGGTTCTGGAACCCTGTGGATTGGGAACATGACTGAGGTTTTATTCTAGAACCCTGTAGCCGGGAAACATAACTGAGGATTGATTCTCGAACCCTGTGGCCTGGGAACATGACATCGGTGGATTCTAGAACCCTGTGGCCTGGGAACATGTCTGAGGTTTGATGGTGGAAACCTGTGGCTTGGCAACATGACTAAGGTTTGATTCTGGAAGACTGTGGCCAGGAAGCATGATATCTGGTTGATTCTGGAAACTTGTGTCCTGGGAACATGACTGAGGTTTGTTTCTGGAAGCCTGTGCCCTGGGAACATGACTGAGGTTTGATTCTGGACACCTGTGTCCTGGGAACATGACTGAGGTTTGATGGTTGAAACCTGTGGCCCGCGCACATGACTCAGGTTTGATTCTGGAACCATGTGTCCTGGGAACATGACTGAGGTTTGATTTTGGAAACCTTTGGCCTGGGAAAATGACTGAGGTTTCATTGTGGAAACATGTGGCCTGGGATCATGACTGAGGTTTGATGGTGGAACACTCTGGCCTGGCAAAATGACTGAGGCTTGAATCTGGAACCCTGTGGCCCGGGAACATGAGAACGGTTTGATTCTGGAACCCTGTGGCCTTTAACATGACATCGGTGGATTCTGGAACCCTGTGGCCTGGGAACATGAGAACGGTTTGATTCTGGAACCCTGTGGCCTGGGAACATGAGTGAGGATTGATGGTGGAACCCTGTGGCCTGGCAACATGACTGAGGTTTGATACTGGAAGACTGTGGCCAGGAAACATGATATCGGGTTGATTCTGGAAACTTCTGTCCTGGGAACAAGACTGAGGTTTGATTCTGGAACCCTGTGTCCTGGGAATATGACAAAGGTTTGTTGCTGGAAGCCTGTTCCCTGGGTACATGACTGAGGTTTGATTCTGGACACCTGTGTCCTGGGAACATGAGTGATGTTTGATTGTTGAAACCTGTGGCCTGCGAACATGACTCAGGTTTGATTCTGGAACCATGTGTCCTGGGAATATGACTGAGGTTTGATTCTGGAAACCTTTGGCCTGAGAAAAAGACTGAGGTTTCACTGTGGAAACATGTGGCCTGGGATCATGACTGAGGTTTGATGGTGGAACACTCTGGCCTGGCAAAATGACTGAGGCTTGATTCTGGAACCCTGTGGCCCGGGAACGTGACTGAGGTTTGATGGCAGAAACCTGTGGCCTGGCAACATGACTGACGTTTGATTCTGGATCCCTGTGGCCTGGGAACATGACTGAGGCGTGATTCTGGAAAACTGTGGCCTGGGAACATGACATCTGTTTAGATTGTGGAATACTGTGCCCCGGGAACCTGACTGAGCCTTGGTTCTGAAACCCTGTGGACTGGGAACATGACTGAGGTTTTATTCTGGGACCCTGTAGCCTGGGAACATAACTGAGGATTGATTCTGGAACCCTGTGGCCTGGGAACATGATACCGGTGGATTCTGGAACCCTGGGGACTGGGCATGTGACATCTGTTTAGATTGTGGAATACTGTGCCCCGGGAACCTGGCTGAGCCTTGGTTCTGGAACCCTGTGGATTGGGAACATGACTGAGGTTTTATTCTAGAACCCTGTAGCCGGGAAACATAACTGAGGATTGATTCTCGAACCCTGTGGCCTGGGAACATGACATCGGTGGATTCTAGAACCCTGTGGCCTGGGAACATGTCTGAGGTTTGATGGTGGAAACCTGTGGCTTGGCAACATGACTAAGGTTTGATTCTGGAAGACTGTGGCCAGGAAGCATGATATCTGGTTGATTCTGGAAACTTGTGTCCTGGGAACATGACTGAGGTTTGTTTCTGGAAGCCTGTGCCCTGGGAACATGACTGAGGTTTGATTCTGGACACCTGTGTCCTGGGAACATGACTGAGGTTTGATGGTTGAAACCTGTGGCCCGCGCACATGACTCAGGTTTGATTCTGGAACCATGTGTCCTGGGAACATGACTGAGGTTTGATTTTGGAAACCTTTGGCCTGGGAAAATGACTGAGGTTTCATTGTGGAAACATGTGGCCTGGGATCATGACTGAGGTTTGATGGTGGAACACTCTGGCCTGGAAAAATGACTGAGGCTTGATTCTGGAACCCTGTGGCCCGGGAACATGAGAACGGTTTGATTCTGGAACCCTGTGGCCTTTAACATGACATCGGTGGATTCTGGAACCCTGTGGCCTGGGAACATGAGAACGGTTTGATTCTGGAACCCTGTGGCCTGGGAACATGAGTGAGGATTGATGGTGGAACCCTGTGGCCTGGCAACATGACTGAGGTTTGATACTGGAAGACTGTGGCCAGGAAACATGATATCGGGTTGATTCTGGAAACTTCTGTCCTGGGAACAAGACTGAGGTTTGATTCTGGAACCCTGTGTCCTGGGAATATGACAAAGGTTTGTTGCTGGAAGCCTGTTCCCTGGGTACATGACTGAGGTTTGATTCTGGACACCTGTGTCCTGGGAACATGAGTGATGTTTGATTGTTGAAAGCTGTGGCCTGCGAACATGACTCAGGTTTGATTCTGGAACCATGTGTCCTGGGAATATGACTGAGGTTTGATTCTGGAAACCTTTGGCCTGAGAAAAAGACTGAGGTTTCACTGTGGAAACATGTGGCCTGGGATCATGACTGAGGTTTGATGGTGGAACACTCTGGCCTGGCAAAATGACTGAGGCTTGATTCTGGAACCCTGTGGCCCGGGAACGTGACTGAGGTTTGATGGCAGAAACCTGTGGCCTGGCAACATGACTGACGTTTGATTCTGGATCCCTGTGGCCTGGGAACATGACTGAGGCGTGATTCTGGAAAACTGTGGCCTGGGAACATGACATCTGTTTAGATTGTGGAATACTGTGCCCCGGGAACCTGACTGAGCCTTGGTTCTGAAACCCTGTGGACTGGGAACATGACTGAGGTTTTATTCTGGGACCCTGTAGCCTGGGAACATAACTGAGGATTGATTCTGGAACCCTGTGGCCTGGGAACATGATACCGGTGGATTCTGGAACCCTGGGGACTGGGCATGTGACATCTGTTTAGATTGTGGAATACTGTGCCCCGGGAACCTGGCTGAGCCTTGGTTCTGGAACCCTGTGGATTGGGAACATGACTGAGGTTTTATTCTAGAACCCTGTAGCCTGGAAACATAACTGAGGATTGATTCTCGAACCCTGTGGCCTGGGAACATGACATCGGTGGATTCTAGAACCCTGTGGCCTGGGAACATGTCTGAGGTTTGATGGTGGAAACCTGTGGCTTGGCAACATGACTAAGGTTTGATTCTGGAAGACTGTGGCCAGGAAGCATGATATCTGGTTGATTCTGGAAACTTGTGTCCTGGGAACATGACTGAGGTGTGTTTCTGGAAGCCTGTGCCCTGGGAACATGACTGAGGTTTGATTCTGGACACCTGTGTCCTGGGAACATGACTGAGGTTTGATGGTTGAAACCTGTGGCCCGCGCACATGACTCAGGTTTGATTCTGGAACCATGTGTCCTGGGAACATGACTGAGGTTTGATTTTGGAAACCTTTGGCCTGGGAAAATGACTGAGGTTTCATTGTGGAAACATGTGGCCTGGGATCATGACTGAGGTTTGATGGTGGAACACTCTGGCCTGGCAAAATGACTGAGGCTTGATTCTGGAACCCTGTGGCCCGGGAACATGAGAACGGTTTGATTCTGGAACCCTGTGGCCTTTAACATGACATCGGTGGATTCTGGAACCCTGTGGCCTGGGAACATGAGAACGGTTTGATTCTGGAACCCTGTGGCCTGGGAACATGAGTGAGGATTGATGGTGGAACCCTGTGGCCTGGCAACATGACTGAGGTTTGATACTGGAAGACTGTGGCCAGGAAACATGATATCGGGTTGATTCTGGAAACTTCTGTCCTGGGAACAAGACTGAGGTTTGATTCTGGAACCCTTTGTCCTGGGAATATGACAAAGGTTTGTTGCTGGAAGCCTGTTCCCTGGGTACATGACTGAGGTTTGATTCTGGACACCTGTGTCCTGGGAACATGAGTGATGTTTGATTGTTGAAACCTGTGGCCTGCGAACATGACTCAGGTTTGATTCTGGAACCATGTGTCCTGGGAATATGACTGAGGTTTGATTCTGGAAACCTTTGGCCTGAGAAAAAGACTGAGGTTTCACTGTGGAAACATGTGGCCTGGGATCATGACTGAGGTTTGATGGTGGAACACTCTGGCCTGGCAAAATGACTGAGGCTTGATTCTGGAACCCTGTGGCCCGGGAACGTGACTGAGGTTTGATGGCAGAAACCTGTGGCCTGGCAACATGACTGACGTTTGATTCTGGATCCCTGTGGCCTGGGAACATGACTGAGGCGTGATTCTGGAAAACTGTGGCCTGGGAACATGACATCTGTTTAGATTGTGGAATACTGTGCCCCGGGAACCTGACTGAGCCTTGGTTCTGAAACCCTGTGGACTGGGAACATGACTGAGGTTTTATTCTGGGACCCTGTAGCCTGGGAACATAACTGAGGATTGATTCTGGAACCCTGTGGCCTGGGAACATGATACCGGTGGATTCTGGAACCCTGGGGACTGGGCATGTGACATCTGTTTAGATTGTGGAATACTGTGCCCCGGGAACCTGGCTGAGCCTTGGTTCTGGAACCCTGTGGATTGGGAACATGACTGAGGTTTTATTCTAGAACCCTGTAGCCGGGAAACATAACTGAGGATTGATTCTCGAACCCTGTGTCCTGGGAACATGACATCGGTGGATTCTAGAACCCTGTGGCCTGGGAACATGTCTGAGGTTTGATGGTGGAAACCTGTGGCTTGGCAACATGACTAAGGTTTGATTCTGGAAGACTGTGGCCAGGAAGCATGATATCTGGTTGATTCTGGAAACTTGTGTCCTGGGAACATGACTGAGGTTTGTTTCTGGAAGCCTGTGCCCTGGGAACATGACTGAGGTTTGATTCTGGACACCTGTGTCCTGGGAACATGACTGAGGTTTGATGGTTGAAACCTGTGGCCCGCGCACATGACTCAGGTTTGATTCTGGAACCATGTGTCCTGGGAACATGACTGAGGTTTGATTTTGGAAACCTTTGGCCTGGGAAAATGACTGAGGTTTCATTGTGGAAACATGTGGCCTGGGATCATGACTGAGGTTTGATGGTGGAACACTCTGGCCTGGCAAAATGACTGAGGCTTGATTCTGGAACCCTGTGGCCCGGGAACATGAGAACGGTTTGATTCTGGAACCCTGTGGCCTTTAACATGACATCGGTGGATTCTGGAACCCTGTGGCCTGGGAACATGAGAACGGTTTGATTCTGGAACCCTGTGGCCTGGGAACATGAGTGAGGATTGATGGTGGAACCCTGTGGCCTGGCAACATGACTGAGGTTTGATACTGGAAGACTGTGGCCAGGAAACATGATATCGGGTTGATTCTGGAAACTTCTGTCCTGGGAACAAGACTGAGGTTTGATTCTGGAACCCTGTGTCCTGGGAATATGACAAAGGTTTGTTGCTGGAAGCCTGTTCCCTGGGTACATGACTGAGGTTTGATTCTGTACACCTGTGTCCTGGGAACATGAGTGATGTTTGATTGTTGAAACCTGTGGCCTGCGAACATGACTCAGGTTTGATTCTGGAACCATGTGTCCTGGGAATATGACTGAGGTTTGATTCTGGAAAACTTTGGCCTGAGAAAAAGACTGAGGTTTCACTGTGGAAACATGTGGCCTGGGATCATGACTGAGGTTTGATGGTGGAACACTCTGGCCTGGCAAAATGACTGAGGCTTGATTCTGGAACCCTGTGGCCCGGGAACGTGACTGAGGTTTGATGGCAGAAACCTGTGGCCTGGCAACATGACTGACGTTTGATTCTGGATCCCTGTGGCCTGGGAACATGACTGAGGCGTGATTCTGGAAAACTGTGGCCTGGGAATATGACATCTGTTTAGATTGTGGAATACTGTGCCCCGGGAACCTGACTGAGCCTTGGTTCTGAAACCCTGTGGACTGGGAACATGACTGAGGTTTTATTCTGGGACCCTGTAGCCTGGGAACATAACTGAGGATTGATTCTGGAACCCTGTGGCCTGGGAACATGATACCGGTGGATTCTGGAACCCTGGGGACTGGGCATGTGACATCTGTTTAGATTGTGGAATACTGTGGCCCGGGAACCTGGCTGAGCCTTGGTTCTGGAACCCTGTGGATTGGGAACATGACTGAGGTTTTATTCTAGAACCCTGTAGCCTGGAAACATAACTGAGGATTGATTCTCGAACCCTGTGGCCTGGGAACATGACATCGGTGGATTCTAGAACCCTGTGGCCTGGGAACATGTCTGAGGTTTGATGGTGGAAACCTGTGGCTTGGCAACATGACTAAGGTTTGATTCTGGAAGACTGTGGCCAGGAAGCATGATATCTGGTTGATTCTGGAAACTTGTGTCCTGGGAACATGACTGAGGTTTGTTTCTGGAAGCCTGTGCCCTGGGAACATGACTGAGGTTTGATTCTGGACACCTGTGTCCTGGGAACATGACTGAGGTTTGATGGTTGAAACCTGTGGCCCGCGCACATGACTCAGGTTTGATTCTGGAACCATGTGTCCTGGGAACATGACTGAGGTTTGATTTTGGAAACCTTTGGCCTGGGAAAATGACTGAGGTTTCATTGTGGAAACATGTGGCCTGGGATCATGACTGAGGTTTGATGGTGGAACACTCTGGCCTGGCAAAATGACTGAGGCTTGATTCTGGAACCCTGTGGCCCGGGAACATGAGAACGGTTTGATTCTGGAACCCTGTGGCCTTTAACATGACATCGGTGGATTCTGGAACCCTGTGGCCTGGGAACATGAGAACGGTTTGATTCTGGAACCCTGTGGCCTGGGAACATGAGTGAGGATTGATGGTGGAACCCTGTGGCCTGGCAACATGACTGTGGTTTGATACTGGAAGACTGTGGCCAGGAAACATGATATCGGGTTGATTCTGGAAACTTCTGTCCTGGGAACAAGACTGAGGTTTGATTCTGGAACCCTGTGTCCTGGGAATATGACAAAGGTTTGTTGCTGGAAGCCTGTTCCCTGGGTACATGACTGAGGTTTGATTCTGGACACCTGTGTCCTGGGAACATGAGTGATGTTTGATTGTTGAAACCTGTGGCCTGCGAACATGACTCAGGTTTGATTCTGGAACCATGTGTCCTGGGAATATGACTGAGGTTTGATTCTGGAAACCTTTGGCCTGAGAAAAAGACTGAGGTTTCACTGTGGAAACATGTGGCCTGGGATCATGACTGAGGTTTGATGGTGGAACACTCTGGCCTGGCAAAATGACTGAGGCTTGATTCTGGAACCCTGTGGCCCGGGAACGTGACTGAGGTTTGATGGCAGAAACCTGTGGCCTGGCAACATGACTGACGTTTGATTCTGGATCCCTGTGGCCTGGGAACATGACTGAGGCGTGATTCTGGAAAACTGTGGCCTGGGAACATGACATCTGTTTAGATTGTGGAATACTGTGCCCCGGGAACCTGACTGAGCCTTGGTTCTGAAACCCTGTGGACTGGGAACATGACTGAGGTTTTATTCTGGGACCCTGTAGCCTGGGAACATAACTGAGGATTGATTCTGGAACCCTGTGGCCTGGGAACATGATACCGGTGGATTCTGGAACCCTGGGGACTGGGCATGTGACATCTGTTTAGATTGTGGAATACTGTGCCCCGGGAACCTGGCTGAGCCTTGGTTCTGGAACCCTGTGGATTGGGAACATGACTGAGGTTTTATTCTAGAACCCTGTAGCCGGGAAACATAACTGAGGATTGATTCTCGAACCCTGTGGCCTGGGAACATGACATCGGTGGATTCTAGAACCCTGTGGCCTGGGAACATGTCTGAGGTTTGATGGTGGAAACCTGTGGCTTGGCAACATGACTAAGGTTTGATTCTGGAAGACTGTGGCCAGGAAGCATGATATCTGGTTGATTCTGGAAACTTGTGTCCTGGGAACATGACTGAGGTTTGTTTCTGGAAGCCTGTGCCCTGGGAACATGACTGAGGTTTGATTCTGGACACCTGTGTCCTGGGAACATGACTGAGGTTTGATGGTTGAAACCTGTGGCCCGCGCACATGACTCAGGTTTGATTCTGGAACCATGTGTCCTGGGAACATGACTGAGGTTTGATTTTGGAAACCTTTGGCCTGGGAAAATGACTGAGGTTTCATTGTGGAAACATGTGGCCTGGGATCATGACTGAGGTTTGATGGTGGAACACTCTGGCCTGGCAAAATGACTGAGGCTTGATTCTGGAACCCTGTGGCCCGGGAACATGAGAACGGTTTGATTCTGGAACCCTGTGGCCTTTAACATGACATCGGTGGATTCTGGAACCCTGTGGCCTGGGAACATGAGAACGGTTTGATTCTGGAACCCTGTGGCCTGGGAACATGAGTGAGGATTGATGGTGGAACCCTGTGGCCTGGCAACATGACTGAGGTTTGATACTGGAAGACTGTGGCCAGGAAACATGATATCGGGTTGATTCTGGAAACTTCTGTCCTGGGAACAAGACTGAGGTTTGATTCTGGAACCCTGTGTCCTGGGAATATGACAAAGGTTTGTTGCTGGAAGCCTGTTCCCTGGGTACATGACTGAGGTTTGATTCTGTACACCTGTGTCCTGGGAACATGAGTGATGTTTGATTGTTGAAACCTGTGGCCTGCGAACATGACTCAGGTTTGATTCTGGAACCATGTGTCCTGGGAATATGACTGAGGTTTGATTCTGGAAAACTTTGGCCTGAGAAAAAGACTGAGGTTTCACTGTGGAAACATGTGGCCTGGGATCATGACTGAGGTTTGATGGTGGAACACTCTGGCCTGGCAAAATGACTGAGGCTTGATTCTGGAACCCTGTGGCCCGGGAACGTGACTGAGGTTTGATGGCAGAAACCTGTGGCCTGGCAACATGACTGACGTTTGATTCTGGATCCCTGTGGCCTGGGAACATGACTGAGGCGTGATTCTGGAAAACTGTGGCCTGGGAATATGACATCTGTTTAGATTGTGGAATACTGTGCCCCGGGAACCTGACTGAGCCTTGGTTCTGAAACCCTGTGGACTGGGAACATGACTGAGGTTTTATTCTGGGACCCTGTAGCCTGGGAACATAACTGAGGATTGATTCTGGAACCCTGTGGCCTGGGAACATGATACCGGTGGATTCTGGAACCCTGGGGACTGGGCATGTGACATCTGTTTAGATTGTGGAATACTGTGGCCCGGGAACCTGGCTGAGCCTTGGTTCTGGAACCCTGTGGATTGGGAACATGACTGAGGTTTTATTCTAGAACCCTGTAGCCTGGAAACATAACTGAGGATTGATTCTCGAACCCTGTGGCCTGGGAACATGACATCGGTGGATTCTAGAACCCTGTGGCCTGGGAACATGTCTGAGGTTTGATGGTGGAAACCTGTGGCTTGGCAACATGACTAAGGTTTGATTCTGGAAGACTGTGGCCAGGAAGCATGATATCTGGTTGATTCTGGAAACTTGTGTCCTGGGAACATGACTGAGGTTTGTTTCTGGAAGCCTGTGCCCTGGGAACATGACTGAGGTTTGATTCTGGACACCTGTGTCCTGGGAACATGACTGAGGTTTGATGGTTGAAACCTGTGGCCCGCGCACATGACTCAGGTTTGATTCTGGAACCATGTGTCCTGGGAACATGACTGAGGTTTGATTTTGGAAACCTTTGGCCTGGGAAAATGACTGAGGTTTCATTGTGGAAACATGTGGCCTGGGATCATGACTGAGGTTTGATGGTGGAACACTCTGGCCTGGCAAAATGACTGAGGCTTGATTCTGGAACCCTGTGGCCCGGGAACATGAGAACGGTTTGATTCTGGAACCCTGTGGCCTTTAACATGACATCGGTGGATTCTGGAACCCTGTGGCCTGGGAACATGAGAACGGTTTGATTCTGGAACCCTGTGGCCTGGGAACATGAGTGAGGATTGATGGTGGAACCCTGTGGCCTGGCAACATGACTGTGGTTTGATACTGGAAGACTGTGGCCAGGAAACATGATATCGGGTTGATTCTGGAAACTTCTGTCCTGGGAACAAGACTGAGGTTTGATTCTGGAACCCTGTGTCCTGGGAATATGACAAAGGTTTGTTGCTGGAAGCCTGTTCCCTGGGTACATGACTGAGGTTTGATTCTGGACACCTGTGTCCTGGGAACATGAGTGATGTTTGATTGTTGAAACCTGTGGCCTGCGAACATGACTCAGGTTTGATTCTGGAACCATGTGTCCTGGGAATATGACTGAGGTTTGATTCTGGAAACCTTTGGCCTGAGAAAAAGACTGAGGTTTCACTGTGGAAACATGTGGCCTGGGATCATGACTGAGGTTTGATGGTGGAACACTCTGGCCTGGCAAAATGACTGAGGCTTGATTCTGGAACCCTGTGGCCCGGGAACGTGACTGAGGTTTGATGGCAGAAACCTGTGGCCTGGCAACATGACTGACGTTTGATTCTGGATCCCTGTGGCCTGGGAACATGACTGAGGCGTGATTCTGGAAAACTGTGGCCTGGGAACATGACATCTGTTTAGATTGTGGAATACTGTGCCCCGGGAACCTGACTGAGCCTTGGTTCTGAAACCCTGTGGACTGGGAACATGACTGAGGTTTTATTCTGGGACCCTGTAGCCTGGGAACATAACTGAGGATTGATTCTGGAACTCTGTGGCCTGGGAACATGATACCGGTGGATTCTGGAACCCTGGGGACTGGGCATGTGACATCTGTTTAGATTGTGGAATACTGTGGCCCGGGAACCTGGCTGAGCCTTGGTTCTGGAACCCTGTGGATTGGGAACATGACTGAGGTTTTATTCTAGAACCCTGTAGCCTGGAAACATAACTGAGGATTGATTCTCGAACCCTGTGGCCTGGGAACATGACATCGGTGGATTCTAGAACCCTGTGGCCTGGGAACATGTCTGAGGTTTGATGGTGGAAACCTGTGGCTTGGCAACATGACTAAGGTTTGATTCTGGAAGACTGTGGCCAGGAAGCATGATATCTGGTTGATTCTGGAAACTTGTGTCCTGGGAACATGACTGAGGTTTGTTTCTGGAAGCCTGTGCCCTGGGAACATGACTGAGGTTTGATTCTGGACACCTGTGTCCTGGGAACATGACTGAGGTTTGATGGTTGAAACCTGTGGCCCGCGCACATGACTCAGGTTTGATTCTGGAACCATGTGTCCTGGGAACATGACTGAGGTTTGATTTTGGAAACCTTTGGCCTGGGAAAATGACTGAGGTTTCATTGTGGAAACATGTGGCCTGGGATCATGACTGAGGTTTGATGGTGGAACACTCTGGCCTGGCAAAATGACTGAGGCTTGATTCTGGAACCCTGTGGCCCGGGAACATGAGAACGGTTTGATTCTGGAACCCTGTGGCCTTTAACATGACATCGGTGGATTCTGGAACCCTGTGGCCTGGGAACATGAGAACGGTTTGATTCTGGAACCCTGTGGCCTGGGAACATGAGTGAGGATTGATGGTGGAACCCTGTGGCCTGGCAACATGACTGAGGTTTGATACTGGAAGACTGTGGCCAGGAAACATGATATCGGGTTGATTCTGGAAACTTCTGTCCTGGGAACAAGACTGAGGTTTGATTCTGGAACCCTGTGTCCTGGGAATATGACAAAGGTTTGTTGCTGGAAGCCTGTTCCCTGGGTACATGACTGAGGTTTGATTCTGGACACCTGTGTCCTGGGAACATGAGTGATGTTTGATTGTTGAAACCTGTGGCCTGCGAACATGACTCAGGTTTGATTCTGGAACCATGTGTCCTGGGAATATGACTGAGGTTTGATTCTGGAAACCTTTGGCCTGAGAAAAAGACTGAGGTTTCACTGTGGAAACATGTGGCCTGGGATCATGACTGAGGTTTGATGGTGGAACACTCTGGCCTGGCAAAATGACTGAGGCTTGATTCTGGAACCCTGTGGCCCGGGAACGTGACTGAGGTTTGATGGCAGAAACCTGTGGCCTGGCAACATGACTGACGTTTGATTCTGGATCCCTGTGGCCTGGGAACATGACTGAGGCGTGATTCTGGAAAACTGTGGCCTGGGAACATGACATCTGTTTAGATTGTGGAATACTGTGCCCCGGGAACCTGACTGAGCCTTGGTTCTGAAACCCTGTGGACTGGGAACATGACTGAGGTTTTATTCTGGGACCCTGTAGCCTGGGAACATAACTGAGGATTGATTCTGGAACCCTGTGGCCTGGGAACATGATACCGGTGGATTCTGGAACCCTGGGGACTGGGCATGTGACATCTGTTTAGATTGTGGAATACTGTGGCCCGGGAACCTGGCTGAGCCTTGGTTCTGGAACCCTGTGGATTGGGAACATGACTGAGGTTTTATTCTAGAACCCTGTAGACTGGAAACATAACTGAGGATTGATTCTCGAACCCTGTGGCCTGGGAACATGACATCGGTGGATTCTAGAACCCTGTGGCCTGGGAACATGTCTGAGGTTTGATGGTGGAAACCTGTGGCTTGGCAACATGACTAAGGTTTGATTCTGGAAGACTGTGGCCAGGAAGCATGATATCTGGTTGATTCTGGAAACTTGTGTCCTGGGAACATGACTGAGGTTTGTTTCTGGAAGCCTGTGCCCTGGGAACATGACTGAGGTTTGATTCTGGACACCTGTGTCCTGGGAACATGACTGAGGTTTGATGGTTGAAACCTGTGGCCCGCGCACATGACTCAGGTTTGATTCTGGAACCATGTGTCCTGGGAACATGACTGAGGTTTGATTTTGGAAACCTTTGGCCTGGGAAAATGACTGAGGTTTCATTGTGGAAACATGTGGCCTGGGATCATGACTGAGGTTTGATGGTGGAACACTCTGGCCTGGCAAAATGACTGAGGCTTGATTCTGGAACCCTGTGGCCCGGGAACATGAGAACGGTTTGATTCTGGAACCCTGTGGCCTTTAACATGACATCGGTGGATTCTGGAACCCTGTGGCCTGGGAATATGAGAACGGTTTGATTCTGGAACCCTGTGGCCTGGGAACATGAGTGAGGATTGATGGTGGAACCCTGTGGCCTGGCCACATGACTGAGGTTTGATACTGGAAGACTGTGGCCAGGAAACATGATATCGGGTTGATTCTGGAAACTTCTGTCCTGGGAACAAGACTGAGGTTTGATTCTGGAACCCTGTGTCCTGGGAATATGACAAAGGTTTGTTGCTGGAAGCCTGTTCCCTGGGTACATGACTGAGGTTTGATTCTGGACACCTGTGTCCTGGGAACATGAGTGATGTTTGATTGTTGAAACCTGTGGCCTGCGAACATGACTCAGGTTTGATTCTGGAACCATGTGTCCTGGGAATATGACTGAGGTTTGATTCTGGAAACCTTTGGCCTGAGAAAAAGACTGAGGTTTCACTGTGGAAACATGTGGCCTGGGATCATGACTGAGGTTTGATGGTGGAACACTCTGGCCTGGCAAAATGACTGAGGCTTGATTCTGGAACCTTGTGGCCCGGGAACGTGACTGAGGTTTGATGGCAGAAACCTGTGGCCTGGCAACATGACTGACGTTTGATTCTGGATCCCTGTGGCCTGGGAACATGACTGAGGCGTGATTCTGGAAAACTGTGGCCTGGGAACATGACATCTGTTTAGATTGTGGAATACTGTGCCCCGGGAACCTGACTGAGCCTTGGTTCTGAAACCCTGTGGACTGGGAACATGACTGAGGTTTTATTCTGGGACCCTGTAGCCTGGGAACATAACTGAGGATTGATTCTGGAACCCTGTGGCCTGGGAACATGATACCGGTGGATTCTGGAACCCTGGGGACTGGGCATGTGACATCTGTTTAGATTGTGGAATACTGTGGCCCGGGAACCTGGCTGAGCCTTGGTTCTGGAACCCTGTGGATTGGGAACATGACTGAGGTTTTATTCTAGAACCCTGTAGCCTGGAAACATAACTGAGGATTGATTCTCGAACCCTGTGGCCTGGGAACATGACATCGGTGGATTCTAGAACCCTGTGGCCTGGGAACATGTCTGAGGTTTGATGGTGGAAACCTGTGGCTTGGCAACATGACTAAGGTTTGATTCTGGAAGACTGTGGCCAGGAAGCATGATATCTGGTTGATTCTGGAAACTTGTGTCCTGGGAACATGACTGAGGTTTGTTTCTGGAAGCCTGTGCCCTGGGAACATGACTGAGGTTTGATTCTGGACACCTGTGTCCTGGGAACATGACTGAGGTTTGATGGTTGAAACCTGTGGCCCGCGCACATGACTCAGGTTTGATTCTGGAACCATGTGTCCTGGGAACATGACTGAGGTTTGATTTTGGAAACCTTTGGCCTGGGAAAATGACTGAGGTTTCATTGTGGAAACATGTGGCCTGGGATCATGACTGAGGTTTGATGGTGGAACACTCTGGCCTGGCAAAATGACTGAGGCTTGATTCTGGAACCCTGTGGCCCGGGAACATGAGAACGGTTTGATTCTGGAACCCTGTGGCCTTTAACATGACATCGGTGGATTCTGGAACCCTGTGGCCTGGGAACATGAGAACGGTTTGATTCTGGAACCCTGTGGCCTGGGAACATGAGTGAGGATTGATGGTGGAACCCTGTGGCCTGGCCACATGACTGAGGTTTGATACTGGAAGACTGTGGCCAGGAAACATGATATCGGGTTGATTCTGGAAACTTCTGTCCTGGGAACAAGACTGAGGTTTGATTCTGGAACCCTGTGTCCTGGGAATATGACAAAGGTTTGTTGCTGGAAGCCTGTTCCCTGGGTACATGACTGAGGTTTGATTCTGGACACCTGTGTCCTGGGAACATGAGTGATGTTTGATTGTTGAAACCTGTGGCCTGCGAACATGACTCAGGTTTGATTCTGGAACCATGTGTCCTGGGAATATGACTGAGGTTTGATTCTGGAAACCTTTGGCCTGAGAAAAAGCCTGAGGTTTCACTGTGGAAACATGTGGCCTGGGATCATGACTGAGGTTTGATGGTGGAACACTCTGGCCTGGCAAAATGACTGAGGCTTGATTCTGGAACCCTGTGGCCCGGGAACGTGACTGAGGTTTGATGGCAGAAACCTGTGGCCTGGCAACATGACTGACGTTTGATTCTGGATCCCTGTGGCCTGGGAACATGACTGAGGCGTGATTCTGGAAAACTGTGGCCTGGGAACATGACATCTGTTTAGATTGTGGAATACTGTGCCCCGGGAACCTGACTGAGCCTTGGTTCTGAAACCCTGTGGACTGGGAACATGACTGAGGTTTTATTCTGGAACCCTGTAGCCTGGGAACATAACTGAGGATTGATTCTGGAACCCTGTGGCCTGGGAACATGATACCGGTGGATTCTGGAACCCTGGGGACTGGGCATGTGACATCTGTTTAGATTGTGGAATACTGTGCCCCGGGAACCTGGCTGAGCCTTGGTTCTGGAACCCTGTGGATTGGGAACATGACTGAGGTTTTATTCTAGAACCCTGTAGCCGGGAAACATAACTGAGGATTGATTCTCGAACCCTGTGGCCTGGGAACATGACATCGGTGGATTCTAGAACCCTGTGGCCTGGGAACATGTCTGAGGTTTGATGGTGGAAACCTGTGGCTTGGCAACATGACTAAGGTTTGATTCTGGAAGACTGTGGCCAGGAAGCATGATATCTGGTTGATTCTGGAAACTTGTGTCCTGGGAACATGACTGAGGTTTGTTTCTGGAAGCCTGTGCCCTGGGAACATGACTGAGGTTTGATTCTGGACACCTGTGTCCTGGGAACATGACTGAGGTTTGATGGTTGAAACCTGTGGCCCGCGCACATGACTCAGGTTTGATTCTGGAACCATGTGTCCTGGGAACATGACTGAGGTTTGATTTTGGAAACCTTTGGCCTGGGAAAATGACTGAGGTTTCATTGTGGAAACATGTGGCCTGGGATCATGACTGAGGTTTGATGGTGGAACACTCTGGCCTGGCAAAATGACTGAGGCTTGATTCTGGAACCCTGTGGCCCGGGAACATGAGAACGGTTTGATTCTGGAACCCTGTGGCCTTTAACATGACATCGGTGGATTCTGGAACCCTGTGGCCTGGGAACATGAGAACGGTTTGATTCTGGAACCCTGTGGCCTGGGAACATGAGTGAGGATTGATGGTGGAACCCTGTGGCCTGGCAACATGACTGAGGTTTGATACTGGAAGACTGTGGCCAGGAAACATGATATCGGGTTGATTCTGGAAACTTCTGTCCTGGGAACAAGACTGAGGTTTGATTCTGGAACCCTGTGTCCTGGGAATATGACAAAGGTTTGTTGCTGGAAGCCTGTTCCCTGGGTACATGACTGAGGTTTGATTCTGGACACCTGTGTCCTGGGAACATGAGTGATGTTTGATTGTTGAAACCTGTGGCCTGCGAACATGACTCAGGTTTGATTCTGGAACCATGTGTCCTGGGAATATGACTGAGGTTTGATTCTGGAAACCTTTGGCCTGAGAAAAAGACTGAGGTTTCATTGTGGAAACATGTGGCCTGGGATCATGACTGAGGTTTGATGGTGGAACACTCTGGCCTGGCAAAATGACTGAGGCTTGATTCTGGAACCCTGTGGCCCGGGAACGTGACTGAGGTTTGATGGCAGAAACCTGTGGCCTGGCAACATGACTGACGTTTGATTCTGGATCCCTGTGGCCTGGGAACATGACTGAGGCGTGATTCTGGAAAACTGTGGCCTGGGAACATGACATCTGTTTAGATTGTGGAATACTGTGCCCCGGGAACCTGACTGAGCCTTGGTTCTGAAACCCTGTGGACTGGGAACATGACTGAGGTTTTATTCTGGGACCCTGTAGCCTGGGAACATAACTGAGGATTGATTCTGGAACCCTGTGGCCTGGGAACATGATACCGGTGGATTCTGGAACCCTGGGGACTGGGCATGTGACATCTGTTTAGATTGTGGAATACTGTGGCCCGGGAACCTGGCTGAGCCTTGGTTCTGGAACCCTGTGGATTGGGAACATGACTGAGGTTTTATTCTAGAACCCTGTAGCCTGGAAACATAACTGAGGATTGATTCTCGAACCCTGTGGCCTGGGAACATGACATCGGTGGATTCTAGAACCCTGTGGCCTGGGAACATGTCTGAGGTTTGATGGTGGAAACCTGTGGCTTGGCAACATGACTAAGGTTTGATTCTGGAAGACTGTGGCCAGGAAGCATGATATCTGGTTGATTCTGGAAACTTGTGTCCTGGGAACATGACTGAGGTTTGTTTCTGGAAGCCTGTGCCCTGGGAACATGACTGAGGTTTGATTCTGGACACCTGTGTCCTGGGAACATGACTGAGGTTTGATGGTTGAAACCTGTGGCCCGCGCACATGACTCAGGTTTGATTCTGGAACCATGTGTCCTGGGAACATGACTGAGGTTTGATTTTGGAAACCATTGGCCTGGGAAAATGACTGAGGTTTCATTGTGGAAACATGTGGCCTGGGATCATGACTGAGGTTTGATGGTGGAACACTCTGGCCTGGCAAAATGACTGAGGCTTGATTCTGGAACCCTGTGGCCCGGGAACATGAGAACGGTTTGATTCTGGAACCCTGTGGCCTTTAACATGACATCGGTGGATTCTGGAACCCTGTGGCCTGGGAACATGAGAACGGTTTGATTCTGGAACCCTGTGGCCTGGGAACATGAGTGAGGATTGATGGTGGAACCCTGTGGCCTGGCAACATGACTGAGGTTTGATACTGGAAGACTGTGGCCAGGAAACATGATATCGGGTTGATTCTGGAAACTTCTGTCCTGGGAACAAGACTGAGGTTTGATTCTGGAACCCTGTGTCCTGGGAATATGACAAAGGTTTGTTGCTGGAAGCCTGTTCCCTGGGTACATGACTGAGGTTTGATTCTGGACACCTGTGTCCTGGGAACATGAGTGATGTTTGATTGTTGAAACCTGTGGCCTGCGAACATGACTCAGGTTTGATTCTGGAACCATGTGTCCTGGGAATATGACTGAGGTTTGATTCTGGAAACCTTTGGCCTGAGAAAAAGACTGAGGTTTCACTGTGGAAACATGTGGCCTGGGATCATGACTGAGGTTTGATGGTGGAACACTCTGGCCTGGCAAAATGACTGAGGCTTGATTCTGGAACCCTGTGGCCCGGGAACGTGACTGAGGTTTGATGGCAGAAACCTGTGGCCTGGCAACATGACTGACGTTTGATTCTGGATCCCTGTGGCCTGGGAACATGACTGAGGCGTGATTCTGGAAAACTGTGGCCTGGGAACATGACATCTGTTTAGATTGTGGAATACTGTGCCCCGGGAACCTGACTGAGCCTTGGTTCTGAAACCCTGTGGACTGGGAACATGACTGAGGTTTTATTCTGGAACCCTGTAGCCTGGGAACATAACTGAGGATTGATTCTGGAACCCTGTGGCCTGGGAACATGATACCGGTGGATTCTGGAACCCTGGGGACTGGGCATGTGACATCTGTTTAGATTGTGGAATACTGTGCCCCGGGAACCTGGCTGAGCCTTGGTTCTGGAACCCTGTGGATTGGGAACATGACTGAGGTTTTATTCTAGAACCCTGTAGCCGGGAAACATAACTGAGGATTGATTCTCGAACCCTGTGGCCTGGGAACATGACATCGGTGGATTCTAGAACCCTGTGGCCTGGGAACATGTCTGAGGTTTGATGGTGGAAACCTGTGGCTTGGCAACATGACTAAGGTTTGATTCTGGAAGACTGTGGCCAGGAAGCATGATATCTGGATGATTCTGGACACTTGTGTCCTGGGAACATGACTGAGGTTTGTTTCTGGAAGCCTGTGCCCTGGGAACATGACTGAGGTTTGATTCTGGACACCTGTGTCCTGGGAACATGACTGAGGGTTGATGGTTGAAACCTGTGGCCCGCGCACATGACTCAGGTTTGATTCTGGAACCATGTGTCCTGGGAACATGACTGAGGTTTGATTTTGGAAACCTTTGGCCTGGGAAAATGACTGAGGTTTCATTGTGGAAACATGTGGCCTGGGATGATGACTGAGGTTTGATGGTGGAACACTCTGGCCTGGCAAAATGACTGAGGCTTGATTCTGGAACCCTGTGGCCCGGGAACATGAGAACGGTTTGATTCTGGAACCCTGTGGATTGGGAACATGACTGAGGTTTTATTCTAGAACCCTGTAGCCGGGAAACATAACTGAGGATTGATTCTCGAACCCTGTGGCCTGGGAACATGACATCGGTGGATTCTAGAACCCTGTGGCCTGGGAACATGTCTGAGGTTTGATGGTGGAAACCTGTGGCTTGGCAACATGACTAAGGTTTGATTCTGGAAGACTGTGGCCAGGAAGCATGATATCTGGTTGATTCTGGAAACTTGTGTCCTGGGAACATGACTGAGGTTTGATTCTGGACACCTGTGTCCTGGGAAAATGACTGAGGTTTGATGGTTGAAACCTGTGGCCCGCGAACATGACTCAGGTTTGATTCTGGAACCATGTGTCCTCGGAACATGACTGAGGTTTGATTTTGGAAACCTTTGGCCTGGGAAAATGACTGAGGTTTCATTGTGGAAACATGTGGCCTGGGATCATGACTGAGGTTTGATGGTGGAACACTCTGGCCTGGCAAAATGACTGAGGCTTGATTCTGGAACCCTGTGGCCCGGGAACATGAGAACGGTTTGATTCTGGAACCCTGTGGCCTTTAACATGACATCGGTGGATTCTGGAACCCTGTGGCCTGGGAACATGAGAACGGTTTGATTCTGGAACCCTGTGGCCTGGGAACATGAGTGAGGATTGATGGTGGAACCCTGTGGCCTGGCCACATGACTGAGGTTTGATACTGGAAGACTGTGGCCAGGAAACATGATATCGGGTTGATTCTGGAAACTTCTGTCCTGGGAACAAGACTGAGGTTTGATTCTGGAACCCTGTGTCCTGGGAATATGACAAAGGTTTGTTGCTGGAAGCCTTTTCCCTGGGTACATGACTGAGGTTTGATTCTGGACACCTGTGTCCTGGGAACATGAGTGATGTTTGATTGTTGAAACCTGTGGCCTGCGCACATGACTCAGGTTTGATTCTGGAACCATGTGTCCTGGGAATATGACTGAGGTTTGATTCTGGAAAACTTTGGCCTGAGAAAAAGACTGAGGTTTCATTGTGGAAACATGTGGCCTGGGATCATGACTGAGGTTTGATGGTGGAACACTCTGGCCTGGCAAAATGACTGAGGCTTGATTCTGGAACCCTGTGGCCCGGGAACGTGACTGAGGTTTGATGGCAGAAACCTGTGGCCTGGCAACATGACTGACGTTTGATTCTGGATCCCTGTGGCCTGGGAACATGACTGAGGCGTGATTCTGGAAAACTGTGGCCTGGGAACATGACATCTGTTTAGATTGTGGAATACTGTGCCCCGGGAACCTGACTGAGCCTTGGTTCTGAAACCCTGTGGACTGGGAACATGACTGAGGTTTTATTCTGGAACCCTGTAGCCTGGGAACATAACTGAGGATTGATTCTGGAACCCTGTGGCCTGGGAACATGATACCGGTGGATTCTGGAACCCTGGGGACTGGGCATGTGACATCTGTTTAGATTGTGGAATACTGTGGCCCGGGAACCTGGCTGAGCCTTGGTTCTGGAACCCTGTGGATTGGGAACATGACTGAGGTTTTATTCTAGAACCCTGTAGCCTGGAAACATAACTGAGGATTGATTCTCGAACCCTGTGGCCTGGGAACATGACATCGGTGGATTCTAGAACCCTGTGGCCTGGGAACATGTCTGAGGTTTGATGGTGGAAACCTGTGGCTTGGCAACATGACTAAGGTTTGATTCTGGAAGACTGTGGCCAGGAAGCATGATATCTGGTTGATTCTGGAAACTTGTGTCCTGGGAACATGACTGAG
This sequence comes from Balaenoptera physalus, assembly GCF_965194825.1. Lineage (NCBI taxonomy): Eukaryota > Metazoa > Chordata > Mammalia > Artiodactyla > Balaenopteridae > Balaenoptera > Balaenoptera physalus. Next base: position 354,555 of record NW_028126212.1, read on the forward strand.
GTGTGTTTCTGGAAGCCTGTGCCCTGGGAACATGACTGAGGTTTGATTCTGGACACCTGTGTCCTGGGAACATGACTGAGGTTTGATGGTTGAAACCTGTGGCCCGCGCACATGACTCAGGTTTGATTCTGGAACCATGTGTCCTGGGAACATGACTGAGGTTTGATTTTGGAAACGTTTGGCCTGGGAAAATGACTGAGGTTTCATTGTGGAAACATGTGGCCTGGGATCATGACTGAGGTTTGATGGTGGAACACTCTGGCCTGGCAAAATGACTGAGGCTTGATTCTGGAACCCTGTGGCCCGGGAACATGAGAACGGTTTGATTCTGGAACCCTGTGGCCTTTAACATGACATCGGTGGATTCTGGAACCCTGTGGCCTGGGAACATGAGAACGGTTTGATTCTGGAACCCTGTGGCCTGGGAACATGAGTGAGGATTGATGGTGGAACCCTGTGGCCTGGCAACATGACTGAGGTTTGATACTGAAAGACTGTGGCCAGGAAACATGATATCGGGTTGATTCTGGAAACTTCTGTCCTGGGAACAAGACTGAGGTTTGATTCTGGAACCCTGTGTCCTGGGAATATGACAAAGGTTTGTTGCTGGAAGCCTGTTCCCTGGGTACATGACTGAGGTTTGATTCTGGACACCTGTGTCCTGGGAACATGAGTGATGTTTGATTGTTGAAACCTGTGGCCTGCGAACATGACTCAGGTTTGATTCTGGAACCATGTGTCCTGGGAATATGACTGAGGTTTGATTCTGGAAACCTTTGGCCTGAGAAAAAGACTGAGGTTTCATTGTGGAAACATGTGGCCTGGGATCATGACTGAGGTTTGATGGTGGAACACTCTGGCCTGGCAAAATGACTGAGGCTTGATTCTGGAACCCTGTGGCCCGGGAACGTGACTGAGGTTTGATGGCAGAAACCTGTGGCCTGGCAACATGACTGACGTTTGATTCTGGATCCCTGTGGCCTGGGAACATGACTGAGGCGTGATTCTGGAAAACTGTGGCCTGGGAACATGACATCTGTTTAGATTGTGGAATACTGTGCCCCGGGAACCTGACTGAGCCTTGGTTCTGAAACCCTGTGGACTGGGAACATGACTGAGGTTTTATTCTGGAACCCTGTAGCCTGGGAACATAACTGAGGATTGATTCTGGAACCCTGTGGCCTGGGAACATGATACCGGTGGATTCTGGAACCCTGGGGACTGGGCATGTGACATCTGTTTAGATTGTGGAATACTGTGCCCCGGGAACCTGGCTGAGCCTTGGTTCTGGAACCCTGTGGATTGGGAACATGACTGAGGTTTTATTCTAGAACCCTGTAGCCGGGAAACATAACTGAGGATTGATTCTCGAACCCTGTGGCCTGGGAACATGACATCGGTGGATTCTAGAACCCTGTGGCCTGGGAACATGTCTGAGGTTTGATGGTGGAAACCTGTGGCTTGGCAACATGACTAAGGTTTGATTCTGGAAGACTGTGGCCAGGAAGCATGATATCTGGTTGATTCTGGAAACTTGTGTCCTGGGAACATGACTGAGGTTTGTTTCTGGAAGCCTGTGCCCTGGGAACATGACTGAGGTTTGATTCTGGACACCTGTGTCCTGGGAACATGACTGAGGTTTGATGGTTGAAACCTGTGGCCCGCGCACATGACTCAGGTTTGATTCTGGAACCATGTGTCCTGGGAACATGACTGAGGTTTGATTTTGGAAACCTTTGGCCTGGGAAAATGACTGAGGTTTCATTGTGGAAACATGTGGCCTGGGATCATGACTGAGGTTTGATGGTGGAACACTCTGGCCTGGCAAAATGACTGAGGCTTGATTCTGGAACCCTGTGGCCCGGGAACATGAGAACGGTTTGATTCTGGAACCCTGTGGCCTTTAACATGACATCGGTGGATTCTGGAACCCTGTGGCCTGGGAACATGAGAACGGTTTGATTCTGGAACCCTGTGGCCTGGGAACATGAGTGAGGATTGATGGTGGAACCCTGTGGCCTGGCCACATGACTGAGGTTTGATACTGGAAGACTGTGGCCAGGAAACATGATATCGGGTTGATTCTGGAAACTTCTGTCCTGGGAACAAGACTGAGGTTTGATTCTGGAACCCTGTGTCCTGGGAATATGACAAAGGTTTGTTGCTGGAAGCCTTTTCCCTGGGTACATGACTGAGGTTTGATTCTGGACACCTGTGTCCTGGGAACATGAGTGATGTTTGATTGTTGAAACCTGTGGCCTGCGCACATGACTCAGGTTTGATTCTGGAACCATGTGTCCTGGGAATATGACTGAGGTTTGATTCTGGAAAACTTTGGCCTGAGAAAAAGACTGAGGTTTCATTGTGGAAACATGTGGCCTGGGATCATGACTGAGGTTTGATGGTGGAACACTCTGGCCTGGCAAAATGACTGAGGCTTGATTCTGGAACCCTGTGGCCCGGGAACGTGACTGAGGTTTGATGGCAGAAACCTGTGGCCTGGCAACATGACTGACGTTTGATTCTGGATCCCTGTGGCCTGGGAACATGACTGAGGCGTGATTCTGGAAAACTGTGGCCTGGGAACATGACATCTGTTTAGATTGTGGAATACTGTGCCCCGGGAACCTGACTGAGCCTTGGTTCTGAAACCCTGTGGACTGGGAACATGACTGAGGTTTTATTCTGGAACCCTGTAGCCTGGGAACATAACTGAGGATTGATTCTGGAACCCTGTGGCCTGGGAACATGATACCGGTGGATTCTGGAACCCTGGGGACTGGGCATGTGACATCTGTTTAGATTGTGGAATACTGTGGCCCGGGAACCTGGCTGAGCCTTGGTTCTGGAACCCTGTGGATTGGGAACATGACTGAGGTTTTATTCTAGAACCCTGTAGCCTGGAAACATAACTGAGGATTGATTCTCGAACCCTGTGGCCTGGGAACATGACATCGGTGGATTCTAGAACCCTGTGGCCTGGGAACATGTCTGAGGTTTGATGGTGGAAACCTGTGGCTTGGCAACATGACTAAGGTTTGATTCTGGAAGACTGTGGCCAGGAAGCATGATATCTGGTTGATTCTGGAAACTTGTGTCCTGGGAACATGACTGAGGTGTGTTTCTGGAAGCCTGTGCCCTGGGAACATGACTGAGGTTTGATTCTGGACACCTGTGTCCTGGGAACATGACTGAGGTTTGATGGTTGAAACCTGTGGCCCGCGCACATGACTCAGGTTTGATTCTGGAACCATGTGTCCTGGGAACATGACTGAGGTTTGATTTTGGAAACGTTTGGCCTGGGAAAATGACTGAGGTTTCATTGTGGAAACATGTGGCCTGGGATCATGACTGAGGTTTGATGGTGGAACACTCTGGCCTGGCAAAATGACTGAGGCTTGATTCTGGAACCCTGTGGCCCGGGAACATGAGAACGGTTTGATTCTGGAACCCTGTGGCCTTTAACATGACATCGGTGGATTCTGGAACCCTGTGGCCTGGGAACATGAGAACGGTTTGATTCTGGAACCCTGTGGCCTGGGAATATGAGTGAGGATTGATGGTGGAACCCTGTGGCCTGGCAACATGACTGAGGTTTGATACTGAAAGACTGTGGCCAGGAAACATGATATCGGGTTGATTCTGGAAACTTCTGTCCTGGGAACAAGACTGAGGTTTGATTCTGGAACCCTGTGTCCTGGGAATATGACAAAGGTTTGTTGCTGGAAGCCTGTTCCCTGGGTACATGACTGAGGTTTGATTCTGGACACCTGTGTCCTGGGAACATGAGTGATGTTTGATTGTTGAAACCTGTGGCCTGCGAACATGACTCAGGTTTGATTCTGGAACCATGTGTCCTGGGAATATGACTGAGGTTTGATTCTGGAAACCTTTGGCCTGAGAAAAAGACTGAGGTTTCATTGTGGAAACATGTGGCCTGGGATCATGACTGAGGTTTGATGGTGGAACACTCTGGCCTGGCAAAATGACTGAGGCTTGATTCTGGAACCCTGTGGCCCGGGAACGTGACTGAGGTTTGATGGCAGAAACCTGTGGCCTGGCAACATGACTGACGTTTGATTCTGGATCCCTGTGGCCTGGGAACATGACTGAGGCGTGATTCTGGAAAACTGTGGCCTGGGAACATGACATCTGTTTAGATTGTGGAATACTGTGCCCCGGGAACTTGACTGAGCCTTGGTTCTGAAACCCTGTGGACTGGGAACATGACTGAGGTTTTATTCTGGAACCCTGTAGCCTGGGAACATAACTGAGGATTAATTCTGGAACCCTGTGGCCTGGGAACATGATACTGGTGGATTCTGGAACCCTGGGGACTGGGCATGTGACATCTGTTTAGATTGTGGAATACTGTGGCCCGGGAACCTGGCTGAGCCTTGGTTCTGGAACCCTGTGGATTGGGAACATGACTGAGGTTTTATTCTAGAACCCTGTAGCCTGGAAACATAACTGAGGATTGATTCTCGAACCCTGTGGCCTGGGAACATGACATCGGTGGATTCTAGAACCCTGTGGCCTGGGAACATGTCTGAGGTTTGATGGTGGAAACCTGTGGCTTGGCAACATGACTAAGGTTTGATTCTGGAAGACTGTGGCCAGGAAGCATGATATCTGGTTGATTCTGGAAACTTGTGTCCTGGGAACATGACTGAGGTTTGTTTCTGGAAGCCTGTGCCCTGGGAACATGACTGAGATTTGATTCTGGACACCTGTGTCCTGGGAACATGACTGAGGTTTGATGGTTGAAACCTGTGGCCCGCGCACATGACTCAGGTTTGATTCTGGAACCATGTGTCCTGGGAACATGACTGAGGTTTGATTTTGGAAACCTTTGGCCTGGGAAAATGACTGAGGTTTCATTGTGGAAACATGTGGCCTGGGATCATGACTGAGGTTTGATGGTGGAACACTCTGGCCTGGCAAAATGACTGAGGCTTGATTCTGGAACCCTGTGGCCCGGGAACATGAGAACGGTTTGATTCTGGAACCCTGTGGCCCGGGAACGTGACTGAGGTTTGATGGCAGAAACCTGTGGCCTGGCAACATGACTGACGTTTGATTCTGGATCCCTGTGGCCTGGGAACATGACTGAGGCGTGATTCTGGAAAACTGTGGCCTGGGAACATGACATCTGTTTAGATTGTGGAATACTGTGCCCCGGGAACCTGACTGAGCCTTGGTTCTGAAACCCTGTGGACTGGGAACATGACTGAGGTTTTATTCTGGAACCCTGTAGCCTGGGAACATAACTGAGGATTGATTCTGGAACCCTGTGGCCTGGGAACATGATACCGGTGGATTCTGGAACCCTGGGGACTGGGCATGTGACATCTGTTTAGATTGTGGAATACTGTGCCCCGGGAACCTGGCTGAGCCTTGGTTCTGGAACCCTGTGGATTGGGAACATGACTGAGGTTTTATTCTAGAACCCTGTAGCCGGGAAACATAACTGAGGATTGATTCTCGAACCCTGTGGCCTGGGAACATGACATCGGTGGATTCTAGAACCCTGTGGCCTGGGAACATGTCTGAGGTTTGATGGTGGAAACCTGTGGCTTGGCAACATGACTAAGGTTTGATTCTGGAAGACTGTGGCCAGGAAGCATGATATCTGGTTGATTCTGGAAACTTGTGTCCTGGGAACATGACTGAGGTTTGTTTCTGGAAGCCTGTGCCCTGGGAACATGACTGAGGTTTGATTCTGGACACCTGTGTCCTGGGAACATGACTGAGGTTTGATGGTTGAAACCTGTGGCCCGCGCACATGACTCAGGTTTGATTCTGGAACCATGTGTCCTGGGAACATGACTGAGGTTTGATTTTGGAAACCTTTGGCCTGGGAAAATGACTGAGGTTTCATTGTGGAAACATGTGGCCTGGGATCATGACTGAGGTTTGATGGTGGAACACTCTGGCCTGGCAAAATGACTGAGGCTTGATTCTGGAACCCTGTGGCCCGGGAACATGAGAACGGTTTGATTCTGGAACCCTGTGGCCTTTAACATGACATCGGTGGATTCTGGAACCCTGTGGCCTGGGAACATGAGAACGGTTTGATTCTGGAACCCTGTGGCCTGGGAACATGAGTGAGGATTGATGGTGGAACCCTGTGGCCTGGCAACATGACTGAGGTTTGATACTGGAAGACTGTGGCCAGGAAACATGATATCGGGTTGATTCTGGAAACTTCTGTCCTGGGAACAAGACTGAGGTTTGATTCTGGAACCCTGTGTCCTGGGAATATGACAAAGGTTTGTTGCTGGAAGCCTGTTCCCTGGGTACATGACTGAGGTTTGATTCTGGACACCTGTGTCCTGGGAACATGAGTGATGTTTGATTGTTGAAACCTGTGGCCTGCGAACATGACTCAGGTTTGATTCTGGAACCCTGTGTCCTGGGAATATGACTGAGGTTTGATTCTGGAAACCTTAGGCCTGAGAAAAAGACTGAGGTTTCATTGTGGAAACATGTGGCCTGGGATCATGACTGAGGTTTGATGGTGGAACACTCTGGCCTGGCAAAATGACTGAGGCTTGATTCTGGAACCCTGTGGCCCGGGAACGTGACTGAGGTTTGATGGCAGAAACCTGTGGCCTGGCAACATGACTGACGTTTGATTCTGGATCCCTGTGGCCTGGGAACATGACTGAGGCGTGATTCTGGAAAACTGTGGCCTGGGAACATGACATCTGTTTAGATTGTGGAATACTGTGCCCCGGGAACTTGACTGAGCCTTGGTTCTGAAACCCTGTGGACTGGGAACATGACTGAGGTTTTATTCTGGAACCCTGTAGCCTGGGAACATAACTGAGGATTGATTCTGGAACCCTGTGGCCTGGGAACATGATACCGGTGGATTCTGGAACCCTGGGGACTGGGCATGTGACATCTGTTTAGATTGTGGAATTCTGTGCCCCGGGAACCTGGCTGAGCCTTGGTTCTGGAACCCTGTGGATTGGGAACATGACTGAGGTTTTATTCTAGAACCCTGTAGCCGGGAAACATAACTGAGGATTGATTCTCGAACCCTGTGGCCTGGGAACATGACATCGGTGGATTCTAGAACCCTGTGGCCTGGGAACATGTCTGAGGTTTGATGGTGGAAACCTGTGGCTTGGCAACATGACTAAGGTTTGATTCTGGAAGACTGTGGCCAGGAAGCATGATATCTGGTTGATTCTGGAAACTTGTGTCCTGGGAACATGACTGAGGTTTGATTCTGGACACCTGTGTCCTGGGAAAATGACTGAGGTTTGATGGTTGAAACCTGTGGCCCGCGAACATGACTCAGGTTTGATTCTGGAACCATGTGTCCTCGGAACATGACTGAGGTTTGATTTTGGAAACCTTTGGCCTGGGAAAATGACTGAGGTTTCATTGTGGAAACATGTGGCCTGGGATCATGACTGAGGTTTGATGGTGGAACACTCTGGCCTGGCAAAATGACTGAGGCTTGATTCTGGAACCCTGTGGCCCGGGAACATGAGAACGGTTTGATTCTGGAACCCTGTGGCCTTTAACATGACATCGGTGGATTCTGGAACCCTGTGGCCTGGGAACATGAGAACGGTTTCATTCTGGAACCCTGTGGCCTGGGAACATGAGTGAGGATTGATGGTGGAACCCTGTGGCCTGGCCACATGACTGAGGTTTGATACTGGAAGACTGTGGCCAGGAAACATGATATCGGGTTGATTCTGGAAACTTCTGTCCTGGGAACAAGACTGAGGTTTGATTCTGGAACCCTGTGTCCTGGGAATATGACAAAGGTTTGTTGCTGGAAGCCTTTTCCCTGGGTACATGACTGAGGTTTGATTCTGGACACCTGTGTCCTGGGAACATGAGTGATGTTTGATTGTTGAAACCTGTGGCCTGCGCACATGACTCAGGTTTGATTCTGGAACCATGTGTCCTGGGAATATGACTGAGGTTTGATTCTGGAAAACTTTGGCCTGAGAAAAAGACTGAGGTTTCATTGTGGAAACATGTGGCCTGGGATCATGACTGAGGTTTGATGGTGGAACACTCTGGCCTGGCAAAATGACTGAGGCTTGATTCTGGAACCCTGTGGCCCGGGAACGTGACTGAGGTTTGATGGCAGAAACCTGTGGCCTGGCAACATGACTGACGTTTGATTCTGGATCCCTGTGGCCTGGGAACATGACTGAGGCGTGATTCTGGAAAACTGTGGCCTGGGAACATGACATCTGTTTAGATTGTGGAATACTGTGCCCCGGGAACCTGACTGAGCCTTGGTTCTGAAACCCTGTCGACTGGGAACATGACTGAGGTTTTATTCTGGAACCCTGTAGCCTGGGAACATAACTGAGGATTGATTCTGGAACCCTGTGGCCTGGGAACATGATACCGGTGGATTCTGGAACCCTGGGGACTGGGCATGTGACATCTGTTTAGATTGTGGAATACTGTGCCCCGGGAACCTGGCTGAGCCTTGGTTCTGGAACCCTGTGGATTGGGAACATGACTGAGGTTTTATTCTAGAACCCTGTAGCCGGGAAACATAACTGAGGATTGATTCTCGAACCCTGTGGCCTGGGAACATGACATCGGTGGATTCTAGAACCCTGTGGCCTGGGAACATGTCTGAGGTTTGATGGTGGAAACCTGTGGCTTGGCAACATGACTAAGGTTTGATTCTGGAAGACTGTGGCCAGGAAGCATGATATCTGGTTGATTCTGGAAACTTGTGTCCTGGGAACATGACTGAGGTTTGTTTCTGGAAGCCTGTGCCCTGGGAACATGACTGAGGTTTGATTCTGGACACCTGTGTCCTGGGAACATGACTGAGGTTTGATGGTTGAAACCTGTGGCCCGCGCACATGACTCAGGTTTGATTCTGGAACCATGTGTCCTGGGAACATGACTGAGGTTTGATTTTGGAAACCTTTGGCCTGGGAAAATGACTGAGGTTTCATTGTGGAAACATGTGGCCTGGGATCATGACTGAGGTTTGATGGTGGAACACTCTGGCCTGGCAAAATGACTGAGGCTTGATTCTGGAACCCTGTGGCCCGGGAACATGAGAACGGTTTGATTCTGGAACCCTGTGGCCTTTAACATGACATCGGTGGATTCTGGAACCCTGTGGCCTGGGAACATGAGAACGGTTTGATTCTGGAACCCTGTGGCCTGGGAACATGAGTGAGGATTGATGGTGGAACCCTGTGGCCTGGCAACATGACTGAGGTTTGATACTGGAAGACTGTGGCCAGGAAACATGATATCGGGTTGATTCTGGAAACTTCTGTCCTGGGAACAAGACTGAGGTTTGATTCTGGAACCCTGTGTCCTGGGAATATGACAAAGGTTTGTTGCTGGAAGCCTGTTCCCTGGGTACATGACTGAGGTTTGATTCTGGACACCTGTGTCCTGGGAACATGAGTGATGTTTGATTGTTGAAACCTGTGGCCTGCGAACATGACTCAGGTTTGATTCTGGAACCCTGTGTCCTGGGAATATGACTGAGGTTTGATTCTGGAAACCTTAGGCCTGAGAAAAAGACTGAGGTTTCATTGTGGAAACATGTGGCCTGGGATCATGACTGAGGTTTGATGGTGGAACACTCTGGCCTGGCAAAATGACTGAGGCTTGATTCTGGAACCCTGTGGCCCGGGAACGTGACTGAGGTTTGATGGCAGAAACCTGTGGCCTGGCAACATGACTGACGTTTGATTCTGGATCCCTGTGGCCTGGGAACATGACTGAGGCGTGATTCTGGAAAACTGTGGCCTGGGAACATGACATCTGTTTAGATTGTGGAATACTGTGCCCCGGGAACTTGACTGAGCCTTGGTTCTGAAACCCTGTGGACTGGGAACATGACTGAGGTTTTATTCTGGAACCCTGTAGCCTGGGAACATAACTGAGGATTGATTCTGGAACCCTGTGGCCTGGGAACATGATACCGGTGGATTCTGGAACCCTGGGGACTGGGCATGTGACATCTGTTTAGATTGTGGAATTCTGTGCCCCGGGAACCTGGCTGAGCCTTGGTTCTGGAACCCTGTGGATTGGGAACATGACTGAGGTTTTATTCTAGAACCCTGTAGCCGGGAAACATAACTGAGGATTGATTCTCGAACCCTGTGGCCTGGGAACATGACATCGGTGGATTCTAGAACACTGTGGCCTGGGAACATGTCTGAGGTTTGATGGTGGAAACCTGTGGCTTGGCAACATGACTAAGGTTTGATTCTGGAAGACTGTGGCCAGGAAGCATGATATCTGGTTGATTCTGGAAACTTGTGTCCTGGGAACATGACTGAGGTTTGATTCTGGACACCTGTGTCCTGGGAACATGACTGAGGTTTGATTCTGGACACCTGTGTCCTGGGAACATGACTGAGGTTTGATGGTTGAAACCTGTGGCCCGCGCACATGACTCAGGTTTGATTCTGGAACCATGTGTCCTGGGAACATGACTGAGGTTTGATTTTGGAAACCTTTGGCCTGGGAAAATGACTGAGGTTTCATTGTGGAAACATGTGGCCTGGGATCATGACTGAGGTTTGATGGTGGAACACTCTGGCCTGGCAAAATGACTGAGGCTTGATTCTGGAACCCTGTGGCCCGGGAACATGAGAACGGTTTGATTCTGGAACCCTGTGGCCTTTAACATGACATCGGTGGATTCTGGAACCCTGTGGCCTGGGAACATGAGAACGGTTTGATTCTGGAACCCTGTGGCCTGGGAACATGAGTGAGGATTGATGGTGGAACCCTGTGGCCTGGCAACATGACTGAGGTTTGATACTGGAAGACTGTGGCCAGGAAACATGATATCGGGTTGATTCTGGAAACTTCTGTCCTGGGAACAAGACTGAGGTTTGATTCTGGAACCCTGTGTCCTGGGAATATGACAAAGGTTTGTTGCTGGAAGCCTGTTCCCTGGGTACATGACTGAGGTTTGATTCTGGACACCTGTGTCCTGGGAACATGAGTGATGTTTGATTGTTGAAACCTGTGGCCTGCGAACATGACTCAGGTTTGATTCTGGAACCCTGTGTCCTGGGAATATGACTGAGGTTTGATTCTGGAAACCTTTGGCCTGAGAAAAAGACTGAGGTTTCATTGTGGAAACATGTGGCCTGGGATCATGACTGAGGTTTGATGGTGGAACACTCTGGCCTGGCAAAATGACTGAGGCTTGATTCTGGAACCCTGTGGCCCGGGAACGTGACTGAGGTTTGATGGCAGAAACCTGTGGCCTGGCAACATGACTGACGTTTGATTCTGGATCCCTGTGGCCTGGGAACATGACTGAGGGGTGATTCTGGAAAACTGTGGCCTGGGAACATGACATCTGTTTAGATTGTGGAATACTGTGCCCCGGGAACTTGACTGAGCCTTGGTTCTGAAACCCTGTGGACTGGGAACATGACTGAGGTTTTATTCTGGAACCCTGTAGCCTGGGAACATTACTGAGGATTGATTCTGGAACCCTGTGGCCTGGGAACATGATACCGGTGGATTCTGGAACCCTGGGGACTGGGCATGTGACATCTGTTTAGATTGTGGAATACTGTGGCCCGGGAACCTGGCTGAGCCTTGGTTCTGGAACCCTGTGGATTGGGAACATGACTGAGGTTTTATTCTAGAACCCTGTAGCCTGGAAACATAACTGAGGATTGATTCTCGAACCCTGTGGCCTGGGAACATGACATCGGTGGATTCTAGAACCCTGTGGCCTGGGAACATGTCTGAGGTTTGATGGTGGAAACCTGTGGCTTGGCAACATGACTAAGGTTTGATTCTGGAAGACTGTGTCCAGGAAGCATGATATCTGGTTGATTCTGGAAACTTGTGTCCTGGGAACATGACTGAGGTTTGTTTCTGGAAGCCTGTGCCCTGGGAACATGACTGAGGTTTGATTCTGGACACCTGTGTCCTGGGAACATGACTGAGGTTTGATGGTTGAAACCTGTGGCCCGCGCACATGACTCAGGTTTGATTCTGGAACCATGTGTCCTGGGAACATGACTGAGGTTTGATTTTGGAAACCTTTGGCCTGGGAAAATGACTGAAGTTTCATTGTGGAAACATGTGGCCTGGGATCATGACTGAGGTTTGATGGTGGAACACTCTGGCCTGGCAAAATGACTGAGGCTTGATTCTGGAACCCTGTGGCCCGGGAACATGAGAACGGTTTGATTCTGGAACCCTGTGGCCTTTAACATGACATCGGTGGATTCTGGAACCCTGTGGCCTGGGAACATGAGAACGGTTTGATTCTGGAACCCTGTGGCCTGGGAACATGAGTGAGGATTGATGGTGGAACCCTGTGGCCTGGCAACATGACTGAGGTTTGATACTGAAAGACTGTGGCCAGGAAACATGATATCGGGTTGATTCTGGAAACTTCTGTCCTGGGAACAAGACTGAGGTTTGATTCTGGAACCCTGTGTCCTGGGAATATGACAAAGGTTTGTTGCTGGAAGCCTGTTCCCTGGGTACATGACTGAGGTTTGATTCTGGACACCTGTGTCCTGGGAACATGAGTGATGTTTGATTGTTGAAACCTGTGGCCTGCGAACATGACTCAGGTTTGATTCTGGAACCATGTGTCCTGGGAATATGACTGAGGTTTGATTCTGGAAACCTTTGGCCTGAGAAAAAGACTGAGGTTTCATTGTGGAAACATGTGGCCTGGGATCATGACTGAGGTTTGATGGTGGAACACTCTGGCCTGGCAAAATGACTGAGGCTTGATTCTGGAACCCTGTGGCCCGGGAACGTGACTGAGGTTTGATGGCAGAAACCTGTGGCCTGGCAACATGACTGACGTTTGATTCTGGATCCCTGTGGCCTGGGAACATGACTGAGGCGTGATTCTGGAAAACTGTGGCCTGGGAACATGACATCTGTTTAGATTGTGGAATACTGTGCCCCGGGAACTTGACTGAGCCTTGGTTCTGAAACCCTGTGGACTGGGAACATGACTGAGGTTTTATTCTGGAACCCTGTAGCCTGGGAACATAACTGAGGATTAATTCTGGAACCCTGTGGCCTCGGAACATGATACTGGTGGATTCTGGAACCCTGGGGACTGGGCATGTGACATCTGTTTAGATTGTGGAATACTGTGGCCCGGGAACCTGGCTGAGCCTTGGTTCTGGAACCCTGTGGATTGGGAACATGACTGAGGTTTTATTCTAGAACCCTGTAGCCTGGAAACATAACTGAGGATTGATTCTCGAACCCTGTGGCCTGGGAACATGACATCGGTGGATTCTAGAACCCTGTGGCCTGGGAACATGTCTGAGGTTTGATGGTGGAAACCTGTGGCTTGGCAACATGACTAAGGTTTGATTCTGGAAGACTGTGGCCAGGAAGCATGATATCTGGTTGATTCTGGAAACTTGTGTCCTGGGAACATGACTGAGGTTTGTTTCTGGAAGCCTGTGCCCTGGGAACATGACTGAGATTTGATTCTGGACACCTGTGTCCTGGGAACATGACTGAGGTTTGATGGTTGAAACCTGTGGCCCGCGCACATGACTCAGGTTTGATTCTGGAACCATGTGTCCTGGGAACATGACTGAGGTTTGATTTTGGAAACCTTTGGCCTGGGAAAATGACTGAGGTTTCATTGTGGAAACATGTGGCCTGGGATCATGACTGAGGTTTGATGGTGGAACACTCTGGCCTGGCAAAATGACTGAGGCTTGATTCTGGAACCCTGTGGCCCGGGAACATGAGAACGGTTTGATTCTGGAACCCTGTGGCCCGGGAACGTGACTGAGGTTTGATGGCAGAAACCTGTGGCCTGGCAACATGACTGACGTTTGATTCTGGATCCCTGTGGCCTGGGAACATGACTGAGGCGTGATTCTGGAAAACTGTGGCCTGGGAACATGACATCTGTTTAGATTGTGGAATACTGTGCCCCGGGAACCTGACTGAGCCTTGGTTCTGAAACCCTGTGGACTGGGAACATGACTGAGGTTTTATTCTGGAACCCTGTAGCCTGGGAACATAACTGAGGATTGATTCTGGAACCCTGTGGCCTGGGAACATGATACCGGTGGATTCTGGAACCCTGGGGACTGGGCATGTGACATCTGTTTAGATTGTGGAATACTGTGCCCCGGGAACCTGGCTGAGCCTTGGTTCTGGAACCCTGTGGATTGGGAACATGACTGAGGTTTTATTCTAGAACCCTGTAGCCGGGAAACATAACTGAGGATTGATTCTCGAACCCTGTGGCCTGGGAACATGACATCGGTGGATTCTAGAACCCTGTGGCCTGGGAACATGTCTGAGGTTTGATGGTGGAAACCTGTGGCTTGGCAACATGACTAAGGTTTGATTCTGGAAGACTGTGGCCAGGAAGCATGATATCTGGTTGATTCTGGAAACTTGTGTCCTGGGAACATGACTGAGGTTTGTTTCTGGAAGCCTGTGCCCTGGGAACATGACTGAGGTTTGATTCTGGACACCTGTGTCCTGGGAACATGACTGAGGTTTGATGGTTGAAACCTGTGGCCCCCGCACATGACTCAGGTTTGATTCTGGAACCATGTGTCCTGGGAACATGACTGAGGTTTGATTTTGGAAACCTTTGGCCTGGGAAAATGACTGAGGTTTCATTGTGGAAACATGTGGCCTGGGATCATGACTGAGGTTTGATGGTGGAACACTCTGGCCTGGCAAAATGACTGAGGCTTGATTCTGGAACCCTGTGGCCCGGGAACATGAGAACGGTTTGATTCTGGAACCCTGTGGCCTTTAACATGACATCGGTGGATTCTGGAACCCTGTGGCCTGGGAACATGAGAACGGTTTGATTCTGGAACCCTGTGGCCTGGGAACATGAGTGAGGATTGATGGTGGAACCCTGTGGCCTGGCAACATGACTGAGGTTTGATACTGGAAGACTGTGGCCAGGAAACATGATATCGGGTTGATTCTGGAAACTTCTGTCCTGGGAACAAGACTGAGGTTTGATTCTGGAACCCTGTGTCCTGGGAATATGACAAAGGTTTGTTGCTGGAAGCCTGTTCCCTGGGTACATGACTGAGGTTTGATTCTGGACACCTGTGTCCTGGGAACATGAGTGATGTTTGATTGTTGAAACCTGTGGCCTGCGAACATGACTCAGGTTTGATTCTGGAACCCTGTGTCCTGGGAATATGACTGAGGTTTGATTCTGGAAACCTTAGGCCTGAGAAAAAGACTGAGGTTTCATTGTGGAAACATGTGGCCTGGGATCATGACTGAGGTTTGATGGTGGAACACTCTGGCCTGGCAAAATGACTGAGGCTTGATTCTGGAACCCTGTGGCCCGGGAACGTGACTGAGGTTTGATGGCAGAAACCTGTGGCCTGGCAACATGACTGACGTTTGATTCTGGATCCCTGTGGCCTGGGAACATGACTGAGGCGTGATTCTGGAAAACTGTGGCCTGGGAACATGACATCTGTTTAGATTGTGGAATACTGTGCCCCGGGAACTTGACTGAGCCTTGGTTCTGAAACCCTGTGGACTGGGAACATGACTGAGGTTTTATTCTGGAACCATGTAGCCTGGGAACATAACTGAGGATTGATTCTGGAAACCTGTGGCCTGGGAACATGATACCGGTGGATTCTGGAACCCTGGGGACTGGGCATGTGACATCTGTTTAGATTGTGGAATTCTGTGCCCCGGGAACCTGGCTGAGCCTTGGTTCTGGAACCCTGTGGATTGGGAACATGACTGAGGTTTTATTCTAGAACCCTGTAGCCGGGAAACATAACTGAGGATTGATTCTCGAACCCTGTGGCCTGGGAACATGACATCGGTGGATTCTAGAACCCTGTGGCCTGGGAACATGTCTGAGGTTTGATGGTGGAAACCTGTGGCTTGGCAACATGACTAAGGTTTGATTCTGGAAGACTGTGGCCAGGAAGCATGATATCTGGTTGATTCTGGAAACTTGTGCCCTGGGAACATGACTGAGGTTTGATTCTGGACACCTGTGTCCTGGGAACATGACTGAGGTTTGATGGTTGAAACCTGTGGCCCGCGAACATGACTCAGGTTTGATTCTGGAACCATGTGTCCTGGGAACATGACTGAGGTTTGATTTTGGAAACCTTTGGCCTGGGAAAATGACTGAGGTTTCATTGTGGAAACATGTGGCCTGGGATCATGACTGAGGTTTGATGGTGGAACACTCTGGCCTGGCAAAATGACTGAGGCTTGATTCTGGAACCCTGTGGCCCGGGAACATGAGAACGGTTTGATTCTGGAACCCTGTGGCCTTTAACATGACATCGGTGGATTCTGGAACCCTGTGGCCTGGGAACATGAGAACGGTTTGATTCTGGAACCCTGTGGCCTGGGAACATGAGTGAGGATTGATGGTGGAACCCTGTGGCCTGGCAACATGACTGAGGTTTGATACTGGAAGACTGTGGCCAGGAAACATGATATCGGGTTGATTCTGGAAACTTCTGTCCTGGGAACAAGACTGAGGTTTGATTCTGGAACCCTGTGTCCTGGGAATATGACAAAGGTTTGTTGCTGGAAGCCTGTTCCCTGGGTACATGACTGAGGTTTGATTCTGGACACCTGTGTCCTGGGAACATGAGTGATGTTTGATTGTTGAAACCTGTGGCCTGCGCACATGACTCAGGTTTGATTCTGGAACCATGTGTCCTGGGAATATGACTGAGGTTTGATTCTGGAAAACTTTGGCCTGAGAAAAAGACTGAGGTTTCATTGTGGAAACATGTGGCCTGGGATCATGACTGAGGTTTGATGGTGGAACACTCTGGCCTGGCAAAATGACTGAGGCTTGATTCTGGAACCCTGTGGCCCGGGAACGTGACTGAGGTTTGATGGCAGAAACCTGTGGCCTGGCAACATGACTGACGTTTGATTCTGGATCCCTGTGGCCTGGGAACATGACTGAGGCGTGATTCTGGAAAACTGTGGCCTGGGAACATGACATCTGTTTAGATTGTGGAATACTGTGCCCCGGGAACCTGACTGAGCCTTGGTTCTGAAACCCTGTGGACTGGGAACATGACTGAGGTTTTATTCTGGAACCCTGTAGCCTGGGAACATAACTGAGGATTGATTCTGGAACCCTGTGGCCTGGGAACATGATACCGGTGGATTCTGGAACCCTGGGGACTGGGCATGTGACATCTGTTTAGATTGTGGAATACTGTGCCCCGGGAACCTGGCTGAGCCTTGGTTCTGGAACCCTGTGGATTGGGAACATGACTGAGGTTTTATTCTAGAACCCTGTAGCCGGGAAACATAACTGAGGATTGATTCTCGAACCCTGTGGCCTGGGAACATGACATCGGTGGATTCTAGAACCCTGTGGCCTGGGAACATGTCTGAGGTTTGATGGTGAAAACCTGTGGCTTGGCAACATGACTAAGGTTTGATTCTGGAAGACTGTGGCCAGGAAGCATGATATCTGGTTGATTCTGGAAACTTGTGTCCTGGGAACATGACTGAGGTTTGTTTCTGGAAGCCTGTGCCCTGGGAACATGACTGAGGTTTGATTCTGGACACCTGTGTCCTGGGAACATGACTGAGGTTTGATGGTTGAAACCTGTGGCCCGCGCACATGACTCAGGTTTGATTCTGGAACCATGTGTCCTGGGAACATGACTGAGGTTTGATTTTGGAAACCTTTGGCCTGGGAAAATGACTGAGGTTTCATTGTGGAAACATGTGGCCTGGGATCATGACTGAGGTTTGATGGTGGAACACTCTGGCCTGGCAAAATGACTGAGGCTTGATTCTGGAACCCTGTGGCCCAGGAACATGAGAACGGTTTGATTCTGGAACCCTGTGGCCTTTAACATGACATCGGTGGATTCTGGAACCCTGTGGCCTGGGAACATGAGAACGGTTTGATTCTGGAACCCTGTGGCCTGGGAACATGAGTGAGGATTGATGGTGGAACCCTGTGGCCTGGCAACATGACTGAGGTTTGATACTGGAAGACTGTGGCCAGGAAACATGATATCGGGTTGATTCTGGAAACTTCTGTCCTGGGAACAAGACTGAGGTTTGATTCTGGAACCCTGTGTCCTGGGAATATGACAAAGGTTTGTTGCTGGAAGCCTGTTCCCTGGGTACATGACTGAGGTTTGATTCTGGACACCTGTGTCCTGGGAACATGAGTGATGTTTGATTGTTGAAACCTGTGGCCTGCGAACATGACTCAGGTTTGATTCTGGAACCCTGTGTCCTGGGAATATGACTGAGGTTTGATTCTGGAAACCTTTGGCCTGAGAAAAAGACTGAGGTTTCATTGTGGAAACATGTGGCCTGGGATCATGACTGAGGTTTGATGGTGGAACACTCTGGCCTGGCAAAATGACTGAGGCTTGATTCTGGAACCCTGTGGCCCGGGAACGTGACTGAGGTTTGATGGCAGAAACCTGTGGCCTGGCAACATGACTGACGTTTGATTCTGGATCCCTGTGGCCTGGGAACATGACTGAGGGGTGATTCTGGAAAACTGTGGCCTGGGAACATGACATCTGTTTAGATTGTGGAATACTGTGCCCCGGGAACTTGACTGAGCCTTGGTTCTGAAACCCTGTGGACTGGGAACATGACTGAGGTTTTATTCTGGAACCCTGTAGCCTGGGAACATTACTGAGGATTGATTCTGGAACCCTGTGGCCTGGGAACATGATACCGGTGGATTCTGGAACCCTGGGGACTGGGCATGTGACATCTGTTTAGATTGTGGAATACTGTGGCCCGGGAACCTGGCTGAGCCTTGGTTCTGGAACCCTGTGGATTGGGAACATGACTGAGGTTTTATTCTAGAACCCTGTAGCCTGGAAACATAACTGAGGATTGATTCTCGAACCCTGTGGCCTGGGAACATGACATCGGTGGATTCTAGAACCCTGTGGCCTGGGAACATGTCTGAGGTTTGATGGTGGAAACCTGTGGCTTGGCAACATGACTAAGGTTTGATTCTGGAAGACTGTGTCCAGGAAGCATGATATCTGGTTGATTCTGGAAACTTGTGTCCTGGGAACATGACTGAGGTTTGTTTCTGGAAGCCTGTGCCCTGGGAACATGACTGAGGTTTGATTCTGGACACCTGTGTCCTGGGAACATGACTGAGGTTTGATGGTTGAAACCTGTGGCCCGCGCACATGACTCAGGTTTGATTCTGGAACCATGTGTCCTGGGAACATGACTGAGGTTTGATTTTGGAAACCTTTGGCCTGGGAAAATGACTGAGGTTTCATTGTGGAAACATGTGGCCTGGGATCATGACTGAGGTTTGATGGTGGAACACTCTGGCCTGGCAAAATGACTGAGGCTTAATTCTGGAACCCTGTGGCCCGGGAACATGAGAACGGTTTGATTCTGGAACCCTGTGGCCTTTAACATGACATCGGTGGATTCTGGAAACCTGTGGCCTGGGAACATGAGAACGGTTTGATTCTGGAACCCTGTGGCCTGGGAACATGAGTGAGGATTGATGGTGGAACCCTGTGGCCTGGCAACATGACTGAGGTTTGATACTGGAAGACTGTGGCCAGGAAACATGATATCGGGTTGATTCTGGAAACTTCTGTCCTGGGAACAAGACTGAGGTTTGATTCTGGAACCCTGTGTCCTGGGAATATGACAAAGGTTTGTTGCTGGAAGCCTGTTCCCTGGGTACATGACTGAGGTTTGATTCTGGACACCTGTGTCCTGGGAACATGAGTGATGTTTGATTGTTGAAACCTGTGGCCTGCGAACATGACTCAGGTTTGATTCTGGAACCATGTGTCCTGGGAATATGACTGAGGTTTGATTCTGGAAACCTTTGGCCTGAGAAAATGACTGAGGTTTCATTGTGGAAACATCTGGCCTGGGATCATGACTGAGGTTTGATGGTGGAACACTCTGGCCTGGCAAAATGACTGAGGCTTGATTCTGGAACCCTGTGGCCCGGGAACGTGACTGAGGTTTGATGGCAGAAACCTGTGGCCTGGCCACATGACTGACGTTTGATTCTGGATCCCTGTGGCCTGGGAACATGACTGAGGCGTGATTCTGGAAAACTGTGGCCTGGGAACATGACATCTGTTTAGATTGTGGAATACTGTGCCCCGGGAACTTGACTGAGCCTTGGTTCTGAAACCCTGTGGACTGGGAACATGACTGAGGTTTTATTCTGGAACCCTGTAGCCTGGGAACATAACTGAGGATTGATTCTGGAACCCTGTGGCCTGGGAACATGATACCGGTGGATTCTGGAACCCTGGGGACTGGGCATGTGACATCTGTTTAGATTGTGGAATACTGTGGCCCGGGAACCTGGCTGAGCCTTGGTTCTGGAACCCTGTGGATTGGGAACATGACTGAGGTTTTATTCTAGAACCCTGTAGCCTGGACACATAACTGAGGATTGATTCTCGAACCCTGTGGCCTGGGAACATGACATCGGTGGATTCTAGAACCCTGTGGCCTGGGAACATGTCTGAGGTTTGATGGTGGAAACCTGTGGCTTGGCAACATGACTAAGGTTTGATTCTGGAAGACTGTGGCCAGGAAGCATGATATCTGGTTGATTCTGGAAACTTGTGTCCTGGGAACATGACTGAGGTTTGTTTCTGGAAGCCTGTGCCCTGGGAACATGACTGAGGTTTGATTCTGGACACCTGTGTCCTGGGAACATGACTGAGGTTTTATGGTTGAAACCTGTGGCCCGCGCACATGACTCAGGTTTGATTCTGGAACCATGTGTCCTGGGAACATGACTGAGGTTTGATTTTGGAAACCTTTGGCCTGGGAAAATGACTGAGGTTTCATTGTGGAAACATGTGGCCTGGGATCATGACTGAGGTTTGATGGTGGATCACTCTGGCCTGGCAAAATGACTGAGGCTTGATTCTGGAACCCTGTGGCCCGGGAACATGAGAACGGTTTGATTCTGGAACCCTGTGGCCTTTAACATGACATCGGTGGATTCTGGAGCCCTGTGGCCTGGGAACATGAGAACGGTTTGATTCTGGAACCCTGTGGCCTGGGAACATGAGTGAGGATTGATGGTGGAACCCTGTGGCCTGGCAACATGACTGAGGTTTGATACTGGAAGACTGTGGCCAGGAAACATGATATCGGGTTGATTCTGGAAACTTCTGTCCTGGGAACAAGACTGAGGTTTGATTCTGGAACCCTGTGTCCTGGGAATATGACAAAGGTTTGTTGCTGGAAGCCTGTTCCCTGGGTACATGACTGAGGTTTGATTCTGGACACCTGTGTCCTGGGAACATGAGTGATGTTTGATTGTTGAAACCTGTGGCCTGCGAACATGACTCAGGTTTGATTCTGGAACCATGTGTCCTGGGAATATGACTGAGGTTTGATTCTGGAAACCTTTGGCCTGAGAAAATGACTGAGGTTTCATTGTGGAAACATGTGGCCTGGGATCATGACTGAGGTTTGATGGTGGAACACTCTGGCCTGGCAAAATGACTGAGGCTTGATTCTGGAACCCTGTGGCCCGGGAACGTGACTGAGGTTTGATGGCAGAAACCTGTGGCCTGGCAACATGACTGACGTTTGATTCTGGATCCCTGTGGCCTGGGAACATGACTGAGGCGTGATTCTGGAAAACTGTGGCCTGGGAACATGACATCTGTTTAGATTGTGGAATACTGTGCCCCGGGAACCTGACTGAGCCTTGGTTCTGAAACCCTGTGGACTGGGAACATGACTGAGGTTTTATTCTGGAACCCTGTAGCCTGGGAACATAACTGAGGATTGATTCTGGAACCCTGTGGCCTGGGAACATGATACCGGTGGATTCTGGAACCCTGGGGACTGGGCATGTGACATCTGTTTAGATTGTGGAATACTGTGCCCCGGGAACCTGGCTGAGCCTTGGTTCTGGAACCCTGTGGATTGGGAACATGACTGAGGTTTTATTCTAGAACCCTGTAGCCTGGAAACATAACTGAGGATTGATTCTCGAACCCTGTGGCCTGGGAACATGACATCGGTGGATTCTAGAACCCTGTGGCCTGGGAACATGTCTGAGGTTTGATGGTGGAAACCTGTGGCTTGGCAACATGACTAAGGTTTGATTCTGGAAGACTGTGGCCAGGAAGCATGATATCTGGTTGATTCTGGACACTTGTGTCCTGGGAACATGACTGAGGTTTGTTTCTGGAAGCCTGTGCCCTGGGAACATGACTGAGGTTTGATTCTGGACACCTGTGTCCTGGGAACATGACTGAGGTTTGATGGTTGAAACCTGTGGCCCGCGCACATGACTCAGGTTTGATTCTGGAACCATGTGTCCTGGGAACATGACTGAGGTTTGATTTTGGAAACCTTTGGCCTGGGAAAATGACTGAGGTTTCATTGTGGAAACATGTGGCCTGGGATCATGACTGAGGTTTGATGGTGGAACACTCTGGCCTGGCAAAATGACTGAGGCTTGATTCTGGAACCCTGTGGCCCGGGAACATGAGAATGGTTTGATTCTGGATCCCTGTGGCCTTTAACATGACATCGGTGGATTCTGGAACCCTGTGGCCTGGGAACATGAGAACGGTTTGATTCTGGAACCCTGTGGCCTGGGAACATGAGTGAGGATTGATGGTGGAACCCTGTGGCCTGGCAACATGACTGAGGTTTGATACTGGAAGACTGTGGCCAGGAAACATGATATCGGGTTGATTCTGGAAACTTCTGTCCTGGGAACAAGACTGAGGTTTGATTCTGGAACCCTGTGTCCTGGGAATATGACAAAGGTTTGTTGCTGGAAGCCTGTTCCCTGGGTACATGACTGAGGTTTGATTCTGGACACCTGTGTCCTGGGAACATGAGTGATGTTTGATTGTTGAAACCTGTGGCCTGCGAACATGACTCAGGTTTGATTCTGGAACCATGTGTCCTGGGAATATGACTGAGGTTTGATTCTGGAAACCTTTGGCCTGGGAAAAAGACTGAGGTTTCATTGTGGAAACATGTGGCCTGGGATCATGACTGAGGTTTGATGGTGGAACACTCTGGCCTGGCAAAATGACTGAGGCTTGATTCTGGAACCCTGTGGCCCGGGAACGTGACTGAGGTTTGATGGCAGAAACCTGTGGCCTGGCAACATGACTGACGTTTGATTCTGGATCCCTGTGCCCTGGGAACATGACTGAGGCGTGATTCTGGAAAACTGTGGCCTGGGAACATGACATCTGTTTAGATTGTGGAATACTGTGCCCCGGGAACCTGACTGAGCCTTGGTTCTGAAACCCTGTGGACTGGGAACATGACTGAGGTTTTATTCTGGAACCCTGTAGCCTGGGAACATAACTGAGGATTGATTCTGGAACCCTGTGGCCTGGGAACATGATACCGGTGGAATCTGAAACCCTGGGGACTGGGCATGTGACATCTGTTTAGATTGTGGAATTCTGTGCCCCGGGAACCTGGCTGAGCCTTGGTTCTGGAACCCTGTGGATTGGGAACATGACTGAGGTTTTATTCTCGAACCCTGTGGCCTGGGAACATGACATCGGTGGATTCTAGAACCCTGTGGCCTGGGAACATGTCTGAGGTTTGATGGTGGAAACCTGTGGCTTGGCAACATGACTAAGGTTTGATTCTGGAAGACTGTGGCCAGGAAGCATGATATCTGGTTGATTCTGGAAACTTGTGTCCTGGGAACATGACTGAGGTTTGTTTCTGGAAGCCTGTGCCCTGGGAACATGACTGAGGTTTGATTCTGGACACCTGTGTCCTGGGAACATGACTGAGGTTTGATGGTTGAAACCTGTGGCCCGCGAACATGACTCAGGTTTGATTCTGGAACCATGTGTCCTGGGAACATGACTGAGGTTTGATTTTGGAAACCTTTGGCCTGGGAAAATGACTGAGGTTTCATTGGGGAAACATGTGGCCTGGGATCATGACTGAGGTTTGATGGTGGAACACTCTGGCCTGGCAAAATGACTGAGGCTTGATTCTGGAACCCTGTGGCCCGGGAACATGAGAACGGTTTGATTCTGGAACCCTGTGGCCTTTAACATGACATCGGTGGATTCTGGAACCCTGTGGCCTGGACACATGAGAACGGTTTGATTCTGGAACCCTGTGGCCTGGGAACATGAGTGAGGATTGATGGTGGAACCCTGTGGCCTGGCAACATGACTGAGGTTTGATACTGGAAGACTGTGGCCAGGAAACATGATATCGGGTTGATTCTGGAAACTTCTGTCCTGGGAACAAGACTGAGGTTTGATTCTGGAACCCTGTGTCCTGGGAATATGACAAAGGTTTGTTGCTGGAAGCCTGTTCCCTGGGTACATGACTGAGGTTTGATTCTGGACACCTGTGTCCTGGGATCATGAGTGATGTTTGATTGTTGAAACCTGTGGCCTGCGAACATGACTCAGGTTTGATTCTGGAACCATGTGTCCTGGGAATATGACTGAGGTTTGATTCTGGAAACCTTTGGCCTGAGAAAATGACTGAGGTTTCATTGTGGAAACATGTGGCCTGGGATCATGACTGAGGTTTGATGGTGGAACACTCTGGCCTGGCAAAATGACTGAGGCTTGATTCTGGAACCCTGTGGCCCGGGAACGTGACTGAGGTTTGATGGCAGAAACCTGTGGCCTGGCCACATGACTGACGTTTGATTCTGGATCCCTGTGGCCTGGGAACATGACTGAGGCGTGATTCTGGAAAACTGTGGCCTGGGAACATGACATCGGTTTAGATTGTGGAATACTGTGCCCCGGGAACCTGACTGAGCCTTGGTTCTGAAACCCTGTGGACTGGGAACATGACTGAGGTTTTATTCTGGAACCCTGTAGCCTGGGAACATAACTGAGGATTGATTCTGGAACCCTGTGGCCTGGGAACATGATACCGGTGGATTCTGGAACCCTGGGGACTGGGCATGTGACATCTGTTTAGATTGTGGAATACTGTTCCCCGGGAACCTGACTGAGCCTTGGTTCTGGAACCCTGTGGATTGGGAACATGACTGAGGTTTTATTCTAAAACCCTGTAGCCTGGAAACATAACTGAGGATTGATTCTCGAACCCTGTGGCCTGGGAACATAACATCGGTGGATTCTAGAAACCTGTGGCCTGGGAACATGTCTGAGGTTTGATGGTGAAAACCTGTGGCTTGGCAACATGACTAAGGTTTGATTCTGGAAGACTGTGGCCAGGAAGCATGATATCTGGTTGATTCTGGAAACTTGTGTCCTGGGAACATGACTGAGGTTTGATTCTGGACACCTGTGTCCTGGGAAAATGACTGAGGTTTGATGGTTGAAACCTGTGGCCCGCGAACATGACTCAGGTTTGATTCTGGAACCATGTGTCCTGGGAACATGACTGAGGTTTGATTTTGGAAACCTTTGGCCTGGGAAAATGACTGAGGTTTCATTGTGGAAACATGTGGCCTGGGATCATGACTGAGGTTTGATGGTGGAACACTCTGGCCTGGCAAAATGACTGAGGCTTGATTCTGGAACCCTGTGGCCCGGGAACATGAGAACGGTTTGATTCTGGAACCCTGTGGCCTTTAACATGACATCGGTGGATTCTGGAACCCTGTGGCCTGGGAACATGAGAACGGTTTGATTCTGGAACCCTGTGGCCTGGGAACATGAGTGAGGATTGATGGTGGAACCCTGTGGCCTGGCAACATGACTGAGGTTTGATACTGGAAGACTGTGGCCAGGAAACATGATATCGGGTTGATTCTGGAAACTTCTGTCCTGGGAACAAGACTGAGGTTTGATTCTGGAACCCTGTGTCCTGGGAATATGACAAAGGTTTGTTGCTGGAAGCCTGTTCCCTGGGTACATGACTGAGGTTTGATTCTGGACACCTGTGTCCTGGGAACATGAGTGATGTTTGATTGTTGAAACCTGTGGCCTGCGCACATGACTCAGGTTTGATTCTGGAACCATGTGTCCTGGGAATATGACTGAGGTTTGATTCTGGAAAACATTGGCCTGAGAAAAAGACTGAGGTTTCATTGTGGAAACATGTGGCCTGGGATCATGACTGAGGTTTGATGGTGGAACACTCTGGCCTGGCAAAATGACTGAGGCTTGATTCTGGAACCCTGTGGCCCGGGAACGTGACTGAGGTTTGATGGCAGAAACCTGTGGCCTGGCAACATGACTGACGTTTGATTCTGGATCCCTGTGGCCTGGGAACATGACTGAGGCGTGATTCTGGAAAACTGTGGCCTGGGAACATGACATCTGTTTAGATTGTGGAATACTGTGCCCCGGGAACCTGACTGAGCCTTGGTTCTGGAACCCTGTGGATTGGGAACATGACTGAGGTTTTATTCTAGAACCCTGTAGCCTGGAAACATAACTGAGGATTGATTCTCGAACCCTGTTGCCTGGGAACATGACATCGGTGGATTCTAGAACCCTGTGGCCTGGGAACATGTCTGAGGTTTGATGGTGGAAACCTGTGGCTTGGCAACATGACTAAGGTTTGATTCTGGAAGACTGTGGCCAGGAAGCATGATATCTGGTTGATTCTGGAAACTTGTGTCCTGGGAACATGACTGAGGTTTGTTTCTGGAAGCCTGTGCCCTGGGAACATGACTGAGGTTTGATTCTGGACACCTGTGTCCTGGGAACATGACTGAGGTTTGATGGTTGAAACCTGTGGCCCGCGCACATGACTCAGGTTTGATTCTGGAACCATGTGTCCTGGGAACATGACTGAGGTTTGATTTTGGAAACCTTTGGCCTGGGAAAATGACTGAGGTTTCATTGTGGAAACATGTGGCCTGGGATCATGACTGAGGTTTGATGGTGGAACACTCTGGCCTGGCAAAATGACTGAGGCTTGATTCTGGAACCCTGTGGCCCGGGAACATGAGAACGGTTTGATTCTGGAACCCTGTGGCCTTTAACATGACATCGGTGGATTCTGGAACCCTGTGGCCTGGGAACATGAGAACGGTTTGATTCTGGAACCCTGTGGCCTGGGAACATGAGTGAGGATTGATGGTGGAACCCTGTGGCCTGGCAACATGACTGAGGTTTGATACTGGAAGACTGTGGCCAGGAAACATGATATCGGGTTGATTCTGAAAACTTCTGTCCTGGGAACAAGACTGAGGTTTGATTCTGGAACCCTGTGTCCTGGGAATATGACAAAGGTTTGTTGCTGGAAGCCTGTTCCCTGGGTACATGACTGAGGTTTGATTCTGGACACCTGTGTCCTGGAAACATGAGTGATGTTTGATTGTTGAAACCTGTGGCCTGCGAACATGACTCAGGTTTGATTCTGGAAACCTTTGGCCTGAGAAAATGACTGAGGTTTCATTGTGGAAACATGTGGCCTGGGATCATGACTGAGGTTTGATGGTGGAACACTCTGGCCTGGCAAAATGACTGAGGCTTGATTCTGGAACCCTGTGGCCCGGGAACGTGACTGAGGTTTGATGGCAGAAACCTGTGGCCTGGCAACATGACTGACGTTTGATTCTGGATCCCTGTGGCCTGGGAACATGACTGAGGCGTGATTCTGGAAAACTGTGGCCTGGGAACATGACATCTGTTTAGATTGTGGAATACTGTGCCCCGGGAACCTGACTGAGCCTTGGTTCTGAAACCCTGTGGACTGGGAACATGATTGAGGTTTTATTCTGGAACCCTGTAGCCTGGGAACATTACTGAGGATTGATTCTGGAACCCTGTGGCCTGGGAACATGATACCGGTGGATTCTGGAACCCTGGGGACTGGGCATGTGACATCTGTTTAGATTGTGGAATACTGTGGCCCGGGAACCTGGCTGAGCCTTGGTTCTGGAACCCTGTGGATTGGGAACATGACTGAGGTTTTATTCTAGAACCCTGTAGCCTGGAAACATAACTGAGGATTGATTCTCGAACCCTGTGGCCTGGGAACATGACATCGGTGGATTCTAGAACCCTGTGGCCTGGGAACATGTCTGAGGTTTGATGGTGGAAACCTGTGGCTTGGCAACATGACTAAGGTTTGATTCTGGAAGACTGTGTCCAGGAAGCATGATATCTGGTTGATTCTGGAAACTTGTGTCCTGGGAACATGACTGAGGTTTGTTTCTGGAAGCCTGTGCCCTGGGAACATGACTGAGGTTTGATTCTGGACACCTGTGTCCTGGGAACATGACTGAGGTTTGATGGTTGAAACCTGTGGCCCGCGCACATGACTCAGGTTTGATTCTGGAACCATGTGTCCTGGGAACATGACTGAGGTTTGATTTTGGAAACCTTTGGCCTGGGAAAATGACTGAGGTTTCATTGTGGAAACATGTGGCCTGGGATCATGACTGAGGTTTGATGGTGGAACACTCTGGCCTGGCAAAATGACTGAGGCTTAATTCTGGAACCCTGTGGCCCGGGAACATGAGAACGGTTTGATTCTGGAACCCTGTGGCCTTTAACATGACATCGGTGGATTCTGGAAACCTGTGGCCTGGGAACATGAGAACGGTTTGATTCTGGAACCCTGTGGCCTGGGAACATGAGTGAGGATTGATGGTGGAACCCTGTGGCCTGGCAACATGACTGAGGTTTGATACTGGAAGACTGTGGCCAGGAAACATGATATCGGGTTGATTCTGGAAACTTCTGTCCTGGGAACAAGACTGAGGTTTGATTCTGGAACCCTGTGTCCTGGGAATATGACAAAGGTTTGTTGCTGGAAGCCTGTTCCCTGGGTACATGACTGAGGTTTGATTCTGGACACCTGTGTCCTGGGAACATGAGTGATGTTTGATTGTTGAAACCTGTGGCCTGCGAACATGACTCAGGTTTGATTCTGGAACCATGTGTCCTGGGAATATGACTGAGGTTTGATTCTGGAAACCTTTGGCCTGAGAAAATGACTGAGGTTTCATTGTGGAAACATGTGGCCTGGGATCATGACTGAGGTTTGATGGTGGAACACTCTGGCCTGGCAAAATGACTGAGGCTTGATTCTGGAACCCTGTGGCCCGGGAACGTGACTGAGGTTTGATGGCAGAAACCTGTGGCCTGGCAACATGACTGACGTTTGATTCTGGATCCCTGTGGCCTGGGAACATGACTGAGGCGTGATTCTGGAAAACTGTGGCCTGGGAACATGACATCTGTTTAGATTGTGGAATACTGTGCCCCGGGAACTTGACTGAGCCTTGGTTCTGAAACCCTGTGGACTGGGAACATGACTGAGGTTTTATTCTGGAACCCTGTAGCCTGGGAACATAACTGAGGATTGATTCTGGAACCCTGTGGCCTGGGAACATGATACCGGTGGATTCTGGAACCCTGGGGACTGGGCATGTGACATCTGTTTAGATTGTGGAATACTGTGGCCCGGGAACCTGGCTGAGCCTTGGTTCTGGAACCCTGTGGATTGGGAACATGACTGAGGTTTTATTCTAGAACCCTGTAGCCTGGACACATAACTGAGGATTGATTCTCGAACCCTGTGGCCTGGGAACATGACATCGGTGGATTCTAGAACCCTGTGGCCTGGGAACATGTCTGAGGTTTGATGGTGGAAACCTGTGGCTTGGCAACATGACTAAGGTTTGATTCTGGAAGACTGTGGCCAGGAAGCATGATATCTGGTTGATTCTGGAAACTTGTGTCCTGGGAACATGACTGAGGTTTGTTTCTGGAAGCCTGTGCCCTGGGAACATGACTGAGGTTTGATTCTGGACACCTGTGTCCTGGGAACATGACTGAGGTTTTATGGTTGAAACCTGTGGCCCGCGCACATGACTCAGGTTTGATTCTGGAACCATGTGTCCTGGGAACATGACTGAGGTTTGATTTTGGAAACCTTTGGCCTGGGAAAATGACTGAGGTTTCATTGTGGAAACATGTGGCCTGGGATCATGACTGAGGTTTGATGGTGGATCACTCTGGCCTGGCAAAATGACTGAGGCTTGATTCTGGAACCCTGTGGCCCGGGAACATGAGAACGGTTTGATTCTGGAACCCTGTGGCCTTTAACATGACATCGGTGGATTCTGGAACCCTGTGGCCTGGGAACATGAGAACGGTTTGATTCTGGAACCCTGTGGCCTGGGAACATGAGTGAGGATTGATGGTGGAACCCTGTGGCCTGGCAACATGACTGAGGTTTGATACTGGAAGACTGTGGCCAGGAAACATGATATCGGGTTGATTCTGGAAACTTCTGTCCTGGGAACAAGACTGAGGTTTGATTCTGGAACCCTGTGTCCTGGGAATATGACAAAGGTTTGTTGCTGGAAGCCTGTTCCCTGGGTACATGACTGAGGTTTGATTCTGGACACCTGTGTCCTGGGAACATGAGTGATGTTTGATTGTTGAAACCTGTGGCCTGCGAACATGACTCAGGTTTGATTCTGGAACCATGTGTCCTGGGAATATGACTGAGGTTTGATTCTGGAAACCTTTGGCCTGAGAAAATGACTGAGGTTTCATTGTGGAAACATGTGGCCTGGGATCATGACTGAGGTTTGATGGTGGAACACTCTGGCCTGGCAAAATGACTGAGGCTTGATTCTGGAACCCTGTGGCCCGGGAACGTGACTGAGGTTTGATGGCAGAAACCTGTGGCCTGGCCACATGACTGACGTTTGATTCTGGATCCCTGTGGCCTGGGAACATGACTGAGGCGTGATTCTGGAAAACTGTGGCCTGGGAACATGACATCGGTTTAGATTGTGGAATACTGTGCCCCGGGAACCTGACTGAGCCTTGGTTCTGAAACCCTGTGGACTGGGAACATGACTGAGGTTTTATTCTGGAACCCTGTAGCCTGGGAACATAACTGAGGATTGATTCTGGAACCCTGTGGCCTGGGAACATGATACCGGTGGATTCTGGAACCCTGGGGACTGGGCATGTGACATCTGTTTAGATTGTGGAATACTGTTCCCCGGGAACCTGACTGAGCCTTGGTTCTGGAACCCTGTGGATTGGGAACATGACTGAGGTTTTATTCTAAAACCCTGTAGCCTGGAAACATAACTGAGGATTGATTCTCGAACCCTGTGGCCTGGGAACATAACATCGGTGGATTCTAGAAACCTGTGGCCTGGGAACATGTCTGAGGTTTGATGGTGAAAACCTGTGGCTTGGCAACATGACTAAGGTTTGATTCTGGAAGACTGTGGCCAGGAAGCATGATATCTGGTTGATTCTGGAAACTTGTGTCCTGGGAACATGACTGAGGCTTGATTCTGGACACCTGTGTCCTGGGAAAATGACTGAGGTTTGATGGTTGAAACCTGTGGCCCGCGAACATGACTCAGGTTTGATTCTGGAACCATGTGTCCTGGGAACATGACTGAGGTTTGATTTTGGAAACCTTTGGCCTGGGAAAATGACTGAGGTTTCATTGTGGAAACATGTGGCCTGGGATCATGACTGAGGTTTGATGGTGGAACACTCTGGCCTGGCAAAATGACTGAGGCTTGATTCTGGAACCCTGTGGCCCGGGAACATGAGAACGGTTTGATTCTGGAACCCTGTGGCCTTTAACATGACATCGGTGGATTCTGGAACCCTGTGGCCTGGGAACATGAGAACGGTTTGATTCTGGAACCCTGTGGCCTGGGAACATGAGTGAGGATTGATGGTGGAACCCTGTGGCCTGGCAACATGACTGAGGTTTGATACTGGAAGACTGTGGCCAGGAAACATGATATCGGGTTGATTCTGGAAACTTCTGTCCTGGGAACAAGACTGAGGTTTGATTCTGGAACCCTGTGTCCTGGGAATATGACAAAGGTTTGTTGCTGGAAGCCTGTTCCCTGGGTACATGACTGAGGTTTGATTCTGGACACCTGTGTCCTGGGAACATGAGTGATGTTTGATTGTTGAAACCTGTGGCCTGCGCACATGACTCAGGTTTGATTCTGGAACCATGTGTCCTGGGAATATGACTGAGGTTTGATTCTGGAAAACATTGGCCTGAGAAAAAGACTGAGGTTTCATTGTGGAAACATGTGGCCTGGGATCATGACTGAGGTTTGATGGTGGAACACTCTGGCCTGGCAAAATGACTGAGGCTTGATTCTGGAACCCTGTGGCCCGGGAACGTGACTGAGGTTTGATGGCAGAAACCTGTGGCCTGGCAACATGACTGACGTTTGATTCTGGATCCCTGTGGCCTGGGAACATGACTGAGGCGTGATTCTGGAAAACTGTGGCCTGGGAACATGACATCTGTTTAGATTGTGGAATACTGTGCCCCGGGAACCTGACTGAGCCTTGGTTCTGGAACCCTGTGGATTGGGAACATGACTGAGGTTTTATTCTAGAACCCTGTAGCCTGGAAACATAACTGAGGATTGATTCTCGAACCCTGTTGCCTGGGAACATGACATCGGTGGATTCTAGAACCCTGTGGCCTGGGAACATGTCTGAGGTTTGATGGTGGAAACCTGTGGCTTGGCAACATGACTAAGGTTTGATTCTGGAAGACTGTGGCCAGGAAGCATGATATCTGGTTGATTCTGGAAACTTGTGTCCTGGGAACATGACTGAGGTTTGTTTCTGGAAGCCTGTGCCCTGGGAACATGACTGAGGTTTGATTCTGGACACCTGTGTCCTGGGAACATGACTGAGGTTTGATGGTTGAAACCTGTGGCCCGCGCACATGACTCAGGTTTGATTCTGGAACCATGTGTCCTGGGAACATGACTGAGGTTTGATTTTGGAAACCTTTGGCCTGGGAAAATGACTGAGGTTTCATTGTGGAAACATGTGGCCTGGGATCATGACTGAGGTTTGATGGTGGAACACTCTGGCCTGGCAAAATGACTGAGGCTTGATTCTGGAACCCTGTGGCCCGGGAACATGAGAACGGTTTGATTCTGGAACCCTGTGGCCTTTAACATGACATCGGTGGATTCTGGAACCCTGTGGCCTGGGAACATGAGAACGGTTTGATTCTGGAACCCTGTGGCCTGGGAACATGAGTGAGGATTGATGGTGGAACCCTGTGGCCTGGCAACATGACTGAGGTTTGATACTGGAAGACTGTGGCCAGGAAACATGATATCGGGTTGATTCTGAAAACTTCTGTCCTGGGAACAAGACTGAGGTTTGATTCTGGAACCCTGTGTCCTGGGAATATGACAAAGGTTTGTTGCTGGAAGCCTGTTCCCTGGGTACATGACTGAGGTTTGATTCTGGACACCTGTGTCCTGGAAACATGAGTGATGTTTGATTGTTGAAACCTGTGGCCTGCGAACATGACTCAGGTTTGATTCTGGAAACCTTTGGCCTGAGAAAATGACTGAGGTTTCATTGTGGAAACATGTGGCCTGGGATCATGACTGAGGTTTGATGGTGGAACACTCTGGCCTGGCAAAATGACTGAGGCTTGATTCTGGAACCCTGTGGCCCGGGAACGTGACTGAGGTTTGATGGCAGAAACCTGTGGCCTGGCAACATGACTGACGTTTGATTCTGGATCCCTGTGGCCTGGGAACATGACTGAGGCGTGATTCTGGAAAACTGTGGCCTGGGAACATGACATCTGTTTAGATTGTGGAATACTGTGCCCCGGGAACCTGACTGAGCCTTGGTTCTGAAACCCTGTGGACTGGGAACATGATTGAGGTTTTATTCTGGAACCCTGTAGCCTGGGAACATTACTGAGGATTGATTCTGGAACCCTGTGGCCTGGGAACATGATACCGGTGGATTCTGGAACCCTGGGGACTGGGCATGTGACATCTGTTTAGATTGTGGAATACTGTGGCCCGGGAACCTGGCTGAGCCTTGGTTCTGGAACCCTGTGGATTGGGAACATGACTGAGGTTTTATTCTAGAACCCTGTAGCCTGGAAACATAACTGAGGATTGATTCTCGAACCCTGTGGCCTGGGAACATGACATCGGTGGATTCTAGAACCCTGTGGCCTGGGAACATGTCTGAGGTTTGATGGTGGAAACCTGTGGCTTGGCAACATGACTAAGGTTTGATTCTGGAAGACTGTGTCCAGGAAGCATGATATCTGGTTGATTCTGGAAACTTGTGTCCTGGGAACATGACTGAGGTTTGTTTCTGGAAGCCTGTGCCCTGGGAACATGACTGAGGTTTGATTCTGGACACCTGTGTCCTGGGAACATGACTGAGGTTTGATGGTTGAAACCTGTGGCCCGCGCACATGACTCAGGTTTGATTCTGGAACCATGTGTCCTGGGAACATGACTGAGGTTTGATTTTGGAAACCTTTGGCCTGGGAAAATGACTGAGGTTTCATTGTGGAAACATGTGGCCTGGGATCATGACTGAGGTTTGATGGTGGAACACTCTGGCCTGGCAAAATGACTGAGGCTTAATTCTGGAACCCTGTGGCCCGGGAACATGAGAACGGTTTGATTCTGGAACCCTGTGGCCTTTAACATGACATCGGTGGATTCTGGAAACCTGTGGCCTGGGAACATGAGAACGGTTTGATTCTGGAACCCTGTGGCCTGGGAACATGAGTGAGGATTGATGGTGGAACCCTGTGGCCTGGCAACATGACTGAGGTTTGATACTGGAAGACTGTGGCCAGGAAACATGATATCGGGTTGATTCTGGAAACTTCTGTCCTGGGAACAAGACTGAGGTTTGATTCTGGAACCCTGTGTCCTGGGAATATGACAAAGGTTTGTTGCTGGAAGCCTGTTCCCTGGGTACATGACTGAGGTTTGATTCTGGACACCTGTGTCCTGGGAACATGAGTGATGTTTGATTGTTGAAACCTGTGGCCTGCGAACATGACTCAGGTTTGATTCTGGAACCATGTGTCCTGGGAATATGACTGAGGTTTGATTCTGGAAACCTTTGGCCTGAGAAGATGACTGAGGTTTCATTGTGGAAACATGTGGCCTGGGATCATGACTGAGGTTTGATGGTGGAACACTCTGGCCTGGCAAAATGACTGAGGCTTGATTCTGGAACCCTGTGGCCCGGGAACGTGACTGAGGTTTGATGGCAGAAACCTGTGGCCTGGCAACATGACTGACGTTTGATTCTGGATCCCTGTGGCCTGGGAACATGACTGAGGCGTGATTCTGGAAAACTGTGGCCTGGGAACATGACATCTGTTTAGATTGTGGAATACTGTGCCCCGGGAACTTGACTGAGCCTTGGTTCTGAAACCCTGTGGACTGGGAACATGACTGAGGTTTTATTCTGGAACCCTGTAGCCTGGGAACATAACTGAGGATTGATTCTGGAACCCTGTGGCCTGGGAACATGATACCGGTGGATTCTGGAACCCTGGGGACTGGGCATGTGACATCTGTTTAGATTGTGGAATACTGTGGCCCGGGAACCTGGCTGAGCCTTGGTTCTGGAACCCTGTGGATTGGGAACATGACTGAGGTTTTATTCTAGAACCCTGTAGCCTGGACACATAACTGAGGATTGATTCTCGAACCC
Source organism: Balaenoptera physalus (assembly GCF_965194825.1). NCBI lineage: Eukaryota > Metazoa > Chordata > Mammalia > Artiodactyla > Balaenopteridae > Balaenoptera > Balaenoptera physalus. Next base: position 389,969 of record NW_028126212.1, read on the forward strand.
TGTGGCCTGGGAACATGACATCGGTGGATTCTAGAACCCTGTGGCCTGGGAACATGTCTGAGGTTTGATGGTGGAAACCTGTGGCTTGGCAACATGACTAAGGTTTGATTCTGGAAGACTGTGGCCAGGAAGCATGATATCTGGTTGATTCTGGAAACTTGTGTCCTGGGAACATGACTGAGGTTTGTTTCTGGAAGCCTGTGCCCTGGGAACATGACTGAGGTTTGATTCTGGACACCTGTGTCCTGGGAACATGACTGAGGTTTTATGGTTGAAACCTGTGGCCCGCGCACATGACTCAGGTTTGATTCTGGAACCATGTGTCCTGGGAACATGACTGAGGTTTGATTTTGGAAACCTTTGGCCTGGGAAAATGACTGAGGTTTCATTGTGGAAACATGTGGCCTGGGATCATGACTGAGGTTTGATGGTGGATCACTCTGGCCTGGCAAAATGACTGAGGCTTGATTCTGGAACCCTGTGGCCCGGGAACATGAGAACGGTTTGATTCTGGAACCCTGTGGCCTTTAACATGACATCGGTGGATTCTGGAACCCTGTGGCCTGGGAACATGAGAACGGTTTGATTCTGGAACCCTGTGGCCTGGGAACATGAGTGAGGATTGATGGTGGAACCCTGTGGCCTGGCAACATGACTGAGGTTTGATACTGGAAGACTGTGGCCAGGAAACATGATATCGGGTTGATTCTGGAAACTTCTGTCCTGGGAACAAGACTGAGGTTTGATTCTGGAACCCTGTGTCCTGGGAATATGACAAAGGTTTGTTGCTGGAAGCCTGTTCCCTGGGTACATGACTGAGGTTTGATTCTGGACACCTGTGTCCTGGGAACATGAGTGATGTTTGATTGTTGAAACCTGTGGCCTGCGAACATGACTCAGGTTTGATTCTGGAACCATGTGTCCTGGGAATATGACTGAGGTTTGATTCTGGAAACCTTTGGCCTGAGAAAATGACTGAGGTTTCATTGTGGAAACATGTGGCCTGGGATCATGACTGAGGTTTGATGGTGGAACACTCTGGCCTGGCAAAATGACTGAGGCTTGATTCTGGAACCCTGTGGCCCGGGAACGTGACTGAGGTTTGATGGCAGAAACCTGTGGCCTGGCAACATGACTGACGTTTGATTCTGGATCCCTGTGGCCTGGGAACATGACTGAGGCGTGATTCTGGAAAACTGTGGCCTGGGAACATGACATCTGTTTAGATTGTGGAATACTGTGCCCCGGGAACCTGACTGAGCCTTGGTTCTGAAACCCTGTGGACTGGGAACATGACTTAGGTTTTATTCTGGAACCCTGTAGCCTGGGAACATAACTGAGGATTGATTCTGGAACCCTGTGGCCTGGGAACATGATACCGGTGGATTCTGGAACCCTGGGGACTGGGCATGTGACATCTGTTTAGATTGTGGAATACTGTGCCCCGGGAACCTGGCTGAGCCTTGGTTCTGGAACCCTGTGGATTGGGAACATGACTGAGGTTTTATTCTAGAACCCTGTAGCCTGGAAACATAACTGAGGATTGATTCTCGAACCCTGTGGCCTGGGAACATGACATCGGTGGATTCTAGAACCCTGTGGCCTGGGAACATGTCTGAGGTTTGATGGTGGAAACCTGTGGCTTGGCAACATGACTAAGGTTTGATTCTGGAAGACTGTGGCCAGGAAGCATGATATCTGGTTGATTCTGGACACTTGTGTCCTGGGAACATGACTGAGGTTTGTTTCTGGAAGCCTGTGCCCTGGGAACATGACTGAGGTTTGATTCTGGACACCTGTGTCCTGGGAACATGACTGAGGTTTGATGGTTGAAACCTGTGGCCCGCGCACATGACTCAGGTTTGATTCTGGAACCATGTGTCCTGGGAACATGACTGAGGTTTGATTTTGGAAACCTTTGGCCTGGGAAAATGACTGAGGTTTCATTGTGGAAACATGTGGCCTGGGATCATGACTGAGGTTTGATGGTGGAACACTCTGGCCTGGCAAAATGACTGAGGCTTGATTCTGGAACCCTGTGGCCCGGGAACATGAGAATGGTTTGATTCTGGATCCCTGTGGCCTTTAACATGACATCGGTGGATTCTGGAACCCTGTGGCCTGGGAACATGAGAACGGTTTGATTCTGGAACCCTGTGGCCTGGGAACATGAGTGAGGATTGATGGTGGAACCCTGTGGCCTGGCAACATGACTGAGGTTTGATACTGGAAGACTGTGGCCAGGAAACATGATATCGGGTTGATTCTGGAAACTTCTGTCCTGGGAACAAGACTGAGGTTTGATTCTGGAACCCTGTGTCCTGGGAATATGACAAAGGTTTGTTGCTGGAAGCCTGTTCCCTGGGTACATGACTGAGGTTTGATTCTGGACACCTGTGTCCTGGGAACATGAGTGATGTTTGATTGTTGAAACCTGTGGCCTGCGAACATGACTCAGGTTTGATTCTGGAACCATGTGTCCTGGGAATATGACTGAGGTTTGATTCTGGAAACCTTTGGCCTGGGAAAAAGACTGAGGTTTCATTGTGGAAACATGTGGCCTGGGATCATGACTGAGGTTTGATGGTGGAACACTCTGGCCTGGCAAAATGACTGAGGCTTGATTCTGGAACCCTGTGGCCCGGGAACGTGACTGAGGTTTGATGGCAGAAACCTGTGGCCTGGCAACATGACTGACGTTTGATTCTGGATCCCTGTGCCCTGGGAACATGACTGAGGCGTGATTCTGGAAAACTGTGGCCTGGGAACATGACATCTGTTTAGATTGTGGAATACTGTGCCCCGGGAACCTGACTGAGCCTTGGTTCTGAAACCCTGTGGACTGGGAACATGACTGAGGTTTTATTCTGGAACCCTGTAGCCTGGGAACATAACTGAGGATTGATTCTGGAACCCTGTGGCCTGGGAACATGATACCGGTGGAATCTGAAACCCTGGGGACTGGGCATGTGACATCTGTTTAGATTGTGGAATTCTGTGCCCCGGGAACCTGGCTGAGCCTTGGTTCTGGAACCCTGTGGATTGGGAACATGACTGAGGTTTTATTCTAGAACCCTGTAGCCGGGAAACATAACTGAGGATTGATTCTCGAACCCTGTGGCCTGGGAACATGACATCGGTGGATTCTAGAACCCTGTGGCCTGGGAACATGTCTGAGGTTTGATGGTGGAAACCTGTGGCTTGGCAACATGACTAAGGTTTGATTCTGGAAGACTGTGGCCAGGAAGCATGATATCTGGTTGATTCTGGAAACTTGTGTCCTGGGAACATGACTGAGGTTTGTTTCTGGAAGCCTGTGCCCTGGGAACATGACTGAGGTTTGATTCTGGACACCTGTGTCCTGGGAACATGACTGAGGTTTGATGGTTGAAACCTGTGGCCCGCGAACATGACTCAGGTTTGATTCTGGAACCATGTGTCCTGGGAACATGACTGAGGTTTGATTTTGGAAACCTTTGGCCTGGGAAAATGACTGAGGTTTCATTGGGGAAACATGTGGCCTGGGATCATGACTGAGGTTTGATGGTGGAACACTCTGGCCTGGCAAAATGACTGAGGCTTGATTCTGGAACCCTGTGGCCCGGGAACATGAGAACGGTTTGATTCTGGAACCCTGTGGACTTTAACATGACATCGGTGGATTCTGGAACCCTGTGGCCTGGACACATGAGAACGGTTTGATTCTGGAACCCTGTGGCCTGGGAACATGAGTGAGGATTGATGGTGGAACCCTGTGGCCTGGCAACATGACTGAGGTTTGATACTGGAAGACTGTGGCCAGGAAACATGATATCGGGTTGATTCTGGAAACTTCTGTCCTGGGAACAAGACTGAGGTTTGATTCTGGAACCCTGTGTCCTGGGAATATGACAAAGGTTTGTTGCTGGAAGCCTGTTCCCTGGGTACATGACTGAGGTTTGATTCTGGACACCTGTGTCCTGGGATCATGAGTGATGTTTGATTGTTGAAACCTGTGGCCTGCGAACATGACTCAGGTTTGATTCTGGAACCATGTGTCCTGGGAATATGACTGAGGTTTGATTCTGGAAACCTTTGGCCTGAGAAAATGACTGAGGTTTCATTGTGGAAACATGTGGCCTGGGATCATGACTGAGGTTTGATGGTGGAACACTCTGGCCTGGCAAAATGACTGAGGCTTGATTCTGGAACCCTGTGGCCCGGGAACGTGACTGAGGTTTGATGGCAGAAACCTGTGGCCTGGCCACATGACTGACGTTTGATTCTGGATCCCTGTGGCCTGGGAACATGACTGAGGCGTGATTCTGGAAAACTGTGGCCTGGGAACATGACATCGGTTTAGATTGTGGAATACTGTGCCCCGGGAACCTGACTGAGCCTTGGTTCTGAAACCCTGTGGACTGGGAACATGACTGAGGTTTTATTCTGGAACCCTGTAGCCTGGGAACATAACTGAGGATTGATTCTGGAACCCTGTGGCCTGGGAACATGATACCGGTGGATTCTGGAACCCTGGGGACTGGGCATGTGACATCTGTTTAGATTGTGGAATACTGTTCCCCGGGAACCTGACTGAGCCTTGGTTCTGGAACCCTGTGGATTGGGAACATGACTGAGGTTTTATTCTAAAACCCTGTAGCCTGGAAACATAACTGAGGATTGATTCTCGAACCCTGTGGCCTGGGAACATAACATCGGTGGATTCTAGAAACCTGTGGCCTGGGAACATGTCTGAGGTTTGATGGTGAAAACCTGTGGCTTGGCAACATGACTAAGGTTTGATTCTGGAAGACTGTGGCCAGGAAGCATGATATCTGGTTGATTCTGGAAACTTGTGTCCTGGGAACATGACTGAGGTTTGATTCTGGACACCTGTGTCCTGGGAAAATGACTGAGGTTTGATGGTTGAAACCTGTGGCCCGCGAACATGACTCAGGTTTGATTCTGGAACCATGTGTCCTGGGAACATGACTGAGGTTTGATTTTGGAAACCTTTGGCCTGGGAAAATGACTGAGGTTTCATTGTGGAAACATGTGGCCTGGGATCATGACTGAGGTTTGATGGTGGAACACTCTGGCCTGGCAAAATGACTGAGGCTTGATTCTGGAACCCTGTGGCCCGGGAACATGAGAACGGTTTGATTCTGGAACCCTGTGGCCTTTAACATGACATCGGTGGATTCTGGAACCCTGTGGCCTGGGAACATGAGAACGGTTTGATTCTGGAACCCTGTGGCCTGGGAACATGAGTGAGGATTGATGGTGGAACCCTGTGGCCTGGCAACATGACTGAGGTTTGATACTGGAAGACTGTGGCCAGGAAACATGATATCGGGTTGATTCTGGAAACTTCTGTCCTGGGAACAAGACTGAGGTTTGATTCTGGAACCCTGTGTCCTGGGAATATGACAAAGGTTTGTTGCTGGAAGCCTGTTCCCTGGGTACATGACTGAGGTTTGATTCTGGACACCTGTGTCCTGGGAACATGAGTGATGTTTGATTGTTGAAACCTGTGGCCTGCGCACATGACTCAGGTTTGATTCTGGAACCATGTGTCCTGGGAATATGACTGAGGTTTGATTCTGGAAAACATTGGCCTGAGAAAAAGACTGAGGTTTCATTGTGGAAACATGTGGCCTGGGATCATGACTGAGGTTTGATGGTGGAACACTCTGGCCTGGCAAAATGACTGAGGCTTGATTCTGGAACCCTGTGGCCCGGGAACGTGACTGAGGTTTGATGGCAGAAACCTGTGGCCTGGCAACATGACTGACGTTTGATTCTGGATCCCTGTGGCCTGGGAACATGACTGAGGCGTGATTCTGGAAAACTGTGGCCTGGGAACATGACATCTGTTTAGATTGTGGAATACTGTGCCCCGGGAACCTGACTGAGCCTTGGTTCTGGAACCCTGTGGATTGGGAACATGACTGAGGTTTTATTCTAGAACCCTGTAGCCTGGAAACATAACTGAGGATTGATTCTCGAACCCTGTGGCCTGGGAACATGACATCGGTGGATTCTAGAACCCTGTGGCCTGGGAACATGTCTGAGGTTTGATGGTGGAAACCTGTGGCTTGGCAACATGACTAAGGTTTGATTCTGGAAGACTGTGGCCAGGAAGCATGATATCTGGTTGATTCTGGAAACTTGTGTCCTGGGAACATGACTGAGGTTTGTTTCTGGAAGCCTGTGCCCTGGGAACATGACTGAGGTTTGATTCTGGACACCTGTGTCCTGGGAACATGACTGAGGTTTGATGGTTGAAACCTGTGGCCCGCGCACATGACTCAGGTTTGATTCTGGAACCATGTGTCCTGGGAACATGACTGAGGTTTGATTTTGGAAACCTTTGGCCTGGGAAAATGACTGAGGTTTCATTGTGGAAACATGTGGCCTGGGATCATGACTGAGGTTTGATGGTGGAACACTCTGGCCTGGCAAAATGACTGAGGCTTGATTCTGGAACCCTGTGGCCCGGGAACATGAGAACGGTTTGATTCTGGAACCCTGTGGCCTTTAACATGACATCGGTGGATTCTGGAACCCTGTGGCCTGGGAACATGAGAACGGTTTGATTCTGGAACCCTGTGGCCTGGGAACATGAGTGAGGATTGATGGTGGAACCCTGTGGCCTGGCAACATGACTGAGGTTTGATACTGGAAGACTGTGGCCAGGAAACATGATATCGGGTTGATTCTGAAAACTTCTGTCCTGGGAACAAGACTGAGGTTTGATTCTGGAACCCTGTGTCCTGGGAATATGACAAAGGTTTGTTGCTGGAAGCCTGTTCCCTGGGTACATGACTGAGGTTTGATTCTGGACACCTGTGTCCTGGAAACATGAGTGATGTTTGATTGTTGAAACCTGTGGCCTGCGAACATGACTCAGGTTTGATTCTGGAAACCTTTGGCCTGAGAAAATGACTGAGGTTTCATTGTGGAAACATGTGGCCTGGGATCATGACTGAGGTTTGATGGTGGAACACTCTGGCCTGGCAAAATGACTGAGGCTTGATTCTGGAACCCTGTGGCCCGGGAACGTGACTGAGGTTTGATGGCAGAAACCTGTGGCCTGGCAACATGACTGACGTTTGATTCTGGATCCCTGTGGCCTGGGAACATGACTGAGGCGTGATTCTGGAAAACTGTGGCCTGGGAACATGACATCTGTTTAGATTGTGGAATACTGTGCCCCGGGAACTTGACTGAGCCTTGGTTCTGAAACCCTGTGGACTGGGAACATGACTGAGGTTTTATTCTGGAACCCTGTAGCCTGGGAACATAACTGAGGATTGATTCTGGAACCCTGTGGCCTGGGAACATGATACCGGTGGATTCTGGAACCCTGGGGACTGGGCATGTGACATCTGTTTAAATTGTGGAATACTGTGGCCCGGGAACCTGGCTGAGCCTTGGTTCTGGAACCCTGTGGATTGGGAACATGACTGAGGTTTTATTCTAGAACCCTGTAGCCTGGACACATAACTGAGGATTGATTCTCGAACCCTGTGGCCTGGGAACATGACATCGGTGGATTCTAGAACCCTGTGGCCTGGGAACATGTCTGAGGTTTGATGGTGGAAACCTGTGGCTTGGCAACATGACTAAGGTTTGATTCTGGAAGACTGTGGCCAGGAAGCATGATATCTGGTTGATTCTGGAAACTTGTGTCCTGGGAACATGACTGAGGTTTGTTTCTGGAAGCCTGTGCCCTGGGAACATGACTGAGGTTTGATTCTGGACACCTGTGTCCTGGGAACATGACTGAGGTTTGATGGTTGAAACCTGTGGCCCGCGCACATGACTCAGGTTTGATTCTGGAACCATGTGTCCTGGGAACATGACTGAGGTTTGATTTTGGAAACCTTTGGCCTGGGAAAATGACTGAGGTTTCATTGTGGAAACATGTGGCCTGGGATCATGACTGAGGTTTGATGGTGGAACACTCTGGCCTGGCAAAATGACTGAGGCTTGATTCTGGAACCCTGTGGCCCGGGAACATGAGAACGGTTTGATTCTGGAACCCTGTGGCCTTTAACATGACATCGGTGGATTCTGGAACCCTGTGGCCTGGGAACATGAGAACGGTTTGATTCTGGAACCCTGTGGCCTGGGAACATGAGTGAGGATTGATGGTGGAACCCTGTGGCCTGGCAACATGACTGAGGTTTGATACTGGAAGACTGTGGCCAGGAAACATGATATCGGGTTGATTCTGGAAACTTCTGTCCTGGGAACAAGACTGAGGTTTGATTCTGGAACCCTGTGTCCTGGGAATATGACAAAGGTTTGTTGCTGGAAGCCTGTTCCCTGGGTACATGACTGAGGTTTGATTCTGGACACCTGTGTCCTGGGAACATGAGTGATGTTTGATTGTTGAAACCTGTGGCCTGCGAACATGACTCAGGTTTGATTCTGGAACCATGTGTCCTGGGAATATGACTGAGGTTTGATTCTGGAAACCTTTGGCCTGAGAAAATGACTGAGGTTTCATTGTGGAAACATGTGGCCTGGGATCATGACTGAGGTTTGATGGTGGAACACTCTGGCCTGGCAAAATGACTGAGGCTTGATTCTGGAACCCTGTGGCCCGGGAACGTGACTGAGGTTTGATGGCAGAAACCTGTGGCCTGGCAACATGACTGACGTTTGATTCTGGATCCCTGTGGCCTGGGAACATGACTGAGGCGTGATTCTGGAAAACTGTGGCCTGGGAACATGACATCTGTTTAGATTGTGGAATACTGTGCCCCGGGAACCTGACTGAGCCTTGGTTCTGAAACCCTGTGGACTGGGAACATGACTGAGGTTTTATTCTGGAACCCTGTAGCCTGGGAACATAACTGAGGATTGATTCTGGAACCCTGTGGCCTGGGAACATGATACCGGTGGATTCTGGAACCCTGGGGACTGGGCATGTGACATCTGTTTAGATTGTGGAATACTGTGCCCCGGGAACCTGGCTGAGCCTTGGTTCTGGAACCCTGTGGATTGGGAACATGACTGAGGTTTTATTCTAGAACCCTGTAGCCTGGAAACATAACTGAGGATTGATTCTCGAACCCTGTGGCCTGGGAACATGACATCGGTGGATTCTAGAACCCTGTGGCCTGGGAACATGTCTGAGGTTTGATGGTGGAAACCTGTGGCTTGGCAACATGACTAAGGTTTGATTCTGGAAGACTGTGGCCAGGAAGCATGATATCTGGTTGATTCTGGAAACTTGTGTCCTGGGAACATGACTGAGGTTTGTTTCTGGAAGCCTGTGCCCTGGGAACATGACTGAGGTTTGATTCTGGACACCTGTGTCCTGGGAACATGACTGAGGTTTGATGGTTGAAACCTGTGGCCCGCGCACATGACTCAGGTTTGATTCTGGAACCATGTGTCCTGGGAACATGACTGAGGTTTGATTTTGGAAACCTTTGGCCTGGGAAAATGACTGAGGTTTCATTGTGGAAACATGTGGCCTGGGATCATGACTGAGGTTTGATGGTGGAACACTCTGGCCTGGCAAAATGACTGAGGCTTGATTCTGGAACCCTGTGGCCCGGGAACATGAGAACGGTTTGATTCTGGAACCCTGTGGCCTTTAACATGACATCGGTGGATTCTGGAACCCTGTGGCCTGGGAACATGAGAACGGTTTGATTCTGGAACCCTGTGGCCTGGGAACATGAGTGAGGATTGATGGTGGAACCCTGTGGCCTGGCAACATGACTGAGGTTTGATACTGGAAGACTGTGGCCAGGAAACATGATATCGGGTTGATTCTGAAAACTTCTGTCCTGGGAACAAGACTGAGGTTTGATTCTGGAACCCTGTGTCCTGGGAATATGACAAAGGTTTGTTGCTGGAAGCCTGTTCCCTGGGTACATGACTGAGGTTTGATTCTGGACACCTGTGTCCTGGAAACATGAGTGATGTTTGATTGTTGAAACCTGTGGCCTGCGAACATGACTCAGGTTTGATTCTGGAAACCTTTGGCCTGAGAAAATGACTGAGGTTTCATTGTGGAAACATGTGGCCTGGGATCATGACTGAGGTTTGATGGTGGAACACTCTGGCCTGGCAAAATGACTGAGGCTTGATTCTGGAACCCTGTGGCCCGGGAACGTGACTGAGGTTTGATGGCAGAAACCTGTGGCCTGGCAACATGACTGACGTTTGATTCTGGATCCCTGTGGCCTGGGAACATGACTGAGGCGTGATTCTGGAAAACTGTGGCCTGGGAACATGACATCTGTTTAGATTGTGGAATACTGTGCCCCGGGAACTTGACTGAGCCTTGGTTCTGAAACCCTGTGGACTGGGAACATGACTGAGGTTTTATTCTGGAACCCTGTAGCCTGGGAACATAACTGAGGATTGATTCTGGAACCCTGTGGCCTGGGAACATGATACCGGTGGATTCTGGAACCCTGGGGACTGGGCATGTGACATCTGTTTAGATTGTGGAATACTGTGGCCCGGGAACCTGGCTGAGCCTTGGTTCTGGAACCCTGTGGATTGGGAACATGACTGAGGTTTTATTCTAGAACCCTGTAGCCTGGACACATAACTGAGGATTGATTCTCGAACCCTGTGGCCTGGGAACATGACATCGGTGGATTCTAGAACCCTGTGGCCTGGGAACATGTCTGAGGTTTGATGGTGGAAACCTGTGGCTTGGCAACATGACTAAGGTTTGATTCTGGAAGACTGTGGCCAGGAAGCATGATATCTGGTTGATTCTGGAAACTTGTGTCCTGGGAACATGACTGAGGTTTGTTTCTGGAAGCCTGTGCCCTGGGAACATGACTGAGGTTTGATTCTGGACACCTGTGTCCTGGGAACATGACTGAGGTTTGATGGTTGAAACCTGTGGCCCGCGCACATGACTCAGGTTTGATTCTGGAACCATGTGTCCTGGGAACATGACTGAGGTTTGATTTTGGAAACCTTTGGCCTGGGAAAATGACTGAGGTTTCACTGTGGAAACATGTGGCCTGGGATCATGACTGAGGTTTGATGGTGGATCACTCTGGCCTGGCAAAATGACTGAGGCTTGATTCTGGAACCCTGTGGCCCGGGAACATGAGAACGGTTTGATTCTGGAACCCTGTGGCCTTTAACATGACATCGGTGGATTCTGGAACCCTGTGGCCTGGGAACATGAGAACGGTTTGATTCTGGAACCCTGTGGCCTGGGAACATGAGTGAGGATTGATGGTGGAACCCTGTGGCCTGGCAACATGACTGAGGTTTGATACTGGAAGACTGTGGCCAGGAAACATGATATCGGGTTGATTCTGGAAACTTCTGTCCTGGGAACAAGACTGAGGTTTGATTCTGGAACCCTGTGTCCTGGGAATATGACAAAGGTTTGTTGCTGGAAGCCTGTTCCCTGGGTACATGACTGAGGTTTGATTCTGGACACCTGTGTCCTGGGAACATGAGTGATGTTTGATTGTTGAAACCTGTGGCCTGCGAACATGACTCAGGTTTGATTCTGGAACCATGTGTCCTGGGAATATGACTGAGGTTTGATTCTGGAAACCTTTGGCCTGAGAAAATGACTGAGGTTTCATTGTGGAAACATGTGGCCTGGGATCATGACTGAGGTTTGATGGTGGAACACTCTGGCCTGGCAAAATGACTGAGGCTTGATTCTGGAACCCTGTGGCCCGGGAACGTGACTGAGGTTTGATGGCAGAAACCTGTGGCCTGGCAACATGACTGACGTTTGATTCTGGATCCCTGTGGCCTGGGAACATGACTGAGGCGTGATTCTGGAAAACTGTGGCCTGGGAACATGACATCTGTTTAGATTGTGGAATACTGTGCCCCGGGAACCTGACTGAGCCTTGGTTCTGAAACCCTGTGGACTGGGAACATGACTGAGGTTTTATTCTGGAACCCTGTAGCCTGGGAACATAACTGAGGATTGATTCTGGAACCCTGTGGCCTGGGAACATGATACCGGTGGATTCTGGAACCCTGGGGACTGGGCATGTGACATCTGTTTAGATTGTGGAATACTGTGCCCCGGGAACCTGGCTGAGCCTTGGTTCTGGAACCCTGTGGATTGGGAACATGACTGAGGTTTTATTCTAGAACCCTGTAGCCTGGAAACATAACTGAGGATTGATTCTCGAACCCTGTGGCCTGGGAACATGACATCGGTGGATTCTAGAACCCTGTGGCCTGGGAACATGTCTGAGGTTTGATGGTGGAAACCTGTGGCTTGGCAACATGACTAAGGTTTGATTCTGGAAGACTTTGGCCAGGAAGCATGATATCTGGTTGATTCTGGACACTTGTGTCCTGGGAACATGACTGAGGTTTGTTTCTGGAAGCCTGTGCCCTGGGAACATGACTGAGGTTTGATTCTGGACACCTGTGTCCTGGGAACATGACTGAGGTTTGATGGTTGAAACCTGTGGCCCGCGCACATGACTCAGGTTTGATTCTGGAACCATGTGTCCTGGGAACATGACTGAGGTTTGATTTTGGAAACCTTTGGCCTGGGAAAATGACTGAGGTTTCATTGTGGAAACATGTGGCCTGGGATCATGACTGAGGTTTGATGGTGGAACACTCTGGCCTGGCAAAATGACTGAGGCTTGATTCTGGAACCCTGTGGCCCGGGAACATGAGAATGGTTTGATTCTGGATCCCTGTGGCCTTTAACATGACATCGGTGGATTCTGGAACCCTGTGGCCTGGGAACATGAGAACGGTTTGATTCTGGAACCCTGTGGCCTGGGAACATGAGTGAGGATTGATGGTGGAACCCTGTGGCCTGGCAACATGACTGAGGTTTGATACTGGAAGACTGTGGCCAGGAAACATGATATCGGGTTGATTCTGGAAACTTCTGTCCTGGGAACAAGACTGAGGTTTGATTCTGGAACCCTGTGTCCTGGGAATATGACAAAGGTTTGTTGCTGGAAGCCTGTTCCCTGGGTACATGACTGAGGTTTGATTCTGGACACCTGTGTCCTGGGAACATGAGTGATGTTTGATTGTTGAAACCTGTGGCCTGCGAACATGACTCAGGTTTGATTCTGGAACCATGTGTCCTGGGAATATGACTGAGGTTTGATTCTGGAAACCTTTGGCCTGGGAAAAAGACTGAGGTTTCATTGTGGAAACATGTGGCCTGGGATCATGACTGAGGTTTGATGGTGGAACACTCTGGCCTGGCAAAATGACTGAGGCTTGATTCTGGAACCCTGTGGCCCGGGAACGTGACTGAGGTTTGATGGCAGAAACCTGTGGCCTGGCAACATGACTGACGTTTGATTCTGGATCCCTGTGCCCTGGGAACATGACTGAGGCGTGATTCTGGAAAACTGTGGCCTGGGAACATGACATCTGTTTAGATTGTGGAATACTGTGCCCCGGGAACCTGACTGAGCCTTGGTTCTGAAACCCTGTGGACTGGGAACATGACTGAGGTTTTATTCTGGAACCCTGTAGCCTGGGAACATAACTGAGGATTGATTCTGGAACCCTGTGGCCTGGGAACATGATACCGGTGGAATCTGAAACCCTGGGGACTGGGCATGTGACATCTGTTTAGATTGTGGAATTCTGTGCCCCGGGAACCTGGCTGAGCCTTGGTTCTGGAACCCTGTGGATTGGGAACATGACTGAGGTTTTATTCTAGAACCCTGTAGCCGGGAAACATAACTGAGGATTGATTCTCGAACCCTGTGGCCTGGGAACATGACATCGGTGGATTCTAGAACCCTGTGGCCTGGGAACATGTCTGAGGTTTGATGGTGGAAACCTGTGGCTTGGCAACATGACTAAGGTTTGATTCTGGAAGACTGTGGCCAGGAAGCATGATATCTGGTTGATTCTGGAAACTTGTGTCCTGGGAACATGACTGAGGTTTGTTTCTGGAAGCCTGTGCCCTGGGAACATGACTGAGGTTTGATTCTGGACACCTGTGTCCTGGGAACATGACTGAGGTTTGATGGTTGAAACCTGTGGCCCGCGAACATGACTCAGGTTTGATTCTGGAACCATGTGTCCTGGGAACATGACTGAGGTTTGATTTTGGAAACCTTTGGCCTGGGAAAATGACTGAGGTTTCATTGGGGAAACATGTGGCCTGGGATCATGACTGAGGTTTGATGGTGGAACACTCTGGCCTGGCAAAATGACTGAGGCTTGATTCTGGAACCCTGTGGCCCGGGAACATGAGAACGGTTTGATTCTGGAACCCTGTGGACTTTAACATGACATCGGTGGATTCTGGAACCCTGTGGCCTGGACACATGAGAACGGTTTGATTCTGGAACCCTGTGGCCTGGGAACATGAGTGAGGATTGATGGTGGAACCCTGTGGCCTGGCAACATGACTGAGGTTTGATACTGGAAGACTGTGGCCAGGAAACATGATATCGGGTTGATTCTGGAAACTTCTGTCCTGGGAACAAGACTGAGGTTTGATTCTGGAACCCTGTGTCCTGGGAATATGACAAAGGTTTGTTGCTGGAAGCCTGTTCCCTGGGTACATGACTGAGGTTTGATTCTGGACACCTGTGTCCTGGGATCATGAGTGATGTTTGATTGTTGAAACCTGTGGCCTGCGAACATGACTCAGGTTTGATTCTGGAACCATGTGTCCTGGGAATATGACTGAGGTTTGATTCTGGAAACCTTTGGCCTGAGAAAATGACTGAGGTTTCATTGTGGAAACATGTGGCCTGGGATCATGACTGAGGTTTGATGGTGGAACACTCTGGCCTGGCAAAATGACTGAGGCTTGATTCTGGAACCCTGTGGCCCGGGAACGTGACTGAGGTTTGATGGCAGAAACCTGTGGCCTGGCCACATGACTGACGTTTGATTCTGGATCCCTGTGGCCTGGGAACATGACTGAGGCGTGATTCTGGAAAACTGTGGCCTGGGAACATGACATCGGTTTAGATTGTGGAATACTGTGCCCCGGGAACCTGACTGAGCCTTGGTTCTGAAACCCTGTGGACTGGGAACATGACTGAGGTTTTATTCTGGAACCCTGTAGCCTGGGAACATAACTGAGGATTGATTCTGGAACCCTGTGGCCTGGGAACATGATACCGGTGGATTCTGGAACCCTGGGGACTGGGCATGTGACATCTGTTTAGATTGTGGAATACTGTTCCCCGGGAACCTGACTGAGCCTTGGTTCTGGAACCCTGTGGATTGGGAACATGACTGAGGTTTTATTCTAAAACCCTGTAGCCTGGAAACATAACTGAGGATTGATTCTCGAACCCTGTGGCCTGGGAACATAACATCGGTGGATTCTAGAAACCTGTGGCCTGGGAACATGTCTGAGGTTTGATGGTGAAAACCTGTGGCTTGGCAACATGACTAAGGTTTGATTCTGGAAGACTGTGGCCAGGAAGCATGATATCTGGTTGATTCTGGAAACTTGTGTCCTGGGAACATGACTGAGGTTTGATTCTGGACACCTGTGTCCTGGGAAAATGACTGAGGTTTGATGGTTGAAACCTGTGGCCCGCGAACATGACTCAGGTTTGATTCTGGAACCATGTGTCCTGGGAACATGACTGAGGTTTGATTTTGGAAACCTTTGGCCTGGGAAAATGACTGAGGTTTCATTGTGGAAACATGTGGCCTGGGATCATGACTGAGGTTTGATGGTGGAACACTCTGGCCTGGCAAAATGACTGAGGCTTGATTCTGGAACCCTGTGGCCCGGGAACATGAGAACGGTTTGATTCTGGAACCCTGTGGCCTTTAACATGACATCGGTGGATTCTGGAACCCTGTGGCCTGGGAACATGAGAACGGTTTGATTCTGGAACCCTGTGGCCTGGGAACATGAGTGAGGATTGATGGTGGAACCCTGTGGCCTGGCAACATGACTGAGGTTTGATACTGGAAGACTGTGGCCAGGAAACATGATATCGGTTTGATTCTGGAAACTTCTGTCCTGGGAACAAGACTGAGGTTTGATTCTGGAACCCTGTGTCCTGGGAATATGACAAAGGTTTGTTGCTGGAAGCCTGTTCCCTGGGTACATGACTGAGGTTTGATTCTGGACACCTGTGTCCTGGGAACATGAGTGATGTTTGATTGTTGAAACCTGTGGCCTGCGCACATGACTCAGGTTTGATTCTGGAACCATGTGTCCTGGGAATATGACTGAGGTTTGATTCTGGAAAACATTGGCCTGAGAAAAAGACTGAGGTTTCATTGTGGAAACATGTGGCCTGGGATCATGACTGAGGTTTGATGGTGGAACACTCTGGCCTGGCAAAATGACTGAGGCTTGATTCTGGAACCCTGTGGCCCGGGAACGTGACTGAGGTTTGATGGCAGAAACCTGTGGCCTGGCAACATGACTGACGTTTGATTCTGGATCCCTGTGGCCTGGGAACATGACTGAGGCGTGATTCTGGAAAACTGTGGCCTGGGAACATGACATCTGTTTAGATTGTGGAATACTGTGCCCCGGGAACCTGACTGAGCCTTGGTTCTGGAACCCTGTGGATTGGGAACATGACTGAGGTTTTATTCTAGAACCCTGTAGCCTGGAAACATAACTGAGGATTGATTCTCGAACCCTGTGGCCTGGGAACATGACATCGGTGGATTCTAGAACCCTGTGGCCTGGGAACATGTCTGAGGTTTGATGGTGGAAACCTGTGGCTTGGCAACATGACTAAGGTTTGATTCTGGAAGACTGTGGCCAGGAAGCATGATATCTGGTTGATTCTGGAAACTTGTGTCCTGGGAACATGACTGAGGTTTGTTTCTGGAAGCCTGTGCCCTGGGAACATGACTGAGGTTTGATTCTGGACACCTGTGTCCTGGGAACATGACTGAGGTTTGATGGTTGAAACCTGTGGCCCGCGCACATGACTCAGGTTTGATTCTGGAACCATGTGTCCTGGGAACATGACTGAGGTTTGATTTTGGAAACCTTTGGCCTGGGAAAATGACTGAGGTTTCATTGTGGAAACATGTGGCCTGGGATCATGACTGAGGTTTGATGGTGGAACACTCTGGCCTGGCAAAATGACTGAGGCTTGATTCTGGAACCCTGTGGCCCGGGAACATGAGAACGGTTTGATTCTGGAACCCTGTGGCCTTTAACATGACATCGGTGGATTCTGGAACCCTGTGGCCTGGGAACATGAGAACGGTTTGATTCTGGAACCCTGTGGCCTGGGAACATGAGTGAGGATTGATGGTGGAACCCTGTGGCCTGGCAACATGACTGAGGTTTGATACTGGAAGACTGTGGCCAGGAAACATGATATCGGGTTGATTCTGAAAACTTCTGTCCTGGGAACAAGACTGAGGTTTGATTCTGGAACCCTGTGTCCTGGGAATATGACAAAGGTTTGTTGCTGGAAGCCTGTTCCCTGGGTACATGACTGAGGTTTGATTCTGGACACCTGTGTCCTGGAAACATGAGTGATGTTTGATTGTTGAAACCTGTGGCCTGCGAACATGACTCAGGTTTGATTCTGGAAACCTTTGGCCTGAGAAAATGACTGAGGTTTCATTGTGGAAACATGTGGCCTGGGATCATGACTGAGGTTTGATGGTGGAACACTCTGGCCTGGCAAAATGACTGAGGCTTGATTCTGGAACCCTGTGGCCCGGGAACGTGACTGAGGTTTGATGGCAGAAACCTGTGGCCTGGCAACATGACTGACGTTTGATTCTGGATCCCTGTGGCCTGGGAACATGACTGAGGCGTGATTCTGGAAAACTGTGGCCTGGGAACATGACATCTGTTTAGATTGTGGAATACTGTGCCCCGGGAACTTGACTGAGCCTTGGTTCTGAAACCCTGTGGACTGGGAACATGACTGAGGTTTTATTCTGGAACCCTGTAGCCTGGGAACATAACTGAGGATTGATTCTGGAACCCTGTGGCCTGGGAACATGATACCGGTGGATTCTGGAACCCTGGGGACTGGGCATGTGACATCTGTTTAAATTGTGGAATACTGTGGCCCGGGAACCTGGCTGAGCCTTGGTTCTGGAACCCTGTGGATTGGGAACATGACTGAGGTTTTATTCTAGAACCCTGTAGCCTGGACACATAACTGAGGATTGATTCTCGAACCCTGTGGCCTGGGAACATGACATCGGTGGATTCTAGAACCCTGTGGCCTGGGAACATGTCTGAGGTTTGATGGTGGAAACCTGTGGCTTGGCAACATGACTAAGGTTTGATTCTGGAAGACTGTGGCCAGGAAGCATGATATCTGGTTGATTCTGGAAACTTGTGTCCTGGGAACATGACTGAGGTTTGTTTCTGGAAGCCTGTGCCCTGGGAACATGACTGAGGTTTGATTCTGGACACCTGTGTCCTGGGAACATGACTGAGGTTTGATGGTTGAAACCTGTGGCCCGCGCACATGACTCAGGTTTGATTCTGGAACCATGTGTCCTGGGAACATGACTGAGGTTTGATTTTGGAAACCTTTGGCCTGGGAAAATGACTGAGGTTTCATTGTGGAAACATGTGGCCTGGGATCATGACTGAGGTTTGATGGTGGAACACTCTGGCCTGGCAAAATGACTGAGGCTTGATTCTGGAACCCTGTGGCCCGGGAACATGAGAACGGTTTGATTCTGGAACCCTGTGGCCTTTAACATGACATCGGTGGATTCTGGAACCCTGTGGCCTGGGAACATGAGAACGGTTTGATTCTGGAACCCTGTGGCCTGGGAACATGAGTGAGGATTGATGGTGGAACCCTGTGGCCTGGCAACATGACTGAGGTTTGATACTGGAAGACTGTGGCCAGGAAACATGATATCGGGTTGATTCTGGAAACTTCTGTCCTGGGAACAAGACTGAGGTTTGATTCTGGAACCCTGTGTCCTGGGAATATGACAAAGGTTTGTTGCTGGAAGCCTGTTCCCTGGGTACATGACTGAGGTTTGATTCTGGACACCTGTGTCCTGGGAACATGAGTGATGTTTGATTGTTGAAACCTGTGGCCTGCGAACATGACTCAGGTTTGATTCTGGAACCATGTGTCCTGGGAATATGACTGAGGTTTGATTCTGGAAACCTTTGGCCTGAGAAAATGACTGAGGTTTCATTGTGGAAACATGTGGCCTGGGATCATGACTGAGGTTTGATGGTGGAACACTCTGGCCTGGCAAAATGACTGAGGCTTGATTCTGGAACCCTGTGGCCCGGGAACGTGACTGAGGTTTGATGGCAGAAACCTGTGGCCTGGCAACATGACTGACGTTTGATTCTGGATCCCTGTGGCCTGGGAACATGACTGAGGCGTGATTCTGGAAAACTGTGGCCTGGGAACATGACATCTGTTTAGATTGTGGAATACTGTGCCCCGGGAACCTGACTGAGCCTTGGTTCTGAAACCCTGTGGACTGGGAACATGACTGAGGTTTTATTCTGGAACCCTGTAGCCTGGGAACATAACTGAGGATTGATTCTGGAACCCTGTGGCCTGGGAACATGATACCGGTGGATTCTGGAACCCTGGGGACTGGGCATGTGACATCTGTTTAGATTGTGGAATACTGTGCCCCGGGAACCTGGCTGAGCCTTGGTTCTGGAACCCTGTGGATTGGGAACATGACTGAGGTTTTATTCTAGAACCCTGTAGCCTGGAAACATAACTGAGGATTGATTCTCGAACCCTGTGGCCTGGGAACATGACATCGGTGGATTCTAGAACCCTGTGGCCTGGGAACATGTCTGAGGTTTGATGGTGGAAACCTGTGGCTTGGCAACATGACTAAGGTTTGATTCTGGAAGACTGTGGCCAGGAAGCATGATATCTGGTTGATTCTGGACACTTGTGTCCTGGGAACATGACTGAGGTTTGTTTCTGGAAGCCTGTGCCCTGGGAACATGACTGAGGTTTGATTCTGGACACCTGTGTCCTGGGAACATGACTGAGGTTTGATGGTTGAAACCTGTGGCCCGCGCACATGACTCAGGTTTGATTCTGGAACCATGTGTCCTGGGAACATGACTGAGGTTTGATTTTGGAAACCTTTGGCCTGGGAAAATGACTGAGGTTTCATTGTGGAAACATGTGGCCTGGGATCATGACTGAGGTTTGATGGTGGAACACTCTGGCCTGGCAAAATGACTGAGGCTTGATTCTGGAACCCTGTGGCCCGGGAACATGAGAACGGTTTGATTCTGGAACCCTGTGGCCTTTAACATGACATCGGTGGATTCTGGAACCCTGTGGCCTGGGAACATGAGAACGGTTTGATTCTGGAACCCTGTGGCCTGGGAACATGAGTGAGGATTGATGGTGGAACCCTGTGGCCTGGCAACATGACTGAGGTTTGATACTGGAAGACTGTGGCCAGGAAACATGATATCGGGTTGATTCTGGAAACTTCTGTCCTGGGAACAAGACTGAGGTTTGATTCTGGAACCCTGTGTCCTGGGAATATGACAAAGGTTTGTTGCTGGAAGCCTGTTCCCTGGGTACATGACTGAGGTTTGATTCTGGACACCTGTGTCCTGGGAACATGAGTGATGTTTGATTGTTGAAACCTGTGGCCTGCGCACATGACTCAGGTTTGATTCTGGAACCATGTGTCCTGGGAATATGACTGAGGTTTGATTCTGGAAAACATTGGCCTGAGAAAAAGACTGAGGTTTCATTGTGGAAACATGTGGCCTGGGATCATGACTGAGGTTTGATGGTGGAACACTCTGGCCTGGCAAAATGACTGAGGCTTGATTCTGGAACCCTGTGGCCCGGGAACGTGACTGAGGTTTGATGGCAGAAACCTGTGGCCTGGCAACATGACTGACGTTTGATTCTGGATCCCTGTGGCCTGGGAACATGACTGAGGCGTGATTCTGGAAAACTGTGGCCTGGGAACATGACATCTGTTTAGATTGTGGAATACTGTGCCCCGGGAACCTGACTGAGCCTTGGTTCTGGAACCCTGTGGATTGGGAACATGACTGAGGTTTTATTCTAGAACCCTGTAGCCTGGAAACATAACTGAGGATTGATTCTCGAACCCTGTGGCCTGGGAACATGACATCGGTGGATTCTAGAACCCTGTGGCCTGGGAACATGTCTGAGGTTTGATGGTGGAAACCTGTGGCTTGGCAACATGACTAAGGTTTGATTCTGGAAGACTGTGGCCAGGAAGCATGATATCTGGTTGATTCTGGAAACTTGTGTCCTGGGAACATGACTGAGGTTTGTTTCTGGAAGCCTGTGCCCTGGGAACATGACTGAGGTTTGATTCTGGACACCTGTGTCCTGGGAACATGACTGAGGTTTGATGGTTGAAACCTGTGGCCCGCGCACATGACTCAGGTTTGATTCTGGAACCATGTGTCCTGGGAACATGACTGAGGTTTGATTTTGGAAACCTTTGGCCTGGGAAAATGACTGAGGTTTCATTGTGGAAACATGTGGCCTGGGATCATGACTGAGGTTTGATGGTGGAACACTCTGGCCTGGCAAAATGACTGAGGCTTGATTCTGGAACCCTGTGGCCCGGGAACATGAGAACGGTTTGATTCTGGAACCCTGTGGCCTTTAACATGACATCGGTGGATTCTGGAACCCTGTGGCCTGGGAACATGAGAACGGTTTGATTCTGGAACCCTGTGGCCTGGGAACATGAGTGAGGATTGATGGTGGAACCCTGTGGCCTGGCAACATGACTGAGGTTTGATACTGGAAGACTGTGGCCAGGAAACATGATATCGGGTTGATTCTGAAAACTTCTGTCCTGGGAACAAGACTGAGGTTTGATTCTGGAACCCTGTGTCCTGGGAATATGACAAAGGTTTGTTGCTGGAAGCCTGTTCCCTGGGTACATGACTGAGGTTTGATTCTGGACACCTGTGTCCTGGAAACATGAGTGATGTTTGATTGTTGAAACCTGTGGCCTGCGAACATGACTCAGGTTTGATTCTGGAAACCTTTGGCCTGAGAAAATGACTGAGGTTTCATTGTGGAAACATGTGGCCTGGGATCATGACTGAGGTTTGATGGTGGAACACTCTGGCCTGGCAAAATGACTGAGGCTTGATTCTGGAACCCTGTGGCCCGGGAACGTGACTGAGGTTTGATGGCAGAAACCTGTGGCCTGGCAACATGACTGACGTTTGATTCTGGATCCCTGTGGCCTGGGAACATGACTGAGGCGTGATTCTGGAAAACTGTGGCCTGGGAACATGACATCTGTTTAGATTGTGGAATACTGTGCCCCGGGAACTTGACTGAGCCTTGGTTCTGAAACCCTGTGGACTGGGAACATGACTGAGGTTTTATTCTGGAACCCTGTAGCCTGGGAACATAACTGAGGATTGATTCTGGAACCCTGTGGCCTGGGAACAAGATACCGGTGGATTCTGGAACCCTGGGGACTGGGCATGTGACATCTGTTTAAATTGTGGAATACTGTGGCCCGGGAACCTGGCTGAGCCTTGGTTCTGGAACCCTGTGGATTGGGAACATGACTGAGGTTTTATTCTAGAACCCTGTAGCCTGGACACATAACTGAGGATTGATTCTCGAACCCTGTGGCCTGGGAACATGACATCGGTGGATTCTAGAACCCTGTGGCCTGGGAACATGTCTGAGGTTTGATGGTGGAAACCTGTGGCTTGGCAACATGACTAAGGTTTGATTCTGGAAGACTGTGGCCAGGAAGCATGATATCTGGTTGATTCTGGAAACTTGTGTCCTGGGAACATGACTGAGGTTTGTTTCTGGAAGCCTGTGCCCTGGGAACATGACTGAGGTTTGATTCTGGACACCTGTGTCCTGGGAACATGACTGAGGTTTGATGGTTGAAACCTGTGGCCCGCGCACATGACTCAGGTTTGATTCTGGAACCATGTGTCCTGGGAACATGACTGAGGTTTGATTTTGGAAACCTTTGGCCTGGGAAAATGACTGAGGTTTCATTGTGGAAACATGTGGCCTGGGATCATGACTGAGGTTTGATGGTGGAACACTCTGGCCTGGCAAAATGACTGAGGCTTGATTCTGGAACCCTGTGGCCCGGGAACATGAGAACGGTTTGATTCTGGAACCCTGTGGCCTTTAACATGACATCGGTGGATTCTGGAACCCTGTGGCCTGGGAACATGAGAACGGTTTGATTCTGGAACCCTGTGGCCTGGGAACATGAGTGAGGATTGATGGTGGAACCCTGTGGCCTGGCAACATGACTGAGGTTTGATACTGGAAGACTGTGGCCAGGAAACATGATATCGGGTTGATTCTGGAAACTTCTGTCCTGGGAACAAGACTGAGGTTTGATTCTGGAACCCTGTGTCCTGGGAATATGACAAAGGTTTGTTGCTGGAAGCCTGTTCCCTGGGTACATGACTGAGGTTTGATTCTGGACACCTGTGTCCTGGGAACATGAGTGATGTTTGATTGTTGAAACCTGTGGCCTGCGAACATGACTCAGGTTTGATTCTGGAACCATGTGTCCTGGGAATATGACTGAGGTTTGATTCTGGAAACCTTTGGCCTGAGAAAATGACTGAGGTTTCATTGTGGAAACATGTGGCCTGGGATCATGACTGAGGTTTGATGGTGGAACACTCTGGCCTGGCAAAATGACTGAGGCTTGATTCTGGAACCCTGTGGCCCGGGAACGTGACTGAGGTTTGATGGCAGAAACCTGTGGCCTGGCAACATGACTGACGTTTGATTCTGGATCCCTGTGGCCTGGGAACATGACTGAGGCGTGATTCTGGAAAACTGTGGCCTGGGAACATGACATCTGTTTAGATTGTGGAATACTGTGCCCCGGGAACCTGACTGAGCCTTGGTTCTGAAACCCTGTGGACTGGGAACATGACTGAGGTTTTATTCTGGAACCCTGTAGCCTGGGAACATAACTGAGGATTGATTCTGGAACCCTGTGGCCTGGGAACATGATACCGGTGGATTCTGGAACCCTGGGGACTGGGCATGTGACATCTGTTTAGATTGTGGAATACTGTGCCCCGGGAACCTGGCTGAGCCTTGGTTCTGGAACCCTGTGGATTGGGAACATGACTGAGGTTTTATTCTAGAACCCTGTAGCCTGGAAACATAACTGAGGATTGATTCTCGAACCCTGTGGCCTGGGAACATGACATCGGTGGATTCTAGAACCCTGTGGCCTGGGAACATGTCTGAGGTTTGATGGTGGAAACCTGTGGCTTGGCAACATGACTAAGGTTTGATTCTGGAAGACTGTGGCCAGGAAGCATGATATCTGGTTGATTCTGGACACTTGTGTCCTGGGAACATGACTGAGGTTTGTTTCTGGAAGCCTGTGCCCTGGGAACATGACTGAGGTTTGATTCTGGACACCTGTGTCCTGGGAACATGACTGAGGTTTGATGGTTGAAACCTGTGGCCCGCGCACATGACTCAGGTTTGATTCTGGAACCATGTGTCCTGGGAACATGACTGAGGTTTGATTTTGGAAACCTTTGGCCTGGGAAAATGACTGAGGTTTCATTGTGGAAACATGTGGCCTGGGATCATGACTGAGGTTTGATGGTGGAACACTCTGGCCTGGCAAAATGACTGAGGCTTGATTCTGGAACCCTGTGGCCCGGGAACATGAGAATGGTTTGATTCTGGAACCCTGTGGCCTTTAACATGACATCGGTGGATTCTGGAACCCTGTGGCCTGGGAACATGAGAACGGTTTGATTCTGGAACCCTGTGGCCTGGGAACATGAGTGAGGATTGATGGTGGAACCCTGTGGCCTGGCAACATGACTGAGGTTTGATACTGGAAGACTGTGGCCAGGAAACATGATATCGGGTTGATTCTGGAAACTTCTGTCCTGGGAACAAGACTGAGGTTTGATTCTGGAACCCTGTGTCCTGGGAATATGACAAAGGTTTGTTGCTGGAAGCCTGTTCCCTGGGTACATGACTGAGGTTTGATTCTGGACACCTGTGTCCTGGGAACATGAGTGATGTTTGATTGTTGAAACCTGTGGCCTGCGAACATGACTCAGGTTTGATTCTGGAACCATGTGTCCTGGGAATATGACTGAGGTTTGATTCTGGAAACCTTTGGCCTGAGAAAATGACTGAGGTTTCATTGTGGAAACATGTGGCCTGGGATCATGACTGAGGTTTGATGGTGGAACACTCTGGCCTGGCAAAATGACTGAGGCTTGATTCTGGAACCCTGTGGCCCGGGAACGTGACTGAGGTTTGATGGCAGAAACCTGTGGCCTGGCAACATGACTGACGTTTGATTCTGGATCCCTGTGGCCTGGGAACATGACTGAGGCGTGATTCTGGAAAACTGTGGCCTGGGAACATGACATCTGTTTAGATTGTGGAATACTGTGCCCCGGGAACCTGACTGAGCCTTGGTTCTGAAACCCTGTGGACTGGGAACATGACTGAGGTTTTATTCTGGAACCCTGTAGCCTGGGAACATAACTGAGGATTGATTCTGGAACCCTGTGGCCTGGGAACATGATACCGGTGGAATCTGAAACCCTGGGGACTGGGCATGTGACATCTGTTTAGATTGTGGAATTCTGTGCCCCGGGAACCTGGCTGAGCCTTGGTTCTGGAACCCTGTGGATTGGGAACATGACTGAGGTTTTATTCTAGAACCCTGTAGCCGGGAAACATAACTGAGGATTGATTCTCGAACCCTGTGGCTGGGAACATGACATCGGTGGATTCTAGAACCCTGTGGCCTGGGAACATGTCTGAGGTTTGATGGTGGAAACCTGTGGCTTGGCAACATGACTAAGGTTTGATTCTGGAAGACTGTGGCCAGGAAGCATGATATCTGGTTGATTCTGGAAACTTGTGTCCTGGGAACATGACTGAGGTTTGTTTCTGGAAGCCTGTGCCCTGGGAACATGACTGAGGTTTGATTCTGGACACCTGTGTCCTGGGAACATGACTGAGGTTTGATGGTTGAAACCTGTGGCCCGCGAACATGACTCAGGTTTGATTCTGGAACCATGTGTCCTGGGAACATGACTGAGGCTTGATTTTGGAAACCTTTGGCCTGGGAAAATGACTGAGGTTTCATTGGGGAAACATGTGGCCTGGGATCATGACTGAGGTTTGATGGTGGAACACTCTGGCCTGGCAAAATGACTGAGGCTTGATTCTGGAACCCTGTGGCCCGGGAACATGAGAACGGTTTGATTCTGGAACCCTGTGGCCTTTAACATGACATCGGTGGATTCTGGAACCCTGTGGCCTGGACACATGAGAACGGTTTGATTCTGGAACCCTGTGGCCTGGGAACATGAGTGAGGATTGATGGTGGAACCCTGTGGCCTGGCAACATGACTGAGGTTTGATACTGGAAGACTGTGGCCAGGAAACATGATATCGGGTTGATTCTGGAAACTTCTGTCCTGGGAACAAGACTGAGGTTTGATTCTGGAACCCTGTGTCCTGGGAATATGACAAAGGTTTGTTGCTGGAAGCCTGTTCCCTGGGTACATGACTGAGGTTTGATTCTGGACACCTGTGTCCTGGGAACATGAGTGATGTTTGATTGTTGAAACCTGTGGCCTGCGAACATGACTCAGGTTTGATTCTGGAACCATGTGTCCTGGGAATATGACTGAGGTTTGATTCTGGAAACCTTTGGCCTGAGAAAATGACTGAGGTTTCATTGTGGAAACATGTGGCCTGGGATCATGACTGAGGTTTGATGGTGGAACACTCTGGCCTGGCAAAATGACTGAGGCTTGATTCTGGAACCCTGTGGCCCGGGAACGTGACTGAGGTTTGATGGCAGAAACCTGTGGCCTGGCCACATGACTGACGTTTGATTCTGGATCCCTGTGGCCTGGGAACATGACTGAGGCGTGATTCTGGAAAACTGTGGCCTGGGAACATGACATCGGTTTAGATTGTGGAATACTGTGCCCCGGGAACCTGACTGAGCCTTGGTTCTGAAACCCTGTGGACTGGGAACATGACTGAGGTTTTATTCTGGAACCCTGTAGCCTGGGAACATAACTGAGGATTGATTCTGGAACCCTGTGGCCTGGGAACATGATACCGGTGGATTCTGGAACCCTGGGGACTGGGCATGTGACATCTGTTTAGATTGTGGAATACTGTTCCCCGGGAACCTGACTGAGCCTTGGTTCTGGAACCCTGTGGATTGGGAACATGACTGAGGTTTTATTCTAAAACCCTGTAGCCTGGAAACATAACTGAGGATTGATTCTCGAACCCTGTGGCCTGGGAACATAACATCGGTGGATTCTAGAAACCTGTGGCCTGGGAACATGTCTGAGGTTTGATGGTGAAAACCTGTGGCTTGGCAACAAGACTAAGGTTTGATTCTGGAAGACTGTGGCCAGGAAGCATGATATCTGGTTGATTCTGGAAACTTGTGTCCTGGGAACATGACTGAGGTTTGATTCTGGACACCTGTGTCCTGGGAAAATGACTGAGGTTTGATGGTTGAAACCTGTGGCCCGCGAACATGACTCAGGTTTGATTCTGGAACCATGTGTCCTGGGAACATGACTGAGGTTTGATTTTGGAAACCTTTGGCCTGGGAAAATGACTGAGGTTTCATTGTGGAAACATGTGGCCTGGGATCATGACTGAGGTTTGAAGGTGGAACACTCTGGCCTGGCAAAATGACTGAGGCTTGATTCTGGAACCCTGTGGCCCGGGAACATGAGAACGGTTTGATTCTGGAACCCTGTGGCCTTTAACATGACATCGGTGGATTCTGGAACCCTGTGGCCTGGGAACATGAGAACGGTTTGATTCTGGAACCCTGTGGCCTGGGAACATGAGTGAGGATTGATGGTGGAACCCTGTGGCCTGGCAACATGACTGAGGTTTGATACTGGAAGACTGTGGCCAGGAAACATGATATCGGGTTGATTCTGGAAACTTCTGTCCTGGGAACAAGACTGAGGTTTGATTCTGGAACCCTGTGTCCTGGGAATATGACAAAGGTTTGTTGCTGGAAGCCTGTTCCCTGGGTACATGACTGAGGTTTGATTCTGGACACCTGTGTCCTGGGAACATGAGTGATGTTTGATTGTTGAAACCTGTGGCCTGCGAACATGACTCAGGTTTGATTCTGGAACCATGTGTCCTGGGAATATGACTGAGGTTTGATTCTGGAAACCTTTGGCCTGAGAAAATGACTGAGGTTTCATTGTGGAAACATGTGGCCTGGGATCATGACTGAGGTTTGATGGTGGAACACTCTGGCCTGGCAAAATGACTGAGGCTTGATTCTGGAACCCTGTGGCCCGGGAACGTGACTGAGGTTTGATGGCAGAAACCTGTGGCCTGGCAACATGACTGACGTTTGATTCTGGATCCCTGTGGCCTGGGAACATGACTGAGGCGTGATTCTGGAAAACTGTGGCCTGGGAACATGACATCTGTTTAGATTGTGGAATACTGTGCCCCGGGAACCTGACTGAGCCTTGGTTCTGAAACCCTGTGGACTGGGAACATGACTGAGGTTTTATTCTGGAACCCTGTAGCCTGGGAACATAACTGAGGATTGATTCTGGAACCCTGTGGCCTGGGAACATGATACCGGTGGATTCTGGAACCCTGGGGACTGGGCATGTGACATCTGTTTAGATTGTGGAATACTGTGCCCCGGGAACCTGGCTGAGCCTTGGTTCTGGAACCCTGTGGATTGGGAACATGACTGAGGTTTTATTCTAGAACCCTGTAGCCTGGAAACATAACTGAGGATTGATTCTCGAACCCTGTGGCCTGGGAACATGACATCGGTGGATTCTAGAACCCTGTGGCCTGGGAACATGTCTGAGGTTTGATGGTGGAAACCTGTGGCTTGGCAACATGACTAAGGTTTGATTCTGGAAGACTGTGGCCAGGAAGCATGATATCTGGTTGATTCTGGACACTTGTGTCCTGGGAACATGACTGAGGTTTGTTTCTGGAAGCCTGTGCCCTGGGAACATGACTGAGGTTTGATTCTGGACACCTGTGTCCTGGGAACATGACTGAGGTTTGATGGTTGAAACCTGTGGCCCGCGCACATGACTCAGGTTTGATTCTGGAACCATGTGTCCTGGGAACATGACTGAGGTTTGATTTTGGAAACCTTTGGCCTGGGAAAATGACTGAGGTTTCATTGTGGAAACATGTGGCCTGGGATCATGACTGAGGTTTGATGGTGGAACACTCTGGCCTGGCAAAATGACTGAGGCTTGATTCTGGAACCCTGTGGCCCGGGAACATGAGAATGGTTTGATTCTGGAACCCTGTGGCCTTTAACATGACATCGGTGGATTCTGGAACCCTGTGGCCTGGGAACATGAGAACGGTTTGATTCTGGAACCCTGTGGCCTGGGAACATGAGTGAGGATTGATGGTGGAACCCTGTGGCCTGGCAACATGACTGAGGTTTGATACTGGAAGACTGTGGCCAGGAAACATGATATCGGGTTGATTCTGGAAACTTCTGTCCTGGGAACAAGACTGAGGTTTGATTCTGGAACCCTGTGTCCTGGGAATATGACAAAGGTTTGTTGCTGGAAGCCTGTTCCCTGGGTACATGACTGAGGTTTGATTCTGGACACCTGTGTCCTGGGAACATGAGTGATGTTTGATTGTTGAAACCTGTGGCCTGCGAACATGACTCAGGTTTGATTCTGGAACCATGTGTCCTGGGAATATGACTGAGGTTTGATTCTGGAAACCTTTGGCCTGAGAAAATGACTGAGGTTTCATTGTGGAAACATGTGGCCTGGGATCATGACTGAGGTTTGATGGTGGAACACTCTGGCCTGGCAAAATGACTGAGGCTTGATTCTGGAACCCTGTGGCCCGGGAACGTGACTGAGGTTTGATGGCAGAAACCTGTGGCCTGGCAACATGACTGACGTTTGATTCTGGATCCCTGTGGCCTGGGAACATGACTGAGGCGTGATTCTGGAAAACTGTGGCCTGGGAACATGACATCTGTTTAGATTGTGGAATACTGTGCCCCGGGAACCTGACTGAGCCTTGGTTCTGAAACCCTGTGGACTGGGAACATGACTGAGGTTTTATTCTGGAACCCTGTAGCCTGGGAACATAACTGAGGATTGATTCTGGAACCCTGTGGCCTGGGAACATGATACCGGTGGAATCTGAAACCCTGGGGACTGGGCATGTGACATCTGTTTAGATTGTGGAATTCTGTGCCCCGGGAACCTGGCTGAGCCTTGGTTCTGGAACCCTGTGGATTGGGAACATGACTGAGGTTTTATTCTAGAACCCTGTAGCCGGGAAACATAACTGAGGATTGATTCTCGAACCCTGTGGCTGGGAACATGACATCGGTGGATTCTAGAACCCTGTGGCCTGGGAACATGTCTGAGGTTTGATGGTGGAAACCTGTGGCTTGGCAACATGACTAAGGTTTGATTCTGGAAGACTGTGGCCAGGAAGCATGATATCTGGTTGATTCTGGAAACTTGTGTCCTGGGAACATGACTGAGGTTTGTTTCTGGAAGCCTGTGCCCTGGGAACATGACTGAGGTTTGATTCTGGACACCTGTGTCCTGGGAACATGACTGAGGTTTGATGGTTGAAACCTGTGGCCCGCGAACATGACTCAGGTTTGATTCTGGAACCATGTGTCCTGGGAACATGACTGAGGCTTGATTTTGGAAACCTTTGGCCTGGGAAAATGACTGAGGTTTCATTGGGGAAACATGTGGCCTGGGATCATGACTGAGGTTTGATGGTGGAACACTCTGGCCTGGCAAAATGACTGAGGCTTGATTCTGGAACCCTGTGGCCCGGGAACATGAGAACGGTTTGATTCTGGAACCCTGTGGCCTTTAACATGACATCGGTGGATTCTGGAACCCTGTGGCCTGGACACATGAGAACGGTTTGATTCTGGAACCCTGTGGCCTGGGAACATGAGTGAGGATTGATGGTGGAACCCTGTGGCCTGGCAACATGACTGAGGTTTGATACTGGAAGACTGTGGCCAGGAAACATGATATCGGGTTGATTCTGGAAACTTCTGTCCTGGGAACAAGACTGAGGTTTGATTCTGGAACCCTGTGTCCTGGGAATATGACAAAGGTTTGTTGCTGGAAGCCTGTTCCCTGGGTACATGACTGAGGTTTGATTCTGGACACCTGTGTCCTGGGAACATGAGTGATGTTTGATTGTTGAAACCTGTGGCCTGCGAACATGACTCAGGTTTGATTCTGGAACCATGTGTCCTGGGAATATGACTGAGGTTTGATTCTGGAAACCTTTGGCCTGAGAAAATGACTGAGGTTTCATTGTGGAAACATGTGGCCTGGGATCATGACTGAGGTTTGATGGTGGAACACTCTGGCCTGGCAAAATGACTGAGGCTTGATTCTGGAACCCTGTGGCCCGGGAACGTGACTGAGGTTTGATGGCAGAAACCTGTGGCCTGGCCACATGACTGACGTTTGATTCTGGATCCCTGTGGCCTGGGAACATGACTGAGGCGTGATTCTGGAAAACTGTGGCCTGGGAACATGACATCGGTTTAGATTGTGGAATACTGTGCCCCGGGAACCTGACTGAGCCTTGGTTCTGAAACCCTGTGGACTGGGAACATGACTGAGGTTTTATTCTGGAACCCTGTAGCCTGGGAACATAACTGAGGATTGATTCTGGAACCCTGTGGCCTGGGAACATGATACCGGTGGATTCTGGAACCCTGGGGACTGGGCATGTGACATCTGTTTAGATTGTGGAATACTGTTCCCCGGGAACCTGACT
Source organism: Balaenoptera physalus (assembly GCF_965194825.1). Taxonomy (NCBI): domain Eukaryota; kingdom Metazoa; phylum Chordata; class Mammalia; order Artiodactyla; family Balaenopteridae; genus Balaenoptera; species Balaenoptera physalus. The sequence goes on from NW_028126212.1 coordinate 421,705, forward strand.
GAGCCTTGGTTCTGGAACCCTGTGGATTGGGAACATGACTGAGGTTTTATTCTAAAACCCTGTAGCCTGGAAACATAACTGAGGATTGATTCTCGAACCCTGTGGCCTGGGAACATAACATCGGTGGATTCTAGAAACCTGTGGCCTGGGAACATGTCTGAGGTTTGATGGTGAAAACCTGTGGCTTGGCAACAAGACTAAGGTTTGATTCTGGAAGACTGTGGCCAGGAAGCATGATATCTGGTTGATTCTGGAAACTTGTGTCCTGGGAACATGACTGAGGTTTGATTCTGGACACCTGTGTCCTGGGAAAATGACTGAGGTTTGATGGTTGAAACCTGTGGCCCGCGAACATGACTCAGGTTTGATTCTGGAACCATGTGTCCTGGGAACATGACTGAGGTTTGATTTTGGAAACCTTTGGCCTGGGAAAATGACTGAGGTTTCATTGTGGAAACATGTGGCCTGGGATCATGACTGAGGTTTGAAGGTGGAACACTCTGGCCTGGCAAAATGACTGAGGCTTGATTCTGGAACCCTGTGGCCCGGGAACATGAGAACGGTTTGATTCTGGAACCCTGTGGCCTTTAACATGACATCGGTGGATTCTGGAACCCTGTGGCCTGGGAACATGAGAACGGTTTGATTCTGGAACCCTGTGGCCTGGGAACATGAGTGAGGATTGATGGTGGAACCCTGTGGCCTGGCAACATGACTGAGGTTTGATACTGGAAGACTGTGGCCAGGAAACATGATATCGGGTTGATTCTGGAAACTTCTGTCCTGGGAACAAGACTGAGGTTTGATTCTGGAACCCTGTGTCCTGGGAATATGACAAAGGTTTGTTGCTGGAAGCCTGTTCCCTGGGTACATGACTGAGGTTTGATTCTGGACACCTGTGTCCTGGGAACATGAGTGATGTTTGATTGTTGAAACCTGTGGCCTGCGCACATGACTCAGGTTTGATTCTGGAACCATGTGTCCTGGGAATATGACTGAGGTTTGATTCTGGAAAACATTGGCCTGAGAAAAAGACTGAGGTTTCATTGTGGAAACATGTGGCCTGGGATCATGACTGAGGTTTGATGGTGGAACACTCTGGCCTGGCAAAATGACTGAGGCTTGATTCTGGAACCCTGTGGCCCGGGAACGTGACTGAGGTTTGATGGCAGAAACCTGTGGCCTGGCAACATGACTGACGTTTGATTCTGGATCCCTGTGGCCTGGGAACATGACTGAGGCGTGATTCTGGAAAACTGTGGCCTGGGAACATGACATCTGTTTAGATTGTGGAATACTGTGCCCCGGGAACCTGACTGAGCCTTGGTTCTGGAACCCTGTGGATTGGGAACATGACTGAGGTTTTATTCTAGAACCCTGTAGCCTGGAAACATAACTGAGGATTGATTCTCGAACCCTGTGGCCTGGGAACATGACATCGGTGGATTCTAGAACCCTGTGGCCTGGGAACATGTCTGAGGTTTGATGGTGGAAACCTGTGGCTTGGCAACATGACTAAGGTTTGATTCTGGAAGACTGTGGCCAGGAAGCATGATATCTGGTTGATTCTGGAAACTTGTGTCCTGGGAACATGACTGAGGTTTGTTTCTGGAAGCCTGTGCCCTGGGAACATGACTGAGGTTTGATTCTGGACACCTGTGTCCTGGGAACATGACTGAGGTTTGATGGTTGAAACCTGTGGCCCGCGCACATGACTCAGGTTTGATTCTGGAACCATGTGTCCTGGGAACATGACTGAGGTTTGATTTTGGAAACCTTTGGCCTGGGAAAATGACTGAGGTTTCATTGTGGAAACATGTGGCCTGGGATCATGACTGAGGTTTGATGGTGGAACACTCTGGCCTGGCAAAATGACTGAGGCTTGATTCTGGAACCCTGTGGCCCGGGAACATGAGAACGGTTTGATTCTGGAACCCTGTGGCCTTTAACATGACATCGGTGGATTCTGGAACCCTGTGGCCTGGGAACATGAGAACGGTTTGATTCTGGAACCCTGTGGCCTGGGAACATGAGTGAGGATTGATGGTGGAACCCTGTGGCCTGGCAACATGACTGAGGTTTGATACTGGAAGACTGTGGCCAGGAAACATGATATCGGGTTGATTCTGAAAACTTCTGTCCTGGGAACAAGACTGAGGTTTGATTCTGGAACCCTGTGTCCTGGGAATATGACAAAGGTTTGTTGCTGGAAGCCTGTTCCCTGGGTACATGACTGAGGTTTGATTCTGGACACCTGTGTCCTGGAAACATGAGTGATGTTTGATTGTTGAAACCTGTGGCCTGCGAACATGACTCAGGTTTGATTCTGGAAACCTTTGGCCTGAGAAAATGACTGAGGTTTCATTGTGGAAACATGTGGCCTGGGATCATGACTGAGGTTTGATGGTGGAACACTCTGGCCTGGCAAAATGACTGAGGCTTGATTCTGGAACCCTGTGGCCCGGGAACGTGACTGAGGTTTGATGGCAGAAACCTGTGGCCTGGCAACATGACTGACGTTTGATTCTGGATCCCTGTGGCCTGGGAACATGACTGAGGCGTGATTCTGGAAAACTGTGGCCTGGGAACATGACATCTGTTTAGATTGTGGAATACTGTGCCCCGGGAACTTGACTGAGCCTTGGTTCTGAAACCCTGTGGACTGGGAACATGACTGAGGTTTTATTCTGGAACCCTGTAGCCTGGGAACATAACTGAGGATTGATTCTGGAACCCTGTGGCCTGGGAACATGATACCGGTGGATTCTGGAACCCTGGGGACTGGGCATGTGACATCTGTTTAAATTGTGGAATACTGTGGCCCGGGAACCTGGCTGAGCCTTGGTTCTGGAACCCTGTGGATTGGGAACATGACTGAGGTTTTATTCTAGAACCCTGTAGCCTGGACACATAACTGAGGATTGATTCTCGAACCCTGTGGCCTGGGAACATGACATCGGTGGATTCTAGAACCCTGTGGCCTGGGAACATGTCTGAGGTTTGATGGTGGAAACCTGTGGCTTGGCAACATGACTAAGGTTTGATTCTGGAAGACTGTGGCCAGGAAGCATGATATCTGGTTGATTCTGGAAACTTGTGTCCTGGGAACATGACTGAGGTTTGTTTCTGGAAGCCTGTGCCCTGGGAACATGACTGAGGTTTGATTCTGGACACCTGTGTCCTGGGAACATGACTGAGGTTTGATGGTTGAAACCTGTGGCCCGCGCACATGACTCAGGTTTGATTCTGGAACCATGTGTCCTGGGAACATGACTGAGGTTTGATTTTGGAAACCTTTGGCCTGGGAAAATGACTGAGGTTTCATTGTGGAAACATGTGGCCTGGGATCATGACTGAGGTTTGATGGTGGAACACTCTGGCCTGGCAAAATGACTGAGGCTTGATTCTGGAACCCTGTGGCCCGGGAACATGAGAACGGTTTGATTCTGGAACCCTGTGGCCTTTAACATGACATCGGTGGATTCTGGAACCCTGTGGCCTGGGAACATGAGAACGGTTTGATTCTGGAACCCTGTGGCCTGGGAACATGAGTGAGGATTGATGGTGGAACCCTGTGGCCTGGCAACATGACTGAGGTTTGATACTGGAAGACTGTGGCCAGGAAACATGATATCGGGTTGATTCTGGAAACTTCTGTCCTGGGAACAAGACTGAGGTTTGATTCTGGAACCCTGTGTCCTGGGAATATGACAAAGGTTTGTTGCTGGAAGCCTGTTCCCTGGGTACATGACTGAGGTTTGATTCTGGACACCTGTGTCCTGGGAACATGAGTGATGTTTGATTGTTGAAACCTGTGGCCTGCGAACATGACTCAGGTTTGATTCTGGAACCATGTGTCCTGGGAATATGACTGAGGTTTGATTCTGGAAACCTTTGGCCTGAGAAAATGACTGAGGTTTCATTGTGGAAACATGTGGCCTGGGATCATGACTGAGGTTTGATGGTGGAACACTCTGGCCTGGCAAAATGACTGAGGCTTGATTCTGGAACCCTGTGGCCCGGGAACGTGACTGAGGTTTGATGGCAGAAACCTGTGGCCTGGCAACATGACTGACGTTTGATTCTGGATCCCTGTGGCCTGGGAACATGACTGAGGCGTGATTCTGGAAAACTGTGGCCTGGGAACATGACATCTGTTTAGATTGTGGAATACTGTGCCCCGGGAACCTGACTGAGCCTTGGTTCTGAAACCCTGTGGACTGGGAACATGACTGAGGTTTTATTCTGGAACCCTGTAGCCTGGGAACATAACTGAGGATTGATTCTGGAACCCTGTGGCCTGGGAACATGATACCGGTGGATTCTGGAACCCTGGGGACTGGGCATGTGACATCTGTTTAGATTGTGGAATACTGTGCCCCGGGAACCTGGCTGAGCCTTGGTTCTGGAACCCTGTGGATTGGGAACATGACTGAGGTTTTATTCTAGAACCCTGTAGCCTGGAAACATAACTGAGGATTGATTCTCGAACCCTGTGGCCTGGGAACATGACATCGGTGGATTCTAGAACCCTGTGGCCTGGGAACATGTCTGAGGTTTGATGGTGGAAACCTGTGGCTTGGCAACATGACTAAGGTTTGATTCTGGAAGACTGTGGCCAGGAAGCATGATATCTGGTTGATTCTGGACACTTGTGTCCTGGGAACATGACTGAGGTTTGTTTCTGGAAGCCTGTGCCCTGGGAACATGACTGAGGTTTGATTCTGGACACCTGTGTCCTGGGAACATGACTGAGGTTTGATGGTTGAAACCTGTGGCCCGCGCACATGACTCAGGTTTGATTCTGGAACCATGTGTCCTGGGAACATGACTGAGGTTTGATTTTGGAAACCTTTGGCCTGGGAAAATGACTGAGGTTTCATTGTGGAAACATGTGGCCTGGGATCATGACTGAGGTTTGATGGTGGAACACTCTGGCCTGGCAAAATGACTGAGGCTTGATTCTGGAACCCTGTGGCCCGGGAACATGAGAATGGTTTGATTCTGGAACCCTGTGGCCTTTAACATGACATCGGTGGATTCTGGAACCCTGTGGCCTGGGAACATGAGAACGGTTTGATTCTGGAACCCTGTGGCCTGGGAACATGAGTGAGGATTGATGGTGGAACCCTGTGGCCTGGCAACATGACTGAGGTTTGATACTGGAAGACTGTGGCCAGGAAACATGATATCGGGTTGATTCTGGAAACTTCTGTCCTGGGAACAAGACTGAGGTTTGATTCTGGAACCCTGTGTCCTGGGAATATGACAAAGGTTTGTTGCTGGAAGCCTGTTCCCTGGGTACATGACTGAGGTTTGATTCTGGACACCTGTGTCCTGGGAACATGAGTGATGTTTGATTGTTGAAACCTGTGGCCTGCGAACATGACTCAGGTTTGATTCTGGAACCATGTGTCCTGGGAATATGACTGAGGTTTGATTCTGGAAACCTTTGGCCTGAGAAAATGACTGAGGTTTCATTGTGGAAACATGTGGCCTGGGATCATGACTGAGGTTTGATGGTGGAACACTCTGGCCTGGCAAAATGACTGAGGCTTGATTCTGGAACCCTGTGGCCCGGGAACGTGACTGAGGTTTGATGGCAGAAACCTGTGGCCTGGCAACATGACTGACGTTTGATTCTGGATCCCTGTGGCCTGGGAACATGACTGAGGCGTGATTCTGGAAAACTGTGGCCTGGGAACATGACATCTGTTTAGATTGTGGAATACTGTGCCCCGGGAACCTGACTGAGCCTTGGTTCTGAAACCCTGTGGACTGGGAACATGACTGAGGTTTTATTCTGGAACCCTGTAGCCTGGGAACATAACTGAGGATTGATTCTGGAACCCTGTGGCCTGGGAACATGATACCGGTGGAATCTGAAACCCTGGGGACTGGGCATGTGACATCTGTTTAGATTGTGGAATTCTGTGCCCCGGGAACCTGGCTGAGCCTTGGTTCTGGAACCCTGTGGATTGGGAACATGACTGAGGTTTTATTCTAGAACCCTGTAGCCGGGAAACATAACTGAGGATTGATTCTCGAACCCTGTGGCCTGGGAACATGACATCGGTGGATTCTAGAACCCTGTGGCCTGGGAACATGTCTGAGGTTTGATGGTGGAAACCTGTGGCTTGGCAACATGACTAAGGTTTGATTCTGGAAGACTGTGGCCAGGAAGCATGATATCTGGTTGATTCTGGAAACTTGTGTCCTGGGAACATGACTGAGGTTTGTTTCTGGAAGCCTGTGCCCTGGGAACATGACTGAGGTTTGATTCTGGACACCTGTGTCCTGGGAACATGACTGAGGTTTGATGGTTGAAACCTGTGGCCCGCGAACATGACTCAGGTTTGATTCTGGAACCATGTGTCCTGGGAACATGACTGAGGCTTGATTTTGGAAACCTTTGGCCTGGGAAAATGACTGAGGTTTCATTGGGGAAACATGTGGCCTGGGATCATGACTGAGGTTTGATGGTGGAACACTCTGGCCTGGCAAAATGACTGAGGCTTGATTCTGGAACCCTGTGGCCCGGGAACATGAGAACGGTTTGATTCTGGAACCCTGTGGCCTTTAACATGACATCGGTGGATTCTGGAACCCTGTGGCCTGGACACATGAGAACGGTTTGATTCTGGAACCCTGTGGCCTGGGAACATGAGTGAGGATTGATGGTGGAACCCTGTGGCCTGGCAACATGACTGAGGTTTGATACTGGAAGACTGTGGCCAGGAAACATGATATCGGGTTGATTCTGGAAACTTCTGTCCTGGGAACAAGACTGAGGTTTGATTCTGGAACCCTGTGTCCTGGGAATATGACAAAGGTTTGTTGCTGGAAGCCTGTTCCCTGGGTACATGACTGAGGTTTGATTCTGGACACCTGTGTCCTGGGAACATGAGTGATGTTTGATTGTTGAAACCTGTGGCCTGCGAACATGACTCAGGTTTGATTCTGGAACCATGTGTCCTGGGAATATGACTGAGGTTTGATTCTGGAAACCTTTGGCCTGAGAAAATGACTGAGGTTTCATTGTGGAAACATGTGGCCTGGGATCATGACTGAGGTTTGATGGTGGAACACTCTGGCCTGGCAAAATGACTGAGGCTTGATTCTGGAACCCTGTGGCCCGGGAACGTGACTGAGGTTTGATGGCAGAAACCTGTGGCCTGGCCACATGACTGACGTTTGATTCTGGATCCCTGTGGCCTGGGAACATGACTGAGGCGTGATTCTGGAAAACTGTGGCCTGGGAACATGACATCGGTTTAGATTGTGGAATACTGTGCCCCGGGAACCTGACTGAGCCTTGGTTCTGAAACCCTGTGGACTGGGAACATGACTGAGGTTTTATTCTGGAACCCTGTAGCCTGGGAACATAACTGAGGATTGATTCTGGAACCCTGTGGCCTGGGAACATGATACCGGTGGATTCTGGAACCCTGGGGACTGGGCATGTGACATCTGTTTAGATTGTGGAATACTGTTCCCCGGGAACCTGACTGAGCCTTGGTTCTGGAACCCTGTGGATTGGGAACATGACTGAGGTTTTATTCTAAAACCCTGTAGCCTGGAAACATAACTGAGGATTGATTCTCGAACCCTGTGGCCTGGGAACATAACATCGGTGGATTCTAGAAACCTGTGGCCTGGGAACATGTCTGAGGTTTGATGGTGAAAACCTGTGGCTTGGCAACATGACTAAGGTTTGATTCTGGAAGACTGTGGCCAGGAAGCATGATATCTGGTTGATTCTGGAAACTTGTGTCCTGGGAACATGACTGAGGTTTGATTCTGGACACCTGTGTCCTGGGAAAATGACTGAGGTTTGATGGTTGAAACCTGTGGCCCGCGAACATGACTCAGGTTTGATTCTGGAACCATGTGTCCTGGGAACATGACTGAGGTTTGATTTTGGAAACCTTTGGCCTGGGAAAATGACTGAGGTTTCATTGTGGAAACATGTGGCCTGGGATCATGACTGAGGTTTGAAGGTGGAACACTCTGGCCTGGCAAAATGACTGAGGCTTGATTCTGGAACCCTGTGGCCCGGGAACATGAGAACGGTTTGATTCTGGAACCCTGTGGCCTTTAACATGACATCGGTGGATTCTGGAACCCTGTGGCCTGGAAACATGAGAACGGTTTGATTCTGGAACCCTGTGGCCTGGGAACATGAGTGAGGATTGATGGTGGAACCCTGTGGCCTGGCAACATGACTGAGGTTTGATACTGGAAGACTGTGGCCAGGAAACATGATATCGGGTTGATTCTGGAAACTTCTGTCCTGGGAACAAGACTGAGGTTTGATTCTGGAACCCTGTGTCCTGGGAATATGACAAAGGTTTGTTGCTGGAAGCCTGTTCCCTGGGTACATGACTGAGGTTTGATTCTGGACACCTGTGTCCTGGGAACATGAGTGATGTTTGATTGTTGAAACCTGTGGCCTGCGCACATGACTCAGGTTTGATTCTGGAACCATGTGTCCTGGGAATATGACTGAGGTTTGATTCTGGAAAACATTGGCCTGAGAAAAAGACTGAGGTTTCATTGTGGAAACATGTGGCCTGGGATCATGACTGAGGTTTGATGGTGGAACACTCTGGCCTGGCAAAATGACTGAGGCTTGATTCTGGAACCCTGTGGCCCGGGAACGTGACTGAGGTTTGATGGCAGAAACCTGTGGCCTGACAACATGACTGACGTTTGATTCTGGATCCCTGTGGCCTGGGAACATGACTGAGGCGTGATTCTGGAAAACTGTGGCCTGGGAACATGACATCTGTTTAGATTGTGGAATACTGTGCCCCGGGAACCTGACTGAGCCTTGGTTCTGGAACCCTGTGGATTGGGAACATGACTGAGGTTTTATTCTAGAACCCTGTAGCCTGGAAACATAACTGAGGATTGATTCTCGAACCCTGTGGCCTGGGAACATGACATCGGTGGATTCTAGAACCCTGTGGCCTGGGAACATGTCTGAGGTTTGATGGTGGAAACCTGTGGCTTGGCAACATGACTAAGGTTTGATTCTGGAAGACTGTGGCCAGGAAGCATGATATCTGGTTGATTCTGGAAACTTGTGTCCTGGGAACATGACTGAGGTTTGTTTCTGGAAGCCTGTGCCCTGGGAACATGACTGAGGTTTGATTCTGGACACCTGTGTCCTGGGAACATGACTGAGGTTTGATGGTTGAAACCTGTGGCCCGCGCACATGACTCAGGTTTGATTCTGGAACCATGTGTCCTGGGAACATGACTGAGGTTTGATTTTGGAAACCTTTGGCCTGGGAAAATGACTGAGGTTTCATTGTGGAAACATGTGGCCTGGGATCATGACTGAGGTTTGATGGTGGAACACTCTGGCCTGGCAAAATGACTGAGGCTTGATTCTGGAACCCTGTGGCCCGGGAACATGAGAACGGTTTGATTCTGGAACCCTGTGGCCTTTAACATGACATCGGTGGATTCTGGAACCCTGTGGCCTGGGAACATGAGAACGGTTTGATTCTGGAACCCTGTGGCCTGGGAACATGAGTGAGGATTGATGGTGGAACCCTGTGGCCTGGCAACATGACTGAGGTTTGATACTGGAAGACTGTGGCCAGGAAACATGATATCGGGTTGATTCTGGAAACTTCTGTCCTGGGAACAAGACTGAGGTTTGATTCTGGAACCCTGTGTCCTGGGAATATGACAAAGGTTTGTTGCTGGAAGCCTGTTCCCTGGGTACATGACTGAGGTTTGATTCTGGACACCTGTGTCCTGGAAACATGAGTGATGTTTGATTGTTGAAACCTGTGGCCTGCGAACATGACTCAGGTTTGATTCTGGAACCATGTGTCCTGGGAATATGACTGAGGTTTGATTCTGGAAACCTTTGGCCTGAGAAAAAGACTGAGGTTTCATTGTGGAAACATGTGGCCTGGGATCATGACTGAGGTTTGATGGTGGAACACTCTGGCCTGGCAAAATGACTGAGGCTTGATTCTGGAACCCTGTGGCCCGGGAACGTGACTGAGGTTTGATGGCAGAAACCTGTGGCCTGGCCACATGACTGACGTTTGATTCTGGATCCCTGTGGCCTGGGAACATGACTGAGGCGTGATTCTGGAAAACTGTGGCCTGGGAACATGACATCTGTTTAGATTGTGGAATACTGTGCCCCGGGAACCTGACTGAGCCTTGGTTCTGAAACCCTGTGGACTGGGAACATGACTGAGGTTTTATTCTGGAACCCTGTAGCCTGGGAACATAACTGAGGATTGATTCTGGAACCCTGTGGCCTGGGAACATGATACCGGTGGATTCTGGAACCCTGGGGACTGGGCATGTGACATCTGTTTAGATTGTGGAATTCTGTGCCCCGGGAACCTGGCTGAGCCTTGGTTCTGGAACCCTGTGGATTGGGAACATGACTGAGGTTTTATTCTAGAACCCTGTAGCCGGGAAACATAACTGAGGATTGATTCTCGAACCCTGTGGCCTGGGAACATGACATCGGTGGATTCTAGAACCCTGTAGCCTGGGAACATGTCTGAGGTTTGATGGTGGAAACCTGTGGCTTGGCAACATGACTAAGGTTTGATTCTGGAAGACTGTGGCCAGGAAGCATGATATCTGGTTGATTCTGGAAACTTGTGTCCTGGGAACATGACTGAGGTTTGTTTCTGGAAGCCTGTGCCCTGGGAACATGACTGAGGTTTGATTCTGGACACCTGTGTCCTGGGAACATGACTGAGGTTTGATGGTTGAAACCTGTGGCCCGCGCACATGACTCAGGTTTGATTCTGGAACCATGTGTCCTGGGAACATGACTGAGCTTTGATTTTGGAAACCTTTGGCCTGGGAAAATGACTGAGGTTTCATTGTGGAAACATGTGGCCTGGGATCATGACTGAGGTTTGATGGTGGAACACTCTGGCCTGGCAAAATGACTGAGGCTTGATTCTGGAACCCTGTGGCCCGGGAACATGAGAACGGTTTGATTCTGGAACCCTGTGGCCTTTAACATGACATCGGTGGATTCTGGAACCCTGTGGCCTGGGAACATGAGAACGGTTTGATTCTGGAACCCTGTGGCCTGGGAACATGAGTGAGGATTGATGGTGGAACCCTGTGGCCTGGCAACATGACTGAGGTTTGATACTGGAAGACTGTGGCCAGGAAACATGATATCGGGTTGATTCTGGAAACTTCTGTCCTGGGAACAAGACTGAGGTTTGATTCTGGAACCCTGTGTCCTGGGAATATGACAAAGGTTTGTTGCTGGAAGCCTGTTCCCTGGGTACATGACTGAGGTTTGATTCTGGACACCTGTGTCCTGGGAACATGAGTGATGTTTGATTGTTGAAACCTGTGGCCTGCGAACATGACTCAGGTTTGATTCTGGAACCATGTGTCCTGGGAATATGACTGAGGTTTGATTCTGGAAACCTTTGGCCTGAGAAAATGACTGAGGTTTCATTGTGGAAACATGTGGCCTGGGATCATGACTGAGGTTTGATGGTGGAACACTCTGGCCTGGCAAAATGACTGAGGCTTGATTCTGGAACCCTGTGGCCCGGGAACGTGACTGAGGTTTGATGGCAGAAACCTGTGGCCTGGCCACATGACTGACGTTTGATTCTGGATCCCTGTGGCCTGGGAACATGACTGAGGCGTGATTCTGGAAAACTGTGGCCTGGGAACATGACATCGGTATAGATTGTGGAATACTGTGCCCCGGGAACCTGACTGAGCCTTGGTTCTGAAACCCTGTGGACTGGGAACATGACTGAGGTTTTATTCTGGAACCCTGTAGCCTGGGAACATAACTGAGGATTGATTCTGGAACCCTGTGGCCTGGGAACATGATACCGGTGGATTCTGGAACCCTGGGGACTGGGCATGTGACATCTGTTTAGATTGTGGAATACTGTTCCCCGGGAACATGACTGAGCCTTGGTTCTGGAACCCTGTGGATTGGGAACATGACTGAGGTTTTATTCTAAAACCCTGTAGCCTGGAAACATAACTGAGGATTGATTCTCGAACCCTGTGGCCTGGGAACATAACATCGGTGGATTCTAGAAACCTGTGGCCTGGGAACATGTCTGAGGTTTGATGGTGAAAACCTGTGGCTTGGCAACATGACTAAGGTTTGATTCTGGAAGACTGTGGCCAGGAAGCATGATATCTGGTTGATTCTGGAAACTTGTGTCCTGGGAACATGACTGAGGTTTGATTCTGGACACCTGTGTCCTGGGAAAATGACTGACGTTTGATGGTTGAAACCTGTGGCCCGCGAACATGACTCAGGTTTGATTCTGGAACCATGTGTCCTGGGAACATGACTGAGGTTTGATTTTGGAAACCTTTGGCCTGGGAAAATGACTGAGGTTTCATTGTGGAAACATGTGGCCTGGGATCATGACTGAGGTTTGATGGTGGAACACTCTGGCCTGGCAAAATGACTGAGGCTTGATTCTGGAACCCTGTGGCCTGGGAACATGAGAACGGTTTGATTCTGGAACCCTGTGGCCTTTAACATGACATCGGTGGATTCTGGAACCCTGTGGCCTGGAAACATGAGAACGGTTTGATTCTGGAACCCTGTGGCCTGGGAACATGAGTGAGGATTGATGGTGGAACCCTGTGGCCTGGCAACATGACTGAGGTTTGATACTGGAAGACTGTGGCCAGGAAACATGATATCGGGTTGATTCTGGAAACTTCTGTCCTGGGAACAAGACTGAGGTTTGATTCTGGAACCCTGTGTCCTGGGAATATGACAAAGGTTTGTTGCTGGAAGCCTGTTCCCTGGGTACATGACTGAGGTTTGATTCTGGACACCTGTGTCCTGGGAACATGAGTGATGTTTGATTGTTGAAACCTGTGGCCTGCGCACATGACTCAGGTTTGATTCTGGAACCATGTGTCCTGGGAATATGACTGAGGTTTGATTCTGGAAAACATTGGCCTGAGAAAAAGACTGAGGTTTCATTGTGGAAACATGTGGCCTGGGATCATGACTGAGGTTTGATGGTGGAACACTCTGGCCTGGCAAAATGACTGAGGCTTGATTCTGGAACCCTGTGGCCCGGGAACGTGACTGAGGTTTGATGGCAGAAACCTGTGGCCTGGCAACATGACTGACGTTTGATTCTGGATCCCTGTGGCCTGGGAACATGACTGAGGTGTGATTCTGGAAAACTGTGGCCTGGGAACATGACATCTGTTTAGATTGTGGAATACTGTGCCCCGGGAACCTGACTGAGCCTTGGTTCTGGAACCCTGTGGATTGGGAACATGACTGAGGTTTTATTCTAGAACCCTGTAGCCTGGAAACATAACTGAGGATTGATTCTCGAACCCTGTGGCCTGGGAACATGACATCGGTGGATTCTAGAACCCTGTGGCCTGGGAACATGTCTGAGGTTTGATGGTGGAAACCTGTGGCTTGGCAACATGACTAAGGTTTGATTCTGGAAGACTGTGGCCAGGAAGCATGATATCTGGTTGATTCTGGAAACTTGTGTGCTGGGAACATGACTGAGGTTTGTTTCTGGAAGCCTGTGCCCTGGGAACATGACTGAGGTTTTATTCTGGTCACCTGTGTCCTGGGAACATGACTGAGGTTTGATGGTTGAAACCTGTGGCCCGCGCCCATGACTCAGGTTTGATTCTGGAACCATGTGTCCTGGGAACATGACTGAGGTTTGATTTTGGAAACCTTTGGCCTGGGAAAATGACTGAGGTTTCATTGTGGAAACATGTGGCCTGGGATCATGACTGAGGTTTGATGGTGGAACACTCTGGCCTGGCAAAATGACTGAGGCTTGATTCTGGAACCCTGTGGCCCGGGAACATGAGAACGGTTTGATTCTGGAACCCTGTGGCCTTTAACATGACATCGGTGGATTCTGGAACCCTGTGGCCTGGGAACATGAGAACGGTTTGATTCTGGAACCCTGTGGCCTGGGAACATGAGTGAGGATTGATGGTGGAACCCTGTGGCCTGGCAACATGACTTAGGTTTGATACTGGAAGACTGTGGCCAGGAAACATGATATCGGCTTGATTCTGGAAACTTCTGTTCTGGGAACAAGACTGAGGTTTGATTCTGGAACCCTGTGTCCTGGGAATATGAGAAAGGTTTGTTGCTGGAAGCCTGTTCCCTGGGTACATGACTGAGGTTTGATTCTGGACACCTGTGTCCTGGGAACATGAGTGATGTTTGATTGTTGAAACCTGTGGCCTGCGAACATGACTCAGGTTTGATTCTGGAACCATGTGTCCTGGGAATATGACTGAGGTTTGATTCTGGAAACCTTTGGCCTGAGAAAATGACTGAGGTTTCATTGTGGAAACATGTGGCCTGGGATCATGACTGAGGTTTGATGGTGGAACACTCTGGCCTGGCAAAATGACTGAGGCTTGATTCTGGAACCCTGTGGCCCGGGAACGTGACTGAGGTTTGATGGCAGAAACCTGTGGCCTGGCCACATGACTGACGTTTGATTCTGGATCCCTGTGGCCTGGGAACATGACTGAGGTGTGATTCTGGAAAACTGTGGCCTGGGAACATGACACCTGTTTAGATTGTGGAATACTGTGCCCCGGAACCTGACTGAGCCTTGGTTCTGAAACCCTGTGGACTGGGAACATGACTGAGGTTTTATTCTGGAACCCTGTAGCCTGGGAACATAACTGAGGATTGATTCTGGAACCCTGTGGCCTGGGAACATGATACCGGTGGATTCTGGAACCCTGGGGACTGGGCATGTGACATCTGTTTAGATTGTGGAATACTGTTCCCCGGGAACCTGACTGAGCCTTGGTTCTGGAACCCTGTGGATTGGGAACATGACTGAGGTTTTATTCTAAAACCCTGTAGCCTGGAAACATAACTGAGGATTGATTCTCAAACCGGGTGGCCTGGGAACATGACATCGTTGGATTCTAGAAACCTGTGGCCTGGGAACATGTCTGAGGTTTGATGGTGGAAACCTGTGGCTTGGCAACATGACTAAGGTTTGATACTGGAAGACTGTGGCCAGGAAGCATGATATCTGGTTGATTCTGGAAACTTGTGTCCTGCGAACATGACTGAGGTTTGATTCTGGACACCTGTGTCCTGGGAAAATGACTGAGGTTTGATGGTTGAAACCTGTGACCCGCGAACATGACTCAGGTTTGATTCTGGAACCATGTGTCCTGGGAACATGACTGAGGTTTGATTTTGGAAACCTTTGGCCTGGGAAAATGACTGAGGTTTCATTGTGGAAACATGTGGCCTGGAATCATGACTGAGGTTTGATGGTGGAACACTCTGGCCTGGCAAAATGACTGAGGCTTGATTCTGGAACCCTGTGGCCCGGGAACGTGACTGAGGTTTGATGGCAGAAACCTGTGGCCTGGCAACATGACTGACGTTTGATTCTGGATCCCTGTGGCCTGGGAACATGACTGAGCCGTGAATCTGGAAAACTGTGGCCTGGGAACATGACATCTGTTTAGATTGTGGAATACTGTGCCCCGGGAACCTGACTGAGCCTTGGTTCTGGAACCCTGTGGATTGGGAACATGACTGAGGTTTTATTCTAGAACCCTGTAGCCTGGAAACATAACTGAGGATTGATTCTCGAACCCTGTGGCCTGGGAACATGACATCGGTGGATTCTAGAACCCTGTGGCCTGGGAACATGTCTGAGGTTTGATGGTGGAAACCTGTGGCTTGGCAACATGACTAAGGTTTGATTCTGGAAGACTGTGGCCAGGAAGCATGATATCTGGTTGATTCTGGAAACTTGTGTCCTGGGAACATGACTGAGGTTTGTTTCTGGAAGCCTGTGCCCTGGGAACATGACTGAGGTTTGATTCTGGACACCTGTGTCCTGGGAACATGACTGAGGTTTGATGGTTGAAACCTGTGGCCCGCGCACATGACTCAGGTTTGATTCTGGAACCATGTGTCCTGGGAACATGACTGAGGTTTGATTTTGGAAACCTTTGGCCTGGGAAAATGACTGAGGTTTCATTGTGGAAACATGTGGCCTGGGATCATGACTGAGGTTTGATGGTGGAACACTCTGGCCTGGCAAAATGACTGAGGCTTGATTCTGGAACCCTGTGGCCCGGGAACATGAGAACGGTTTGATTCTGGAACCCTGTGGCCTTTAACATGACAACGGTGGATTCTGGAACCCTGTGGCCTGGGAACATGAGAACGGTTTGATTCTGGAACCCTGTGGCCTGGGAACATGAGTGAGGATTGATGGTGGAACCCTGTGGCCTGGCAACATGACTGAGGTTTGATACTGGAAGACTGTGGCCAGGAAACATGATATCGGGTTGATTCTGGAAACTTCTGTCCTGGGAACAAGACTGAGGTTTGATTCTGGAACCCTGTGTCCTGGGAATATGACAAAGGTTTGTTGCTGGAAGCCTGTTCCCTGGGTACATGACTGAGGTTTGATTCTGGACACCTGTGTCCTGGGAACATGAGTGATGTTTGATGGTTGAAACCTGTGGCCTGCGAACATGACTCAGGTTTGATTCTGGAACCATGTGTCCTGGGAATATGACTGAGGTTTGATTCTGGAAACCTTTGGCCTGAGAAAAAGACTGAGGTTTCATTGTGGAAACATGTGGCCTGGGATCATGACTGAGGTTTGATGGTGGAACACTCTGGCCTGGCAAAATGACTGAGGCTTGATTCTGGAACCCTGTGGCCCGGGAACGTGACTGAGGTTTGATGGCAGAAACCTGTGGCCTGGCCACATGACTGACGTTTGATTCTGGATCCCTGTGGCCTGGGAACATGACTGAGGCGTGATTCTGGAAAACTGTGGCCTGGGAACATGACATCTGTTTAGATTGTGGAATACTGTGCCCCGGGAACCTGACTGAGCCTTGGTTCTGAAACCCTGTGGAATGGGAACATGACTGAGGTTTTATTCTGGAACCCTGTAGCCTGGGAACATAACTGAGGATTGATTCTGGAACCCTGTGGCCTGGGAACATGATACCGGTGGATTCTGGAACCCTGGGGACTGGGCATGTGACATCTGTTTAGATTGTGGAATTCTGTGCCCCGGGAACCTGGCTGAGCCTTGGTTCTGGAACCCTGTGGATTGGGAACATGACTGAGGTTTTATTCTAGAACCCTGTAGCCGGGAAACATAACTGAGGATTGATTCTCGAACCCTGTGGCCTGGGAACATGACATCGGTGGATTCTAGAACCCTGTGGCCTGGGAACATGTCTGAGGTTTGATGGTGGAAACCTGTGGCTTGGCAACATGACTAAGGTTTGATTCTGGAAGACTGTGGCCAGGAAGCATGATATCTGGTTGATTCTGGAAACTTGTGTCCTGGGAACATGACTGAGGTTTGTTTCTGGAAGCCTGTGCCCTGGGAACATGACTGAGGTTTGATTCTGGACACCTGTGTCCTGGGAACATGACTGAGGTTTGATGGTTGAAACCTGTGGCCCGCGCACATGACTCAGGTTTGATTCTGGAACCATGTGTCCTGGGAACATGACTGAGGTTTGATTTTGGAAACCTTTGGCCTGGGAAAATGACTGAGGTTTCATTGTGGAAACATGTGGCCTGGGATCATGACTGAGGTTTGATGGTGGAACACTCTGGCCTGGCAAAATGACTGAGGCTTGATTCTGGAACCCTGTGGCCCAGGAACATGAGAACGGTTTGATTCTGGAACCCTGTGGCCTTTAACATGACATCGGTGGATTCTGGAACCCTGTGGCCTGGGAACATGAGAACGGTTTGATTCTGGAACCCTGTGGCCTGGGAACATGAGTGAGGATTGATGGTGGAACCCTGTGGCCTGGCAACATGACTGAGGTTTGATACTGGAAGACTGTGGCCAGGAAACATGATATCGGGTTGATTCTGGAAACTTCTGTCCTGGGAACAAGACTGAGGTTTGATTCTGGAACCCTGTGTCCTGGGAATATGACAAAGGTTTGTTGCTGGAAGCCTGTTCCCTGGGTACATGACTGAGGTTTGATTCTGGACACCTGTGTCCTGGGAACATGAGTGATGTTTGATTGTTGAAACCTGTGGCCTGCGAACATGACTCAGGTTTGATTCTGGAACCATGTGTCCTGGGAATATGACTGAGGTTTGATTCTGGAAACCTTTGGCCTGAGAAAATGACTGAGGTTTCATTGTGGAAACATGTGGCCTGGGATCATGACTGAGGTTTGATGGTGGAACACTCTGGCCTGGCAAAATGACTGAGGCTTGATTCTGGAACCCTGTGGCCCGGGAACGTGACTGAGGTTTGATGGCAGAAACCTGTGGCCTGGCCACATGACTGACGTTTGATTCTGGATCCCTGTGGCCTGGGAACATGACTGAGGCGTGATTCTGGAAAACTGTGGCCTGGGAACATGACATCTGTTTAGATTGTGGAATACTGTGCCCCGGGAACGTGACTGAGCCTTGGTTCTGAAACCCTGTGGACTGGGAACATGACTGAGGTTTTATTCTGGAACCCTGTAGCCTGGGAACATAACTGAGGATTGATTCTGGAACCCTGTGGCCTGGGAACATGATACCGGTGGATTCTGGAACCCTGGGGACTGGGCATGTGACATCTGTTTAGATTGTGGAATACTGTTCCCCGGGAACATGACTGAGCCTTGGTTCTGGAACCCTGTGGATTGGGAACATGACTGAGGTTTTATTCTAAAACCCTGTAGCCTGGAAACATAACTGAGGATTGATTCTCGAACCCTGTGGCCTGGGAACATAACATCGGTGGATTCTAGAAACCTGTGGCCTGGGAACATGTCTGAGGTTTGATGGTGGAAACCTGTGGCTTGGCAACATGACTAAGGTTTGATTCTGGAAGACTGTGGCCAGGAAGCATGATATCTGGTTGATTCTGGAAACTTGTGTCCTGGGAACATGACTGAGGTTTGATTCTGGACACCTGTGTCCTGGGAAAATGACTGAGGTTTGATGGTTGAAACCTGTGGCCCGCGAACATGACTCAGGTTTGATTCTGGAACCATGTGTCCTGGGAACATGACTGAGGTTTGATTTTGGAAACCTTTGGCCTGGGAAAATGACTGAGGTTTCATTGTGGAAACATGTGGCCTGGGATCATGACTGAGGTTTGATGGTGGAACACTCTGGCCTGGCAAAATGACTGAGGCTTGATTCTGGAACCCTGTCGCCCGGGAACATGAGAACGGTTTGATTCTGGAACCCTGTGGCCTGGGAACATGAGTGAGGATTGATGGTGGAACCCTGTGGCCTGGCAACATGACTGAGGTTTGATACTGGAAGACTGTGGGCAGGAAACATGATATCGGGTTGATTCTGGAAACTTCTGTCCTGGGAACAAGACTGAGGTTTGATTCTGGAACCCTGTGTCCTGGGAATATGACAAAGGTTTGTTGCTGGAAGCCTGTTCCCTGGGTACATGACTGAGGTTTGATTCTGGACACCTGTGTCCTGGGAATATGAGTGATGTTTGATTGTTGAAACCTGTGGCCTGCGCACATGACTCAGGTTTGATTCTGGAACCATGTGTCCTGGGAATATGACTGAGGTTTGATTCTGGAAAACTTTGGCCTGAGAAAAAGACTGAGATTTCATTGTGGAAACATGTGGCCTGGGACCATGACTGAGGTTTGATGGTGGAACACTCTGGCCTGGCAAAATGACTGAGGCTTGATTCTGGAACCCTGTGGCCCGGGAACGTGACTGAGGTTTGATGGCAGAAACCTGTGGCCTGGCAACATGACTGACGTTTGATTCTGGATCCCTGTGGCCTGGGAACATGACTGAGGCGTGATTCTGGAAAACTGTGGCCTGGGAACATGACATCTGTTTAGATTGTGGAATACTGTGCCCCGGGAACCTGACTGAGCCTTGGTTCTGGAACCCTGTGGATTGGGAACATGACTGAGGTTTTATTCTAGAACCCTGTCGCCTGGAAACATAACTGAGGATTGATTCTCGAACCCTGTGGCCTGGGAACATGACATCGGTGGATTCTAGAACCCTGTGGCCTGGGAACATGTCTGAGGTTTGATGGTGGAAACCTGTGGCTTGGCTACATGACTAAGGTTTGATTCTGGAAGACTGTGGCCAGGAAGCATGATATCTGGTTGATTCTGGAAACTTGTGTCCTGGGAACATGACTGAGGTTTGTTTCTGGAAGCCTGTGCCATGGGAACATGACTGAGGTTTGATTCTGGACACCTGTGTCCTGGGAACATGACTGAGGTTTGATGGTTGAAACCTGTGGCCCGCGCACATGACTCAGGTTTGATTCTGGAACCATGTGTCCTGGGAACATGACTGAGGTTTGATTTTGGAAACCTTTGGCCTGGGAAAATGACTGAGGTTTCATTGTGGAAACATGTGGCCTGGGATCATGACTGAGGTTTGATGGTGGAACACTCTGGCCTGGCAAAATGACTGAGGCTTGATTCTGGAACCCTGTGGCCCGGGAACATGAGAACGGTTTGATTCTGGAACCCTGTGGCCTTTAACATGACATCGGTGGATTCTGGAACCCTGTGGCCTGGGAACATGAGAACGGTTTGATTCTGGAACCCTGTGGCCTGGGAACATGAGTGAGGATTGATGGTGGAACCCTGTGGTCTGGCAACATGACTGAGGTTTGATACTGGAAGACTGTGGCCAGGAAACATGATATCGGGTTGATTCTGGAAACTTCTGTCCTGGGAACAAGACTGAGGTTTGATTCTGGAACCCTGTGTCCTGGGAATATGACAAAGGTTTGTTGCTGGAAGCCTGTTCCCTGGGTACATGACTGAGGTTTGATTCTGGACACCTGTGTCCTGGGAACATGAGTGATGTTTGATTGTTGAAACCTGTGGCCTGCGAACATGACTCAGGTTTGATTCTGGAACCATGTGTCCTGGGAATATGACTGAGGTTTGATTCTGGAAACCTTTGGCCTGAGAAAAAGACTGAGGTTTCATTGTGAAAACATGTGGCCTGGGATCATGACTGAGGTTTGATGGTGGAACACTCTGGCCTGGCAAAATGACTGAGGCTTGATTCTGGAACCCTGTGGCCCGGGAACGTGACTGAGGTTTGATGGCAGAAACCTG
This sequence comes from Balaenoptera physalus, assembly GCF_965194825.1. NCBI lineage: Eukaryota > Metazoa > Chordata > Mammalia > Artiodactyla > Balaenopteridae > Balaenoptera > Balaenoptera physalus. The sequence goes on from NW_028126212.1 coordinate 442,819, forward strand.
TGGCCTGGCCACATGACTGACGTTTGATTCTGGATCCCTGTGGCCTGGGAACATGACTGAGGCGTGATTCTGGAAAACTGTGGCCTGGGAACATGACATCTGTTTAGATTGTGGAATACTGTGCCCCGGGAACCTGACTGAGCCTTGGTTCTGAAACCCTGTGGACTGGGAACATGACTGAGGTTTTATTCTGGAACCCTGTAGCCTGGGAACATAACTGAGGATTGATTCTCGAACCCTGTGGCCTGGGAACATGATACCAGTGGATTCTGGACCCCTGGGGACTGGGCATGTGACATCTGTTTAGATTGTGGAATACTGTTCCCCGGGAACATGACTGAGCCTTGGTTCTGGAACCCTGTGGATTGGGAACATGACTGAGGTTTTATTCTAAAACCCTGTAGCCTGGAAACATAACTGAGGATTGATTCTCGAACCCTGTGGCCTGGGAACATAACATCGGTGGATTCTAGAAACCTGTGGCATGGGAACATGTCTGAGGTTTGATGGTGGAAACCTGTGGCTTGGCAACATGAGTAAGGTTTGATTCTGGAAGACTGTGGCCAGGAAGCATGATATCTGGTTGATTCTGGAAACTTGTGTCCTGGGAACATGACTGAGGTTTGATTCTGGACACCTGTGTCCTGGGAAAATGACTGAGGTTTGATTCTGGACACCTGTGTCCTGGGAACATGACTGAGGTTTGATGGTTGAAACCTGTGGCCCGCGCACATGACTCAGGTTTGATTCTGGAACCATGTGTCCTGGGAACATGACTGAGGTTTGATTTTGGAAACCTTTGGCCTGGGAAAATGACTGAGGTTTCATTGTGGAAACATGTGGCCTGGGATCATGACTGAGGTTTGATGGTGGAACACTCTGGCCTGGCAAAATGACTGAGGCTTGATTCTGGAACCCTGTGGCCCGGGAACATGAGAACGGTTTGATTCTGGAACCCTGTGGCCTTTAACATGACATCGGTGGATTCTGGAACCCTGTGGCCTGGGAACATGAGAACGGTTTGATTCTGGAACCCTGTGGCCTGGGAACATGAGTGAGGATTGATGGTGGAACCCTGTGGCCTGGCAACATGACTGAGGTTTGATACTGGAAGACTGTGGCCAGGAAACATGATATCGGGTTGATTCTGGAAACTTCTGTCCTGGGAACAAGACTGAGGTTTGATTCTGGAACCCTGTGTCCTGGGAATATGACAAAGGTTTGTTGCTGGAAGCCTGTTCCCTGGGTACATGACTGAGGTTTGATTCTGGACACCTGTGTCCTGGGAACATGAGTGATGTTTGATTGTTGAAACCTGTGGCCTGCGAACATGACTCAGGTTTGATTCTGGAACCATGTGTCCTGGGAATATGACTGAGGTTTGATTCTGGAAACCTTTGGCCTGAGAAAAAGACTGAGGTTTCATTGTGGAAACATGTGGCCTGGGATCATGACTGAGGTTTGATGGTGGAACACTCTGGCCTGGCAAAATGACTGAGGCTTGATTCTGGAACCCTGTGGCCCGGGAACGTGACTGAGGTTTGATGGCAGAAACCTGTGGCCTGGCAACATGACTGACGTTTGATTCTGGATCCCTGTGGCCTGGGAACATGACTGAGGCGTGATTCTGGAAAACTGTGGCCTGGGAACATGACATCTGTTTAGATTGTGGAATACTGTGCCCCGGGAACCTGACTGAGCCTTGGTTCTGAAACCCTGTGGACTGGGAACATGACTGAGGTTTTATTCTGGAACCCTGTAGCCTGGGAACATAACTGAGGATTGATTCTGGAACCCTGTGGCCTGGGAACATGATACCGGTGGATTCTGGAACCCTGGGGACTGGGCATGTGACATCTGTTTAGATTGTGGAATACTGTGCCCCGGGAACCTGGCTGAGCCTTGGTTCTGGAACCCTGTGGATTGGGAACATGACTGAGGTTTTATTCTAGAACCCTGTAGCCGGGAAACATAACTGAGGATTGATTCTCGAACCCTGTGGCCTGGGAACATGACATCGGTGGATTCTAGAACCCTGTGGCCTGGGAACATGTCTGAGGTTTGATGGTGGAAACCTGTGGCTTGGCAACATGACTAAGGTTTGATTCTGGAAGACTGTGGCCAGGAAGCATGATATCTGGTTGATTCTGGAAACTTGTGTCCTGGGAACATGACTGAGGTTTGTTTCTGGAAGCCTGTGCCCTGGGAACATGACTGAGGTTTGATTCTGGACACCTGTGTCCTGGGAACATGACTGAGGTTTGATGGTTGAAACCTGTGGCCCGCGCACATGACTCAGGTTTGATTCTGGAACCATGTGTCCTGGGAACATGACTGAGGTTTGATTTTGGAAACCTTTGGCCTGGGAAAATGACTGAGGTTTCATTGTGGAAACATGTGGCCTGGGATCATGACTGAGGTTTGATGGTGGAACACTCTGGCCTGGCAAAATGACTGAGGCTTGATTCTGGAACCCTGTGGCCCGGGAACATGAGAACGGTTTGATTCTGGAACCCTGTGGCCTTTAACATGACATCGGTGGATTCTGGAACCCTGTGGCCTGGGAACATGAGAACGGTTTGATTCTGGAACCCTGTGGCCTGGGAACATGAGTGAGGATTGATGGTGGAACCCTGTGGCCTGGCAACATGACTGAGGTTTGATACTGGAAGACTGTGGCCAGGAAACATGATATCGGGTTGATTCTGGAAACTTCTGTCCTGGGAACAAGACTGAGGTTTGATTCTGGAACCCTGTGTCCTGGGAATATGACAAAGGTTTGTTGCTGGAAGCCTGTTCCCTGGGTACATGACTGAGGTTTGATTCTGGACACCTGTGTCCTGGGAACATGAGTGATGTTTGATTGTTGAAACCTGTGGCCTGCGAACATGACTCAGGTTTGATTCTGGAACCATGTGTCCTGGGAATATGACTGAGGTTTGATTCTGGAAACCTTTGGCCTGAGAAAATGACTGAGGTTTCATTGTGGAAACATGTGGCCTGGGATCATGACTGAGGTTTGATGGTGGAACACTCTGGCCTGGCAAAATGACTGAGGCTTGATTCTGGAACCCTGTGGCCCGGGAACGTGACTGAGGTTTGATGGCAGAAACCTGTGGCCTGGCAACATGACTGACGTTTGATTCTGGATCCCTGTGGCCTGGGAACATGACTGAGGCGTGATTCTGGAAAACTGTGGCCTGGGAACATGACATCTGTTTAGATTGTGGAATACTGTGCCCCGGGAACCTGACTGAGCCTTGGTTCTGAAACCCTGTGGACTGGGAACATGACTGAGGTTTTATTCTGGAACCCTGTAGCCTGGGAACATAACTGAGGATTGATTCTGGAACCCTGTGGCCTGGGAACATGATACCGGTGGATTCTGGAACCCTGGGGACTGGGCATGTGACATCTGTTTAGATTGTGGAATACTGTGGCCCGGGAACCTGGCTGAGCCTTGGTTCTGGAACGCTGTGGATTGGGAACATGACTGAGGTTTTATTCTAGAACCCTGTAGCCTGGAAACATAACTGAGGATTGATTCTCGAACCCTGTGGCCTGGGAACATGACATCGGTGGATTCTAGAACCCTGTGGCCTGGGAACATGTCTGAGGTTTGATGGTGGAAACCTGTGGCTTGGCAACATGACTAAGGTTTGATTCTGGAAGACTGTGGCCAGGAAGCATGATATCTGGTTGATTCTGGAAACTTGTGTCCTGGGAACATGACTGAGGTTTGTTTCTGGAAGCCTGTGCCCTGGGAACATGACTGAGGTTTGATTCTGGACACCTGTGTCCTGGGAACATGACTGAGGTTTGATGGTTGAAACCTGTGGCCCGCGCACATGACTCAGGTTTGATTCTGGAACCATGTGTCCTGGGAACATGACTGAGGTTTGATTTTGGAAACCTTTGGCCTGGGAAAATGACTGAGGTTTCATTGTGGAAACATGTGGCCTGGGATCATGACTGAGGTTTGATGGTGGAACACTCTGGCCTGGCAAAATGACTGAGGCTTGATTCTGGAACCCTGTGGCCCGGGAACATGAGAACGGTTTGATTCTGGAACCCTGTGGCCTTTAACATGACATCGGTGGATTCTGGAACCCTGTGGTCTGGGAACATGAGAACGGTTTGATTCTGGAACCCTGTGGCCTGGGAACATGAGTGAGGATTGATGGTGGAACCCTGTGGCCTGGCAACATGACTGAGGTTTGATACTGGAAGACTGTGGCCAGGAAACATGATATCGGGTCGATTCTGGAAACTTCTGTCCTGGGAACAAGACTGAGGTTTGATTCTGGAACCCTGTGTCCTGGGAATATGACAAAGGTTTGTTGCTGGAAGCCTGTTCCCTGGGTACATGACTGAGGTTTGATTCTGGACACCTGTGTCCTGGGAACATGAGTGATGTTTGATTGTTGAAACCTGTGGCCTGCGAACATGACTCAGGTTTGATTCTGGAACCATGTGTCCTGGGAATATGACTGAGGTTTGATTCTGGAAACCTTTGGCCTGAGAAAATGACTGAGGTTTCATTGTGGAAACATGTGGCCTGGGATCATGACTGAGGTTTGATGGTGGAACACTCTGGCCTGGCAAAATGACTGAGGCTTGATTCTGGAACCCTGTGGCCCGGGAACGTGACTGAGGTTTGATGGCAGAAACCTGTCGCCTGGCAACATGACTGACGTTTGATTCTGGATCCCTGTGGCCTGGGAACATGACTGAGGCGTGATTCTGGAAAACTGTGGCCTGGGAACATGACATCTGTTTAGATTGTGGAATACTGTGCCCCGGGAACCTGACTGAGCCTTGGTTCTGAAACCCTGTGGACTGGGAACATGACTGAGGTTTTATTCTGGAACCCTGTAGCCTGGGAACATAAGTGAGGATTGATTCTGGAACCCTGTGGCCTGGGAACATGATACCGGTGGATTCTGGAACCCTGGGGACTGGGCATGTGACATCTGTTTAGATTGTGGAATACTGTGCCCCGGGAACCTGGCTGAGCCTTGGTTCTGGAACCCTGTGGATTGGGAACATGACTGAGGTTTTATTCTAGAACCCTGTAGCCGGGAAACATAACTGAGGATTGATTCTCGAACCCTGTGGCCTGGGAACATGACATCGGTGGATTCCAGAACCCTGTGGCCTGGGAACATGTCTGAGGTTTGATGGTGGAAACCTGTGGCTTGGCAACATGACTAAGGTTTGATTCTGGAAGACTGTGGCCAGGAAGCATGATATCTGGTTGATTCTGGAAACTTGTGTCCTGGGAACATGACTGAGGTTTGTTTCTGGAAGCCTGTGCCCTGGGAACATGACTGAGGTTTGATTCTGGACACCTGTGTCCTGGGAACATGACTGAGGTTTGATGGTTGAAACCTGTGGCCCGCGCACATGACTCAGGTTTGATTCTGGAACCATGTGTCCTGGGAACATGACTGAGGTTTGATTTTGGAAACCTTTGGCCTGGGAAAATGACTGAGGTTTCATTGTGGAAACATGTGGCCTGGGATCATGACTGAGGTTTGATGGTGGAACACTCTGGCCTGGCAAAATGACTGAGGCTTGATTCTGGAACCCTGTGGCCCGGGAACATGAGAACGGTTTGATTCTGGAACCCTGTGGCCTTTAACATGACATCGGTGGATTCTGGAACCCTGTGGCCTGGGAACATGAGAACGGTTTGATTCTGGAACCCTGTGGCCTGGGAACATGAGTGAGGATTGATGGTGGAACCCTGTGGCCTGGCAACATGACTGAGGTTTGATACTGGAAGACTGTGGCCAGGAAACATGATATCGGGTTGATTCTGGAAACTTCTGTCCTGGGAACAAGACTGAGGTTTGATTCTGGAACCCTGTGTCCTGGGAATATGACAAAGGTTTGTTGCTGGAAGCCTGTTCCCTGGGTACATGACTGAGGTTTGATTCTGGACACCTGTGTCCTGGGAACATGAGTGATGTTTGATTGTTGAAACCTGTGGCCTGCGAACATGACTCAGGTTTGATTCTGGAACCATGTGTCCTGGGAATATGACTGAGGTTTGATTCTGGAAACCTTTGGCCTGAGAAAATGACTGAGGTTTCATTGTGGAAACATGTGGCCTGGGATCATGACTGAGGTTTGATGGTGGAACACTCTGGCCTGGCAAAATGACTGAGGCTTGATTCTGGAACCCTGTGGCCCGGGAACGTGACTGAGGTTTGATGGCAGAAACCTGTGGCCTGGCCACATGACTGACGTTTGATTCTGGATCCCTGTGGCCTGGGAACATGACTGAGGCGTGGTTCTGGAAAACTGTGGCCTGGGAACATGACATCTGTTTAGATTGTGGAATACTGTGCCCCGGGAACCTGACTGAGCCTTGGTTCTGAAACCCTGTGGACTGGGAACATGACTGAGGTTTTATTCTGGAACCCTGTAGCCTGGGAACATAACTGAGGATTGATTCTGGAACCCTGTGGCATGGGAACATGATACCGGTGGATTCTGGAACCCTGGGGACTGGGCATGTGACATCTGTTTAGATTGTGGAATACTGTGCCCCGGGAACATGACTGAGCCTTGGTTCTGGAACCCTGTGGATTGGGAACATGACTGAGGTTTTATTCTAAAACCCTGTAGCCTGGAAACATAACTGAGGATTGATTCTCGAACCCTGTGGCCTGGGAACATAACATCGGTGGATTCTAGAAACCTGTGGCCTGGGAACATGTCTGAGGTTTGATGGTGGAAACCTGTGGCTTGGCAACATTACTAAGGTTTGATTCTGGAAGACTGTGGCCAGGAAGCATGATATCTGGTTGATTCTGGAAACTTGTGTCCTGGGAACATGACTGAGGTTTGATTCTGGACACCTGTGTCCTGGGAAAATGACTGAGGTTTGATGGTTGAAACCTGTGGCCCGCGAACATGACTCAGGTTTGATTCTGGAACCATGTGTCCTGGGAACATGACTGAGGTTTGATTTTGGAAACCTTTGGCCTGGGAAAATGACTGAGGTTTCATTGTGGAAACATGTGGCCTGGGATCATGACTGAGGTTTGATGGTGGAACACTCTGGCCTGGCAAAATGACTGAGGCTTGATTCTGGAACCCTGTGGCCCAGGAACGTGACTGAGGTTTGATGGCAGAAACCTGTGGCCTGGAAACATGACTGACGTTTGATTCTGGATCCCTGAGGCCTGGGAACTTGACAGAGGCGTGATTCTAGAACCCTGTGGCCTGGGAACATGTCTGAGGTTTGATGGTGGAAACCTGTGGCTTGGCAACATGACTAAGGTTTGATTCTGGAAGACTGTGGCCAGGAAGCATGATATCTGGTTGATTCTGGAAACTTGTGTCCTGGGAACATGACTGAGGTTTGTTTCTGGAAGCCTGTGCCCTGGGAACATGACTGAGGTTTGATTCTGGACACCTGTGTCCTGGGAACATGACTGAGGTTTGATGGTTGAAACCTGTGGCCCGCGAACATGACTCAGGTTTGATTCTGGAACCATGTGTCCTGGGAACATGACTGAGGTTTGCTTTTGGAAACCGTTGGCCTGGGAAAATGACTGAGGTTTCATTGTGGAAACATGTGGCCTGGGATCATGACTGAGGTTTGATGGTGGAACACTTTGGCCTGGCAAAATGACTGAGGCTTGATTCTGGAACCCTGTGGCCCGGGAACATGAGAACGGTTTGATTCTGGAACCCTGTGGCCTGGGAACATGAGTGAGGATTGATGGTGGAACCCTGTGGCCTGGCAACATGACTGAGGTTTGATATTGGAAGACTGTGGCCAGGAAACATGATATCGGGTTGATTCTGGAAACTTCTGTCCTGGGAACAAGACTGAGGTTTGATTCTGGAACCCTGTGTCCTGGGAATATGACAAAGGTTTGTTGCTGGAAGCCTGTTCCCTGGGTACATGACTGAGGTTTGATTCTGGACACCTGTGTCCTGGGAACATGAGTGATGTTTGATTGTTGAAACCTGTGGCCTGAGAACATGACTCAGGTTTGATTCTGGAACCATGTGTCCTGGGAATATGACTGAGGTTTGATTCTGGAAACCTTTGGCCTGAGAAAATGACTGAGGTTTCATTGTGGAAACATGTGGCCTGGGATCATGACTGAGGTTTGATGGTGGAACACTCTGGCCTGGCAAAATGACTGAGGCTTGATTCTGGAACCCTGTGGCCCGGGAACGTGACTGAGGTTTGATGGCAGAAACCTGTGGCCTGGCAACATGACTGACGTTTGATTCTGGATCCCTGTGGCCTGGGAACATGACTGAGGCATGATTCTGGAAAACTGTGGCCTGGGAACATGACATCTGTTTAGATTGTGGAATACTGTGCCCCGGGAACCTGACTGAGCCTTGGTTCTGAAACCCTGTGGACTGGGAACATGACTGAGGTTTTATTCTGGAACCCTGTAGCCTGGGAACATAACTGAGGATTGATTCTGGAACCCTGTGGCCTGGGAACATGATACCGGTGGATTCTGGAACCCTGGGGACTGGGCATGTGACATCTGTTTAGATTGTGGAATACTGTTCCCCGGGAACCTGACTGAGCCTTGGTTCTGGAACCCTGTGGATTGGGAACATGACTGAGGTTTTATTCTAAAACCCTGTAGCCTGGAAACATAACTGAGGATTGATTCTCAAACCGGGTGGCCTGGGAACATGACATCGTTGGATTCTAGAAACCTTTGGCCTGGGAACATGTCTGAGGTTTGATGGTGGAAACCTGTTGCTTGGCAACATGACTAAGGTTTGATTCTGGAAGACTGTGGCCAGGAAGCATGATATCTGGTTGATTCTGGAAACTTGTGTCCTGCGAACATGACTGAGGTTTGATTCTGGACACCTGTGTCCTGGGAAAATGACTGAGGTTTGATGGTTGAAACCTGTGGCCCGCGAACATGACTCAGGTTTGATTCTGGAACCATGTGTCCTGGGAACATGACTGAGGTTTGATTTTGGAAACCTTTGGCCTGGGAAAATGACTGAGGTTTCATTGTGGAAACATGTGGCCTGGGATCATGACTGAGGTTTGATGGTGGAACACTCTGGCCTGGCAAAATGACTGAGGCTTGATTCTGGAACCCTGTGGCCCGGGAACATGAGAACGGTTTGATTCTGGAACCCTGTGGCCTTTAACATGACATCGGTGGATTCTGGAACCCTGTGGCCTGGGAACATGAGAACGGTTTGATTCTGGAACCCTGTGGCCTGGGAACATGAGTGAGGATTGATGGTGGAACCCTGTGGCCTGGCAACATGACTGAGGTTTGATACTGGAAGACTGTGGCCAGGAAACATGATATCGGGTTGATTCTGGAAACTTCTGTCCTGGGAACAAGACTGAGGTTTGATTCTGGAACCCTGTGTCCTGGGAATATGACAAAGGTTTGTTGCTGGAAGCCTGTTCCCTGGGTACATGACTGAGGTTTGATTCTGGACACCTGTGTCCTGGGAACATGAGTGATGTTTGATTGTTGAAACCTGTGGCCTGCGAACATGACTCAGGTTTGATTCTGGAACCATGTGTCCTGGGAATATGACTGAGGTTTGATTCTGGAAACCTTTGGCCTGAGAAAATGACTGAGGTTTCATTGTGGAAACATGTGGCCTGGGATCATGACTGAGGTTTGATGGTGGAACACTCTGGCCTGGCAAAATGACTGAGGCTTGATTCTGGAACCCTGTGGCCCGGGAACGTGACTGAGGTTTGATGGCAGAAACCTGTGGCCTGGCCACATGACTGACGTTTGATTCTGGATCCCTGTGGCCTGGGAACATGACTGAGGCGTGATTCTGGAAAACTGTGGCCTGGGAACATGACATCTGTTTAGATTGTGGAATACTGTGCCCGGGGAACCTGACTGAGCCTTGGTTCTGAAACCCTGTGGACTGGGAACATGACTGAGGTTTTATTCTGGAACCCTGTAGCCTGGGAACATAACTGAGGATTGATTCTGGAACCCTGTGGCCTGGGAACATGATACCGGTGGATTCTGGAACCCTGGGGACTGGGCATGTGACATCTGTTTAGATTGTGGAATACTGTGCCCCGGGAACATGACTGAGCCTTGGTTCTGGAACCCTGTGGATTGGGAACATGACTGAGGTTTTATTCTAAAACCCTGTAGCCTGGAAACATAACTGAGGATTGATTCTCGAACCCTGTGGCCTGGGAACATAACATCGGTGGATTCTAGAAACCTGTGGCCTGGGAACATGTCTGAGGTTTGATGGTGGAAACCTGTGGCTTGGCAACATTACTAAGGTTTGATTCTGGAAGACTGTGGCCAGGAAGCATGATATCTGGTTGATTCTGGAAACTTGTGTCCTGGGAACATGACTGAGGTTTGATTCTGGACACCTGTGTCCTGGGAAAATGACTGAGGTTTGATGGTTGAAACCTGTGGCCCGCGAACATGACTCAGGTTTGATTCTGGAACCATGTGTCCTGGGAACATGACTGAGGTTTGATTTTGGAAACCTTTGGCCTGGGAAAATGACAGAGGTTTCATTGTGGAAACATGTGGCCTGGGATCATGACTGAGGTTTGATGGTGGAACACTCTGGCCTGGCAAAATGACTGAGGCTTGATTCTGGAACCCTGTGGCCCGGGAACGTGACTGAGGTTTGATGGCAGAAACCTGTGGCCTGGCAACATGACTGACGTTTGATTCTGGATCCCTGTGGCCTGGGAACTTGACTGAGGCGTGATTCTAGAACCCTGTGGCCTGGGAACATGTCTGAGGTTTGATGGTGGAAACCTGTGGCTTGGCAACATGACTAAGGTTTGATTCTGGAAGACTGTGGCCAGGAAGCATGATATCTGGTTGATTCTGGAAACTTGTGTCCTGGGAACATGACTGAGGTTTGTTTCTGGAAGCCTGTGCCCTGGGAACATGACTGAGGTTTGATTCTGGACACCTGTGTCCTGGGAACATGACTGAGGTTTGATGGTTGAAACCTGTGGCCCGCGAACATGACTCAGGTTTGATTCTGGAACCATGTGTCCTGGGAACATGACTGAGGTTTGATTTTGGAAACCTTTGGCCTGGGAAAATGACTGAGGTTTCATTGTGGAAACATGTGGCCTGGGATCATGACTGAGGTTTGATGGTGGAACACTCTGGCCTGGCAAAATGACTGAGGCTTGATTCTGGAACCCTGTGGCCCGGGAACATGAGAACGGTTTGATTCTGGAACCCTGTGGCCTGGGAACATGAGTGAGGATTGATGGTGGAACCCTGTGGCCTGGCAACATGACTGAGGTTTGATACTGGAAGACTGTGGCCAGGAAACATGATATCGGGTTGATTCTGGAAACTTCTGTCCTGGGAACAAGACTGAGGTTTGATTCTGGAACCCTGTGTCCTGGGAATATGACAAAGGTTTGTTGCTGGAAGCCTGTTCCCTGGGTACATGACTGAGGTTTGATTCTGGACACCTGTGTCCTGGGAACATGAGTGATGTTTGATTGTTGAAACCTGTGGCCTGCGAACATGACTCAGGTTTGATTCTGGAACCATGTGTCCTGGGAATATGACTGAGGTTTGATTCTGGAAACCTTTGGCCTGAGAAAATGACTGAGGTTTCATTGTGGAAACATGTGGCCTGGGATCATGACTGAGGTTTGATGGTGGAACACTCTGGCCTGGCAAAATGACTGAGGCTTGATTCTGGAACCCTGTGGCCCGGGAACGTGACTGAGGTTTGATGGCAGAAACCTGTGGCCTGGCCACATGACTGACGTTTGATTCTGGATCCCTGTGGCCTGGGAACATGACTGAGGCGTGGTTCTGGAAAACTGTGGCCTGGGAACATGACATCTGTTTAGATTGTGGAATACTGTGCCCCGGGAACCTGACTGAGCCTTGGTTCTGAAACCCTGTGGACTGGGAACATGACTGAGGTTTTATTCTGGAACCCTGTAGCCTGGGAACATAACTGAGGATTGATTCTGGAACCATGTGGCATGGGAACATGATACCGGTGGATTCTGGAACCCTGGGGACTGGGCATGTGACATCTGTTTAGATTGTGGAATACTGTGCCCCGGGAACATGACTGAGCCTTGGTTCTGGAACCCTGTGGATTGGGAATATGACTGAGGTTTTATTCTAAAACCCTGTAGCCTGGAAACATAACTGAGGATTGATTCTCGAACCCTGTGGCCTGGGAACATAACATCGGTGGATTCTAGAAACCTGTGGCCTGGGAACATGTCTGAGGTTTGATGGTGGAAACCTGTGGCTTGGCAACATTACTAAGGTTTGATTCTGGAAGACTGTGGCCAGGAAGCATGATATCTGGTTGATTCTGGAAACTTGTGTCCTGGGAACATGACTGAGGTTTGATTCTGGACACCTGTGTCCTGGGAAAATGACTGAGGTTTGATGGTTGAAACCTGTGGCCCGCGAACATGACTCAGGTTTGATTCTGGAACCATGTGTCCTGGGAACATGACTGAGGTTTGATTTTGGAAACCTTTGGCCTGGGAAAATGACTGAGGTTTCATTGTGGAAACATGTGGCCTGGGATCATGACTGAGGTTTGATGGTGGAACACTCTGGCCTGGCAAAATGACTGAGGCTTGATTCTGGAACCCTGTGGCCCAGGAACGTGACTGAGGTTTGATGGCAGAAACCTGTGGCCTGGAAACATGACTGACGTTTGATTCTGGATCCCTGAGGCCTGGGAACTTGACAGAGGCGTGATTCTAGAACCCTGTGGCCTGGGAACATGTCTGAGGTTTGATGGTGGAAACCTGTGGCTTGGCAACATGACTAAGGTTTGATTCTGGAAGACTGTGGCCAGGAAGCATGATATCTGGTTGATTCTGGAAACTTGTGTCCTGGGAACATGACTGAGGTTTGTTTCTGGAAGCCTGTGCCCTGGGAACATGACTGAGGTTTGATTCTGGACACCTGTGTCCTGGGAACATGACTGAGGTTTGATGGTTGAAACCTGTGGCCCGCGAACATGACTCAGGTTTGATTCTGGAACCATGTGTCCTGGGAACATGACTGAGGTTTGCTTTTGGAAACCGTTGGCCTGGGAAAATGACTGAGGTTTCATTGTGGAAACATGTGGCCTGGGATCATGACTGAGGTTTGATGGTGGAACACTTTGGCCTGGCAAAATGACTGAGGCTTGATTCTGGAACCCTGTGGCCCGGGAACATGAGAACGGTTTGATTCTGGAACCCTGTGGCCTGGGAACATGAGTGAGGATTGATGGTGGAACCCTGTGGCCTGGCAACATGACTGAGGTTTGATATTGGAAGACTGTGGCCAGGAAACATGATATCGGGTTGATTCTGGAAACTTCTGTCCTGGGAACAAGACTGAGGTTTGATTCTGGAACCCTGTGTCCTGGGAATATGACAAAGGTTTGTTGCTGGAAGCCTGTTCCCTGGGTACATGACTGAGGTTTGATTCTGGACACCTGTGTCCTGGGAACATGAGTGATGTTTGATTGTTGAAACCTGTGGCCTGAGAACATGACTCAGGTTTGATTCTGGAACCATGTGTCCTGGGAATATGACTGAGGTTTGATTCTGGAAACCTTTGGCCTGAGAAAATGACTGAGGTTTCATTGTGGAAACATGTGGCCTGGGATCATGACTGAGGTTTGATGGTGGAACACTCTGGCCTGGCAAAATGACTGAGGCTTGATTCTGGAACCCTGTGGCCCGGGAACGTGACTGAGGTTTGATGGCAGAAACCTGTGGCCTGGCAACATGACTGACGTTTGATTCTGGATCCCTGTGGCCTGGGAACATGACTGAGGCATGATTCTGGAAAACTGTGGCCTGGGAACATGACATCTGTTTAGATTGTGGAATACTGTGCCCCGGGAACCTGACTGAGCCTTGGTTCTGAAACCCTGTGGACTGGGAACATGACTGAGGTTTTATTCTGGAACCCTGTAGCCTGGGAACATAACTGAGGATTGATTCTGGAACCCTGTGGCCTGGGAACATGATACCGGTGGATTCTGGAACCCTGGGGACTGGGCATGTGACATCTGTTTAGATTGTGGAATACTGTTCCCCGGGAACCTGACTGAGCCTTGGTTCTGGAACCCTGTGGATTGGGAACATGACTGAGGTTTTATTCTAAAACCCTGTAGCCTGGAAACATAACTGAGGATTGATTCTCAAACCGGGTGGCCTGGGAACATGACATCGTTGGATTCTAGAAACCTTTGGCCTGGGAACATGTCTGAGGTTTGATGGTGGAAACCTGTTGCTTGGCAACATGACTAAGGTTTGATTCTGGAAGACTGTGGCCAGGAAGCATGATATCTGGTTGATTCTGGAAACTTGTGTCCTGCGAACATGACTGAGGTTTGATTCTGGACACCTGTGTCCTGGGAAAATGACTGAGGTTTGATGGTTGAAACCTGTGGCCCGCGAACATGACTCAGGTTTGATTCTGGAACCATGTGTCCTGGGAACATGACTGAGGTTTGATTTTGGAAACCTTTGGCCTGGGAAAATGACTGAGGTTTCATTGTGGAAACATGTGGCCTGGGATCATGACTGAGGTTTGATGGTGGAACACTCTGGCCTGGCAAAATGACTGAGGCTTGATTCTGGAACCCTGTGGCCCGGGAACATGAGAACGGTTTGATTCTGGAACCCTGTGGCCTTTAACATGACATCGGTGGATTCTGGAACCCTGTGGCCTGGGAACATGAGAACGGTTTGATTCTGGAACCCTGTGGCCTGGGAACATGAGTGAGGATTGATGGTGGAACCCTGTGGCCTGGCAACATGACTGAGGTTTGATACTGGAAGACTGTGGCCAGGAAACATGATATCGGGTTGATTCTGGAAACTTCTGTCCTGGGAACAAGACTGAGGTTTGATTCTGGAACCCTGTGTCCTGGGAATATGACAAAGGTTTGTTGCTGGAAGCCTGTTCCCTGGGTACATGACTGAGGTTTGATTCTGGACACCTGTGTCCTGGGAACATGAGTGATGTTTGATTGTTGAAACCTGTGGCCTGCGAACATGACTCAGGTTTGATTCTGGAACCATGTGTCCTGGGAATATGACTGAGGTTTGATTCTGGAAACCTTTGGCCTGAGAAAATGACTGAGGTTTCATTGTGGAAACATGTGGCCTGGGATCATGACTGAGGTTTGATGGTGGAACACTCTGGCCTGGCAAAATGACTGAGGCTTGATTCTGGAACCCTGTGGCCCGGGAACGTGACTGAGGTTTGATGGCAGAAACCTGTGGCCTGGCCACATGACTGACGTTTGATTCTGGATCCCTGTGGCCTGGGAACATGACTGAGGCGTGATTCTGGAAAACTGTGGCCTGGGAACATGACATCTGTTTAGATTGTGGAATACTGTGCCCGGGGAACCTGACTGAGCCTTGGTTCTGAAACCCTGTGGACTGGGAACATGACTGAGGTTTTATTCTGGAACCCTGTAGCCTGGGAACATAACTGAGGATTGATTCTGGAACCCTGTGGCCTGGGAACATGATACCGGTGGATTCTGGAACCCTGGGGACTGGGCATGTGACATCTGTTTAGATTGTGGAATACTGTGCCCCGGGAACATGACTGAGCCTTGGTTCTGGAACCCTGTGGATTGGGAACATGACTGAGGTTTTATTCTAAAACCCTGTAGCCTGGAAACATAACTGAGGATTGATTCTCGAACCCTGTGGCCTGGGAACATAACATCGGTGGATTCTAGAAACCTGTGGCCTGGGAACATGTCTGAGGTTTGATGGTGGAAACCTGTGGCTTGGCAACATTACTAAGGTTTGATTCTGGAAGACTGTGGCCAGGAAGCATGATATCTGGTTGATTCTGGAAACTTGTGTCCTGGGAACATGACTGAGGTTTGATTCTGGACACCTGTGTCCTGGGAAAATGACTGAGGTTTGATGGTTGAAACCTGTGGCCCGCGAACATGACTCAGGTTTGATTCTGGAACCATGTGTCCTGGGAACATGACTGAGGTTTGATTTTGGAAACCTTTGGCCTGGGAAAATGACAGAGGTTTCATTGTGGAAACATGTGGCCTGGGATCATGACTGAGGTTTGATGGTGGAACACTCTGGCCTGGCAAAATGACTGAGGCTTGATTCTGGAACCCTGTGGCCCGGGAACGTGACTGAGGTTTGATGGCAGAAACCTGTGGCCTGGCAACATGACTGACGTTTGATTCTGGATCCCTGTGGCCTGGGAACTTGACTGAGGCGTGATTCTAGAACCCTGTGGCCTGGGAACATGTCTGAGGTTTGATGGTGGAAACCTGTGGCTTGGCAACATGACTAAGGTTTGATTCTGGAAGACTGTGGCCAGGAAGCATGATATCTGGTTGATTCTGGAAACTTGTGTCCTGGGAACATGACTGAGGTTTGTTTCTGGAAGCCTGTGCCCTGGGAACATGACTGAGGTTTGATTCTGGACACCTGTGTCCTGGGAACATGACTGAGGTTTGATGGTTGAAACCTGTGGCCCGCGAACATGACTCAGGTTTGATTCTGGAACCATGTGTCCTGGGAACATGACTGAGGTTTGATTTTGGAAACCTTTGGCCTGGGAAAATGACTGAGGTTTCATTGTGGAAACATGTGGCCTGGGATCATGACTGAGGTTTGATGGTGGAACACTCTGGCCTGGCAAAATGACTGAGGCTTGATTCTGGAACCCTGTGGCCCGGGAACATGAGAACGGTTTGATTCTGGAACCCTGTGGCCTGGGAACATGAGTGAGGATTGATGGTGGAACCCTGTGGCCTGGCAACATGACTGAGGTTTGATACTGGAAGACTGTGGCCAGGAAACATGATATCGGGTTGATTCTGGAAACTTCTGTCCTGGGAACAAGACTGAGGTTTGATTCTGGAACCCTGTGTCCTGGGAATATGACAAAGGTTTGTTGCTGGAAGCCTGTTCCCTGGGTACATGACTGAGGTTTGATTCTGGACACCTGTGTCCTGGGAACATGAGTGATGTTTGATTGTTGAAACCTGTGGCCTGCGAACATGACTCAGGTTTGATTCTGGAACCATGTGTCCTGGGAATATGACTGAGGTTTGATTCTGGAAACCTTTGGCCTGAGAAAATGACTGAGGTTTCATTGTGGAAACATGTGGCCTGGGATCATGACTGAGGTTTGATGGTGGAACACTCTGGCCTGGCAAAATGACTGAGGCTTGATTCTGGAACACTGTGGCCCGGGAACGTGACTGAGGTTTGATGGCAGAAACCTGTGGCCTGGCCACATGACTGACGTTTGATTCTGGATCCCTGTGGCCTGGGAACATGACTGAGGCGTGATTCTGGAAAACTGTGGCCTGGGAACATGACATCTGTTTAGATTGTGGAATACTGTGCCCCGGGAACCTGACTGAGCCTTGGTTCTGAAACCCTGTGGACTGGGAACATGACTGAGGTTTTATTCTGGAACCCTGTAGCCTGGGAACATAACTGAGGATTGATTCTAGAACCCTGTGGCCTGGGAACATGATACCGGTGGATTCTGGAACCCTGGGGACTGGGCATGTGACATCTGTTTAGATTGTAGAATACTGTTCCCCGGGAACCTGACTGAGCCTTGGTTCTGGAACCCTGTGGATTGGGAACATGACTGAGGTTTTATTCTAAAACCCTGTAGCCTGGAAACATAACTGAGGATTGATTCTCGAACCGGGTGGCCTGGGAACATGACATCGGTGGATTCTAGAAACCTGTGGCCTGGGAACATGTCTGAGGTTTGATGGTGGAAACCTGTGGCTTGGCAACATGACTAAGGTTTGATTCTGGAAGATTGTGGCCAGGAAGCATGATATCTGGTTGATTCTGGAAACTTGTGTCCTGCGAACATGACTGAGGTTTGATTCTGGACACCTGTGTCCTGGGAAAATGACTGAGGTTTGATGGTTGAAACCTGTGGCCCGCGAACATGACTCAGGTTTGATTCTGGAACCATGTGTCCTGGGAACATGACTGAGGTTTGATTTTGGAAACCTTTGGCCTGGGAAAATGACTGAGGTTTCATTGTGGAAACATGTGGCCTGGGATCATGACTGAGGTTTGATGGTGGAACACTCTGGCCTGGCAAAATGACTGAGGCTTGATTCTGGAACCCTGTGGCCCGGGAACATGAGAACGGTTTGATTCTGGAACCCTGTGGCCTTTAACATGACATCGGTGGATTCTGGAACCCTGTGGCCTGGGAACATGAGAACGGTTTGATTCTGGAACCCTGTGGCCTGGGAACATGAGTGAGGATTGATGGTGGAACCCTGTGGCCTGGCAACATGACTGAGGTTTGATACTGGAAGACTGTGGCCAGGAAACATGATATCGGGTTGATTCTGGAAACTTCTGTCCTGGGAACAAGACTGAGGTTTGATTCTGGAACCCTGTGTCCTGGGAATATGACAAAGGTTTGTTGCTGGAAGCCTGTTCCCTGGGTACATGACTGAGGTTTGATTCTGGACACCGGTGTCCTGGGAACATGAGTGATGTTTGATTGTTGAAACCTGTGGCCTGCGAACATGACTCAGGTTTGATTCTGGAACCATGTGTCCTGGGAATATGACTGAGGTTTGATTCTGGAAACCTTTGGCCTGAGAAAAAGACTGAGGTTTCATTGTGGAAACATGTGGCCTGGGATCATGACTGAGGTTTGATGGTGGAACACTCTGGCCTGGCAAAGTGACTGAGGCTTGATTCTGGAACCCTGTGGCCCGGGAACGTGACTGAGGTTTGATGGCAGAAACCTGTGGCCTGGCAACATGACTGACGTTTGATTCTGGATCCCTGTGGCCTGGGAACATGACTGAGGCATGATTCTGGAAAACTGTGGCCTGGGAACATGACATCTGTTTAGATTGTGGAATACTGTGCCCCGGGAACCTGACTGAGCCTTGGTTCTGGAACCCTGTGGATTGGGAACATGACTGAGGTTTTATTCTAGAACCCTGTAGCCTGGAAACATAACTGAGGATTGATTCTCGAACCCTTTGGCCTGGAAACATGATACCAGTGGATTCTGGAACCCTGGGGACTGGGCATGTGACATCTGTTTAAATTGTGGAATACTGTGCCCCGGGAACCTGGCTGAGCCTTGGTTCTGGAACCCTGTGGATTGGGAACATGACTGAGGTTTTATTCTAGAACCCTGTAGCCTGGAAACATAACTGAGGATTGATTCTCGAACCCTGTGGCCTGGGAACATGACATCGGTGGATTCTAGAACCCTGTGGCCTGGGAACATGTCTGAGGTTTGATGGTGGAAACCTGTGGCTTGGCAACATGACTAAGGTTTGATTCTGGAAGACTGTGGCCAGGAAGCATGATATCTGGTTGATTCTGGAAACTTGTGTCCTGGGAACATGACTGAGGTTTGTTTCTGGAAGCCTGTGCCCTGGGAACATGACTGAGGTTTGATTCTGGACACCTGTGTCCTGGGAACATGACTGAGGTTTGATGGTTGAAACCTGTGGCCCGCGCACATGACTCAGGTTTGATTCTGGAACCATGTGTCCTGGGAACATGACTGAGGTTTGATTTTGGAAACCTTTGGCCTGGGAAAATGACTGAGGTTTCATTGTGGAAACATGTGGCCTGGGATCATGACTGAGGTTTGATGGTGGAACACTCTGGCCTGGCAAAATGACTGAGGCTTGATTCTGGAACCCTGTGGCCCGGGAACATGAGAACGGTTTGATTCTGGAACCCTGTGGCCTTTAACATGACATCGGTGGATTCTGGAACCCTGTGGCCTGGGAACATGAGAACGGTTTGATTCTGGAACCCTGTGGCCTGGGAACATGAGTGAGGATTGATGGTGGAACCCTGTGGCCTGGCAACATGACTGAGGTTTGATACTGGAAGACTGTGGCCAGGAAACATGATATCGGGTTGATTCTGGAAACTTCTGTCCTGGGAACAAGACTGAGGTTTGATTCTGGAACCCTGTGTCCTGGGAATATGACAAAGGTTTGTTGCTGGAAGCCTGTTCCCTGGGTACATGACTGAGGTTTGATTCTGGACACCTGTGTCCTGGGAACATGAGTGATGTTTGATTGTTGAAACCTGTGGCCTGCGAACATGACTCAGGTTTGATTCTGGAACCATGTGTACTGGGAATATGACTGAGGTTTGATTCTGGAAACCTTTGGCCTGAGAAAATGACTGAGGTTTCATTGTGGAAACATGTGGCCTGGGATCATGACTGAGGTTTGATGGTGGAACACTCTGGCCTGGCAAAATGACTGAGGCTTGATTCTGGAACCCTGTGGCCCGGGAACGTGACTGAGGTTTGATGGCAGAAACCTGTGGCCTGGCAACATGACTGACGTTTGATTCTGGATCCCTGTGGCCTGGGAACATGACTGAGGCGTGATTCTGGAAAACTGTGGCCTGGGAACATGACATCTGTTTAGATTGTGGAATACTGTGCCCCGGGAACCTGACTGAGCCTTGGTTCTGAAACCCTGTGGACTGGGAACATGACTGAGGTTTTATTCTGGAACCCTGTAGCCTGGGAACATAAGTGAGGATTGATTCTGGAACCCTGTGGCCTGGGAACATGATACCGGTGGATTCTGGAACCCTGGGGACTGGGCATGTGACATCTGTTTAGATTGTGGAATACTGTGCCCCGGGAACCTGACTGAGCCTTGGTTCTGGAACCCTGTGGATTGGGAACATGACTGAGGTTTTATTCTAGAACCCTGTAGCCGGGAAACATAACTGAGGATTGATTCTCGAACCCTGTGGCCTGGGAACATGACATCGGTGGATTCTAGAACCATGAGGCCTGGGAACATGTCTGAGGTTTGATGGTGGAAACCTGTGGCTTGGCAACATGACTAAGGTTTGATTCTGGAAGACTGTGGCCAGGAAGCATGATATCTGGTTGATTCTGGAAACTTGTGTCCTGGGAACATGACTGAGGTTTGTTTCTGGAAGCCTGTGCCCTGGGAACATGACTGAGGTTTGATTCTGGACACCTGTGTCTTGGGAACATGACTGAGGTTTGATGGTTGAAACCTGTGGCCCGCGAACATGACTCAGGTTTGATTCTGGAACCATGTGTCCTGGGAACATGACTGAGGTTTGATTTTGGAAACCCTTGGCCTGGGAAAATGACTGAGGTTTCATTGTGGAAACATGTGGCCTGGGATCATGACTGAGGTTTGATGGTGGAACACTCTGGCCTGGCAAAATGACTGAGGCTTGATTCTGGAACCCTGTGGCCCGGGAACATGAGAACGGTTTGATTCTGGAACCCTGTGGCCTTTAACATGACATCGGTGGATTCTGGAACCCTGTGGCCTGGGAACATGAGAACGGTATGATTCTGGAACCCTGTGGCCTGGGAACATGAGTGAGGATTGATGGTGGAACCCTGTGGCCTGGCAACATGACTGAGGTTTGATACTGGAAGACTGTGGCCAGGAAACATGATATCGGGTTGATTCTGGAAACTTCTGTCCTGGGAACAAGACTGAGGTTTGATTCTGGAACCCTGTGTCCTGGGAATATGACAAAGGTTTGTTGCTGGAAGCCTGTTCCCTGGGTATATGACTGAGGTTTGATTCTGGACACCTGTGTCCTGGGAACATGAGTGATGTTTGATTGTTGAAACCTGTGGCCTGCGAACATGACTCAGGTTTGATTCTGGAACCATGTGTCCTGGGAATATGACTGAGGTTTGATTCTGGAAACCTTTGGCCTGAGAAAATGACTGAGGTTTTATTGTGGAAACATGTGGCCTGGGATCATGACTGAGGTTTGATGGTGGAACACTCTGGCCTGGCAAAATGACTGAGGCTTGATTCTGGAACCCTGTGGCCCGGGAACGTGACTGAGGTTTGATGGCAGAAACCTGTGGCCTGGCAACATGACTGACGTTTGATTCTGGATCCCTGTGGCCTGGGAACATGACTGAGGCGTGATTCTGGAAAACTGTGGCCTGGGAACATGACATCTGTTTAGATTGTGGAATACTGTGCCCCGGGAAGCTGACTGGGCCTTGGTTCTGAAACCCTGTGGAATGGGAACATGACTGAGGTTTTATTCTGGAACCCTGTAGCCTGGGAACATAACTGAGGATTGATTCTGGAACCCTGTGGCCTGGGAACATGATACCGGTGGATTCTGGAACCCTGGGGACTGGGCATGTGACATCTGTTTAGATTGTGGAATACTGTGCCCCGGGAACCTGGCTGAGCCTTGGTTCTGGAACCCTGTGGATTGGGAACATGACTGAGGTTTTATTCTAGAACCCTGTAGCCTGGAAACATAACTGAGGATTGATTCTCGAACCCTGTGGCCTGGGAACATGACATCGGTGGATTCTAGAACCCTGTGGCCTGGGAACATGTCTGAGGTTTGATGGTGGAAACCTGTGGCTTGGCAACATGACTAAGGTTTGATTCTGGAAGACTGTGGCCAGGAAGCATGATATCTGGTTGATTCTGGAAACTTGTGTCCTGGGAACATGACTGAGGTTTGTTTCTGGAAGCCTGTGCCCTGGGAACATGACTGAGGTTTGATTCTGGACACCTGTGTCCTGGGAACATGACTGAGGTTTGATGGTTGAAACCTGTGGCCCGCGCACATGACTCAGGTTTGATTCTGGAACCATGTGTCCTGGGAACATGACTGAGGTTTGATTTTGGAAACCTTTGGCCTGGGAAAATGACTGAGGTTTCATTGTGGAAACATGTGGCCTGGGATCATGACTGAGGTTTGATGGTGGAACACTCTGGCCTGGCAAAATGACTGAGGCTTGATTCTGGAACCCTGTGTCCCGGGAACATGAGAACGGTTTGATTCTGGAACCCTGTGGCCTTTAACATGACATCGGTGGATTCTGGAACCCTGTGGCCTGGGAACATGAGAACGGTTTGATTCTGGAACCCTGTGGCCTGGGAACATGAGTGAGGATTGATGGTGGAACCCTGTGGCCTGGCAACATGACTGAGGTTTGATACTGGAAGACTGTGGCCAGGAAACATGATATCGGGTTGATTCTGGAAACTTCTGTCCTGGGAACAAGACTGAGGTTTGATTCTGGAACCCTGTGTCCTGGGAATATGACAAAGGTTTGTTGCTGGAAGCCTGTTCCCTGGGTACATGACTGAGGTTTGATTCTGGACACCTGTGTCCTGGGAACATGAGTGATGTTTGATTGTTGAAACCTGTGGCCTGCGAACATGACTCAGGTTTGATTCTGGAACCATGTGTCCTGGGAATATGACTGAGGTTTGATTCTGGAAACCTTTGGCCTGAGAAAAAGACTGAGGTTTCATTGTGGAAACATGTGGCCTGGGATCATGACTGAGGTTTGATGGTGGAACACTCTGGCCTGGCAAAATGACTGAGGCTTGATTCTGGAACCCTGTGGCCCGGGAACGTGACTGAGGTTTGATGGCAGAAACCTGTGGCCTGGCAACATGACTGACGTTTGATTCTGGATCCCTGTGGCCTGGGAACATGACTGAGGCGTGATTCTGGAAAACTGTGGCCTGGGAACATGACATCTGTTTAGATTGTGGAATACTGTGCCCCGGGAACCTGACTGAGCCTTGGTTCTGGAACCCTGTGGATTGGGAACATGACTGAGGTTTTATTCTTGAACCCTGTAGCCTGGAAACATAACTGAGGATTGATTCTCGAACCCTGTGGCCTGGGAACATGACATCGGTGGATTCTAGAACCCTGTGGCCTGGGAACATGTCTGAGGTTTGATGGTGGAAACCTGTGGCTTGGCAACATGACTAAGGTTTGATTCTGGAAGACTGTGGCCAGGAAGCATGATATCTGGTTGATTCTGGAAACTTGTGTCCTGGGAACATGACTGAGGTTTGTTTCTGGAAGCCTGTGCCCTGGGAACATGACTGAGGTTTGATTCTGGACACCTGTGTCCTGGGAACATTACTGAGGTTTGATGGTTGAAACCTGTGGCCCGCGCACATGACTCAGGTTTGATTCTGGAACCATGTGTCCTGGGAACATGACTGAGGTTTGATTTTGGAAACCTTTGGCCTGGGAAAATGACTGAGGTTTCATTGTGGAAACATGTGGCCTGGGATCATGACTGAGGTTTGATGGTGGAACACTCTGGCCTGGCAAAATGACTGAGGCTTGATTCTGGAACCCTGTGGCCCGGGAACATGAGAACGGTTTGATTCTGGAACCCTGTGGCCTTTAACATGACATCGGTGGATTCTGGAACCCTGTGGCCTGGGAACATGAGAACGGTTTGATTCTGGAACCCTGTGGCCTGGGAACATGAGTGAGGATTGATGGTGGAACCCTGTGGCCTGGCAACATGACTGAGGTTTGATACTGGAAGACTGTGGCCAGGAAACATGATATCGGGTTGATTCTGGAAACTTCTGTCCTGGGAACAAGACTGAGGTTTGATTCTGGAACCCTGTGTCCTGGGAATATGACAAAGGTTTGTTGCTGGAAGCCTGTTCCCTGGGTACATGACTGAGGTTTGATTCTGGACACCTGTGTCCTGGGAACATGAGTGATGTTTGATTGTTGAAACCTGTGGCCTGCGAACATGACTCAGGTTTGATTCTGGAACCATGTGTACTGGGAATATGACTGAGGTTTGATTCTGGAAACCTTTGGCCTGAGAAAATGACTGAGGTTTCATTGTGGAAACATGTGGCCTGGGATCATGACTGAGGTTTGATGGTGGAACACTCTGGCCTGGCAAAATGACTGAGGCTTGATTCTGGAACCCTGTGGCCCGGGAACGTGACTGAGGTTTGATGGCAGAAACCTGTGGCCTGGCAACATGACTGACGTTTGATTCTGGATCCCTGTGGCCTGGGAACATGACTGAGGCGTGATTCTGGAAAACTGTGGCCTGGGAACATGACATCTGTTTAGATTGTGGAATACTGTGCCCCGGGAACCTGACTGAGCCTTGGTTCTGAAACCCTGTGGACTGGGAACATGACTGAGGTTTTATTCTGGAACCCTGTAGCCTGGGAACATAAGTGAGGATTGATTCTGGAACCCTGTGGCCCGGGAACGTGACTGAGGTTTGATGGCAGAAACCTGTGGCCTGGCAACATGACTGACGTTTGATTCTGGATCCCTGTGGCCTGGGAACTTGACTGAGGCGTGATTCTAGAACCCTGTGGCCTGGGAACATGTCTGAGGTTTGATGGTGGAAACCTGTGGCTTGGCAACATGACTAAGGTTTGATTCTGGAAGACTGTGGCCAGGAAGCATGATATCTGGTTGATTCTGGAAACTTGTGTCCTGGGAACATGACTGAGGTTTGTTTCTGGAAGCCTGTGCCCTGGGAACATGACTGAGGTTTGATTCTGGACACCTGTGTCCTGGGAACATGACTGAGGTTTGATGGTTGAAACCTGTGGCCCGCGAACATGACTCAGGTTTGATTCTGGAACCATGTGTCCTGGGAACATGACTGAGGTTTGATTTTGGAAACCTTTGGCCTGGGAAAATGACTGAGGTTTCATTGTGGAAACATGTGGCCTGGGATCATGACTGAGGTTTGATGGTGGAACACTCTGGCCTGGCAAAATGACTGAGGCTTGATTCTGGAACCCTGTGGCCCGGGAACATGAGAACGGTTTGATTCTGGAACCCTGTGGCCTGGGAACATGAGTGAGGATTGATGGTGGAACCCTGTGGCCTGGCAACATGACTGAGGTTTGATACTGGAAGACTGTGGCCAGGAAACATGATATCGGGTTGATTCTGGAAACTTCTGTCCTGGGAACAAGACTGAGGTTTGATTCTGGAACCCTGTGTCCTGGGAATATGACAAAGGTTTGTTGCTGGAAGCCTGTTCCCTGGGTACATGACTGAGGTTTGATTCTGGACACCTGTGTCCTGGGAACATGAGTGATGTTTGATTGTTGAAACCTGTGGCCTGCGAACATGACTCAGGTTTGATTCTGGAACCATGTGTCCTGGGAATATGACTGAGGTTTGATTCTGGAAACCTTTGGCCTGAGAAAATGACTGAGGTTTCATTGTGGAAACATGTGGCCTGGGATCATGACTGAGGTTTGATGGTGGAACACTCTGGCCTGGCAAAATGACTGAGGCTTGATTCTGGAACACTGTGGCCCGGGAACGTGACTGAGGTTTGATGGCAGAAACCTGTGGCCTGGCCACATGACTGACGTTTGATTCTGGATCCCTGTGGCCTGGGAACATGACTGAGGCGTGATTCTGGAAAACTGTGGCCTGGGAACATGACATCTGTTTAGATTGTGGAATACTGTGCCCCGGGAACCTGACTGAGCCTTGGTTCTGAAACCCTGTGGACTGGGAACATGACTGAGGTTTTATTCTGGAACCCTGTAGCCTGGGAACATAACTGAGGATTGATTCTAGAACCCTGTGGCCTGGGAACATGATACCGGTGGATTCTGGAACCCTGGGGACTGGGCATGTGACATCTGTTTAGATTGTAGAATACTGTTCCCCGGGAACCTGACTGAGCCTTGGTTCTGGAACCCTGTGGATTGGGAACATGACTGAGGTTTTATTCTAAAACCCTGTAGCCTGGAAACATAACTGAGGATTGATTCTCGAACCGGGTGGCCTGGGAACATGACATCGGTGGATTCTAGAAACCTGTGGCCTGGGAACATGTCTGAGGTTTGATGGTGGAAACCTGTGGCTTGGCAACATGACTAAGGTTTGATTCTGGAAGATTGTGGCCAGGAAGCATGATATCTGGTTGATTCTGGAAACTTGTGTCCTGCGAACATGACTGAGGTTTGATTCTGGACACCTGTGTCCTGGGAAAATGACTGAGGTTTGATGGTTGAAACCTGTGGCCCGCGAACATGACTCAGGTTTGATTCTGGAACCATGTGTCCTGGGAACATGACTGAGGTTTGATTTTGGAAACCTTTGGCCTGGGAAAATGACTGAGGTTTCATTGTGGAAACATGTGGCCTGGGATCATGACTGAGGTTTGATGGTGGAACACTCTGGCCTGGCAAAATGACTGAGGCTTGATTCTGGAACCCTGTGGCCCGGGAACATGAGAACGGTTTGATTCTGGAACCCTGTGGCCTTTAACATGACATCGGTGGATTCTGGAACCCTGTGGCCTGGGAACATGAGAACGGTTTGATTCTGGAACCCTGTGGCCTGGGAACATGAGTGAGGATTGATGGTGGAACCCTGTAGCCTGGCAACATGACTGAGGTTTGATACTGGAAGACTGTGGCCAGGAAACATGATATCGGGTTGATTCTGGAAACTTCTGTCCTGGGAACAAGACTGAGGTTTGATTCTGGAACCCTGTGTCCTGGGAATATGACAAAGGTTTGTTGCTGGAAGCCTGTTCCCTGGGTACATGACTGAGGTTTGATTCTGGACACCGGTGTCCTGGGAACATGAGTGATGTTTGATTGTTGAAACCTGTGGCCTGCGAACATGACTCAGGTTTGATTCTGGAACCATGTGTCCTGGGAATATGACTGAGGTTTGATTCTGGAAACCTTTGGCCTGAGAAAAAGACTGAGGTTTCATTGTGGAAACATGTGGCCTGGGATCATGACTGAGGTTTAATGGTGGAACACTCTGGCCTGGCAAAGTGACTGAGGCTTGATTCTGGAACCCTGTGGCCCGGGAACGTGACTGAGGTTTGATGGCAGAAACCTGTGGCCTGGCAACATGACTGACGTTTGATTCTGGATCCCTGTGGCCTGGGAACATGACTGAGGCATGATTCTGGAAAACTGTGGCCTGGGAACATGACATCTGTTTAGATTGTGGAATACTGTGCCCCGGGAACCTGACTGAGCCTTGGTTCTGGAACCCTGTGGATTGGGAACATGACTGAGGTTTTATTCTAGAACCCTGTAGCCTGGAAACATAACTGAGGATTGATTCTCGAACCCTTTGGCCTGGAAACATGATACCAGTGGATTCTGGAACCCTGGGGACTGGGCATGTGACATCTGTTTAAATTGTGGAATACTGTGCCCCGGGAACCTGGCTGAGCCTTGGTTCTGGAACCCTGTGGATTGGGAACATGACTGAGGTTTTATTCTAGAACCCTGTAGCCTGGAAACATAACTGAGGATTGATTCTCGAACCCTGTGGCCTGGGAACATGACATCGGTGGATTCTAGAACCCTGTGGCCTGGGAACATGTCTGAGGTTTGATGGTGGAAACCTGTGGCTTGGCAACATGACTAAGGTTTGATTCTGGAAGACTGTGGCCAGGAAGCATGATATCTGGTTGATTCTGGAAACTTGTGTCCTGGGAACATGACTGAGGTTTGTTTCTGGAAGCCTGTGCCCTGGGAACATGACTGAGGTTTGATTCTGGACACCTGTGTCCTGGGAACATGACTGAGGTTTGATGGTTGAAACCTGTGGCCCGCGCACATGACTCAGGTTTGATTCTGGAACCATGTGTCCTGGGAACATGACTGAGGTTTGATTTTGGAAACCTTTGGCCTGGGAAAATGACTGAGGTTTCATTGTGGAAACATGTGGCCTGGGATCATGACTGAGGTTTGATGGTGGAACACTCTGGCCTGGCAAAATGACTGAGGCTTGATTCTGGAACCCTGTGGCCCGGGAACATGAGAACGGTTTGATTCTGGAACCCTGTGGCCTTTAACATGACATCGGTGGATTCTGGAACCCTGTGGCCTGGGAACATGAGAACGGTTTGATTCTGGAACCCTGTGGCCTGGGAACATGAGTGAGGATTGATGGTGGAACCCTGTGGCCTGGCAACATGACTGAGGTTTGATACTGGAAGACTGTGGCCAGGAAACATGATATCGGGTTGATTCTGGAAACTTCTGTCCTGGGAACAAGACTGAGGTTTGATTCTGGAACCCTGTGTCCTGGGAATATGACAAAGGTTTGTTGCTGGAAGCCTGTTCCCTGGGTACATGACTGAGGTTTGATTCTGGACACCTGTGTCCTGGGAACATGAGTGATGTTTGATTGTTGAAACCTGTGGCCTGCGAACATGACTCAGGTTTGATTCTGGAACCATGTGTACTGGGAATATGACTGAGGTTTGATTCTGGAAACCTTTGGCCTGAGAAAATGACTGAGGTTTCATTGTGGAAACATGTGGCCTGGGATCATGACTGAGGTTTGATGGTGGAACACTCTGGCCTGGCAAAATGACTGAGGCTTGATTCTGGAACCCTGTGGCCCGGGAACGTGACTGAGGTTTGATGGCAGAAACCTGTGGCCTGGCAACATGACTGACGTTTGATTCTGGATCCCTGTGGCCTGGGAACATGACTGAGGCGTGATTCTGGAAAACTGTGGCCTGGGAACATGACATCTGTTTAGATTGTGGAATACTGTGCCCCGGGAACCTGACTGAGCCTTGGTTCTGAAACCCTGTGGACTGGGAACATGACTGAGGTTTTATTCTGGAACCCTGTAGCCTGGGAACATAAGTGAGGATTGATTCTGGAACCCTGTGGCCTGGGAACATGATACCGGTGGATTCTGGAACCCTGGGGACTGGGCATGTGACATCTGTTTAGATTGTGGAATACTGTGCCCCGGGAACCTGACTGAGCCTTGGTTCTGGAACCCTGTGGATTGGGAACATGACTGAGGTTTTATTCTAGAACCCTGTAGCCGGGAAACATAACTGAGGATTGATTCTCGAACCCTGTGGCCTGGGAACATGACATCGGTGGATTCTAGAACCATGAGGCCTGGGAACATGTCTGAGGTTTGATGGTGGAAACCTGTGGCTTGGCAACATGACTAAGGTTTGATTCTGGAAGACTGTGGCCAGGAAGCATGATATCTGGTTGATTCTGGAAACTTGTGTCCTGGGAACATGACTGAGGTTTGTTTCTGGAAGCCTGTGCCCTGGGAACATGACTGAGGTTTGATTCTGGACACCTGTGTCTTGGGAACATGACTGAGGTTTGATGGTTGAAACCTGTGGCCCGCGAACATGACTCAGGTTTGATTCTGGAACCATGTGTCCTGGGAACATGACTGAGGTTTGATTTTGGAAACCCTTGGCCTGGGAAAATGACTGAGGTTTCATTGTGGAAACATGTGGCCTGGGATCATGACTGAGGTTTGATGGTGGAACACTCTGGCCTGGCAAAATGACTGAGGCTTGATTCTGGAACCCTGTGGCCCGGGAACATGAGAACGGTTTGATTCTGGAACCCTGTGGCCTTTAACATGACATCGGTGGATTCTGGAACCCTGTGGCCTGGGAACATGAGAACGGTATGATTCTGGAACCCTGTGGCCTGGGAACATGAGTGAGGATTGATGGTGGAACCCTGTGGCCTGGCAACATGACTGAGGTTTGATACTGGAAGACTGTGGCCAGGAAACATGATATCGGGTTGATTCTGGAAACTTCTGTCCTGGGAACAAGACTGAGGTTTGATTCTGGAACCCTGTGTCCTGGGAATATGACAAAGGTTTGTTGCTGGAAGCCTGTTCCCTGGGTATATGACTGAGGTTTGATTCTGGACACCTGTGTCCTGGGAACATGAGTGATGTTTGATTGTTGAAACCTGTGGCCTGCGAACATGACTCAGGTTTGATTCTGGAACCATGTGTCCTGGGAATATGACTGAGGTTTGATTCTGGAAACCTTTGGCCTGAGAAAATGACTGAGGTTTTATTGTGGAAACATGTGGCCTGGGATCATGACTGAGGTTTGATGGTGGAACACTCTGGCCTGGCAAAATGACTGAGGCTTGATTCTGGAACCCTGTGGCCCGGGAACGTGACTGAGGTTTGATGGCAGAAACCTGTGGCCTGGCAACATGACTGACGTTTGATTCTGGATCCCTGTGGCCTGGGAACATGACTGAGGCGTGATTCTGGAAAACTGTGGCCTGGGAACATGACATCTGTTTAGATTGTGGAATACTGTGCCCCGGGAAGCTGACTGGGCCTTGGTTCTGAAACCCTGTGGACTGGGAACATGACTGAGGTTTTATTCTGGAACCCTGTAGCCTGGGAACATAACTGAGGATTGATTCTGGAACCCTGTGGCCTGGGAACATGATACCGGTGGATTCTGGAACCCTGGGGACTGGGCATGTGACATCTGTTTAGATTGTGGAATACTGTGCCCCGGGAACCTGGCTGAGCCTTGGTTCTGGAACCCTGTGGATTGGGAACATGACTGAGGTTTTATTCTAGAACCCTGTAGCCTGGAAACATAACTGAGGATTGATTCTCGAACCCTGTGGCCTGGGAACATGACATCGGTGGATTCTAGAACCCTGTGGCCTGGGAACATGTCTGAGGTTTGATGGTGGAAACCTGTGGCTTGGCAACATGACTAAGGTTTGATTCTGGAAGACTGTGGCCAGGAAGCATGATATCTGGTTGATTCTGGAAACTTGTGTCCTGGGAACATGACTGAGGTTTGTTTCTGGAAGCCTGTGCCCTGGGAACATGACTGAGGTTTGATTCTGGACACCTGTGTCCTGGGAACATGACTGAGGTTTGATGGTTGAAACCTGTGGCCCGCGCACATGACTCAGGTTTGATTCTGGAACCATGTGTCCTGGGAACATGACTGAGGTTTGATTTTGGAAACCTTTGGCCTGGGAAAATGACTGAGGTTTCATTGTGGAAACATGTGGCCTGGGATCATGACTGAGGTTTGATGGTGGAACACTCTGGCCTGGCAAAATGACTGAGGCTTGATTCTGGAACCCTGTGGCCCGGGAACATGAGAACGGTTTGATTCTGGAACCCTGTGGCCTTTAACATGACATCGGTGGATTCTGGAACCCTGTGGCCTGGGAACATGAGAACGGTTTGATTCTGGAACCCTGTGGCCTGGGAACATGAGTGAGGATTGATGGTGGAACCCTGTGGCCTGGCAACATGACTGAGGTTTGATACTGGAAGACTGTGGCCAGGAAACATGATATCGGGTTGATTCTGGAAACTTCTGTCCTGGGAACAAGACTGAGGTTTGATTCTGGAACCCTGTGTCCTGGGAATATGACAAAGGTTTGTTGCTGGAAGCCTGTTCCCTGGGTACATGACTGAGGTTTGATTCTGGACACCTGTGTCCTGGGAACATGAGTGATGTTTGATTGTTGAAACCTGTGGCCTGCGAACATGACTCAGGTTTGATTCTGGAACCATGTGTCCTGGGAATATGACTGAGGTTTGATTCTGGAAACCTTTGGCCTGAGAAAAAGACTGAGGTTTCATTGTGGAAACATGTGGCCTGGGATCATGACTGAGGTTTGATGGTGGAACACTCTGGCCTGGCAAAATGACTGAGGCTTGATTCTGGAACCCTGTGGCCCGGGAACGTGACTGAGGTTTGATGGCAGAAACCTGTGGCCTGGCAACATGACTGACGTTTGATTCTGGATCCCTGTGGCCTGGGAACATGACTGAGGCGTGATTCTGGAAAACTGTGGCCTGGGAACATGACATCTGTTTAGATTGTGGAATACTGTGCCCCGGGAACCTGACTGAGCCTTGGTTCTGGAACCCTGTGGATTGGGAACATGACTGAGGTTTTATTCTTGAACCCTGTAGCCTGGAAACATAACTGAGGATTGATTCTCGAACCCTGTGGCCTGGGAACATGACATCGGTGGATTCTAGAACCCTGTGGCCTGGGAACATGTCTGAGGTTTGATGGTGGAAACCTGTGGCTTGGCAACATGACTAAGGTTTGATTCTGGAAGACTGTGGCCAGGAAGCATGATATCTGGTTGATTCTGGAAACTTGTGTCCTGGGAACATGACTGAGGTTTGTTTCTGGAAGCCTGTGCCCTGGGAACATGACTGAGGTTTGATTCTGGACACCTGTGTCCTGGGAACATGACTGAGGTTTGATGGTTGAAACCTGTGGCCCGCGCACATGACTCAGGTTTGATTCTGGAACCATGTGTCCTGGGAACATGACTGAGGTTTGATTTTGGAAACCTTTGGCCTGGGAAAATGACTGAGGTTTCATTGTGGAAACATGTGGCCTGGGATCATGACTGAGGTTTGATGGTGGAACACTCTGGCCTGGCAAAATGACTGAGGCTTGATTCTGGAACCCTGTGGCCCGGGAACATGAGAACGGTTTGATTCTGGAACCCTGTGGCCTTTAACATGACATCGGTGGATTCTGGAACCCTGTGGCCTGGGAACATGAGAACGGTTTGATTCTGGAACCCTGTGGCCTGGGAACATGAGTGAGGATTGATGGTGGAACCCTGTGGCCTGGCAACATGACTGAGGTTTGATACTGGAAGACTGTGGCCAGGAAACATGATATCGGGTTGATTCTGGAAACTTCTGTCCTGGGAACAAGACTGAGGTTTGATTCTGGAACCCTGTGTCCTGGGAATATGACAAAGGTTTGTTGCTGGAAGCCTGTTCCCTGGGTACATGACTGAGGTTTGATTCTGGACACCTGTGTCCTGGGAACATGAGTGATGTTTGATTGTTGAAACCTGTGGCCTGCGAACATGACTCAGGTTTGATTCTGGAACCATGTGTACTGGGAATATGACTGAGGTTTGATTCTGGAAACCTTTGGCCTGAGAAAATGACTGAGGTTTCATTGTGGAAACATGTGGCCTGGGATCATGACTGAGGTTTGATGGTGGAACACTCTGGCCTGGCAAAATGACTGAGGCTTGATTCTGGAACCCTGTGGCCCGGGAACGTGACTGAGGTTTGATGGCAGAAACCTGTGGCCTGGCAACATGACTGACGTTTGATTCTGGATCCCTGTGGCCTGGGAACATGACTGAGGCGTGATTCTGGAAAACTGTGGCCTGGGAACATGACATCTGTTTAGATTGTGGAATACTGTGCCCCGGGAACCTGACTGAGCCTTGGTTCTGAAACCCTGTGGACTGGGAACATGACTGAGGTTTTATTCTGGAACCCTGTAGCCTGGGAACATAAGTGAGGATTGATTCTGGAACCCTGTGGCCTGGGAACATGATACCGGTGGATTCTGGAACCCTGGGGACTGGGCATGTGACATCTGTTTAGATTGTGGAATACTGTGCCCCGGGAACCTGACTGAGCCTTGGTTCTGGAACCCTGTGGATTGGGAACATGACTGAGGTTTTATTCTAGAACCCTGTAGCCGGGAAACATAACTGAGGATTGATTCTCGAACCCTGTGGCCTGGGAACATGACATCGGTGGATTCTAGAACCATGAGGCCTGGGAACATGTCTGAGGTTTGATGGTGGAAACCTGTGGCTTGGCAACATGACTAAGGTTTGATTCTGGAAGACTGTGGCCAGGAAGCATGATATCTGGTTGATTCTGGAAACTTGTGTCCTGGGAACATGACTGAGGTTTGTTTCTGGAAGCCTGTGCCCTGGGAACATGACTGAGGTTTGATTCTGGACACCTGTGTCTTGGGAACATGACTGAGGTTTGATGGTTGAAACCTGTGGCCCGCGAACATGACTCAGGTTTGATTCTGGAACCATGTGTCCTGGGAACATGACTGAGGTTTGATTTTGGAAACCCTTGGCCTGGGAAAATGACTGAGGTTTCATTGTGGAAACATGTGGCCTGGGATCATGACTGAGGTTTGATGGTGGAACACTCTGGCCTGGCAAAATGACTGAGGCTTGATTCTGGAACCCTGTGGCCCGGGAACATGAGAACGGTTTGATTCTGGAACCCTGTGGCCTTTAACATGACATCGGTGGATTCTGGAACCCTGTGGCCTGGGAACATGAGAACGGTATGATTCTGGAACCCTGTGGCCTGGGAACATGAGTGAGGATTGATGGTGGAACCCTGTGGCCTGGCAACATGACTGAGGTTTGATACTGGAAGACTGTGGCCAGGAAACATGATATCGGGTTGATTCTGGAAACTTCTGTCCTGGGAACAAGACTGAGGTTTGATTCTGGAACCCTGTGTCCTGGGAATATGACAAAGGTTTGTTGCTGGAAGCCTGTTCCCTGGGTACATGACTGAGGTTTGATTCTGGACACCTGTGTCCTGGGAACATGAGTGATGTTTGATTGTTGAAACCTGTGGCCTGCGAACATGACTCAGGTTTGATTCTGGAACCATGTGTACTGGGAATATGACTGAGGTTTGATTCTGGAAACCTTTGGCCTGAGAAAATGACTGAGGTTTCATTGTGGAAACATGTGGCCTGGGATCATGACTGAGGTTTGATGGTGGAACACTCTGGCCTGGCAAAATGACTGAGGCTTGATTCTGGAACCCTGTGGCCCGGGAACGTGACTGAGGTTTGATGGCAGAAACCTGTGGCCTGGCAACATGACTGACGTTTGATTCTGGATCCCTGTGGCCTGGGAACATGACTGAGGCGTGATTCTGGAAAACTGTGGCCTGGGAACATGACATCTGTTTAGATTGTGGAATACTGTGCCCCGGGAACCTGACTGAGCCTTGGTTCTGAAACCCTGTGGACTGGGAACATGACTGAGGTTTTATTCTGGAACCCTGTAGCCTGGGAACATAAGTGAGGATTGATTCTGGAACCCTGTGGCCTGGGAACATGATACCGGTGGATTCTGGAACCCTGGGGACTGGGCATGTGACATCTGTTTAGATTGTGGAATACTGTGCCCCGGGAACCTGACTGAGCCTTGGTTCTGGAACCCTGTGGATTGGGAACATGACTGAGGTTTTATTCTAGAACCCTGTAGCCGGGAAACATAACTGAGGATTGATTCTCGAACCCTGTGGCCTGGGAACATGACATCGGTGGATTCTAGAACCATGAGGCCTGGGAACATGTCTGAGGTTTGATGGTGGAAACCTGTGGCTTGGCAACATGACTAAGGTTTGATTCTGGAAGACTGTGGCCAGGAAGCATGATATCTGGTTGATTCTGGAAACTTGTGTCCTGGGAACATGACTGAGGTTTGTTTCTGGAAGCCTGTGCCCTGGGAACATGACTGAGGTTTGATTCTGGACACCTGTGTCTTGGGAACATGACTGAGGTTTGATGGTTGAAACCTGTGGCCCGCGAACATGACTCAGGTTTGATTCTGGAACCATGTGTCCTGGGAACATGACTGAGGTTTGATTTTGGAAACCCTTGGCCTGGGAAAATGACTGAGGTTTCATTGTGGAAACATGTGGCCTGGGATCATGACTGAGGTTTGATGGTGGAACACTCTGGCCTGGCAAAATGACTGAGGCTTGATTCTGGAACCCTGTGGCCCGGGAACATGAGAACGGTTTGATTCTGGAACCCTGTGGCCTTTAACATGACATCGGTGGATTCTGGAACCCTGTGGCCTGGGAACATGAGAACGGTATGATTCTGGAACCCTGTGGCCTGGGAACATGAGTGAGGATTGATGGTGGAACCCTGTGGCCTGGCAACATGACTGAGGTTTGATACTGGAAGACTGTGGCCAGGAAACATGATATCGGGTTGATTCT
This sequence comes from Balaenoptera physalus, assembly GCF_965194825.1. Taxonomy (NCBI): domain Eukaryota; kingdom Metazoa; phylum Chordata; class Mammalia; order Artiodactyla; family Balaenopteridae; genus Balaenoptera; species Balaenoptera physalus. Next base: position 479,255 of record NW_028126212.1, read on the forward strand.
GGAAACTTCTGTCCTGGGAACAAGACTGAGGTTTGATTCTGGAACCCTGTGTCCTGGGAATATGACAAAGGTTTGTTGCTGGAAGCCTGTTCCCTGGGTATATGACTGAGGTTTGATTCTGGACACCTGTGTCCTGGGAACATGAGTGATGTTTGATTGTTGAAACCTGTGGCCTGCGAACATGACTCAGGTTTGATTCTGGAACCATGTGTCCTGGGAATATGACTGAGGTTTGATTCTGGAAACCTTTGGCCTGAGAAAATGACTGAGGTTTTATTGTGGAAACATGTGGCCTGGGATCATGACTGAGGTTTGATGGTGGAACACTCTGGCCTGGCAAAATGACTGAGGCTTGATTCTGGAACCCTGTGGCCCGGGAACGTGACTGAGGTTTGATGGCAGAAACCTGTGGCCTGGCAACATGACTGACGTTTGATTCTGGATCCCTGTGGCCTGGGAACATGACTGAGGCGTGATTCTGGAAAACTGTGGCCTGGGAACATGACATCTGTTTAGATTGTGGAATACTGTGCCCCGGGAAGCTGACTGGGCCTTGGTTCTGAAACCCTGTGGACTGGGAACATGACTGAGGTTTTATTCTGGAACCCTGTAGCCTGGGAACATAAGTGAGGATTGATTCTGGAACCCTGTGGCCTGGGAACATGATACCGGTGGATTCTGGAACCCTGGGGACTGGGCATGTGACATCTGTTTAGATTGTGGAATACTGTGCCCCGGGAACCTGACTGAGCCTTGGTTCTGGAACCCTGTGGATTGGGAACATGACTGAGGTTTTATTCTAGAACCCTGTAGCCGGGAAACATAACTGAGGATTGATTCTCGAACCCTGTGGCCTGGGAACATGACATCGGTGGATTCTAGAACCATGAGGCCTGGGAACATGTCTGAGGTTTGATGGTGGAAACCTGTGGCTTGGCAACATGACTAAGGTTTGATTCTGGAAGACTGTGGCCAGGAAGCATGATATCTGGTTGATTCTGGAAACTTGTGTCCTGGGAACATGACTGAGGTTTGTTTCTGGAAGCCTGTGCCCTGGGAACATGACTGAGGTTTGATTCTGGACACCTGTGTCCTGGGAACATGACTGAGGTTTGATGGTTGAAACCTGTGGCCCGCGCACATGACTCAGGTTTGATTCTGGAACCATGTGTCCTGGGAACATGACTGAGGTTTGATTTTGGAAACCTTTGGCCTGGGAAAATGACTGAGGTTTCATTGTGGAAACATGTGGCCTGGGATCATGACTGAGGTTTGATGGTGGAACACTCTGGCCTGGCAAAATGACTGAGGCTTGATTCTGGAACCCTGTGGCCCGGGAACATGAGAACGGTTTGATTCTGGAACCCTGTGGCCTTTAACATGACATCGGTGGATTCTGGAACCCTGTGGCCTGGGAACATGAGAACGGTTTGATTCTGGAACCCTGTGGCCTGGGAACATGAGTGAGGATTGATGGTGGAACCCTGTGGCCTGGCAACATGACTGAGGTTTGATACTGGAAGACTGTGGCCAGGAAACATGATATCGGGTTGATTCTGGAAACTTCTGTCCTGGGAACAAGACTGAGGTTTGATTCTGGAACCCTGTGTCCTGGGAATATGACAAAGGTTTGTTGCTGGAAGCCTGTTCCCTGGGTACATGACTGAGGTTTGATTCTGGACACCTGTGTCCTGGGAACATGAGTGATGTTTGATTGTTGAAACCTGTGGCCTGCGAACATGACTCAGGTTTGATTCTGGAACCATGTGTCCTGGGAATATGACTGAGGTTTGATTCTGGAAACCTTTGGCCTGAGAAAAAGACTGAGGTTTCATTGTGGAAACATGTGGCCTGGGATCATGACTGAGGTTTGATGGTGGAACACTCTGGCCTGGCAAAATGACTGAGGCTTGATTCTGGAACCCTGTGGCCCGGGAACGTGACTGAGGTTTGATGGCAGAAACCTGTGGCCTGGCAACATGACTGACGTTTGATTCTGGATCCCTGTGGCCTGGGAACATGACTGAGGCGTGATTCTGGAAAACTGTGGCCTGGGAACATGACATCTGTTTAGATTGTGGAATACTGTGCCCCGGGAACCTGACTGAGCCTTGGTTCTGGAACCCTGTGGATTGGGAACATGACTGAGGTTTTATTCTTGAACCCTGTAGCCTGGAAACATAACTGAGGATTGATTCTCGAACCCTGTGGCCTGGGAACATGACATCGGTGGATTCTAGAACCCTGTGGCCTGGGAACATGTCTGAGGTTTGATGGTGGAAACCTGTGGCTTGGCAACATGACTAAGGTTTGATTCTGGAAGACTGTGGCCAGGAAGCATGATATCTGGTTGATTCTGGAAACTTGTGTCCTGGGAACATGACTGAGGTTTGTTTCTGGAAGCCTGTGCCCTGGGAACATGACTGAGGTTTGATTCTGGACACCTGTGTCCTGGGAACATGACTGAGGTTTGATGGTTGAAACCTGTGGCCCGCGCACATGACTCAGGTTTGATTCTGGAACCATGTGTCCTGGGAACATGACTGAGGTTTGATTTTGGAAACCTTTGGCCTGGGAAAATGACTGAGGTTTCATTGTGGAAACATGTGGCCTGGGATCATGACTGAGGTTTGATGGTGGAACACTCTGGCCTGGCAAAATGACTGAGGCTTGATTCTGGAACCCTGTGGCCCGGGAACATGAGAACGGTTTGATTCTGGAACCCTGTGGCCTTTAACATGACATCGGTGGATTCTGGAACCCTGTGGCCTGGGAACATGAGAACGGTTTGATTCTGGAACCCTGTGGCCTGGGAACATGAGTGAGGATTGATGGTGGAACCCTGTGGCCTGGCAACATGACTGAGGTTTGATACTGGAAGACTGTGGCCAGGAAACATGATATCGGGTTGATTCTGGAAACTTCTGTCCTGGGAACAAGACTGAGGTTTGATTCTGGAACCCTGTGTCCTGGGAATATGACAAAGGTTTGTTGCTGGAAGCCTGTTCCCTGGGTACATGACTGAGGTTTGATTCTGGACACCTGTGTCCTGGGAACATGAGTGATGTTTGATTGTTGAAACCTGTGGCCTGCGAACATGACTCAGGTTTGATTCTGGAACCATGTGTACTGGGAATATGACTGAGGTTTGATTCTGGAAACCTTTGGCCTGAGAAAATGACTGAGGTTTCATTGTGGAAACATGTGGCCTGGGATCATGACTGAGGTTTGATGGTGGAACACTCTGGCCTGGCAAAATGACTGAGGCTTGATTCTGGAACCCTGTGGCCCGGGAACGTGACTGAGGTTTGATGGCAGAAACCTGTGGCCTGGCAACATGACTGACGTTTGATTCTGGATCCCTGTGGCCTGGGAACATGACTGAGGCGTGATTCTGGAAAACTGTGGCCTGGGAACATGACATCTGTTTAGATTGTGGAATACTGTGCCCCGGGAACCTGACTGAGCCTTGGTTCTGAAACCCTGTGGACTGGGAACATGACTGAGGTTTTATTCTGGAACCCTGTAGCCTGGGAACATAAGTGAGGATTGATTCTGGAACCCTGTGGCCTGGGAACATGATACCGGTGGATTCTGGAACCCTGGGGACTGGGCATGTGACATCTGTTTAGATTGTGGAATACTGTGCCCCGGGAACCTGACTGAGCCTTGGTTCTGGAACCCTGTGGATTGGGAACATGACTGAGGTTTTATTCTAGAACCCTGTAGCCGGGAAACATAACTGAGGATTGATTCTCGAACCCTGTGGCCTGGGAACATGACATCGGTGGATTCTAGAACCATGAGGCCTGGGAACATGTCTGAGGTTTGATGGTGGAAACCTGTGGCTTGGCAACATGACTAAGGTTTGATTCTGGAAGACTGTGGCCAGGAAGCATGATATCTGGTTGATTCTGGAAACTTGTGTCCTGGGAACATGACTGAGGTTTGTTTCTGGAAGCCTGTGCCCTGGGAACATGACTGAGGTTTGATTCTGGACACCTGTGTCTTGGGAACATGACTGAGGTTTGATGGTTGAAACCTGTGGCCCGCGAACATGACTCAGGTTTGATTCTGGAACCATGTGTCCTGGGAACATGACTGAGGTTTGATTTTGGAAACCCTTGGCCTGGGAAAATGACTGAGGTTTCATTGTGGAAACATGTGGCCTGGGATCATGACTGAGGTTTGATGGTGGAACACTCTGGCCTGGCAAAATGACTGAGGCTTGATTCTGGAACCCTGTGGCCCGGGAACATGAGAACGGTTTGATTCTGGAACCCTGTGGCCTTTAACATGACATCGGTGGATTCTGGAACCCTGTGGCCTGGGAACATGAGAACGGTATGATTCTGGAACCCTGTGGCCTGGGAACATGAGTGAGGATTGATGGTGGAACCCTGTGGCCTGGCAACATGACTGAGGTTTGATACTGGAAGACTGTGGCCAGGAAACATGATATCGGGTTGATTCTGGAAACTTCTGTCCTGGGAACAAGACTGAGGTTTGATTCTGGAACCCTGTGTCCTGGGAATATGACAAAGGTTTGTTGCTGGAAGCCTGTTCCCTGGGTATATGACTGAGGTTTGATTCTGGAACCCTGTGTCCTGGGAATATGACAAAGGTTTGTTGCTGGAAACCTGTTCCCTGGGTACATGACTGAGGTTTGATTCTGGACACCTGTGTCCTGGGAACATGAGTGATGTTTGATTGTTGAAACCTGTGGCCTGCGAACATGACTCAGGTTTGATTCTGGAACCATGTGTCCTGGGAATATGACTGAGGTTTGATTCTGGAAACCTTTGGCCTGAGAAAATGACTGAGGTTTTATTGTGGAAACATGTGGCCTGGGATCATGACTGAGGTTTGATGGTGGAACACTCTGGCCTGGCAAAATGACTGAGGCTTGATTCTGGAACCCTGTGGCCCGGGAACGTGACTGAGGTTTGATGGCAGAAACCTGTGGCCTGGCAACATGACTGACGTTTGATTCTGGATCCCTGTGGCCTGGGAACATGACTGAGGCGTGATTCTGGAAAACTGTGGCCTGGGAACATGACATCTGTTTAGATTGTGGAATACTGTGCCCCGGGAAGCTGACTGGGCCTTGGTTCTGAAACCCTGTGGACTGGGAACATGACTGAGGTTTTATTCTGGAACCCTGTAGCCTGGGAACATAACTGAGGATTGATTCTGGAACCCTGTGGCCTGGGAACATGATACCGGTGGATTCTGGAACCCTGGGGACTGGGCATGTGACATCTGTTTAGATTGTGGAATACTGTGCCCCGGGAACCTGGCTGAGCCTTGGTTCTGGAACCCTGTGGATTGGGAACATGACTGAGGTTTTATTCTAGAACCCTGTAGCCTGGAAACATAACTGAGGATTGATTCTCGAACCCTGTGGCCTGGGAACATGACATCGGTGGATTCTAGAACCCTGTGGCCTGGGAACATGTCTGAGGTTTGATGGTGGAAACCTGTGGCTTGGCAACATGACTAAGGTTTGATTCTGGAAGACTGTGGCCAGGAAGCATGATATCTGGTTGATTCTGGAAACTTGTGTCCTGGGAACATGACTGAGGTTTGTTTCTGGAAGCCTGTGCCCTGGGAACATGACTGAGGTTTGATTCTGGACACCTGTGTCCTGGGAACATGACTGAGGTTTGATGGTTGAAACCTGTGGCCCGCGCACATGACTCAGGTTTGATTCTGGAACCATGTGTCCTGGGAACATGACTGAGGTTTGATTTTGGAAACCTTTGGCCTGGGAAAATGACTGAGGTTTCATTGTGGAAACATGTGGCCTGGGATCATGACTGAGGTTTGATGGTGGAACACTCTGGCCTGGCAAAATGACTGAGGCTTGATTCTGGAACCCTGTGGCCCGGGAACATGAGAACGGTTTGATTTTGGAACCCTGTGGCCTTTAACATGACATCGGTGGATTCTGGAACCCTGTGGCCTGGGAACATGAGAACGGTTTGATTCTGGAACCCTGTGGCCTGGGAACATGAGTGAGGATTGATGGTGGAACCCTGTGGCCTGGCAACATGACTGAGGTTTGATACTGGAAGACTGTGGCCAGGAAACATGATATCGGGTTGATTCTGGAAACTTCTGTCCAGGGAACAAGACTGAGGTTTGATTCTGGAACCCTGTGTCCTGGGAATATGACAAAGGTTTGTTGCTGGAAGCCTGTTCCCTGGGTACATGACTGAGGTTTGATTCTGGACACCTGTGTCCTGGGAACATGAGTGATGTTTGATTGTTGAAACCTGTGGCCTGCGAACATGACTCAGGTTTGATTCTGGAACCATGTGTCCTGGGAATATGACTGAGGTTTGATTCTGGAAAACTTTGGCCTGAGAAAATGATTGAGGTTTCATTGTGGAAACATGTGGCCTAGGATCATGACTGAGGTTTGATGGTGGAACACTCTGGCCTGGCAAAATGACTGAGGCTTGATTCTGGAACCCTGTGGCCCGGGAACGTGACTGAGGTTTGATGGCAGAAACCTGTGGCCTGGCAACATGACTGACGTTTGATTCTGGATCCCTGTGGCCTGGGAACATGACTGAGGCGTGATTCTGGAAAACTGTGGCCTGGGAACATGACATCTGTTTAGATTGTGGAATACTGTGCCCCGGGACCCTGACTGAGCCTTGGTTCTGAAACCCTGTGGACTGGGAACATGACTGAGGTTTTATTCTGGAACCCTGTAGCCTGGGAACATAACTGAGGATTGATTCTGGAACCCTGTGGCCTGGGAACATGATACCGGTGGATTCTGGAACCCTGGGGACTGGGCATGTGACATCTGTTTAGATTGTGGAATACTGTGCCCCGGGAACCTGACTGAGCCTTGGTTCTGGAACCCTGTGGATTGGGAACATGACTGAGGTTTTATTCTAGAACCCTGTAGCCGGGAAACATAACTGAGGATTGATTCTCGAACCCTGTGGCCTGGGAACATGACATCGGTGGATTCTAGAACCCTGTGGCCTGGGAACATGTCTGAGGTTTGATGGTGGAAACCTGTGGCTTGGCAACATGACTAAGGTTTGATTCTGGAAGACTGTGGCCAGGAAGCATGATATCTGGTTGATTCTGGAAACTTGTGTCCTGGGAACATGACTGAGGTTTGTTTCTGGAAGCCTGTGCCCTGGGAACATGACTGAGGTTTGATTCTGGACACCTGTGTCCTGGGAACATGACTGAGGTTTGATGGTTGAAACCTGTGGCCCGCGCACATGACTCAGGTTTGATTCTGGAACCATGTGTCCTGGGAACATGACTGAGGTTTGATTTTGGAAACCTTTGGCCTGGGAAAATGACTGAGGTTTCATTGTGGAAACATGTGGCCTGGGATCATGACTGAGGTTTGATGGTGGAACACTCTGGCCTGGCAAAATGACTGAGGCTTGATTCTGGAACCCTGTGGCCCGGGAACATGAGAACGGTTTGATTCTGGAACCCTGTGGCCTTTAACATGACATCGGTGGATTCTGGAACCCTGTGGCCTGGGAACATGAGAACGGTTTGATTCTGGAACCCTGTGGCCTGGGAACATGAGTGAGGATTGATGGTGGAACCCTGTGGCCTGGCAACATGACTGAGGTTTGATACTGGAAGACTGTGGCCAGGAAACATGATATCGGGTTGATTCTGGAAACTTCTGTCCTGGGAACAAGACTGAGGTTTGATTCTGGAACCCTGTGTCCTGGGAATATGACAAAGGTTTGTTGCTGGAAGCCTGTTCCCTGGGTACATGACTGAGGTTTGATTCTGGACACCTGTGTCCTGGGAACATGAGTGATGTTTGATTGTTGAAACCTGTGGCCTGCGAACATGACTCAGGTTTGATTCTGGAACCATGTGTCCTGGGAATATGACTGAGGTTTGATTCTGGAAACCTTTGGCCTGGGAAAATGACTGAGGTTTCATTGTGGAAACATGTGGCCTGGGATCATGACTGAGGTTTGATGGTGGAACACTCTGGCCTGGCAAAATGACTGAGGCTTGATTCTGGAACCCTGTGGCCCGGGAACGTGACTGAGGTTTGATGGCAGAAACCTGTGGCCTGGCAACATGACTGACGTTTGATTCTGGATCCCTGTGGCCTGGGAACATGACTGAGGCGTGATTCTGGAAAACTGTGGCCTGGGAACATGACATCTGTTTAGATTGTGGAATACTGTGCCCCGGGAACCTGACTGAGCTTTGGTTCTGAAACCCTGTGGACTGGGAACATGACTGAGGTTTTATTCTGGAACCCTGTAGCCTGGGAACATAACTGAGGATTGATTCTGGAACCCTGTGGCCTGGGAACATAACTGAGGATTGATTCTGGAACCCTGTGGCCTGGGAACATGATACCGGTGGATTCTGGAACCCTGGGGACTGGGCATGTGACATCTGTTTAGATTGTGGAATACTGTGCCCCGGGAACCTGGCTGAGCCTTGGTTCTGGAACCCTGTGGATTGGGAACATGACTGAGGTTTTATTCTAGAACCCTGTAGCCGGGAAACATAACTGAGGATTGATTCTCGAACCCTGTGGCCTGGGAACATGACATCGGTGGATTCTAGAACCCTGTGGCCTGGGAACATGTCTGAGGTTTGATGGTGGAAACCTGTGGCTTGGCAACATGACTAAGGTTTGATTCTGGAAGACTGTGGCCAGGAAGCATGATATCTGGTTGATTCTGGAAACTTGTGTCCTGGGAACATGACTGAGGTTTGTTTCTGGAAGCCTGTGCCCTGGGAACATGACTGAGGTTTGATTCTGGACACCTGTGTCCTGGGAACATGACTGAGGTTTGATGGTTGAAACCTGTGTCCCGCGCACATGACTCAGGTTTGATTCTGGAACCATGTGTCCTGGGAACATGACTGAGGTTTGATTTTGGAAACCTTTGGCCTGGGAAAATGACTGAGGTTTCATTGTGGAAACATGTGGCCTGGGATCATGACTGAGGTTTGATGGTGGAACACTCTGGCCTGGCAAAATGACTGAGGCTTGATTCTGGAACCCTGTGGCCCGGGAACATGAGAACGGTTTGATTCTGGAACCCTGTGGCCTTTAACATGACATCGGTGGATTCTGGAACCCTGTGGCCTGGGAACATGAGAACGGTTTGATTCTGGAACCCTGTGGCCTGGGAACATGAGTGAGGATTGATGGTGGAACCCTGTGGCCTGGCAACATGACTGAGGTTTGATACTGGAAGACTGTGGCCAGGAAACATGATATCGGGTTGATTCTGGAAACTTCTGTCCTGGGAACAAGACTGAGGTTTGATTCTGGAACCCTGTGTCCTGGGAATATGACAAAGGTTTGTTGCTGGAAGCCTGTTCCCTGGGTACATGACTGAGGTTTGATTCTGGACACCTGTGTCCTGGGAACATGAGTGATGTTTGATTGTTGAAACCTGTGGCCTGCGAACATGACTCAGGTTTGATTCTGGAACCATGTGTCCTGGGAATATGACTGAGGTTTGATTCTGGAAACCTTTGGCCTGGGAAAATGACTGAGGTTTCATTGTGGAAACATGTGGCCTGGGATCATGACTGAGGTTTGATGGTGGAACACTCTGGCCTGGCAAAATGACTGAGGCTTGATTCTGGAACCCTGTGGCCCGGGAACGTGACTGAGGTTTGATGGCAGAAACCTGTGGCCTGGCAACATGACTGACGTTTCATTCTGGATCCCTGTGGCCTGGGAACATGACTGAGGCGTGATTCTGGAAAACTGTGGCCTGGGAACATGACATCTGTTTAGATTGTGGAATACTGTGCCCCGGGAACCTGACTGAGCTTTGCTTCTGAAACCCTGTGGATTGGGAACATGACTGAGGTTTTATTCTGGAACCCTGTAGCCTGGGAACATAACTGAGGATTGATTCTGGAACCCTGTGGCCTGGGAACATGATACCGGTGGATTCTGGAACCCTGGGGACTGGGCATGTGACATCTGTTTAGATTGTGGAATAGTGTTCCCCGGGAACATGACTGAGCCTTGGTTCTGGAACCCTGTGGATTGGGAACATGACTGAGGTTTTATTCTAAAACCCTGTAGCCTGGAAACATAACTGAGGATTGATTCTCGAACCCTGTGGCCTGGGAACATAACATCGGTGGATTCTAGAAACCTGTGGCCTGGGAACATGTCTGAGGTTTGATGGTGGAAACCTGTGGCTTGGCAACATGACTAAGGTTTGATTCTGGAAGACTGTGGCCAGGAAGCATGATATCTGGTTGATTCTGGAAACTTGTGTCCTGGGAACATGACTGAGGTTTGATTCTGGACACCTGTGTCCTGGGAAAATGACTGAGGTTTGATGGTTGAAACCTGTGGCCCGCGAACATGACTCAGGTTTGATTCTGGAACCTTGTGTCCTGGGAACATGACTGAGGTTTGATTTTGGAAACCTTTGGCCTGGGAAAATGACTGAGGTTTCATTGTGGAAACATGTGGCCTGGGATCATGACTGAGGTTTGATGGTGGAACACTCTGGCCTGGCAAAATGACTGAGGCTTGATTCTGGAACCCTGTGGCCCGGGAACGTGACTGAGGTTTGATGGCAGAAACCTGTGGCCTGGCAACATGACTGACGTTTGATTCTGGATCCCTGTGGCCTGGGAACTTGACTGAGGCGTGATTCTAGAACCCTGTGGCCTGGGAACATGTCTGAGGTTTGATGGTGGAAACCTGTGGCTTGGCAACATGACTAAGGTTTGATTCTGGAAGACTGTGGCCAGGAAGCATGATATCTGGTTGATTCTGGAAACTTGTGTCCTGGGAACATGACTGAGGTTTGTTTCTGGAAGCCTGTGCCCTGGGAACATGACTGAGGTTTGATTCTGGACACCTGTGTCCTGGGAACATGACTGAGGTTTGATGGTTGAAACCTGTGGCCCGCGAACATGACTCAGGTTTGATTCTGGAACCATGTGTCCTGGGAACATGACTGAGGTTTGATTTTGGAAACCTTTGGCCTGGGAAAATGACTGAGGTTTCATTGTGGAAACATGTGGCCTGGGATCATGACTGAGGTTTGATGGTGGAACACTCTGGCCTGGCAAAATGACTGAGGCTTGATTCTGGAACCCTGTGGCCCGGGAACATGAGAACGGTTTGATTCTGGAACCCTGTGGCCTGGGAACATGAGTGAGGATTGATGGTGGAACCCTGTGGCCTGGCAACATGACTGAGGTTTGATACTGGAAGACTGTGGCCAGGAAACATGATATCGGGTTGATTCTGGAAACTTCTGTCCTGGGAACAAGACTGAGGTTTGATTCTGGAACCCTGTGTCCTGGGAATATGACAAAGGTTTGTTGCTGGAAGCCTGTTCCCTGGGTACATGACTGAGGTTTGATTCTGGACACCTGTGTCCTGGGAACATGAGTGATGTTTGATTGTTGAAACCTGTGGCCTGCGAACATGACTCAGGTTTGATTCTGGAACCATGTGTCCTGGGAATATGACTGAGGTTTGATTCTGGAAACCTTTGGCCTGAGAAAATGACTGAGGTTTCATTGTGGAAACATGTGGCCTGGGATCATGACTGAGGTTTGATGGTGGAACACTCTGGCCTGGCAAAATGACTGAGGCTTGATTCTGGAACCCTGTGGCCCGGGAACGTGACTGAGGTTTGATGGCAGAAACCTGTGGCCTGGCCACATGACTGACGTTTGATTCTGGATCCCTGTGGCCTGGGAACATGACTGAGGCGTGATTCTGGAAAACTGTGGCCTGGGAACATGACATCTGTTTAGATTGTGGAATACTGTGCCCCGGGAACCTGACTGAGCCTTGGTTCTGAAACCCTGTGGACTGGGAACATGACTGAGGTTTTATTCTGGAACCCTGTAGCCTGGGAACATAACTGAGGATTGATTCTAGAACCCTGTGGCCTGGGAACATGATACCGGTGGATTCTGGAACCCTGGGGACTGGGCATGTGACATCTGTTTAGATTGTAGAATACTGTTCCCCGGGAACCTGACTGAGCCTTGGTTCTGGAACCCTGTGGATTGGGAACATGACTGAGGTTTTATTCTAAAACCCTGTAGCCTGGAAACATAACTGAGGATTGATTCTCGAACCGGGTGGCCTGGGAACATGACATCGGTGGATTCTAGAAACCTGTGGCCTGGGAACATGTCTGAGGTTTGATGGTGGAAACCTGTGGCTTGGCAACATGACTAAGGTTTGATTCTGGAAGACTGTGGCCAGGAAGCATGATATCTGGTTGATTCTGGAAACTTGTGTCCTGGGAACATGACTGAGGTTTGATTCTGGACACCTGTGTCCTGGGAAAATGACTGAGGTTTGATGGTTGAAACCTGTGGCCCGCGAACATGACTCAGGTTTGATTCTGGAACCATGTGTCCTGGGAACATGACTGAGGTTTGATTTTGGAAACCTTTGGCCTGGGAAAATGACTGAGGTTTCATTGTGGAAACATGTGGCCTGGGATCATGACTGAGGTTTGATGGTGGAACACTCTGGCCTGGCAAAATGACTGAGGCTTGATTCTGGAACCCTGTGGCCCGGGAACATGAGAACGGTTTGATTCTGGAACCCTGTGGCCTTTAACATGACATCGGTGGATTCTGGAACCCTGTGGCCTGGGAACATGAGAACGGTTTGATTCTGGAACCCTGTGGCCTGGGAACATGAGTGAGGATTGATGGTGGAACCCTGTGGCCTGGCAACATGACTGAGGTTTGATACTGGAAGACTGTGGCCAGGAAACATGATATCGGGTTGATTCTGGAAACTTCTGTCCTGGGAACAAGACTGAGGTTTGATTCTGGAACCCTGTGTCCTGGGAATATGACAAAGGTTTGTTGCTGGAAGCCTGTTCCCTGGGTACATGACTGAGGTTTGATTCTGGACACCGGTGTCCTGGGAACATGAGTGATGTTTGATTGTTGAAACCTGTGGCCTGCGAACATGACTCAGGTTTGATTCTGGAACCATGTGTCCTGGGAATATGACTGAGGTTTGATTCTGGAAACCTTTGGCCTGAGAAAAAGACTGAGGTTTCATTGTGGAAACATGTGGCCTGGGATCATGACTGAGGTTTGATGGTGGAACACTCTGGCCTGGCAAAGTGACTGAGGCTTGATTCTGGAACCCTGTGGCCCGGGAACGTGACTGAGGTTTGATGGCAGAAACCTGTGGCCTGGCAACATGACTGACGTTTGATTCTGGATCCCTGTGGCCTGGGAACATGACTGAGGCATGATTCTGGAAAACTGTGGCCTGGGAACATGACATCTGTTTAGATTGTGGAATACTGTGCCCCGGGAACCTGACTGAGCCTTGGTTCTGGAACCCTGTGGATTGGGAACATGACTGAGGTTTTATTCTAGAACCCTGTAGCCTGGAAACATAACTGAGGATTGATTCTCGAACCCTTTGGCCTGGAAACATGATACCAGTGGATTCTGGAACCCTGGGGACTGGGCATGTGACATCTGTTTAAATTGTGGAATACTGTGCCCCGGGAACCTGGCTGAGCCTTGGTTCTGGAACCCTGTGGATTGGGAACATGACTGAGGTTTTATTCTAGAACCCTGTAGCCTGGAAACATAACTGAGGATTGATTCTCGAACCCTGTGGCCTGGGAACATGACATCGGTGGATTCTAGAACCCTGTGGCCTGGGAACATGTCTGAGGTTTGATGGTGGAAACCTGTGGCTTGGCAACATGACTAAGGTTTGATTCTGGAAGACTGTGGCCAGGAAGCATGATATCTGGTTGATTCTGGAAACTTGTGTCCTGGGAACATGACTGAGGTTTGTTTCTGGAAGCCTGTGCCCTGGGAACATGACTGAGGTTTGATTCTGGACACCTGTGTCCTGGGAACATGACTGAGGTTTGATGGTTGAAACCTGTGGCCCGCGCACATGACTCAGGTTTGATTCTGGAACCATGTGTCCTGGGAACATGACTGAGGTTTGATTTTGGAAACCTTTGGCCTGGGAAAATGACTGAGGTTTCATTGTGGAAACATGTGGCCTGGGATCATGACTGAGGTTTGATGGTGGAACACTCTGGCCTGGCAAAATGACTGAGGCTTGATTCTGGAACCCTGTGGCCCGGGAACATGAGAACGGTTTGATTCTGGAACCCTGTGGCCTTTAACATGACATCGGTGGATTCTGGAACCCTGTGGCCTGGGAACATGAGAACGGTTTGATTCTGGAACCCTGTGGCCTGGGAACATGAGTGAGGATTGATGGTGGAACCCTGTGGCCTGGCAACATGACTGAGGTTTGATACTGGAAGACTGTGGCCAGGAAACATGATATCGGGTTGATTCTGGAAACTTCTGTCCTGGGAACAAGACTGAGGTTTGATTCTGGAACCCTGTGTCCTGGGAATATGACAAAGGTTTGTTGCTGGAAGCCTGTTCCCTGGGTACATGACTGAGGTTTGATTCTGGACACCTGTGTCCTGGGAACATGAGTGATGTTTGATTGTTGAAACCTGTGGCCTGCGAACATGACTCAGGTTTGATTCTGGAACCATGTGTACTGGGAATATGACTGAGGTTTGATTCTGGAAACCTTTGGCCTGAGAAAATGACTGAGGTTTCATTGTGGAAACATGTGGCCTGGGATCATGACTGAGGTTTGATGGTGGAACACTCTGGCCTGGCAAAATGACTGAGGCTTGATTCTGGAACCCTGTGGCCCGGGAACGTGACTGAGGTTTGATGGCAGAAACCTGTGGCCTGGCAACATGACTGACGTTTGATTCTGGATCCCTGTGGCCTGGGAACATGACTGAGGCGTGATTCTGGAAAACTGTGGCCTGGGAACATGACATCTGTTTAGATTGTGGAATACTGTGCCCCGGGAACCTGACTGAGCCTTGGTTCTGAAACCCTGTGGACTGGGAACATGACTGAGGTTTTATTCTGGAACCCTGTAGCCTGGGAACATAAGTGAGGATTGATTCTGGAACCCTGTGGCCTGGGAACATGATACCGGTGGATTCTGGAACCCTGGGGACTGGGCATGTGACATCTGTTTAGATTGTGGAATACTGTGCCCCGGGAACCTGACTGAGCCTTGGTTCTGGAACCCTGTGGATTGGGAACATGACTGAGGTTTTATTCTAGAACCCTGTAGCCGGGAAACATAACTGAGGATTGATTCTCGAACCCTGTGGCCTGGGAACATGACATCGGTGGATTCTAGAACCATGAGGCCTGGGAACATGTCTGAGGTTTGATGGTGGAAACCTGTGGCTTGGCAACATGACTAAGGTTTGATTCTGGAAGACTGTGGCCAGGAAGCATGATATCTGGTTGATTCTGGAAACTTGTGTCCTGGGAACATGACTGAGGTTTGTTTCTGGAAGCCTGTGCCCTGGGAACATGACTGAGGTTTGATTCTGGACACCTGTGTCTTGGGAACATGACTGAGGTTTGATGGTTGAAACCTGTGGCCCGCGAACATGACTCAGGTTTGTTTCTGGAACCATGTGTCCTGGGAACATGACTGAGGTTTGATTTTGGAAACCCTTGGCCTGGGAAAATGACTGAGGTTTCATTGTGGAAACATGTGGCCTGGGATCATGACTGAGGTTTGATGGTGGAACACTCTGGCCTGGCAAAATGACTGAGGCTTGATTCTGGAACCCTGTGGCCCGGGAACATGAGAACGGTTTGATTCTGGAACCCTGTGGCCTTTAACATGACATCGGTGGATTCTGGAACCCTGTGGCCTGGGAACATGAGAACGGTTTGATTCTGGAACCCTGTGGCCTGGGAACATGAGTGAGGATTGATGGTGGAACCCTGTGGCCTGGCAACATGACTGAGGTTTGATACTGGAAGACTGTGGCCAGGAAACATGATATCGGGTTGATTCTGGAAACTTCTGTCCTGGGAACAAGACTGAGGTTTGATTCTGGAACCCTGTGTCCTGGGAATATGACAAAGGTTTGTTGCTGGAAGCCTGTTCCCTGGGTATATGACTGAGGTTTGATTCTGGAACCCTGTGTCCTGGGAATATGACAAAGGTTTGTTGCTGGAAACCTGTTCCCTGGGTACATGACTGAGGTTTGATTCTGGACACCTGTGTCCTGGGAACATGAGTGATGTTTGATTGTTGAAACCTGTGGCCTGCGAACATGACTCAGGTTTGATTCTGGAACCATGTGTCCTGGGAATATGACTGAGGTTTGATTCTGGAAACCTTTGGCCTGAGAAAATGACTGAGGTTTTATTGTGGAAACATGTGGCCTGGGATCATGACTGAGGTTTGATGGTGGAACACTCTGGCCTGGCAAAATGACTGAGGCTTGATTCTGGAACCCTGTGGCCCGGGAACGTGACTGAGGTTTGATGGCAGAAACCTGTGGCCTGGCAACATGACTGACGTTTGATTCTGGATCCCTGTGGCCTGGGAACATGACTGAGGGGTGATTCTGGAAAACTGTGGCCTGGGAACATGACATCTGTTTAGATTGTGGAATACTGTGCCCCGGGAAGCTGACTGGGCCTTGGTTCTGAAACCCTGTGGAATGGGAACATGACTGAGGTTTTATTCTGGAACCCTGTAGCCTGGGAACATAACTGAGGATTGATTCTGGAACCCTGTGGCCTGGGAACATGATACCGGTGGATTCTGGAACCCTGGGGACTGGGCATGTGACATCTGTTTAGATTGTGGAATACTGTGCCCCGGGAACCTGGCTGAGCCTTGGTTCTGGAACCCTGTGGATTGGGAACATGACTGAGGTTTTATTCTAGAACCCTGTAGCCTGGAAACATAACTGAGGATTGATTCTCGAACCCTGTGGCCTGGGAACATGACATCGGTGGATTCTAGAACCCTGTGGCCTGGGAACATGTCTGAGGTTTGATGGTGGAAACCTGTGGCTTGGCAACATGACTAAGGTTTGATTCTGGAAGACTGTGGCCAGGAAGCATGATATCTGGTTGATTCTGGAAACTTGTGTCCTGGGAACATGACTGAGGTTTGTTTCTGGAAGCCTGTGCCCTGGGAACATGACTGAGGTTTGATTCTGGACACCTGTGTCCTGGGAACATGACTGAGGTTTGATGGTTGAAACCTGTGGCCCGCGCACATGACTCAGGTTTGATTCTGGAACCATGTGTCCTGGGAACATGACTGAGGTTTGATTTTGGAAACCTTTGGCCTGGGAAAATGACTGAGGTTTCATTGTGGAAACATGTGGCCTGGGATCATGACTGAGGTTTGATGGTGGAACACTCTGGCCTGGCAAAATGACTGAGGCTTGATTCTGGAACCCTGTGGCCCGGGAACATGAGAACGGTTTGATTCTGGAACCCTGTGGCCTTTAACATGACATCGGTGGATTCTGGAACCCTGTGGCCTGGGAACATGAGAACGGTTTGATTCTGGAACCCTGTGGCCTGGGAACATGAGTGAGGATTGATGGTGGAACCCTGTGGCCTGGCAACATGACTGAGGTTTGATACTGGAAGACTGTGGCCAGGAAACATGATATCGGGTTGATTCTGGAAACTTCTGTCCAGGGAACAAGACTGAGGTTTGATTCTGGAACCCTGTGTCCTGGGAATATGACAAAGGTTTGTTGCTGGAAGCCTGTTCCCTGGGTACATGACTGAGGTTTGATTCTGGACACCTGTGTCCTGGGAACATGAGTGATGTTTGATTGTTGAAACCTGTGGCCTGCGAACATGACTCAGGTTTGATTCTGGAACCATGTGTCCTGGGAATATGACTGAGGTTTGATTCTGGAAACCTTTGGCCTGAGAAAATGACTGAGGTTTCATTGTGGAAACATGTGGCCTAGGATCATGACTGAGGTTTGATGGTGGAACACTCTGGCCTGGCAAAATGACTGAGGCTTGATTCTGGAACCCTGTGGCCCGGGAACGTGACTGAGGTTTGATGGCAGAAACCTGTGGCCTGGCAACATGACTGACGTTTGATTCTGGATCCCTGTGGCCTGGGAACATGACTGAGGCGTGATTCTGGAAAACTGTGGCCTGGGAACATGACATCTGTTTAGATTGTGGAATACTGTGCCCCGGGACCCTGACTGAGCCTTGGTTCTGAAACCCTGTGGACTGGGAACATGACTGAGGTTTTATTCTGGAACCCTGTAGCCTGGGAACATAACTGAGGATTGATTCTGGAACCCTGTGGCCTGGGAACATGATACCGGTGGATTCTGGAACCCTGGGGACTGGGCATGTGACATCTGTTTAGATTGTGGAATACTGTGCCCCGGGAACCTGACTGAGCCTTGGTTCTGGAACCCTGTGGATTGGGAACATGACTGAGGTTTTATTCTAGAACCCTGTAGCCGGGAAACATAACTGAGGATTGATTCTCGAACCCTGTGGCCTGGGAACATGACATCGGTGGATTCTAGAACCCTGTGGCCTGGGAACATGTCTGAGGTTTGATGGTGGAAACCTGTGGCTTGGCAACATGACTAAGGTTTGATTCTGGAAGACTGTGGCCAGGAAGCATGATATCTGGTTGATTCTGGAAACTTGTGTCCTGGGAACATGACTGAGGTTTGTTTCTGGAAGCCTGTGCCCTGGGAACATGACTGAGGTTTGATTCTGGACACCTGTGTCCTGGGAACATGACTGAGGTTTGATGGTTGAAACCTGTGGCCCGCGCACATGACTCAGGTTTGATTCTGGAACCATGTGTCCTGGGAACATGACTGAGGTTTGATTTTGGAAACCTTTGGCCTGGGAAAATGACTGAGGTTTCATTGTGGAAACATGTGGCCTGGGATCATGACTGAGGTTTGATGGTGGAACACTCTGGCCTGGCAAAATGACTGAGGCTTGATTCTGGAACCCTGTGGCCCGGGAACATGAGAACGGTTTGATTCTGGAACCCTGTGGCCTTTAACATGACATCGGTGGATTCTGGAACCCTGTGGCCTGGGAACATGAGAACGGTTTGATTCTGGAACCCTGTGGCCTGGGAACATGAGTGAGGATTGATGGTGGAACCCTGTGGCCTGGCAACATGACTGAGGTTTGATACTGGAAGACTGTGGCCAGGAAACATGATATCGGGTTGATTCTGGAAACTTCTGTCCTGGGAACAAGACTGAGGTTTGATTCTGGAACCCTGTGTCCTGGGAATATGACAAAGGTTTGTTGCTGGAAGCCTGTTCCCTGGGTACATGACTGAGGTTTGATTCTGGACACCTGTGTCCTGGGAACATGAGTGATGTTTGATTGTTGAAACCTGTGGCCTGCGAACATGACTCAGGTTTGATTCTGGAACCATGTGTCCTGGGAATATGACTGAGGTTTGATTCTGGAAACCTTTGGCCTGGGAAAATGACTGAGGTTTCATTGTGGAAACATGTGGCCTGGGATCATGACTGAGGTTTGATGGTGGAACACTCTGGCCTGGCAAAATGACTGAGGCTTGATTCTGGAACCCTGTGGCCCGGGAACGTGACTGAGGTTTGATGGCAGAAACCTGTGGCCTGGCAACATGACTGACGTTTGATTCTGGATCCCTGTGGCCTGGGAACATGACTGAGGCGTGATTCTGGAAAACTGTGGCCTGGGAACATGACATCTGTTTAGATTGTGGAATACTGTGCCCCGGGAACCTGACTGAGCTTTGGTTCTGAAACCCTGTGGACTGGGAACATGACTGAGGTTTTATTCTGGAACCCTGTAGCCTGGGAACATAACTGAGGATTGATTCTGGAACCCTGTGGCCTGGGAACATAACTGAGGATTGATTCTGGAACCCTGTGGCCTGGGAACATGATACCGGTGGATTCTGGAACCCTGGGGACTGGGCATGTGACATCTGTTTAGATTGTGGAATACTGTGCCCCGGGAACCTGGCTGAGCCTTGGTTCTGGAACCCTGTGGATTGGGAACATGACTGAGGTTTTATTCTAGAACCCTGTAGCCGGGAAACATAACTGAGGATTGATTCTCGAACCCTGTGGCCTGGGAACATGACATCGGTGGATTCTAGAACCCTGTGGCCTGGGAACATGTCTGAGGTTTGATGGTGGAAACCTGTGGCTTGGCAACATGACTAAGGTTTGATTCTGGAAGACTGTGGCCAGGAAGCATGATATCTGGTTGATTCTGGAAACTTGTGTCCTGGGAACATGACTGAGGTTTGTTTCTGGAAGCCTGTGCCCTGGGAACATGACTGAGGTTTGATTCTGGACACCTGTGTCCTGGGAACATGACTGAGGTTTGATGGTTGAAACCTGTGGCCCGCGCACATGACTCAGGTTTGATTCTGGAACCATGTGTCCTGGGAACATGACTGAGGTTTGATTTTGGAAACCTTTGGCCTGGGAAAATGACTGAGGTTTCATTGTGGAAACATGTGGCCTGGGATCATGACTGAGGTTTGATGGTGGAACACTCTGGCCTGGCAAAATGACTGAGGCTTGATTCTGGAACCCTGTGGCCCGGGAACATGAGAACGGTTTGATTCTGGAACCCTGTGGCCTTTAACATGACATCGGTGGATTCTGGAACCCTGTGGCCTGGGAACATGAGAACGGTTTGATTCTGGAACCCTGTGGCCTGGGAACATGAGTGAGGATTGATGGTGGAACCCTGTGGCCTGGCAACATGACTGAGGTTTGATACTGGAAGACTGTGGCCAGGAAACATGATATCGGGTTGATTCTGGAAACTTCTGTAGTGGGAACAAGACTGAGGTTTGATTCTGGAACCCTGTGTCCTGGGAATATGACAAAGGTTTGTTGCTGGAAGCCTGTTCCCTGGGTACATGACTGAGGTTTGATTCTGGACACCTGTGTCCTGGGAACATGAGTGATGTTTGATTGTTGAAACCTGTGGCCTGCGAACATGACTCAGGTTTGATTCTGGAACCATGTGTCCTGGGAATATGACTGAGGTTTGATTCTGGAAACCTTTGGCCTGGGAAAATGACTGAGGTTTCATTGTGGAAACATGTGGCCTGGGATCATGACTGAGGTTTGATTGTGGAACACTCTGGCCTGGCAAAATGACTGAGGCTTGATTCTGGAACACTGTGGCCCGGGAACGTGACTGAGGTTTGATGGCAGAAACCTGTGGCCTGGCAACATGACTGACGTTTCATTCTGGATCCCTGTGGCCTGGGAACATGACTGAGGCGTGATTCTGGAAAACTGTGGCCTGGGAACATGACATCTGTTTAGATTGTGGAATACTGTGCCCCGGGAACCTGACTGAGCTTTGGTTCTGAAACCCTGTGGATTGGGAACATGACTGAGGTTTTATTCTGGAACCCTGTAGCCTGGGAACATAACTGAGGATTGATTCTGGAACCCTGTGGCCTGGGAACATGATACCGGTGGATTCTGGAACCCTGGGGACTGGGCATGTGACATCTGTTTAGATTGTGGAATAGTGTTCCCCGGGAACATGACTGAGCCTTGGTTCTGGAACCCTGTGGATTGGGAACATGACTGAGGTTTTATTCTAAAACCCTGTAGCCTGGAAACATAACTGAGGATTGATTCTCGAACCCTGTGGCCTGGGAACATAACATCGGTGGATTCTAGAAACCTGTGGCCTGGGAACATGTCTGAGGTTTGATGGTGGAAACCTGTGGCTTGGCAACATGACTAAGGTTTGATTCTGGAAGACTGTGGCCAGGAAGCATGATATCTGGTTGATTCTGGAAACTTGTGTCCTGGGAACATGACTGAGGTTTGTTTCTGGAAGCCTGTGCCCTGGGAACATGACTGAGGTTTGATTCTGGACACCTGTGTCCTGGGAACATGACTGAGGTTTGATGGTTGAAACCTGTGGCCCGCGCCCATGACTCAGGTTTGATTCTGGAACCATGTGTCCTGGGAACATGACTGAGGTTTGATTTTGGAAACCTTTGGCCTGGGAAAATGACTGAGGTTTCATTGTGGAAACATGTGGCCTGGGATCATGACTGAGGTTTGATGGTGGAACACTCTGGCCTGGCAAAATGACTGAGGCTTGATTCTGGAACCCTGTGGCCCGGGAACATGAGAACGGTTTGATTCTGGAACCCTGTGGCCTTTAACATGACATCGGTGGATTCTGGAACCCTGTGGCCTGGGAACATGAGAACGGTTTGATTCTGGAACCCTGTGGCCTGGGAACATGAGTGAGGATTGATGGTGGAACCCTGTGGCCTGGCAACATGACTGAGGTTTGATACTGGAAGACTGTGGCCAGGAAACATGATATCGGGTTGATTCTGGAAACTTCTGTCCTGGGAACAAGACTGAGGTTTGATTCTGGAACCCTGTGTCCTGGGAATATGACAAAGGTTTGTTGCTGGAAGCCTGTTCCCTGGGTACATGACTGAGGTTTGATTCTGGACACCTGTGTCCTGGGAACATGAGTGATGTTTGATTGTTGAAACCTGTGGCCTGCGAACATGACTCAGGTTTGATTCTGGAACCATGTGTCCTGGGAATATGACTGAGGTTTGATTCTGGAAACCTTTGGCCTGAGAAAAAGACTGAGGTTTCATTGTGGAAACATGTGGCCTGGGATCATGACTGAGGTTTGATGGTGGAACACTCTGGCCTGGCAAAATGACTGAGGCTTGATTCTGGAACCCTGTGGCCCGGGAACGTGACTGAGGTTTGATGGCAGAAACCTGTGGCCTGGCAACATGACTGACGTTTGATTCTGGATCCCTGTGGCCTGGGAACATGACTGAGGCGTGATTCTGGAAAACTGTGGCCTGGGAACATGACATCTGTTTAGATTGTGGAATACTGTGCCCCGGGAACCTGACTGAGCCTTGGTTCTGGAACCCTGTGGATTGGGAACATGACTGAGGTTTTATTCTTGAACCCTGTAGCCTGGAAACATAACTGAGGATTGATTCTCGAACCCTGTGGCCTGGGAACATGACATCGGTGGATTCTAGAACCCTGTGGCCTGGGAACATGTCTGAGGTTTGATGGTGGAAACCTGTGGCTTGGCAACATGACTAAGGTTTGATTCTGGAAGACTGTGGCCAGGAAGCATGATATCTGGTTGATTCTGGAAACTTGTGTCCTGGGAACATGACTGAGGTTTGTTTCTGGAAGCCTGTGCCCTGGGAACATGACTGAGGTTTGATTCTGGACACCTGTGTCCTGGGAACATGACTGAGGTTTGATGGTTGAAACCTGTGGCCCGCGCACATGACTCAGGTTTGATTCTGGAACCATGTGTCCTGGGAACATGACTGAGGTTTGATTTTGGAAACCTTTGGCCTTGGAAAATGACTGAGGTTTCATTGTGGAAACATGTGGCCTGGGATCATGACTGAGGTTTGATGGTGGAACACTCTGGCCTGGCAAAATGACTGAGGCTTGATTCTGGAACCCTGTGGCCCGGGAACATGAGAACGGTTTGATTCTGGAACCCTGTGGCCTTTAACATGACATCGGTGGATTCTGGAACCCTGTGGCCTGGGAACATGAGAACGGTTTGATTCTGGAACCCTGTGGCCTGGGAACATGAGTGAGGATTGATGGTGGAACCCTGTGGCCTGGCAACATGACTGAGGTTTGATACTGGAAGACTGTGGCCAGGAAACATGATATCGGGTTGATTCTGGAAACTTCTGTTCAGGGAACAAGACTGAGGTTTGATTCTGGAACCCTGTGTCCTGGGAATATGACAAAGGTTTGTTGCTGGAAGCCTGTTCCCTGGGTACATGACTGAGGTTTGATTCTGGACACCTGTGTCCTGGGAACATGAGTGATGTTTGATTGTTGAAACCTGTGGCCTGCGAACATGACTCAGGTTTGATTCTGGAACCATGTGTCCTGGGAATATGACTGAGGTTTGATTCTGGAAACCTTTGGCCTGAGAAAATGACTGAGGTTTCATTGTGGAAACATGTGGCCTGGGATCATGACTGAGGTTTGATGGTGGAACACTCTGGCCTGGCAAAATGACTGAGGCTTGATTCTGGAACCCTGTGGCCCGGGAACGTGACTGAGGTTTGATGGCAGAAACCTGTGGCCTGGCCACATGACTGACGTTTGATTCTGGATCCCTGTGGCCTGGGAACATGACTGAGGCGTGATTCTGGAAAACTGTGGCCTGGGAACATGACATCTGTTTAGATTGTGGAATACTGTGCCCCGGGAACCTGACTGAGCCTTGGTTCTGAAACCCTGTGGACTGGGAACATGACTGAGGTTTTATTCTGGAACCCTGTAGCCTGGGAACATAACTGAGGATTGATTCTGGAACCCTGTGGCCTGGGAACATGATACCGGTGGATTCTGGAACCCTGGGGACTGGGCATGTGACATCTGTTTAGATTGTGGAATACTGTTCCCCGGGAACATGACTGAGCCTTGGTTCTGGAACGCTGTGGATTGGGAACATGACTGAGGTTTTATTCTAAAACCCTGTAGCCTGGAAACATAACTGAGGATTGATTCTCGAACCCTGTGGCCTGGGAACATGACATCGGTGGATTCTAGAAACCTGTGGCCTGGGAACATGTCTGAGGTTTGATGGTGGAAACCTGTGGCTTGGCAACATGACTAAGGTTTGAATCTGGAAGACTGTGGCCAGGAAGCATGATATCTGGATGATTCTGGAAACTTTTGTCCTGGGAACATGACTGAGGTTTGATTCTGTACACCTGTGTCCTGGGAAAATGACTGAGGTTTGATGGTTGAAACCTGTGGCCCGCGAACATGACTCAGGTTTGATTTTGGAACCATGTGTCCTGGGAACATGACTGAGGTTTGATTTTGGAAACCTTTGGCCTGGGAAAATGACTGAGGTTTCATTGTGGAAACATGTGGCCTGGGTTCATGACTGAGGTTTGATGGTGGAACACTCTGGCCTGGCAAAATGACTGAGGCTTGATTCTGGAACCCTGTGGCCCGGGAACATGAGAACGGTTTGATTCTGGAACCCTGTGGCCTTTAACATGACATCGGTGGATTCTGGAACCCTGTGGCCTGGGAACATGAGAACGGTTTGATTCTGGAACCCTGTGGCCTGGGAACATGAGTGAGGATTGATGGTGGAACCCTGTGGCCTGGCAACATGACTGAGGTTTGATACTGGAAGACTGTGGCCAGGAAACATGATATCGGGTTGATTCTGGAAACTTCTGTCCTGGGAACAAGACTGAGGTTTGATTCTGGAACCCTGTGTCCTGGGAATATGACAAAGGTTTGTTGCTGGAAGCCTGTTCCCTGGGTACATGACTGAGGTTTGATTCTGGACACCTGTGTCCTGGGAACATGAGTGATGTTTGATTGTTGAAACCTGTGGCCTGCGAACATGACTCAGGTTTGATTCTGGAACCATGTGTCCTGGGAATATGACTGAGGTTTGATTCTGGAAACCTTTGGCCTGAGAAAATGACTGAGGTTTCATTGTGGAAACATGTGGCCTGGGATCATGACTGAGGTTTGATGGTGGAACACTCTGGCCTGGCAAAATGACTGAGGCTTGATTCTGGAACCCTGTGGCCCGGGAACGTGACTGAGGTTTGATGGCAGAAACCTGTGGCCTGGCCACATGACTGACGTTTGATTCTGGATCCCTGTGGCCTGGGAACATGACTGAGGCGTGATTCTGGAAAACTGTGGCCTGGGAACATGACATCTGTTTAGATTGTGGAATACTGTGCCCCGGGAACCTGACTGAGCCTTGGTTCTGAAACCCTGTGGACTGGGAACATGACTGAGGTTTTATTCTGGAACCCTGTAGCCTGGGAACATAACTGAGGATTGATTCTGGAACCCTGTGGCCTGGGAACATGATACCGGTGGATTCTGGAACCCTGGGGACTGGGCATGTGACATCTGTTTAGATTGTGGAATACTGTTCCCCGGGAACATGACTGAGCCTTGGTTCTGGAACGCTGTGGATTGGGAACATGACTGAGGTTTTATTCTAAAACCCTGTAGCCTGGAAACATAACTGAGGATTGATTCTCGAACCCTGTGGCCTGGGAACATGACATCGGTGGATTCTAGAAACCTGTGGCCTGGGAACATGTCTGAGGTTTGATGGTGGAAACCTGTGGCTTGGCAACATGACTAAGGTTTGAATCTGGAAGACTGTGGCCAGGAAGCATGATATCTGGATGATTCTGGAAACTTTTGTCCTGGGAACATGACTGAGGTTTGATTCTGTACACCTGTGTCCTGGGAAAATGACTGAGGTTTGATGGTTGAAACCTGTGGCCCGCGAACATGACTCAGGTTTGATTTTGGAACCATGTGTCCTGGGAACATGACTGAGGTTTGATTTTGGAAACCTTTGGCCTGGGAAAATGACTGAGGTTTCATTGTGGAAACATGTGGCCTGGGTTCATGACTGAGGTTTGATGGTGGAACACTCTGGCCTGGCAAAATGACTGAGGCTTGATTCTGGAACCCTGTGGCCCGGGAACATGAGAACGGTTTGATTCTGGAACCCTGTGGCCTTTAACATGACATCGGTGGATTCTGGAACCCTGTGGCCTGGGAACATGAGAACGGTTTGATTCTGGAACCCTGTGGCCTGGGAACATGAGTGAGGATTGATGGTGGAACCCTGTGGCCTGGCAACATGACTGAGGTTTGATACTGGAAGACTGTGGCCAGGAAACATGATATCGGGTTGATTCTGGAAACTTCTGTCCTGGGAACAAGACTGAGGTTTGATTCTGGAACCCTGTGTCCTGGGAATATGACAAAGGTTTGTTGCTGGAAGCCTGTTCCCTGGGTACATGACTGAGGTTTGATTCTGGACACCTGTGTCCTGGGAACATGAGTGATGTTTGATTGTTGAAACCTGTGGCCTGCGAACATGACTCAGGTTTGATTCTGGAACCATGTGTCCTGGGAATATGACTGAGGTTTGATTCTGGAAACCTTTGGCCTGAGAAAATGACTGAGGTTTCATTGTGGAAACATGTGGCCTGGGATCATGACTGAGGTTTGATGGTGGAACACTCTGGCCTGGCAAAATGACTGAGGCTTGATTCTGGAACCCTGTGGCCCGGGAACGTGACTGAGGTTTGATGGCAGAAACCTGTGGCCTGGCCACATGACTGACGTTTGATTCTGGATCCCTGTGGCCTGGGAACATGACTGAGGCGTGATTCTGGAAAACTGTGGCCTGGGAACATGACATCTGTTTAGATTGTGGAATACTGTGCCCCGGGAACCTGACTGAGCCTTGGTTCTGAAACCCTGTGGACTGGGAACATGACTGAGGTTTTATTCTGGAACCCTGTAGCCTGGGAACATAACTGAGGATTGATTCTGGAACCCTGTGGCCTGGGAACATGATACCGGTGGATTCTGGAACCCTGGGGACTGGGCATGTGACATCTGTTTAGATTGTGGAATACTGTTCCCCGGGAACATGACTGAGCCTTGGTTCTGGAACGCTGTGGATTGGGAACATGACTGAGGTTTTATTCTAAAACCCTGTAGCCTGGAAACATAACTGAGGATTGATTCTCGAACCCTGTGGCCTGGGAACATGACATCGGTGGATTCTAGAAACCTGTGGCCTGGGAACATGTCTGAGGTTTGATGGTGGAAACCTGTGGCTTGGCAACATGACTAAGGTTTGAATCTGGAAGACTGTGGCCAGGAAGCATGATATCTGGATGATTCTGGAAACTTTTGTCCTGGGAACATGACTGAGGTTTGATTCTGTACACCTGTGTCCTGGGAAAATGACTGAGGTTTGATGGTTGAAACCTGTGGCCCGCGAACATGACTCAGGTTTGATTTTGGAACCATGTGTCCTGGGAACATGACTGAGGTTTGATTTTGGAAACCTTTGGCCTGGGAAAATGACTGAGGTTTCATTGTGGAAACATGTGGCCTGGGATCATGACTGAGGTTTGATTGTGGAACACTCTGGCCTGGCAAAATGACTGAGGCTTGATTCTGGAACACTGTGGCCCGGGAACGTGACTGAGGTTTGATGGCAGAAACCTGTGGCCTGGCAACATGACTGACGTTTCATTCTGGATCCCTGTGGCCTGGGAACATGACTGAGGCGTGATTCTGGAAAACTGTGGCCTGGGAACATGACATCTGTTTAGATTGTGGAATACTGTGCCCCGGGAACCTGACTGAGCTTTGGTTCTGAAACCCTGTGGATTGGGAACATGACTGAGGTTTTATTCTGGAACCCTGTAGCCTGGGAACATAACTGAGGATTGATTCTGGAACCCTGTGGCCTGGGAACATGATACCGGTGGATTCTGGAACCCTGGGGACTGGGCATGTGACATCTGTTTAGATTGTGGAATAGTGTTCCCCGGGAACATGACTGAGCCTTGGTTCTGGAACCCTGTGGATTGGGAACATGACTGAGGTTTTATTCTAAAACCCTGTAGCCTGGAAACATAACTGAGGATTGATTCTCGAACCCTGTGGCCTGGGAACATAACATCGGTGGATTCTAGAAACCTGTGGCCTGGGAACATGTCTGAGGTTTGATGGTGGAAACCTGTGGCTTGGCAACATGACTAAGGTTTGATTCTGGAAGACTGTGGCCAGGAAGCATGATATCTGGTTGATTCTGGAAACTTGTGTCCTGGGAACATGACTGAGGTTTGTTTCTGGAAGCCTGTGCCCTGGGAACATGACTGAGGTTTGATTCTGGACACCTGTGTCCTGGGAAAATGACTGAGGTTTGATGGTTGAAACCTGTGGCCCGCGAACATGACTCAGGTTTGATTCTGGAACCATGTGTCCTGGGAACATGACTGAGGTTTGATTTTGGAAACCTTTGGCCTGGGAAAATGACTGAGGTTTCATTGTGGAAACATGTGGCCTGGGATCATGACTGAGGTTTGATGGTGGAACACTCTGGCCTGGCAAAATGACTGAGGCTTGATTCTGGAACCCTGTGGCCCGGGAACATGAGAACGGTTTGATTCTGGAACCCTGTGGCCTTTAACATGACATCGGTGGATTCTGGAACCCTGTGGCCTGGGAACATGAGAACGGTTTGATTCTGGAACCCTGTGGCCTGGGAACATGAGTGAGGATTGATGGTGGAACCCTGTGGCCTGGCAACATGACTGAGGTTTGATACTGGAAGACTGTGGCCAGGAAACATGATATCGGGTTGATTCTGGAAACTTCTGTCCTGGGAACAAGACTGAGGTTTGATTCTGGAACCCTGTGTCCTGGGAATATGACAAAGGTTTGTTGCTGGAAGCCTGTTCCCTGGGTACATGACTGAGGTTTGATTCTGGACACCTGTGTCCTGGGAACATGAGTGATGTTTGATTGTTGAAACCTGTGGCCTGCGAACATGACTCAGGTTTGATTCTGGAACCATGTGTCCTGGGAATATGACTGAGGTTTGATTCTGGAAACCTTTGGCCTGAGAAAAAGACTGAGGTTTCATTGTGGAAACATGTGGCCTGGGATCATGACTGAGGTTTGATGGTGGAACACTCTGGCCTGGCAAAATGACTGAGGCTTGATTCTGGAACCCTGTGGCCCGGGAACGTGACTGAGGTTTGATGGCAGAAACCTGTGGCCTGGCAACATGACTGACGTTTGATTCTGGATCCCTGTGGCCTGGGAACATGACTGAGGCGTGATTCTGGAAAACTGTGGCCTGGGAACATGACATCTGTTTAGATTGTGGAATACTGTGCCCCGGGAACCTGACTGAGCCTTGGTTCTGGAACCCTGTGGATTGGGAACATGACTGAGGTTTTATTCTTGAACCCTGTAGCCTGGAAACATAACTGAGGATTGATTCTCGAACCCTGTGGCCTGGGAACATGACATCGGTGGATTCTAGAACCCTGTGGCCTGGGAACATGTCTGAGGTTTGATGGTGGAAACCTGTGGCTTGGCAACATGACTAAGGTTTGATTCTGGAAGACTGTGGCCAGGAAGCATGATATCTGGTTGATTCTGGAAACTTGTGTCCTGGGAACATGACTGAGGTTTGTTTCTGGAAGCCTGTGCCCTGGGAACATGACTGAGGTTTGATTCTGGACACCTGTGTCCTGGGAACATGACTGAGGTTTGATGGTTGAAACCTGTGGCCCGCGCACATGACTCAGGTTTGATTCTGGAACCATGTGTCCTGGGAACATGACTGAGGTTTGATTTTGGAAACCTTTGGCCTTGGAAAATGACTGAGGTTTCATTGTGGAAACATGTGGCCTGGGATCATGACTGAGGTTTGATGGTGGAACACTCTGGCCTGGCAAAATGACTGAGGCTTGATTCTGGAACCCTGTGGCCCGGGAACATGAGAACGGTTTGATTCTGGAACCCTGTGGCCTTTAACATGACATCGGTGGATTCTGGAACCCTGTGGCCTGGGAACATGAGAACGGTTTGATTCTGGAACCCTGTGGCCTGGGAACATGAGTGAGGATTGATGGTGGAACCCTGTGGCCTGGCAACATGACTGAGGTTTGATACTGGAAGACTGTGGCCAGGAAACATGATATCGGGTTGATTCTGGAAACTTCTGTTCAGGGAACAAGACTGAGGTTTGATTCTGGAACCCTGTGTCCTGGGAATATGACAAAGGTTTGTTGCTGGAAGCCTGTTCCCTGGGTACATGACTGAGGTTTGATTCTGGACACCTGTGTCCTGGGAACATGAGTGATGTTTGATTGTTGAAACCTGTGGCCTGCGAACATGACTCAGGTTTGATTCTGGAACCATGTGTCCTGGGAATATGACTGAGGTTTGATTCTGGAAACCTTTGGCCTGAGAAAATGACTGAGGTTTCATTGTGGAAACATGTGGCCTGGGATCATGACTGAGGTTTGATGGTGGAACACTCTGGCCTGGCAAAATGACTGAGGCTTGATTCTGGAACCCTGTGGCCCGGGAACGTGACTGAGGTTTGATGGCAGAAACCTGTGGCCTGGCCACATGACTGACGTTTGATTCTGGATCCCTGTGGCCTGGGAACATGACTGAGGCGTGATTCTGGAAAACTGTGGCCTGGGAACATGACATCTGTTTAGATTGTGGAATACTGTGCCCCGGGAACCTGACTGAGCCTTGGTTCTGAAACCCTGTGGACTGGGAACATGACTGAGGTTTTATTCTGGAACCCTGTAGCCTGGGAACATAACTGAGGATTGATTCTGGAACCCTGTGGCCTGGGAACATGATACCGGTGGATTCTGGAACCCTGGGGACTGGGCATGTGACATCTGTTTAGATTGTGGAATACTGTTCCCCGGGAACATGACTGAGCCTTGGTTCTGGAACGCTGTGGATTGGGAACATGACTGAGGTTTTATTCTAAAACCCTGTAGCCTGGAAACATAACTGAGGATTGATTCTCGAACCCTGTGGCCTGGGAACATGACATCGGTGGATTCTAGAAACCTGTGGCCTGGGAACATGTCTGAGGTTTGATGGTGGAAACCTGTGGCTTGGCAACATGACTAAGGTTTGAATCTGGAAGACTGTGGCCAGGAAGCATGATATCTGGATGATTCTGGAAACTTTTGTCCTGGGAACATGACTGAGGTTTGATTCTGTACACCTGTGTCCTGGGAAAATGACTGAGGTTTGATGGTTGAAACCTGTGGCCCGCGAACATGACTCAGGTTTGATTTTGGAACCATGTGTCCTGGGAACATGACTGAGGTTTGATTTTGGAAACCTTTGGCCTGGGAAAATGACTGAGGTTTCATTGTGGAAACATGTGGCCTGGGTTCATGACTGAGGTTTGATGGTGGAACACTCTGGCCTGGCAAAATGACTGAGGCTTGATTCTGGAACCCTGTGGCCCGGGAACATGAGAACGGTTTGATTCTGGAACCCTGTGGCCTTTAACATGACATCGGTGGATTCTGGAACCCTGTGGCCTGGGAACATGAGAACGGTTTGATTCTGGAACCCTGTGGCCTGGGAACATGAGTGAGGATTGATGGTGGAACCCTGTGGCCTGGCAACATGACTGAGGTTTGATACTGGAAGACTGTGGCCAGGAAACATGATATCGGGTTGATTCTGGAAACTTCTGTCCTGGGAACAAGACTGAGGTTTGATTCTGGAACCCTGTGTCCTGGGAATATGACAAAGGTTTGTTGCTGGAAGCCTGTTCCCTGGGTACATGACTGAGGTTTGATTCTGGACACCTGTGTCCTGGGAACATGAGTGATGTTTGATTGTTGAAACCTGTGGCCTGCGAACATGACTCAGGTTTGATTCTGGAACCATGTGTCCTGGGAATATGACTGAGGTTTGATTCTGGAAACCTTTGGCCTGAGAAAATGACTGAGGTTTCATTGTGGAAACATGTGGCCTGGGATCATGACTGAGGTTTGATGGTGGAACACTCTGGCCTGGCAAAATGACTGAGGCTTGATTCTGGAACCCTGTGGCCCGGGAACGTGACTGAGGTTTGATGGCAGAAACCTGTGGCCTGGCCACATGACTGACGTTTGATTCTGGATCCCTGTGGCCTGGGAACATGACTGAGGCGTGATTCTGGAAAACTGTGGCCTGGGAACATGACATCTGTTTAGATTGTGGAATACTGTGCCCCGGGAACCTGACTGAGCCTTGGTTCTGAAACCCTGTGGACTGGGAACATGACTGAGGTTTTATTCTGGAACCCTGTAGCCTGGGAACATAACTGAGGATTGATTCTGGAACCCTGTGGCCTGGGAACATGATACCGGTGGATTCTGGAACCCTGGGGACTGGGCATGTGACATCTGTTTAGATTGTGGAATACTGTTCCCCGGGAACATGACTGAGCCTTGGTTCTGGAACGCTGTGGATTGGGAACATGACTGAGGTTTTATTCTAAAACCCTGTAGCCTGGAAACATAACTGAGGATTGATTCTCGAACCCTGTGGCCTGGGAACATGACATCGGTGGATTCTAGAAACCTGTGGCCTGGGAACATGTCTGAGGTTTGATGGTGGAAACCTGTGGCTTGGCAACATGACTAAGGTTTGAATCTGGAAGACTGTGGCCAGGAAGCATGATATCTGGATGATTCTGGAAACTTTTGTCCTGGGAACATGACTGAGGTTTGATTCTGTACACCTGTGTCCTGGGAAAATGACTGAGGTTTGATGGTTAAAACCTGTGGCCCGCGAACATGACTCAGGTTTGATTTTGGAACCATGTGTCCTGGGAACATGACTGAGGTTTGATTTTGGAAACCTTTGGCCTGGGAAAATGACTGAGGTTTCATTGTGGAAACATGTGGCCTGGGTTCATGACTGAGGTTTGATGGTGGAACACTCTGGCCTGGCAAAATGACTGAGGCTTGATTCTGGAACCCTGTGGCCCGGGAACATGAGAACGGTTTGATTCTGGAACCCTGTGGCCTTTAACATGACATCGGTGGATTCTGGAACCCTGTGGCCTGGGAACATGAGAACGGTTTGATTCTGGAACCCTGTGGCCTGGGAACATGAGTGAGGATTGATGGTGGAACCCTGTGGCCTGGCAACATGACTGAGGTTTGATACTGGAAGACTGTGGCCAGGAAACATGATATCGGGTTGATTCTGGAAACTTCTGTCCTGGGAACAAGACTGAGGTTTGATTCTGGAACCCTGTGTCCTGGGAATATGACAAAGGTTTGTTGCTGGAAGCCTGTTCCCTGGGTACATGACTGAGGTTTGATTCTGGACACCTGTGTCCTGGGAACATGAGTGATGTTTGATTGTTGAAACCTGTGGCCTGCGAACATGACTCAGGTTTGATTCTGGAACCATGTGTCCTGGGAATATGACTGAGGTTTGATTCTGGAAACCTTTGGCCTGAGAAAATGACTGAGGTTCCATTGTGGAAACATGTGGCCTGGGATCATGACTGAGGTTTGATGGTGGAACACTCTGGCCTGGCAAAATGACTGAGGCTTGATTCTGGAACCCTGTGGCCCGGGAACGTGACTGAGGTTTGATGGCAGAAACCTGTGGCCTGGCCACATGACTGACGTTTGATTCTGGATCCCTGTGGCCTGGGAACATGACTGAGGCGTGATTCTGGAAAACTGTGGCCTGGGAACATGACATCTGTTTAGATTGTGGAATACTGTGCCCCGGGAACCTGACTGAGCCTTGGTTCTGAAACCCTGTGGACTGGGAACATGACTGAGGTTTTATTCTGGAACCCTGTAGCCTGGGAACATAACTGAGGATTGATTCTGGAACCCTGTGGCCTGGGAACATGATACCGGTGGATTCTGGAACCCTGGGGACTGGGCATGTGACATCTGTTTAGATTGTGGAATACTGTTCCCCGGGAACATGACTGAGCCTTGGTTCTGGAACGCTGTGGATTGGGAACATGACTGAGGTTTTATTCTAAAACCCTGTAGCCTGGAAACATAACTGAGGATTGATTCTCGAACCCTGTGGCCTGGGAACATGACATCGGTGGATTCTAGAAACCTGTGGCCTGGGAACATGTCTGAGGTTTGATGGTGGAAACCTGTGGCTTGGCAACATGACTAAGGTTTGAATCTGGAAGACTGTGGCCAGGAAGCATGATATCTGGATGATTCTGGAAACTTTTGTCCTGGGAACATGACTGAGGTTTGATTCTGTACACCTGTGTCCTGGGAAAATGACTGAGGTTTGATGGTTGAAACCTGTGGCCCGCGAACATGACTCAGGTTTGATTTTGGAACCATGTGTCCTGGGAACATGACTGAGGTTTGATTTTGGAAACCTTTGGCCTGGGAAAATGACTGAGGTTTCATTGTGGAAACATGTGGCCTGGGTTCATGACTGAGGTTTGATGGTGGAACACTCTGGCCTGGCAAAATGACTGAGGCTTGATTCTGGAACCCTGTGGCCCGGGAACATGAGAACGGTTTGATTCTGGAACCCTGTGGCCTTTAACATGACATCGGTGGATTCTGGAACCCTGTGGCCTGGGAACATGAGAACGGTTTGATTCTGGAACCCTGTGGCCTGGGAACATGAGTGAGGATTGATGGTGGAACCCTGTGGCCTGGCAACATGACTGAGGTTTGATACTGGAAGACTGTGGCCAGGAAACATGATATCGGGTTGATTCTGGAAACTTCTGTCCTGGGAACAAGACTGAGGTTTGATTCTGGAACCCTGTGTCCTGGGAATATGACAAAGGTTTGTTGCTGGAAGCCTGTTCCCTGGGTACATGACTGAGGTTTGATTCTGGACACCTGTGTCCTGGGAACATGAGTGATGTTTGATTGTTGAAACCTGTGGCCTGCGAACATGACTCAGGTTTGATTCTGGAACCATGTGTCCTGGGAATATGACTGAGGTTTGATTCTGGAAACCTTTGGCCTGAGAAAATGACTGAGGTTTCATTGTGGAAACATGTGGCCTGGGATCATGACTGAGGTTTGATGGTGGAACACTCTGGCCTGGCAAAATGACTGAGGCTTGATTCTGGAACCCTGTGGCCCGGGAACGTGACTGAGGTTTGATGGCAGAAACCTGTGGCCTGGCCACATGACTGACGTTTGATTCTGGATCCCTGTGGCCTGGGAACATGACTGAGGCGTGATTCTGGAAAACTGTGGCCTGGGAACATGACATCTGTTTAGATTGTGGAATACTGTGCCCCGGGAACCTGACTGAGCCTTGGTTCTGAAACCCTGTGGACTGGGAACATGACTGAGGTTTTATTCTGGAACCCTGTAGCCTGGGAACATAACTGAGGATTGATTCTGGAACCCTGTGGCCTGGGAACATGATACCGGTGGATTCTGGAACCCTGGGGACTGGGCATGTGACATCTGTTTAGATTGTGGAATACTGTTCCCCGGGAACATGACTGAGCCTTGGTTCTGGAACGCTGTGGATTGGGAACATGACTGAGGTTTGATTCTAAAACCCTGTAGCCTGGAAACATAACTGAGGATTGATTCTCGAACCCTGTGGCCTGGGAACATGACATCGGTGGATTCTAGAAACCTGTGGCCTGGGAACATGTCTGAGGTTTGATGGTGGAAACCTGTGGCCTGGGAACATGAGTGAGGATTGATGGTGGAACCCTGTGGCCTGGCAACATGACTGAGGTTTGATACTGGAAGACTGTGGCCAGGAAACATGATATCGGGTTGATTCTGGAAACTTCTGTCCTGGGAACAAGACTGAGGTTTGATTCTGGACACCTGTGTCCTGGGAACATGAGTGATGTTTGATTGTTGAAACCTGTGGCCTGCAAACATGACTCAGGTTTGATTCTGGAACCATGTGTCCTGGGAATATGACTGAGGTTTGATTCTGGAAACCTTTGGCCTGAGAAAAAGACTGAGGTTTCATTGTGGAAACATGTGGCCTGGGATCATGACTGAGTTTTGATGGTGGAACACTCTGGCCTGGCAAAATGACTGAGGCTTGATTCTGGAACCCTGTGGCCCGGGAACGTGACTGAGGTTTGATGGCAGAAACCTGTGGCCTGGCAACATGACTGACGTTTGATTCTGGATCCCTGTGGCCTGGGAACATAACTGAGGCGTGATTCTGGAAAACTGTGGCCTGGGAACATGACATCTGTTTAGATTGTGGAATACTGTGCCCCGGGAACCTGACTGAGCCTTGGTTCTGGAACCCTGTGGATTGGGAACATGACTGAGGTTTTATTCTAGAACCCTGTAGCCGGGAAACATAACTGAGGATTGATTCTCGAACCCTGTGGCCTGGGAACATGACATCGGTGGATTCTAGACCCCTGTGGCCTGGGAACATGTCTGAGGTTTGATGGTGGAAACCTGTGGCTTGGCAACATGACTAAGGTTTGATTCTGGAAGACTGTGGCCAGGAAGCATGATATCTGGTTGATTCTGGAAACTTGTGTCCTGGGAACATGACTGAGGTTTGATTCTGGACACCTGTGTCCTGGGAACATGACTGAGGTTTGATGGTTGAAACCTGTGGCCCGCGCACATGACTCAGGTTTGATTCTGGAACCATGTGTCCTGGGAACATGACTGAGGTTTGATTTTGGAAACCTTTGGCCTGGGAAAATGACTGAGGTTTCATTGTGGAAACATGTGGCCTGGGATCATGACTGAGGTTTGATGGTGGAACACTCTGGCCTGGCAAAATGACTGAGGCTTGATTCTGGAACCCTGTGGCCCGGGAACATGAGAACGGTTTGATTCTGGAACCCTGTGGCCTTTAACATGACATCGGTGGATTCTGGAACCCTGTGGCCTGGGAACATGAGAACGGTTTGATTCTGGAACCCTGTGGCCTGGGAACATGAGTGAGGATTGATGGTGGAACCCTGTGGCCTGGCAACATGACTGAGGTTTGATACTGGAAGACTGTGGCCAGGAAACATGATATCGGGTTGATTCTGGAAACTTCTGTCCTGGGAACAAGACTGAGGTTTGATTCTGGAACCCTGTGTCCTGGGAATATGACAAAGGTTTGTTGCTGGAAGCCTGTTCCCTGGGTACATGACTGAGGTTTGATTCTGGACACCTGTGTCCTGGGAACATGAGTGATGTTTGATTGTTGAAACCTGTGGCCTGCGAACATGACTCAGGTTTGATTCTGGAACCATGTGTCCTGGGAATATGACTGAGGTTTGATTCTGGAAACCTTTGGCCTGGGAAAATGACTGAGGTTTCATTGTGGAAACATGTGGCCTGGGATCATGACTGAGGTTTGATGGTGGAACACTCTGGCCTGGCAAAATGACTGAGGCTTGATTCTGGAACCCTGTGGCCCGG
This sequence comes from Balaenoptera physalus, assembly GCF_965194825.1. Classification (NCBI taxonomy): domain Eukaryota; kingdom Metazoa; phylum Chordata; class Mammalia; order Artiodactyla; family Balaenopteridae; genus Balaenoptera; species Balaenoptera physalus. The sequence continues at coordinate 516,948 of NW_028126212.1, forward strand.
GAACGTGACTGAGGTTTGATGGCAGAAACCTGTGGCCTGGCAACATGACTGACGTTTGATTCTGGATCCCTGTGGCCTGGGAACATGACTGAGGCGTGATTCTGGAAAACTGTGGCCTGGGAACATGACATCTGTTTAGATTGTGGAATACTGTGCCCCGGGAACCTGACTGAGCTTTGGTTCTGAAACCCTGTGGACTGGGAACATGACTGAGGTTTTATTCTGGAACCCTGTAGCCTGGGAACATAACTGAGGATTGATTCTGGAACCCTGTGGCCTGGGAACATGATACCGGTGGATTCTGGAACCCTGGGGACTGGGCATGTGACATCTGTTTAGATTGTGGAATACTGTTCCCCGGGAACATGACTGAGCCTTGGTTCTGGAACGCTGTGGATTGGGAACATGACTGAGGTTTTATTCTAAAACCCTGTAGCCTGGAAACATAACTGAGGATTGATTCTCGAACCCTGTGGCCTGGGAACATGACATCGGTGGATTCTAGAAACCTGTGGCCTGGGAACATGTCTGAGGTTTGATGGTGGAAACCTGTGGCTTGGCAACATGACTAAGGTTTGAATCTGGAAGACTGTGGCCAGGAAGCATGATATCTGGATGATTCTGGAAACTTTTGTCCTGGGAACATGACTGAGGTTTGATTCTGTACACCTGTGTCCTGGGAAAATGACTGAGGTTTGATGGTTAAAACCTGTGGCCCGCGAACATGACTCAGGTTTGATTTTGGAACCATGTGTCCTGGGAACATGACTGAGGTTTGATTTTGGAAACCTTTGGCCTGGGAAAATGACTGAGGTTTCATTGTGGAAACATGTGGCCTGGGTTCATGACTGAGGTTTGATGGTGGAACACTCTGGCCTGGCAAAATGACTGAGGCTTGATTCTGGAACCCTGTGGCCCGGGAACATGAGAACGGTTTGATTCTGGAACCCTGTGGCCTTTAACATGACATCGGTGGATTCTGGAACCCTGTGGCCTGGGAACATGAGAACGGTTTGATTCTGGAACCCTGTGGCCTGGGAACATGAGTGAGGATTGATGGTGGAACCCTGTGGCCTGGCAACATGACTGAGGTTTGATACTGGAAGACTGTGGCCAGGAAACATGATATCGGGTTGATTCTGGAAACTTCTGTCCTGGGAACAAGACTGAGGTTTGATTCTGGAACCCTGTGTCCTGGGAATATGACAAAGGTTTGTTGCTGGAAGCCTGTTCCCTGGGTACATGACTGAGGTTTGATTCTGGACACCTGTGTCCTGGGAACATGAGTGATGTTTGATTGTTGAAACCTGTGGCCTGCGAACATGACTCAGGTTTGATTCTGGAACCATGTGTCCTGGGAATATGACTGAGGTTTGATTCTGGAAACCTTTGGCCTGAGAAAATGACTGAGGTTCCATTGTGGAAACATGTGGCCTGGGATCATGACTGAGGTTTGATGGTGGAACACTCTGGCCTGGCAAAATGACTGAGGCTTGATTCTGGAACCCTGTGGCCCGGGAACGTGACTGAGGTTTGATGGCAGAAACCTGTGGCCTGGCCACATGACTGACGTTTGATTCTGGATCCCTGTGGCCTGGGAACATGACTGAGGCGTGATTCTGGAAAACTGTGGCCTGGGAACATGACATCTGTTTAGATTGTGGAATACTGTGCCCCGGGAACCTGACTGAGCCTTGGTTCTGAAACCCTGTGGACTGGGAACATGACTGAGGTTTTATTCTGGAACCCTGTAGCCTGGGAACATAACTGAGGATTGATTCTGGAACCCTGTGGCCTGGGAACATGATACCGGTGGATTCTGGAACCCTGGGGACTGGGCATGTGACATCTGTTTAGATTGTGGAATACTGTTCCCCGGGAACATGACTGAGCCTTGGTTCTGGAACGCTGTGGATTGGGAACATGACTGAGGTTTTATTCTAAAACCCTGTAGCCTGGAAACATAACTGAGGATTGATTCTCGAACCCTGTGGCCTGGGAACATGACATCGGTGGATTCTAGAAACCTGTGGCCTGGGAACATGTCTGAGGTTTGATGGTGGAAACCTGTGGCTTGGCAACATGACTAAGGTTTGAATCTGGAAGACTGTGGCCAGGAAGCATGATATCTGGATGATTCTGGAAACTTTTGTCCTGGGAACATGACTGAGGTTTGATTCTGTACACCTGTGTCCTGGGAAAATGACTGAGGTTTGATGGTTGAAACCTGTGGCCCGCGAACATGACTCAGGTTTGATTTTGGAACCATGTGTCCTGGGAACATGACTGAGGTTTGATTTTGGAAACCTTTGGCCTGGGAAAATGACTGAGGTTTCATTGTGGAAACATGTGGCCTGGGTTCATGACTGAGGTTTGATGGTGGAACACTCTGGCCTGGCAAAATGACTGAGGCTTGATTCTGGAACCCTGTGGCCCGGGAACATGAGAACGGTTTGATTCTGGAACCCTGTGGCCTTTAACATGACATCGGTGGATTCTGGAACCCTGTGGCCTGGGAACATGAGAACGGTTTGATTCTGGAACCCTGTGGCCTGGGAACATGAGTGAGGATTGATGGTGGAACCCTGTGGCCTGGCAACATGACTGAGGTTTGATACTGGAAGACTGTGGCCAGGAAACATGATATCGGGTTGATTCTGGAAACTTCTGTCCTGGGAACAAGACTGAGGTTTGATTCTGGAACCCTGTGTCCTGGGAATATGACAAAGGTTTGTTGCTGGAAGCCTGTTCCCTGGGTACATGACTGAGGTTTGATTCTGGACACCTGTGTCCTGGGAACATGAGTGATGTTTGATTGTTGAAACCTGTGGCCTGCGAACATGACTCAGGTTTGATTCTGGAACCATGTGTCCTGGGAATATGACTGAGGTTTGATTCTGGAAACCTTTGGCCTGAGAAAATGACTGAGGTTTCATTGTGGAAACATGTGGCCTGGGATCATGACTGAGGTTTGATGGTGGAACACTCTGGCCTGGCAAAATGACTGAGGCTTGATTCTGGAACCCTGTGGCCCGGGAACGTGACTGAGGTTTGATGGCAGAAACCTGTGGCCTGGCCACATGACTGACGTTTGATTCTGGATCCCTGTGGCCTGGGAACATGACTGAGGCGTGATTCTGGAAAACTGTGGCCTGGGAACATGACATCTGTTTAGATTGTGGAATACTGTGCCCCGGGAACCTGACTGAGCCTTGGTTCTGAAACCCTGTGGACTGGGAACATGACTGAGGTTTTATTCTGGAACCCTGTAGCCTGGGAACATAACTGAGGATTGATTCTGGAACCCTGTGGCCTGGGAACATGATACCGGTGGATTCTGGAACCCTGGGGACTGGGCATGTGACATCTGTTTAGATTGTGGAATACTGTTCCCCGGGAACATGACTGAGCCTTGGTTCTGGAACGCTGTGGATTGGGAACATGACTGAGGTTTGATTCTAAAACCCTGTAGCCTGGAAACATAACTGAGGATTGATTCTCGAACCCTGTGGCCTGGGAACATGACATCGGTGGATTCTAGAAACCTGTGGCCTGGGAACATGTCTGAGGTTTGATGGTGGAAACCTGTGGCTTGGCAACATGACTAAGGTTTGAATCTGGAAGACTGTGGCCAGGAAGCATGATATCTGGATGATTCTGGAAACTTTTGTCCTGGGAACATGACTGAGGTTTGATTCTGTACACCTGTGTCCTGGGAAAATGACTGAGGTTTGATGGTTGAAACCTGTGGCCCGCGAACATGACTCAGGTTTGATTTTGGAACCATGTGTCCTGGGAACATGACTGAGGTTTGATTTTGGAAACCTTTGGCCTGGGAAAATGACTGAGGTTTCATTGTGGAAACATGTGGCCTGGGTTCATGACTGAGGTTTGATGGTGGAACACTCTGGCCTGGCAAAATGACTGAGGCTTGATTCTGGAACCCTGTGGCCCGGGAACATGAGAACGGTTTGATTCTGGAACCCTGTGGCCTTTAACATGACATCGGTGGATTCTGGAACCCTGTGGCCTGGGAACATGAGAACGGTTTGATTGTGGAACCCTGTGGCCTGGGAACATGAGTGAGGATTGATGGTGGAACCCTGTGGCCTGGCAACATGACTGAGGTTTGATACTGGAAGACTGTGGCCAGGAAACATGATATCGGGTTGATTCTGGAAACTTCTGTCCTGGGAACAAGACTGAGGTTTGATTCTGGACACCTGTGTCCTGGGAACATGAGTGATGTTTGATTGTTGAAACCTGTGGCCTGCAAACATGACTCAGGTTTGATTCTGGAACCATGTGTCCTGGGAATATGACTGAGGTTTGATTCTGGAAACCTTTGGCCTGAGAAAAAGACTGAGGTTTCATTGTGGAAACATGTGGCCTGGGATCATGACTGAGTTTTGATGGTGGAACACTCTGGCCTGGCAAAATGACTGAGGCTTGATTCTGGAACCCTGTGGCCCGGGAACGTGACTGAGGTTTGATGGCAGAAACCTGTGGCCTGGCAACATGACTGACGTTTGATTCTGGATCCCTGTGGCCTGGGAACATAACTGAGGCGTGATTCTGGAAAACTGTGGCCTGGGAACATGACATCTGTTTAGATTGTGGAATACTGTGCCCCGGGAACCTGACTGAGCCTTGGTTCTGGAACCCTGTGGATTGGGAACATGACTGAGGTTTTATTCTAGAACCCTGTAGCCGGGAAACATAACTGAGGATTGATTCTCGAACCCTGTGGCCTGGGAACATGACATCGGTGGATTCTAGACCCCTGTGGCCTGGGAACATGTCTGAGGTTTGATGGTGGAAACCTGTGGCTTGGCAACATGACTAAGGTTTGATTCTGGAAGACTGTGGCCAGGAAGCATGATATCTGGTTGATTCTGGAAACTTGTGTCCTGGGAACATGACTGAGGTTTGATTCTGGACACCTGTGTCCTGGGAACATGACTGAGGTTTGATGGTTGAAACCTGTGGCCCGCGCACATGACTCAGGTTTGATTCTGGAACCATGTGTCCTGGGAACATGACTGAGGTTTGATTTTGGAAACCTTTGGCCTGGGAAAATGACTGAGGTTTCATTGTGGAAACATGTGGCCTGGGATCATGACTGAGGTTTGATGGTGGAACACTCTGGCCTGGCAAAATGACTGAGGCTTGATTCTGGAACCCTGTGGCCCGGGAACATGAGAACGGTTTGATTCTGGAACCCTGTGGCCTTTAACATGACATCGGTGGATTCTGGAACCCTGTGGCCTGGGAACATGAGAACGGTTTGATTCTGGAACCCTGTGGCCTGGGAACATGAGTGAGGATTGATGGTGGAACCCTGTGGCCTGGCAACATGACTGAGGTTTGATACTGGAAGACTGTGGCCAGGAAACATGATATCGGGTTGATTCTGGAAACTTCTGTCCTGGGAACAAGACTGAGGTTTGATTCTGGAACCCTGTGTCCTGGGAATATGACAAAGGTTTGTTGCTGGAAGCCTGTTCCCTGGGTACATGACTGAGGTTTGATTCTGGACACCTGTGTCCTGGGAACATGAGTGATGTTTGATTGTTGAAACCTGTGGCCTGCGAACATGACTCAGGTTTGATTCTGGAACCATGTGTCCTGGGAATATGACTGAGGTTTGATTCTGGAAACCTTTGGCCTGGGAAAATGACTGAGGTTTCATTGTGGAAACATGTGGCCTGGGATCATGACTGAGGTTTGATGGTGGAACACTCTGGCCTGGCAAAATGACTGAGGCTTGATTCTGGAACCCTGTGGCCCGGGAACGTGACTGAGGTTTGATGGCAGAAACCTGTGGCCTGGCAACATGACTGACGTTTGATTCTGGATCCCTGTGGCCTGGGAACATGACTGAGGCGTGATTCTGGAAAACTGTGGCCTGGGAACATGACATCTGTTTAGATTGTGGAATACTGTGCCCCGGGAACCTGACTGAGCTTTGGTTCTGAAACCCTGTGGACTGGGAACATGACTGAGGTTTTATTCTGGAACCCTGTAGCCTGGGAACATAACTGAGGATTGATTCTGGAACCCTGTGGCCTGGGAACATAACTGAGGATTGATTCTGGAACCCTGTGGCCTGGGAACATGATACCGGTGGATTCTGGAACCCTGGGGACTGGGCATGTGACATCTGTTTAGATTGTGGAATACTGTGCCCCGGGAACCTGGCTGAGCCTTGGTTCTGGAACCCTGTGGATTGGGAACATGACTGAGGTTTTATTCTAGAACCCTGTAGCCGGGAAACATAACTGAGGATTGATTCTCGAACCCTGTGGCCTGGGAACATGACATCGGTGGATTCTAGAACCCTGTGGCCTGGGAACATGTCTGAGGTTTGATGGTGGAAACCTGTGGCTTGGCAACATGACTAAGGTTTGATTCTGGAAGACTGTGGCCAGGAAGCATGATATCTGGTTGATTCTGGAAACTTGTGTCCTGGGAACATGACTGAGGTTTGTTTCTGGAAGCCTGTGCCCTGGGAACATGACTGAGGTTTGATTCTGGACACCTGTGTCCTGGGAACATGACTGAGGTTTGATGGTTGAAACCTGTGGCCCGCGCACATGACTCAGGTTTGATTCTGGAACCATGTGTCCTGGGAACATGACTGAGGTTTGATTTTGGAAACCTTTGGCCTGGGAAAATGACTGAGGTTTCATTGTGGAAACATGTGGCCTGGGATCATGACTGAGGTTTGATGGTGGAACACTCTGGCCTGGCAAAATGACTGAGGCTTGATTCTGGAACCCTGTGGCCCGGGAACATGAGAACGGTTTGATTCTGGAACCCTGTGGCCTTTAACATGACATCGGTGGATTCTGGAACCCTGTGGCCTGGGAACATGAGAACGGTTTGATTCTGGAACCCTGTGGCCTGGGAACATGAGTGAGGATTGATGGTGGAACCCTGTGGCCTGGCAACATGACTGAGGTTTGATACTGGAAGACTGTGGCCAGGAAACATGATATCGGGTTGATTCTGGAAACTTCTGTCCTGGGAACAAGACTGAGGTTTGATTCTGGAACCCTGTGTCCTGGGAATATGACAAAGGTTTGTTGCTGGAAGCCTGTTCCCTGGGTACATGACTGAGGTTTGATTCTGGACACCTGTGTCCTGGGAACATGAGTGATGTTTGATTGTTGAAACCTGTGGCCTGCGAACATGACTCAGGTTTGATTCTGGAACCATGTGTCCTGGGAATATGACTGAGGTTTGATTCTGGAAACCTTTGGCCTGGGAAAATGACTGAGGTTTCATTGTGGAAACATGTGGCCTGGGATCATGACTGAGGTTTGATGGTGGAACACTCTGGCCTGGCAAAATGACTGAGGCTTGATTCTGGAACACTGTGGCCCGGGAACGTGACTGAGGTTTGATGGCAGAAACCTGTGGCCTGGCAACATGACTGACGTTTCATTCTGGATCCCTGTGGCCTGGGAACATGACTGAGGCGTGATTCTGGAAAACTGTGGCCTGGGAACATGACATCTGTTTAGATTGTGGAATACTGTGCCCCGGGAACCTGACTGAGCTTTGGTTCTGAAACCCTGTGGATTGGGAACATGACTGAGGTTTTATTCTGGAACCCTGTAGCCTGGGAACATAACTGAGGATTGATTCTGGAACCCTGTGGCCTGGGAACATGATACCGGTGGATTCTGAAACCCTGGGGACTGGGCATGTGACATCTGTTTAGATTGTGGAATAGTGTTCCCCGGGAACATGACTGAGCCTTGGTTCTGGAACCCTGTGGATTGGGAACATGACTGAGGTTTTATTCTAAAACCCTGTAGCCTGGAAACATAACTGAGGATTGATTCTCGAACCCTGTGGCCTGGGAACATAACATCGGTGGATTCTAGAAACCTGTGGCCTGGGAACATGTCTGAGGTTTGATGGTGGAAACCTGTGGCTTGGCAACATGACTAAGGTTTGATTCTGGAAGACTGTGGCCAGGAAGCATGATATCTGGTTGATTCTGGAAACTTGTGTCCTGGGAACATGACTGAGGTTTGTTTCTGGAAGCCTGTGCCCTGGGAACATGACTGAGGTTTGATTCTGGACACCTGTGTCCTGGGAAAATGACTGAGGTTTGATGGTTGAAACCTGTGGCCCGCGAACATGACTCAGGTTTGATTCTGGAACCATGTGTCCTGGGAACATGACTGAGGTTTGATTTTGGAAACCTTTGGCCTGGGAAAATGACTGAGGTTTCATTGTGGAAACATGTGGCCTGGGATCATGACTGAGGTTTGATGGTGGAACACTCTGGCCTGGCAAAATGACTGAGGCTTGATTCTGGAACCCTGTGGCCCGGGAACATGAGAACGGTTTGATTCTGGAACCCTGTGGCCTTTAACATGACATCGGTGGATTCTGGAACCCTGTGGCCTGGGAACATGAGAACGGTTTGATTCTGGAACCCTGTGGCCTGGGAACATGAGTGAGGATTGATGGTGGAACCCTGTGGCCTGGCAACATGACTGAGGTTTGATACTGGAAGACTGTGGCCAGGAAACATGATATCGGGTTGATTCTGGAAACTTCTGTCCTGGGAACAAGACTGAGGTTTGATTCTGGAACCCTGTGTCCTGGGAATATGACAAAGGTTTGTTGCTGGAAGCCTGTTCCCTGGGTACATGACTGAGGTTTGATTCTGGACACCTGTGTCCTGGGAACATGAGTGATGTTTGATTGTTGAAACCTGTGGCCTGCGAACATGACTCAGGTTTGATTCTGGAACCATGTGTCCTGGGAATATGACTGAGGTTTGATTCTGGAAACCTTTGGCCTGAGAAAAAGACTGAGGTTTCATTGTGGAAACATGTGGCCTGGGATCATGACTGAGGTTTGATGGTGGAACACTCTGGCCTGGCAAAATGACTGAGGCTTGATTCTGGAACCCTGTGGCCCGGGAACGTGACTGAGGTTTGATGGCAGAAACCTGTGGCCTGGCAACATGACTGACGTTTGATTCTGGATCCCTGTGGCCTGGGAACATGACTGAGGCGTGATTCTGGAAAACTGTGGCCTGGGAACATGACATCTGTTTAGATTGTGGAATACTGTGCCCCGGGAACCTGACTGAGCCTTTGTTCTGGAACCCTGTGGATTGGGAACATGACTGAGGTTTTATTCTTGAACCCTGTAGCCTGGAAACATAACTGAGGATTGATTCTCGAACCCTGTGCCCTGGGAACATGACATCGGTGGATTCTAGAACCCTGTGGCCTGGGAACATGTCTGAGGTTTGATGGTGGAAACCTGTGGCTTGGCAACATGACTAAGGTTTGATTCTGGAAGACTGTGGCCAGGAAGCATGATATCTGGTTGATTCTGGAAACTTGTGTCCTGGGAACATGACTGAGGTTTGTTTCTGGAAGCCTGTGCCCTGGGAACATGACTGAGGTTTGATTCTGGACACCTGTGTCCTGGGAACATGACTGAGGTTTGATGGTTGAAACCTGTGGCCCGCGCACATGACTCAGGTTTGATTCTGGAACCATGTGTCCTGGGAACATGACTGAGGTTTGATTTTGGAAACCTTTGGCCTTGGAAAATGACTGAGGTTTCATTGTGGAAACATGTGGCCTGGGATCATGACTGAGGTTTGATGGTGGAACACTCTGGCCTGGCAAAATGACTGAGGCTTGATTCTGGAACCCTGTGGCCCGGGAACATGAGAACGGTTTGATTCTGGAACCCTGTGGCCTTTAACATGACATCGGTGGATTCTGGAACCCTGTGGCCTGGGAACATGAGAACGGTTTGATTCTGGAACCCTGTGGCCTGGGAACATGAGTGAGGATTGATGGTGGAACCCTGTGGCCTGGCAACATGACTGAGGTTTGATACTGGAAGACTGTGGCCAGGAAACATGATATCGGGTTGATTCTGGAAACTTCTGTTCAGGGAACAAGACTGAGGTTTGATTCTGGAACCCTGTGTCCTGGGAATATGACAAAGGTTTGTTGCTGGAAGCCTGTTCCCTGGGTACATGACTGAGGTTTGATTCTGGACACCTGTGTCCTGGGAACATGAGTGATGTTTGATTGTTGAAACCTGTGGCCTGCGAACATGACTCAGGTTTGATTCTGGAACCATGTGTCCTGGGAATATGACTGAGGTTTGATTCTGGAAACCTTTGGCCTGAGAAAATGACTGAGGTTTCATTGTGGAAACATGTGGCCTGGGATCATGACTGAGGTTTGATGGTGGAACACTCTGGCCTGGCAAAATGACTGAGGCTTGATTCTGGAACCCTGTGGCCCGGGAACGTGACTGAGGTTTGATGGCAGAAACCTGTGGCCTGGCCACATGACTGACGTTTGATTCTGGATCCCTGTGGCCTGGGAACATGACTGAGGCGTGATTCTGGAAAACTGTGGCCTGGGAACATGACATCTGTTTAGATTGTGGAATACTGTGCCCCGGGAACCTGACTGAGCCTTTGTTCTGGAACCCTGTGGATTGGGAACATGACTGAGGTTTTATTCTTGAACCCTGTAGCCTGGAAACATAACTGAGGATTGATTCTCGAACCCTGTGCCCTGGGAACATGACATCGGTGGATTCTAGAACCCTGTGGCCTGGGAACATGTCTGAGGTTTGATGGTGGAAACCTGTGGCTTGGCAACATGACTAAGGTTTGATTCTGGAAGACTGTGGCCAGGAAGCATGATATCTGGTTGATTCTGGAAACTTGTGTCCTGGGAACATGACTGAGGTTTGTTTCTGGAAGCCTGTGCCCTGGGAACATGACTGAGGTTTGATTCTGGACACCTGTGTCCTGGGAACATGACTGAGGTTTGATGGTTGAAACCTGTGGCCCGCGCACATGACTCAGGTTTGATTCTGGAACCATGTGTCCTGGGAACATGACTGAGGTTTGATTTTGGAAACCTTTGGCCTTGGAAAATGACTGAGGTTTCATTGTGGAAACATGTGGCCTGGGATCATGACTGAGGTTTGATGGTGGAACACTCTGGCCTGGCAAAATGACTGAGGCTTGATTCTGGAACCCTGTGGCCCGGGAACATGAGAACGGTTTGATTCTGGAACCCTGTGGCCTTTAACATGACATCGGTGGATTCTGGAACCCTGTGGCCTGGGAACATGAGAACGGTTTGATTCTGGAACCCTGTGGCCTGGGAACATGAGTGAGGATTGATGGTGGAACCCTGTGGCCTGGCAACATGACTGAGGTTTGATACTGGAAGACTGTGGCCAGGAAACATGATATCGGGTTGATTCTGGAAACTTCTGTTCAGGGAACAAGACTGAGGTTTGATTCTGGAACCCTGTGTCCTGGGAATATGACAAAGGTTTGTTGCTGGAAGCCTGTTCCCTGGGTACATGACTGAGGTTTGATTCTGGACACCTGTGTCCTGGGAACATGAGTGATGTTTGATTGTTGAAACCTGTGGCCTGCGAACATGACTCAGGTTTGATTCTGGAACCATGTGTCCTGGGAATATGACTGAGGTTTGATTCTGGAAACCTTTGGCCTGAGAAAATGACTGAGGTTTCATTGTGGAAACATGTGGCCTGGGATCATGACTGAGGTTTGATGGTGGAACACTCTGGCCTGGCAAAATGACTGAGGCTTGATTCTGGAACCCTGTGGCCCGGGAACGTGACTGAGGTTTGATGGCAGAAACCTGTGGCCTGGCCACATGACTGACGTTTGATTCTGGATCCCTGTGGCCTGGGAACATGACTGAGGCGTGATTCTGGAAAACTGTGGCCTGGGAACATGACATCTGTTTAGATTGTGGAATACTGTGCCCCGGGAACCTGACTGAGCCTTGGTTCTGAAACCCTGTGGACTGGGAACATGACTGAGGTTTTATTCTGGAACCCTGTAGCCTGGGAACATAACTGAGGATTGATTCTGGAACCCTGTGGCCTGGGAACATGATACCGGTGGATTCTGGAACCCTGGGGACTGGGCATGTGACATCTGTTTAGATTGTGGAATACTGTTCCCCGGGAACATGACTGAGCCTTGGTTCTGGAACGCTGTGGATTGGGAACATGACTGAGGTTTTATTCTAAAACCCTGTAGCCTGGAAACATAACTGAGGATTGATTCTCGAACCCTGTGGCCTGGGAACATGACATCGGTGGATTCTAGAAACCTGTGGCCTGGGAACATGTCTGAGGTTTGATGGTGGAAACCTGTGGCTTGGCAACATGACTAAGGTTTGAATCTGGAAGACTGTGGCCAGGAAGCATGATATCTGGATGATTCTGGAAACTTTTGTCCTGGGAACATGACTGAGGTTTGATTCTGTACACCTGTGTCCTGGGAAAATGACTGAGGTTTGATGGTTGAAACCTGTGGCCCGCGAACATGACTCAGGTTTGATTTTGGAACCATGTGTCCTGGGAACATGACTGAGGTTTGATTTTGGAAACCTTTGGCCTGGGAAAATGACTGAGGTTTCATTGTGGAAACATGTGGCCTGGGTTCATGACTGAGGTTTGATGTTGGAACACTCTGGCCTGGCAAAATGACTGAGGCTTGATTCTGGAACCCTGTGGCCCGGGAACATGAGAACGGTTTGATTCTGGAACCCTGTGGCCTTTAACATGACATCGGTGGATTCTGGAACCCTGTGGCCTGGGAACATGAGAACGGTTTGATTCTGGAACCCTGTGGCCTGGGAACATGAGTGAGGATTGATGGTGGAACCCTGTGGCCTGGCAACATGACTGAGGTTTGATACTGGAAGACTGTGGCCAGGAAACATGATATCGGGTTGATTCTGGAAACTTCTGTCCTGGGAACAAGACTGAGGTTTGATTCTGGAACCCTGTGTCCTGGGAATATGACAAAGGTTTGTTGCTGGAAGCCTGTTCCCTGGGTACATGACTGAGGTTTGATTCTGGACACTTGTGTCCTGGGAACATGAGTGATGTTTGATTGTTGAAACCTGTGGCCTGCGAACATGACTCAGGTTTGATTCTGGAACCATGTGTCCTGGGAATATGACTGAGGTTTGATTCTGGAAACCTTTGGCCTGAGAAAAAGACTGAGGTTTCATTGTGGAAACATGTGGCCTGGGATCATGACTGAGTTTTGATGGTGGAACACTCTGGCCTGGCAAAATGACTGAGGCTTGATTCTGGAACCCTGTGGCCCGGGAACGTGACTGAGGTTTGATGGCAGAAACCTGTGGCCTGGCAACATGACTGACGTTTCATTCTGGATCCCTGTGGCCTGGGAACATAACTGAGGCGTGATTCTGGAAAACTGTGGCCTGGGAACATGACATCTGTTTAGATTGTGGAATACTGTGCCCCGGGAACCTGACTGAGCCTTGGTTCTGGAACCCTGTGGATTGGGAACATGACTGAGGTTTTATTCTAGAACCCTGTAGCCTGGAAACATAACTGAGGATTGATTCTCGAACCCTGTGGCCTGGGAACATGACATCGGTGGATTCTAGAACCCTGTGGCCTGGGAACATGTCTGAGGTTTGATGGTGGAAACCTGTGGCTTGGCAACATGACTAAGGTTTGATTCTGGAAGACTGTGGCCAGGAAGCATGATATCTGGTTGATTCTGGAAACTTGTGTCCTGGGAACATGACTGAGGTTTGTTTCTGGAAGCCTGTGCCCTGGGAACATGACTGAGGTTTGATTCTGGACACCTGTGTCCTGGGAACATGACTGAGGTTTGATGGTTGAAACCTGTGGCCCGCGAACATGACTCAGGTTTGATTCTGGAACCATGTGTCCTGGGAACATGACTGAGGTTTGATTTTGGAAACCTTTGGCCTGGGAAAATGACTGAGGTTTCATTGTGGAAACATGTGGCCTGGGATCATGACTGAGGTTTGATGGTGGAACACTCTGGCCTGGCAAAATGACTGAGGCTTGATTCTGGAACCCTGTGGCCCGGGAACATGAGAACGGTTTGATTCTGGAACCCTGTGGCCTTTAACATGACATCGGTGGATTCTGGAACCCTGTGGCCTGGGAACATGAGAACGGTTTGATTCTGGAACCCTGTGGCCTGGGAACATGAGTGAGGATTGATGGTGGAACCCTGTGGCCTGGCAACATGACTGAGGTTTGATACTGGAAGACTGTGGCCAGGAAACATGATATCGGGTTGATTCTGGAAACTTCTGTCCTGGGAACAAGACTGAGGTTTGATTCTGGAACCCTGTGTCCTGGGAATATAACAAAGGTTTGTTGCTGGAAGCCTGTTCCCTGGGTACATGACTGAGGTTTGATTCTGGACACCTGTGTCCTGGGAACATGAGTGATGTTTGATTGTTGAAACCTGTGGCCTGCGAACATGACTCAGGTTTGATTCTGGAACCATGTGTCCTGGGAATATGACTGAGGTTTGATTCTGGAAACCTTTGGCCTGAGAAAAAGACTGAGGTTTCATTGTGGAAACATGTGGCCTGGGATCATGACTGAGGTTTGATGGTGGAACACTCTGGCCTGGCAAAATGACTGAGGCTTGATTCTGGAACCCTGTGGCCCGGGAACGTGACTGAGGTTTGATGGCAGAAACCTGTGGCCTGGCAACATGACTGACGTTTGATTCTGGATCCCTGTGGCCTGGGAACATGACTGAGGCGTGATTCTGGAAAACTGTGGCCTGGGAACATGACATCTGTTTAGATTGTGGAATACTGTGCCCCGGGAACCTGACTGAGCCTTGGTTCTGGAACCCTGTGGATTGGGAACATGACTGAGGTTTTATTCTTGAACCCTGTAGCCTGGAAACATAACTGAGGATTGATTCTCGAACCCTGTGGCCTGGGAACATGACATCGGTGGATTCTAGAACCCTGTGGCCTGGGAACATGTCTGAGGTTTGATGGTGGAAACCTGTGGCTTGGAAACATGACTAAGGTTTGATTCTGGAAGACTGTGGCCAGGAAGCATGATATCTGGTTGATTCTGGAAACTTGTGTCCTGGGAAGATGACTGAGGTTTGTTTCTGGAAGCCTGTGCCCTGGGAACATGACTGAGGTTTGATTCTGGACACCTGTGTCCTGGGAACATGACTGAGGTTTGATGGTTGAAACCTGTGGCCCGCGCACATGACTCAGGTTTGATTCTGGAACCATGTGTCCTGGGTACATGACTGAGGTTTGATTTTGGAAACCTTTGGCCTGGGAAAATGACTGAGGTTTCATTGTGGAAACATGTGGCCTGGGATCATGACTGAGGTTTGATGGTGGAACACTCTGGCCTGGCAAAATGACTGAGGCTTGATTCTGGAACCCTGTGGCCCGGGAACATGAGAACGGTTTGATTCTGGAACCCTGTGGCCTTTAACATGACATCGGTGGATTCTGGAACCCTGTGGCCTGGGAACATGAGAACGGTTTGATTCTGGAACCCTGTGGCCTGGGAACATGAGTGAGGATTGATGGTGGAACCCTGTGGCCTGGCAACATGACTGAGGTTTGATACTGGAAGACTGTGGCCAGGAAACATGATATCGGGTTGATTCTGGAAACTTCTGTCCAGGGAACAAGACTGAGGTTTGATTCTGGAACCCTGTGTCCTGGGAATATGACAAAGGTTTGTTGCTGGAAGCCTGTTCCCTGGGTACATGACTGAGGTTTGATTCTGGACACCTGTGTCCTGGGAACATGAGTGATGTTTGATTGTTGAATCCTGTGGCCTGCGAACATGACTCAGGTTTGATTCTGGAACCATGTGTCCTGGGAATATGACTGAGGTTTGATTCTGGAAACCCTTGGCCTGATAAAATGACTGAGGTTTCATTGTGGAAACATGTGGCCTGGGATCATGACTGAGGTTTGATGGTGGAACACTCTGGCCTGGCAAAATGACTGAGGCTTGATTCTGGAACCCTGTGGCCCGGGAACGTGACTGAGGTTTGATGGCAGAAACCTGTGGCCTGGCAACATGACTGACGTTTGATTCTGGATCCCTGTGGCCTGGGAACATGACTGAGGCGTGATTCTGGAAAACTGTGGCCTGGGAACATGACATCTGTTTAGATTGTGGAATACTGTGCCCCGGGAACCTGACTGAGCCTTGGTTCTGAAACCCTGTGGACTGGGAACATGACTGAGGTTTTATTCTGGAACCCTGTAGCCTGGGAACATAACTGAGGATTGATTCTGGAACCCTGTGGCCTGGGAACATGATACCGGTGGATTCTGGAACCCTGGGGACTGGGCATGTGACATCTGTTTAGATTGTGGAATACTGTTCCCCGGGAACATGACTGAGCCTTGGTTCTGGAACGCTGTGGATTGGGAACATGACTGAGGTTTTATTCTAAAACCCTGTAGCCTGGAAACATAACTGAGGATTGATTCTCGAACCCTGTGGCCTGGGAACATGACATCGGTGGATTCTAGAAACCTGTGGCCTGGGAACATGTCTGAGGTTTGATGGTGGAAACCTGTGGCTTGGCAACATGACTAAGGTTTGATTCTGGAAGACTGTGGCCAGGAAGCATGATATCTGGTTGATTCTGGAAACTTGTGTCCTGGGAACATGACTGAGGTTTGTTTCTGGAAGCCTGTGCCCTGGGAACATGACTGAGGTTTGATTCTGGACACCTGTGTCCTGGGAACATGACTGAGGTTTGATGGTTGAAACCTGTGGCCCGCGCACATGACTCAGGTTTGTTTCTGGAACCATGTGTCCTGGGAACATGACTGAGGTTTGATTTTGGAAACCTTTGGCCTGGGAAAATGACTGAGGTTTCATTGTGGAAACATGTGGCCTGGGATCATGACTGAGGTTTGATGGTGGAACACTCTGGCCTGGCAAAATGACTGAGGCTTGATTCTGGAACCCTGTGGCCCGGGAACATGAGAACGGTTTGATTCTGGAACCCTGTGGCCTTTAACATGACATCGGTGGATTCTGGAACCCTGTGGCCTGGGAACATGAGAACGGTTTGATTCTGGAACCCTGTGGCCTGGGAACATGAGTGAGGATTGATGGTGGAACCCTGTGGCCTGGCAACATGACTGAGGTTTGATACTGGAAGACTGTGGCCAGGAAACATGATATCGGGTTGATTCTGGAAACTTCTGTCCTGGGAACAAGACTGAGGTTTGATTCTGGAACCCTGTGTCCTGGGAATATGACAAAGGTTTGTTGCTGGAAGCCTGTTCCCTGGGTACATGACTGAGGTTTGATTCTGGACACCTGTGTCCTGGGAACATGAGTGATGTTTGATTGTTGAAACCTGTGGCATGCGAACATGACTCAGGTTTGATTCTGGAACCATGTGTCCTGGGAATATGACTGAGGTTTGATTCTGGAAACCTTTGTCCTGAGAAAATGACTGAGGTTTCATTGTGGAAACATGTGGCCTGGGATCATGACTGAGGTTTGATGGTGGAACACTCTGGCCTGGCAAAATGACTGAGGCTTGATTCTGGAACCCTGTGGCCCGGGAACGTGACTGAGGTTTGATGGCAGAAACCTGTGGCCTGGCAACATGACTGACGTTTGATTCTGGATCCCTGTGGCCTGGGAACATGACTGAGGCGTGATTCTGGAAAACTGTGGCCTGGGAACATGACATCTGTTTAGATTGTGGAATACTGTGCCCCGGGACCCTGACTGAGCCTTGGTTCTGAAACCCTGTGGACTGGGAACATGACTGAGGTTTTATTCTGGAACCCTGTAGCCTGGGAACATAACTGAGGATTGATTCTGGAACCCTGTGGCCTGGGAACATGATACCGGTGGATTCAGGAACCCTGGGGACTGGGCATGTGACATCTGTTTAGATTGTGGAATACTGTGCCCCGGGAACCTGATTGAGCCTTGGTTCTGGAACCCTGTGAATTGGGAACGTGACTGAGGTTTTATTCTAGAACCCTGTAGCCGGGAAACATAACTGAGGATTGATTCTCGAACCCTGTGGCCTGGGAACTTGACATCGGTGGATTCTAGAACCCTGTGGCCTGGGAACATGTCTGAGGTTTGATGGTGGAAACCTGTGGCTTGGCAACATGACTAAGGTTTGATTCTGGTAGACTGTGGCCAGGAAGCATGATATCTGGTTGATTCTGGAAACTTGTGTCCTGGGAACATGCCTGAGGTTTGTTTCTGGAAGCCTGTGCCCTGGGAACATGACTGAGGTTTGATTCTGGACACCTGTGTCCTGGGAACATGACTGAGGTTTGATGGTTGAAACCTGTGGCCCGCGCACATGACTCAGGTTTGATTCTGGAACCATGTGTCCTGGGAACATGACTGAGGTTTGATTTTGGAAACCTTTGGCCTGGGAAAATGACTGAGGTTTCATTGTGGAAACATGTGGCCTGGGATCATGACTGAGGTTTGATGGTGGAACACTCTGGCCTGGCAAAATGACTGAGGCTTGATTCTGGAACCCTGTGGCCCGGGAACATGAGAACGGTTTGATTCTGCAACCCTGTGGCCTTTAACATGACATCGGTGGATTCTAGAAACCTGTGGCCTGGGAACATGTCTGAGGTTTGATGGTGGAAACCTGTGGCTTGGCAACATGACTAAGGTTTGATTCTGGAAGACTGTGGCCAGGAAGCATGATATCTGGTTGATTCTGGAAACTTGTGTCCTGGGAACATGACTGAGGTTTGTTTCTGGAAGCCTGTGCCCTGGGAACATGACTGAGGTTTGATTCTGGACACCTGTGTCCTGGGAACATGACTGAGGTTTGATGGTTGAAACCTGTGGCCCGCGCACATGACTTAGGTTTGTTTCTGGAACCATGTGTCCTGGGAACATGACTGAGGTTTGATTTTGGAAACCTTTGGCCTGGGAAAATGACTGAGGTTTCATTGTGGAAACATGTGGCCTGGGATCATGACTGAGGTTTGATGGTGGAACACTCTGGCCTGGCAAAATGACTGAGGCTTGATTCTGGAACCCTGTGGCCCGGGAACATGAGAACGGTTTGATTCTGGAACCCTGTGGCCTTTAACATGACATCGGTGGATTCTGGAACCCTGTGGCCTGGGAACATGAGAACGGTTTGATTCTGGAACCCTGTGGCCTGGGAACATGAGTGAGGATTGATGGTGGAACCCTGTGGCCTGGCAACATGACTGAGGTTTGATACTGGAAGACTGTGGCCAGGAAACATGATATCGGGTTGATTCTGGAAACTTCTGTTCAGGGAACAAGACTGAGGTTTGATTCTGGAACCCTGTGTCCTGGGAATATGACAAAGGTTTGTTGCTGGAAGCCTGTTCCCTGGGTACATGACTGAGGTTTGATTCTGGACACCTGTGTCCTGGGAACATGAGTGATGTTTGATTGTTGAAACCTGTGGCCTGCGAACATGACTCAGGTTTGATTCTGGAACCATGTGTCCTGGGAATATGACTGAGGTTTGATTCTGGAAACCTTTGGCCTGAGAAAATGACTGAGGTTTCATTGTGGAAACATGTGGCCTGGGATCATGACTGAGGTTTGATGGTGGAACACTCTGGCCTGGCAAAATGACTGAGGCTTGATTCTGGAACCCTGTGGCCCGGGAACGTGACTGAGGTTTGATGGCAGAAACCTGTGGCCTGGCCACATGACTGACGTTTGATTCTGGATCCCTGTGGCCTGGGAACATGACTGAGGCGTGATTCTGGAAAACTGTGGCCTGGGAACATGACATCTGTTTAGATTGTGGAATACTGTGCCCCGGGAACCTGACTGAGCCTTGGTTCTGAAACCCTGTGGACTGGGAACATGACTGAGGTTTTATTCTGGAACCCTGTAGCCTGGGAACATAACTGAGGATTGATTCTGGAACCCTGTGGCCTGGGAACATGATACCGGTGGATTCTGGAACCCTGGGGACTGGGCATGTGACATCTGTTTAGATTGTGGAATACTGTTCCCCGGGAACCTGACTGAGCCTTGGTTCTGGAACGCTGTGGATTGGGAACATGACTGAGGTTTTATTCTAAAACCCTGTAGCCTGGAAACATAACTGAGGATTGATTCTCGAACCCTGTGGCCTGGGAACATGACATCGGTGGATTCTAGAAACCTGTGGCCTGGGAACATGTCTGAGGTTTGATGGTGGAAACCTGTGGCTTGGCAACATGACTAAGGTTTGAATCTGGAAGACTGTGGCCAGGAAGCATGATATCTGGATGATTCTGGAAACTTTTGTCCTGGGAACATGACTGAGGTTTGATTCTGTACACCTGTGTCCTGGGAAAATGACTGAGGTTTGATGGTTGAAACCTGTGGCCCGCGAACATGACTCAGGTTTGATTTTGGAACCATGTGTCCTGGGAACATGACTGAGGTTTGATTTTGGAAACCTTTGGCCTGGGAAAATGACTGAGGTTTCATTGTGGAAACATGTGGCCTGGGTTCATGACTGAGGTTTGATGGTGGAACACTCTGGCCTGGCAAAATGACTGAGGCTTGATTCTGGAACCCTGTGGCCCGGGAACATGAGAACGGTTTGATTCTGGAACCCTGTGGCCTTTAACATGACATCGGTGGATTCTGGAACCCTGTGGCCTGGGAACATGAGAACGGTTTGATTCTGGAACCCTGTGGCCTGGGAACATGAGTGAGGATTGATGGTGGAACCCTGTGGCCTGGCAACATGACTGAGGTTTGATACTGGAAGACTGTGGCCAGGAAACATGATATCGGGTTGATTCTGGAAACTTCTGTCCTGGGAACAAGACTGAGGTTTGATTCTGGAACCCTGTGTCCTGGGAATATGACAAAGGTTTGTTGCTGGAAGCCTGTTCCCTGGGTACATGACTGAGGTTTGATTCTGGACACCTGTGTCCTGGGAACATGAGTGATGTTTGATTGTTGAAACCTGTGGCCTGCGAACATGACTCAGGTTTGATTCTGGAACCATGTGTCCTGGGAATATGACTGAGGTTTGATTCTGGAAACCTTTGGCCTGAGAAAAAGACTGAGGTTTCATTGTGGAAACATGTGGCCTGGGATCATGACTGAGTTTTGATGGTGGAACACTCTGGCCTGGCAAAATGACTGAGGCTTGATTCTGGAACCCTGTGGCCCGGGAACGTGACTGAGGTTTGATGGCAGAAACCTGTGGCCTGGCAACATGACTGACGTTTGATTCTGGATCCCTGTGGCCTGGGAACATAACTGAGGCGTGATTCTGGAAAACTGTGGCCTGGGAACATGACATCTGTTTAGATTGTGGAATACTGTGCCCCGGGAACCTGACTGAGCCTTGGTTCTGGAACCCTGTGGATTGGGAACATGACTGAGGTTTTATTCTAGAACCCTGTAGCCTGGAAACATAACTGAGGATTGATTCTCGAACCCTGTGGCCTGGGAACATGACATCGGTGGATTCTAGAACCCTGTGGCCTGGGAACATGTCTGAGGTTTGATGGTGGAAACCTGTGGCTTGGCAACATGACTAAGGTTTGATTCTGGAAGACTGTGGCCAGGAAGCATGATATCTGGTTGATTCTGGAAACTTGTGTCCTGGGAACATGACTGAGGTTTGTTTCTGGAAGCCTGTGCCCTGGGAACATGACTGAGGTTTGATTCTGGACACCTGTGTCCTGGGAACATGACTGAGGTTTGATGGTTGAAACCTGTGGCCCGCGAACATGACTCAGGTTTGATTCTGGAACCATGTGTCCTGGGAACATGACTGAGGTTTGATTTTGGAAACCTTTGGCCTGGGAAAATGACTGAGGTTTCATTGTGGAAACATGTGGCCTGGGATCATGACTGAGGTTTGATGGTGGAACACTCTGGCCTGGCAAAATGACTGAGGCTTGATTCTGGAACCCTGTGGCCCGGGAACATGAGAACGGTTTGATTCTGGAACCCTGTGGCCTTTAACATGACATCGGTGGATTCTGGAACCCTGTGGCCTGGGAACATGAGAACGGTTTGATTCTGGAACCCTGTGGCCTGGGAACATGAGTGAGGATTGATGGTGGAACCCTGTGGCCTGGCAACATGACTGAGGTTTGATACTGGAAGACTGTGGCCAGGAAACATGATATCGGGTTGATTCTGGAAACTTCTGTCCTGGGAACAAGACTGAGGTTTGATTCTGGAACCCTGTGTCCTGGGAATATAACAAAGGTTTGTTGCTGGAAGCCTGTTCCCTGGGTACATGACTGAGGTTTGATTCTGGACACCTGTGTCCTGGGAACATGAGTGATGTTTGATTGTTGAAACCTGTGGCCTGCGAACATGACTCAGGTTTGATTCTGGAACCATGTGTCCTGGGAATATGACTGAGGTTTGATTCTGGAAACCTTTGGCCTGAGAAAAAGACTGAGGTTTCATTGTGGAAACATGTGGCCTGGGATCATGACTGAGGTTTGATGGTGGAACACTCTGGCCTGGCAAAATGACTGAGGCTTGATTCTGGAACCCTGTGGCCCGGGAACGTGACTGAGGTTTGATGGCAGAAACCTGTGGCCTGGCAACATGACTGACGTTTGATTCTGGATCCCTGTGGCCTGGGAACATGACTGAGGCGTGATTCTGGAAAACTGTGGCCTGGGAACATGACATCTGTTTAGATTGTGGAATACTGTGCCCCGGGAACCTGACTGAGCCTTGGTTCTGGAACCCTGTGGATTGGGAACATGACTGAGGTTTTATTCTTGAACCCTGTAGCCTGGAAACATAACTGAGGATTGATTCTCGAACCCTGTGGCCTGGGAACATGACATCGGTGGATTCTAGAACCCTGTGGCCTGGGAACATGTCTGAGGTTTGATGGTGGAAACCTGTGGCTTGGAAACATGACTAAGGTTTGATTCTGGAAGACTGTGGCCAGGAAGCATGATATCTGGTTGATTCTGGAAACTTGTGTCCTGGGAAGATGACTGAGGTTTGTTTCTGGAAGCCTGTGCCCTGGGAACATGACTGAGGTTTGATTCTGGACACCTGTGTCCTGGGAACATGACTGAGGTTTGATGGTTGAAACCTGTGGCCCGCGCACATGACTCAGGTTTGATTCTGGAACCATGTGTCCTGGGTACATGACTGAGGTTTGATTTTGGAAACCTTTGGCCTGGGAAAATGACTGAGGTTTCATTGTGGAAACATGTGGCCTGGGATCATGACTGAGGTTTGATGGTGGAACACTCTGGCCTGGCAAAATGACTGAGGCTTGATTCTGGAACCCTGTGGCCCGGGAACATGAGAACGGTTTGATTCTGGAACCCTGTGGCCTTTAACATGACATCGGTGGATTCTGGAACCCTGTGGCCTGGGAACATGAGAACGGTTTGATTCTGGAACCCTGTGGCCTGGGAACATGAGTGAGGATTGATGGTGGAACCCTGTGGCCTGGCAACATGACTGAGGTTTGATACTGGAAGACTGTGGCCAGGAAACATGATATCGGGTTGATTCTGGAAACTTCTGTCCAGGGAACAAGACTGAGGTTTGATTCTGGAACCCTGTGTCCTGGGAATATGACAAAGGTTTGTTGCTGGAAGCCTGTTCCCTGGGTACATGACTGAGGTTTGATTCTGGACACCTGTGTCCTGGGAACATGAGTGATGTTTGATTGTTGAAACCTGTGGCCTGCGAACATGACTCAGGTTTGATTCTGGAACCATGTGTCCTGGGAATATGACTGAGGTTTGATTCTGGAAACCCTTGGCCTGATAAAATGACTGAGGTTTCATTGTGGAAACATGTGGCCTGGGATCATGACTGAGGTTTGATGGTGGAACACTCTGGCCTGGCAAAATGACTGAGGCTTGATTCTGGAACCCTGTGGCCCGGGAACGTGACTGAGGTTTGATGGCAGAAACCTGTGGCCTGGCAACATGACTGACGTTTGATTCTGGATCCCTGTGGCCTGGGAACATGACTGAGGCGTGATTCTGGAAAACTGTGGCCTGGGAACATGACATCTGTTTAGATTGTGGAATACTGTGCCCCGGGAACCTGACTGAGCCTTGGTTCTGAAACCCTGTGGACTGGGAACATGACTGAGGTTTTATTCTGGAACCCTGTAGCCTGGGAACATAACTGAGGATTGATTCTGGAACCCTGTGGCCTGGGAACATGATACCGGTGGATTCTGGAACCCTGGGGACTGGGCATGTGACATCTGTTTAGATTGTGGAATACTGTTCCCCGGGAACATGACTGAGCCTTGGTTCTGGAACGCTGTGGATTGGGAACATGACTGAGGTTTTATTCTAAAACCCTGTAGCCTGGAAACATAACTGAGGATTGATTCTCGAACCCTGTGGCCTGGGAACATGACATCGGTGGATTCTAGAAACCTGTGGCCTGGGAACATGTCTGAGGTTTGATGGTGGAAACCTGTGGCTTGGCAACATGACTAAGGTTTGATTCTGGAAGACTGTGGCCAGGAAGCATGATATCTGGTTGATTCTGGAAACTTGTGTCCTGGGAACATGACTGAGGTTTGTTTCTGGAAGCCTGTGCCCTGGGAACATGACTGAGGTTTGATTCTGGACACCTGTGTCCTGGGAACATGACTGAGGTTTGATGGTTGAAACCTGTGGCCCGCGCACATGACTCAGGTTTGTTTCTGGAACCATGTGTCCTGGGAACATGACTGAGGTTTGATTTTGGAAACCTTTGGCCTGGGAAAATGACTGAGGTTTCATTGTGGAAACATGTGGCCTGGGATCATGACTGAGGTTTGATGGTGGAACACTCTGGCCTGGCAAAATGACTGAGGCTTGATTCTGGAACCCTGTGGCCCGGGAACATGAGAACGGTTTGATTCTGGAACCCTGTGGCCTTTAACATGACATCGGTGGATTCTGGAACCCTGTGGCCTGGGAACATGAGAACGGTTTGATTCTGGAACCCTGTGGCCTGGGAACATGAGTGAGGATTGATGGTGGAACCCTGTGGCCTGGCAACATGACTGAGGTTTGATACTGGAAGACTGTGGCCAGGAAACATGATATCGGGTTGATTCTGGAAACTTCTGTCCTGGGAACAAGACTGAGGTTTGATTCTGGAACCCTGTGTCCTGGGAATATGACAAAGGTTTGTTGCTGGAAGCCTGTTCCCTGGGTACATGACTGAGGTTTGATTCTGGACACCTGTGTCCTGGGAACATGAGTGATGTTTGATTGTTGAAACCTGTGGCATGCGAACATGACTCAGGTTTGATTCTGGAACCATGTGTCCTGGGAATATGACTGAGGTTTGATTCTGGAAACCTTTGTCCTGAGAAAATGACTGAGGTTTCATTGTGGAAACATGTGGCCTGGGATCATGACTGAGGTTTGATGGTGGAACACTCTGGCCTGGCAAAATGACTGAGGCTTGATTCTGGAACCCTGTGGCCCGGGAACGTGACTGAGGTTTGATGGCAGAAACCTGTGGCCTGGCAACATGACTGACGTTTGATTCTGGATCCCTGTGGCCTGGGAACATGACTGAGGCGTGATTCTGGAAAACTGTGGCCTGGGAACATGACATCTGTTTAGATTGTGGAATACTGTGCCCCGGGACCCTGACTGAGCCTTGGTTCTGAAACCCTGTGGACTGGGAACATGACTGAGGTTTTATTCTGGAACCCTGTAGCCTGGGAACATAACTGAGGATTGATTCTGGAACCCTGTGGCCTGGGAACATGATACCGGTGGATTCAGGAACCCTGGGGACTGGGCATGTGACATCTGTTTAGATTGTGGAATACTGTGCCCCGGGAACCTGATTGAGCCTTGGTTCTGGAACCCTGTGAATTGGGAACGTGACTGAGGTTTTATTCTAGAACCCTGTAGCCGGGAAACATAACTGAGGATTGATTCTCGAACCCTGTGGCCTGGGAACTTGACATCGGTGGATTCTAGAACCCTGTGGCCTGGGAACATGTCTGAGGTTTGATGGTGGAAACCTGTGGCTTGGCAACATGACTAAGGTTTGATTCTGGTAGACTGTGGCCAGGAAGCATGATATCTGGTTGATTCTGGAAACTTGTGTCCTGGGAACATGACTGAGGTTTGTTTCTGGAAGCCTGTGCCCTGGGAACATGACTGAGGTTTGATTCTGGACACCTGTGTCCTGGGAACATGACTGAGGTTTGATGGTTGAAACCTGTGGCCCGCGCACATGACTCAGGTTTGATTCTGGAACCATGTGTCCTGGGAACATGACTGAGGTTTGATTTTGGAAACCTTTGGCCTGGGAAAATGACTGAGGTTTCATTGTGGAAACATGTGGCCTGGGATCATGACTGAGGTTTGATGGTGGAACACTCTGGCCTGGCAAAATGACTGAGGCTTGATTCTGGAACCCTGTGGCCCGGGAACATGAGAACGGTTTGATTCTGCAACCCTGTGGCCTTTAACATGACATCGGTGGATTCTAGAAACCTGTGGCCTGGGAACATGTCTGAGGTTTGATGGTGGAAACCTGTGGCTTGGCAACATGACTAAGGTTTGATTCTGGAAGACTGTGGCCAGGAAGCATGATATCTGGTTGATTCTGGAAACTTGTGTCCTGGGAACATGACTGAGGTTTGTTTCTGGAAGCCTGTGCCCTGGGAACATGACTGAGGTTTGATTCTGGACACCTGTGTCCTGGGAACATGACTGAGGTTTGATGGTTGAAACCTGTGGCCCGCGCACATGACTTAGGTTTGTTTCTGGAACCATGTGTCCTGGGAACATGACTGAGGTTTGATTTTGGAAACCTTTGGCCTGGGAAAATGACTGAGGTTTCATTGTGGAAACATGTGGCCTGGGATCATGACTGAGGTTTGATGGTGGAACACTCTGGCCTGGCAAAATGACTGAGGCTTGATTCTGGAACCCTGTGGCCCGGGAACATGAGAACGGTTTGATTCTGGAACCCTGTGGCCTTTAACATGACATCGGTGGATTCTGGAACCCTGTGGCCTGGGAACATGAGAACGGTTTGATTCTGGAACCCTGTGGCCTGGGAACATGAGTGAGGATTGATGGTGGAACCCTGTGGCCTGGCAACATGACTGAGGTTTGATACTGGAAGACTGTGGCCAGGAAACATGATATCGGGTTGATTCTGGAAACTTCTGTTCAGGGAACAAGACTGAGGTTTGATTCTGGAACCCTGTGTCCTGGGAATATGACAAAGGTTTGTTGCTGGAAGCCTGTTCCCTGGGTACATGACTGAGGTTTGATTCTGGACACCTGTGTCCTGGGAACATGAGTGATGTTTGATTGTTGAAACCTGTGGCCTGCGAACATGACTCAGGTTTGATTCTGGAACCATGTGTCCTGGGAATATGACTGAGGTTTGATTCTGGAAACCTTTGGCCTGAGAAAATGACTGAGGTTTCATTGTGGAAACATGTGGCCTGGGATCATGACTGAGGTTTGATGGTGGAACACTCTGGCCTGGCAAAATGACTGAGGCTTGATTCTGGAACCCTGTGGCCCGGGAACGTGACTGAGGTTTGATGGCAGAAACCTGTGGCCTGGCCACATGACTGACGTTTGATTCTGGATCCCTGTGGCCTGGGAACATGACTGAGGCGTGATTCTGGAAAACTGTGGCCTGGGAACATGACATCTGTTTAGATTGTGGAATACTGTGCCCCGGGAACCTGACTGAGCCTTGGTTCTGAAACCCTGTGGACTGGGAACATGACTGAGGTTTTATTCTGGAACCCTGTAGCCTGGGAACATAACTGAGGATTGATTCTGGAACCCTGTGGCCTGGGAACATGATACCGGTGGATTCTGGAACCCTGGGGACTGGGCATGTGACATCTGTTTAGATTGTGGAATACTGTTCCCCGGGAACCTGACTGAGCCTTGGTTCTGGAACGCTGTGGATTGGGAACATGACTGAGGTTTTATTCTAAAACCCTGTAGCCTGGAAACATAACTGAGGATTGATTCTCGAACCCTGTGGCCTGGGAACATGACATCGGTGGATTCTAGAAACCTGTGGCCTGGGAACATGTCTGAGGTTTGATGGTGGAAACCTGTGGCTTGGCAACATGACTAAGGTTTGAATCTGGAAGACTGTGGCCAGGAAGCATGATATCTGGATGATTCTGGAAACTTTTGTCCTGGGAACATGACTGAGGTTTGATTCTGTACACCTGTGTCCTGGGAAAATGACTGAGGTTTGATGGTTGAAACCTGTGGCCCGCGAACATGACTCAGGTTTGATTTTGGAACCATGTGTCCTGGGAACATGACTGAAGTTTGATTTTGGAAACCTTTGGCCTGGGAAAATGACTGAGGTTTCATTGTGGAAACATGTGGCCTGGGTTCATGACTGAGGTTTGATGGTGGAACACTCTGGCCTGGCAAAATGACTGAGGCTTGATTCTGGAACCCTGTGGCCCGGGAACATGAGAACGGTTTGATTCTGGAACCCTGTGGCCTTTAACATGACATCGGTGGATTCTGGAACCCTGTGGCCTGGGAACATGAGAACGGTTTGATTCTGGAACCCTGTGGCCTGGGAACATGAGTGAGGATTGATGGTGGAACCCTGTGGCCTGGCAACATGACTGAGGTTTGATACTGGAAGACTGTGGCCAGGAAACATGATATCGGGTTGATTCTGGAAACTTCTGTCCTGGGAACAAGACTGAGGTTTGATTCTGGAACCCTGTGTCCTGGGAATATGACAAAGGTTTGTTGCTGGAAGCCTGTTCCCTGGGTACATGACTGAGGTTTGATTCTGGACACCTGTGTCCTGGGAACATGAGTGATGTTTGATTGTTGAAACCTGTGGCCTGCGAACATGACTCAGGTTTGATTCTGGAACCATGTGTCCTGGGAATATGACTGAGGTTTGATTCTGGAAACCTTTGGCCTGAGAAAAAGACTGAGGTTTCATTGTGGAAACATGTGGCCTGGGATCATGACTGAGTTTTGATGGTGGAACACTCTGGCCTGGCAAAATGACTGAGGCTTGATTCTGGAACCCTGTGGCCCGGGAACGTGACTGAGGTTTGATGGCAGAAACCTGTGGCCTGGCAACATGACTGACGTTTGATTCTGGATCCCTGTGGCCTGGGAACATAACTGAGGCGTGATTCTGGAAAACTGTGGCCTGGGAACATGACATCTGTTTAGATTGTGGAATACTGTGCCCCGGGAACCTGACTGAGCCTTGGTTCTGGAACCCTGTGGATTGGGAACATGACTGAGGTTTTATTCTAGAACCCTGTAGCCTGGAAACATAACTGAGGATTGATTCTCGAACCCTGTGGCCTGGGAACATGACATCGGTGGATTCTAGAACCCTGTGGCCTGGGAACATGTCTGAGGTTTGATGGTGGAAACCTGTGGCTTGGCAACATGACTAAGGTTTGATTCTGGAAGACTGTGGCCAGGAAGCATGATATCTGGTTGATTCTGGAAACTTGTGTCCTGGGAACATGACTGAGGTTTGTTTCTGGAAGCCTGTGCCCTGGGAACATGACTGAGGTTTGATTCTGGACACCTGTGTCCTGGGAACATGACTGAGGTTTGATGGTTGAAACCTGTGGCCCGCGAACATGACTCAGGTTTGATTCTGGAACCATGTGTCCTGGGAACATGACTGAGGTTTGATTTTGGAAACCTTTGGCCTGGGAAAATGACTGAGGTTTCATTGTGGAAACATGTGGCCTGGGATCATGACTGAGGTTTGATGGTGGAACACTCTGGCCTGGCAAAATGACTGAGGCTTGATTCTGGAACCCTGTGGCCCGGGAACATGAGAACGGTTTGATTCTGGAACCCTGTGGCCTTTAACATGACATCGGTGGATTCTGGAACCCTGTGGCCTGGGAACATGAGAACGGTTTGATTCTGGAACCCTGTGGCCTGGGAACATGAGTGAGGATTGATGGTGGAACCCTGTGGCCTGGCAACATGACTGAGGTTTGATACTGGAAGACTGTGGCCAGGAAACATGATATCGGGTTGATTCTGGAAACTTCTGTCCTGGGAACAAGACTGAGGTTTGATTCTGGAACCCTGTGTCCTGGGAATATAACAAAGGTTTGTTGCTGGAAGCCTGTTCCCTGGGTACATGACTGAGGTTTGATTCTGGACACCTGTGTCCTGGGAACATGAGTGATGTTTGATTGTTGAAACCTGTGGCCTGCGAACATGACTCAGGTTTGATTCTGGAACCATGTGTCCTGGGAATATGACTGAGGTTTGATTCTGGAAACCTTTGGCCTGAGAAAATGACTGAGGTTTCATTGTGGAAACATGTGGCCTGGGATCATGACTGAGGTTTGATGGTGGAACACTCTGGCCTGGCAAAATGACTGAGGCTTGATTCTGGAACCCTGTGGCCCGGGAACGTGACTGAGGTTTGATGGCAGAAACCTGTGGCCTGGCAACATGACTGACGTTTGATTCTGGATCCCTGTGGCCTGGGAACATGACTGAGGCGTGATTCTGGAAAACTGTGGCCTGGGAACATGACATCTGTTTAGATTGTGGAATACTGTGCCCCGGGAACCTGACTGAGCCTTGGTTCTGGAACCCTGTGGATTGGGAACATGACTGAGGTTTTATTCTTGAACCCTGTAGCCTGGAAACATAACTGAGGATTGATTCTCGAACCCTGTGGCCTGGGAACATGACATCGGTGGATTCTAGAACCCTGTGGCCTGGGAACATGTCTGAGGTTTGATGGTGGAAACCTGTGGCTTGGAAACATGACTAAGGTTTGATTCTGGAAGACTGTGGCCAGGAAGCATGATATCTGGTTGATTCTGGAAACTTGTGTCCTGGGAAGATGACTGAGGTTTGTTTCTGGAAGCCTGTGCCCTGGGAACATGACTGAGGTTTGATTCTGGACACCTGTGTCCTGGGAACATGACTGAGGTTTGATGGTTGAAACCTGTGGCCCGCGCACATGACTCAGGTTTGATTCTGGAACCATGTGTCCTGGGTACATGACTGAGGTTTGATTTTGGAAACCTTTGGCCTGGGAAAATGACTGAGGTTTCATTGTGGAAACATGTGGCCTGGGATCATGACTGAGGTTTGATGGTGGAACACTCTGGCCTGGCAAAATGACTGAGGCTTGATTCTGGAACCCTGTGGCCCGGGAACATGAGAACGGTTTGATTCTGGAACCCTGTGGCCTTTAACATGACATCGGTGGATTCTGGAACCCTGTGGCCTGGGAACATGAGAACGGTTTGATTCTGGAACCCTGTGGCCTGGGAACATGAGTGAGGATTGATGGTGGAACCCTGTGGCCTGGCAACATGACTGAGGTTTGATACTGGAAGACTGTGGCCAGGAAACATGATATCGGGTTGATTCTGGAAACTTCTGTCCAGGGAACAAGACTGAGGTTTGATTCTGGAACCCTGTGTCCTGGGAATATGACAAAGGTTTGTTGCTGGAAGCCTGTTCCCTGGGTACATGACTGAGGTTTGATTCTGGACACCTGTGTCCTGGGAACATGAGTGATGTTTGATTGTTGAAACCTGTGGCCTGCGAACATGACTCAGGTTTGATTCTGGAACCATGTGTCCTGGGAATATGACTGAGGTTTGATTCTGGAAACCCTTGGCCTGATAAAATGACTGAGGTTTCATTGTGGAAACATGTGGCCTGGGATCATGACTGAGGTTTGATGGTGGAACACTCTGGCCTGGCAAAATGACTGAGGCTTGATTCTGGAACCCTGTGGCCCGGGAACGTGACTGAGGTTTGATGGCAGAAACCTGTGGCCTGGCAACATGACTGACGTTTGATTCTGGATCCCTGTGGCCTGGGAACATGACTGAGGCGTGATTCTGGAAAACTGTGGCCTGGGAACATGACATCTGTTTAGATTGTGGAATACTGTGCCCCGGGAACCTGACTGAGCCTTGGTTCTGAAACCCTGTGGACTGGGAACATGACTGAGGTTTTATTCTGGAACCCTGTAGCCTGGGAACATAACTGAGGATTGATTCTGGAACCCTGTGGCCTGGGAACATGATACCGGTGGATTCTGGAACCCTGGGGACTGGGCATGTGACATCTGTTTAGATTGTGGAATACTGTTCCCCGGGAACATGACTGAGCCTTGGTTCTGGAACGCTGTGGATTGGGAACATGACTGAGGTTTTATTCTAAAACCCTGTAGCCTGGAAACATAACTGAGGATTGATTCTCGAACCCTGTGGCCTGGGAACATGACATCGGTGGATTCTAGAAACCTGTGGCCTGGGAACATGTCTGAGGTTTGATGGTGGAAACCTGTGGCTTGGCAACATGACTAAGGTTTGATTCTGGAAGACTGTGGCCAGGAAGCATGATATCTGGTTGATTCTGGAAACTTGTGTCCTGGGAACATGACTGAGGTTTGTTTCTGGAAGCCTGTGCCCTGGGAACATGACTGAGGTTTGATTCTGGACACCTGTGTCCTGGGAACATGACTGAGGTTTGATGGTTGAAACCTGTGGCCCGCGCACATGACTCAGGTTTGTTTCTGGAACCATGTGTCCTGGGAACATGACTGAGGTTTGATTTTGGAAACCTTTGGCCTGGGAAAATGACTGAGGTTTCATTGTGGAAACATGTGGCCTGGGATCATGACTGAGGTTTGATGGTGGAACACTCTGGCCTGGCAAAATGACTGAGGCTTGATTCTGGAACCCTGTGGCCCGGGAACATGAGAACGGTTTGATTCTGGAACCCTGTGGCCTTTAACATGACATCGGTGGATTCTGGAACCCTGTGGCCTGGGAACATGAGAACGGTTTGATTCTGGAACCCTGTGGCCTGGGAACATGAGTGAGGATTGATGGTGGAACCCTGTGGCCTGGCAACATGACTGAGGTTTGATACTGGAAGACTGTGGCCAGGAAACATGATATCGGGTTGATTCTGGAAACTTCTGTCCTGGGAACAAGACTGAGGTTTGATTCTGGAACCCTGTGTCCTGGGAATATGACAAAGGTTTGTTGCTGGAAGCCTGTTCCCTGGGTACATG
The DNA here is from genome assembly GCF_965194825.1 of Balaenoptera physalus. Classification (NCBI taxonomy): domain Eukaryota; kingdom Metazoa; phylum Chordata; class Mammalia; order Artiodactyla; family Balaenopteridae; genus Balaenoptera; species Balaenoptera physalus. The sequence continues at coordinate 549,867 of NW_028126212.1, forward strand.
ACTGAGGTTTGATTCTGGACACCTGTGTCCTGGGAACATGAGTGATGTTTGATTGTTGAAACCTGTGGCATGCGAACATGACTCAGGTTTGATTCTGGAACCATGTGTCCTGGGAATATGACTGAGGTTTGATTCTGGAAACCTTTGTCCTGAGAAAATGACTGAGGTTTCATTGTGGAAACATGTGGCCTGGGATCATGACTGAGGTTTGATGGTGGAACACTCTGGCCTGGCAAAATGACTGAGGCTTGATTCTGGAACCCTGTGGCCCGGGAACGTGACTGAGGTTTGATGGCAGAAACCTGTGGCCTGGCAACATGACTGACGTTTGATTCTGGATCCCTGTGGCCTGGGAACATGACTGAGGCGTGATTCTGGAAAACTGTGGCCTGGGAACATGACATCTGTTTAGATTGTGGAATACTGTGCCCCGGGACCCTGACTGAGCCTTGGTTCTGAAACCCTGTGGACTGGGAACATGACTGAGGTTTTATTCTGGAACCCTGTAGCCTGGGAACATAACTGAGGATTGATTCTGGAACCCTGTGGCCTGGGAACATGATACCGGTGGATTCAGGAACCCTGGGGACTGGGCATGTGACATCTGTTTAGATTGTGGAATACTGTGCCCCGGGAACCTGATTGAGCCTTGGTTCTGGAACCCTGTGAATTGGGAACGTGACTGAGGTTTTATTCTAGAACCCTGTAGCCGGGAAACATAACTGAGGATTGATTCTCGAACCCTGTGGCCTGGGAACTTGACATCGGTGGATTCTAGAACCCTGTGGCCTGGGAACATGTCTGAGGTTTGATGGTGGAAACCTGTGGCTTGGCAACATGACTAAGGTTTGATTCTGGTAGACTGTGGCCAGGAAGCATGATATCTGGTTGATTCTGGAAACTTGTGTCCTGGGAACATGACTGAGGTTTGTTTCTGGAAGCCTGTGCCCTGGGAACATGACTGAGGTTTGATTCTGGACACCTGTGTCCTGGGAACATGACTGAGGTTTGATGGTTGAAACCTGTGGCCCGCGCACATGACTCAGGTTTGATTCTGGAACCATGTGTCCTGGGAACATGACTGAGGTTTGATTTTGGAAACCTTTGGCCTGGGAAAATGACTGAGGTTTCATTGTGGAAACATGTGGCCTGGGATCATGACTGAGGTTTGATGGTGGAACACTCTGGCCTGGCAAAATGACTGAGGCTTGATTCTGGAACCCTGTGGCCCGGGAACATGAGAACGGTTTGATTCTGGAACCCTGTGGCCTTTAACATGACATCGGTGGATTCTGGAACCCTGTGGCCTGGGAACATGAGAACGGTTTGATTCTGGAACCCTGTGGCCTGGGAACATGAGTGAGGATTGATGGTGGAACCCTGTGGCCTGGCAACATGACTGAGGTTTGATACTGGAAGACTGTGGCCAGGAAACATGATATCGGGTTGATTCTGGAAACTTCTGTCCAGGGAACAAGACTGAGGTTTGATTCTGGAACCCTGTGTCCTGGGAATATGACAAAGGTTTGTTGCTGGAAGCCTGTTCCCTGGGTACATGACTGAGGTTTGATTCTGGACACCTGTGTCCTGGGAACATGACTGAGGTTTGATGGTTGAAACCTGTGGCCTGCGAACATGACTCAGGTTTGATTCTGGAACCATGTGTCCTGGGAATATGACTGAGGTTTGATTCTGGAAACCTTTGGCCTGAGAAAATGACTGAGGTTTCATTGTGGAAACATGTGGCCTGGGATCATGACTGAGGTTTGATGGTGGAACACTCTGGCCTGGCAAAATGACTGAGGCTTGATTCTGGAACCCTGTGGCCCGGGAACGTGACTGAGGTTTGATGGCAGAAACCTGTGGCCTGGCAACATGACTGACGTTTGATTCTGGATCCCTGTGGCCTGGGAACATGACTGAGGCGTGATTCTGGAAAACTGTGGCCTGGGAACATGACATCTGTTTAGATTGTGGAATACTGTGCCCCGGGAACCTGACTGAGCCTTGGTTCTGAAACCCTGTGGACTGGGAACATGACTGAGGTTTTATTCTGGAACCCTGTAGCCTGGGAACATAACTGAGGATTGATTCTGGAACCCTGTGGCCTGGGAACATGATACCGGTGGATTCTGGAACCCTGGGGACTGGGCATGTGACATCTGTTTAGATTGTGGAATACTGTGCCCCGGGAACCTGACTGAGCCTTGGTTCTGGAACCCTGTGGATTGGGAACATGACTGAGGTTTTATTCTAGAACCCTGTAGCCGGGAAACATAACTGAGGATTGATTCTCGAACCCTGTGGCCTGGGAACATGACATCGGTGGATTCTAGAAACCTGTGGCCTGGGAACATGTCTGAGGTTTGATGGTGGAAACCTGTGGCTTGGCAACATGACTAAGGTTTGATTCTGGAAGACTGTGGCCAGGAAGCATGATATCTGGTTGATTCTGGAAACTTGTGTCCTGGGAACATGACTGAGGTTTGTTTCTGGAAGCCTGTGCCCTGGGAACATGACTGAGGTTTGATTCTGGACACCTGTGTCCTGGGAACATGACTGAGGTTTGATGGTTGAAACCTTTGGCCCGCGAACATGACTCAGGTTTGATTCTGGAACCATGTGTCCTGGGAACATGACTGAGGTTTGATTTTGGAAACCTTTGGCCTGGGAAAATGACTGAGGTTTCATTGTGGAAACATGTGGCCTGGGATCATGACTGAGGTTTGATGGTGGAACACTCTGGCCTGGCAAAATGACTGAGGCTTGATTCTGGAACCCTGTGGCCCGGGAACGTGACTGAGGTTTGATGGCAGAAACCTGTGGCCTGGCAACATGACTGACGTTTGATTCTGGATCCCTGTGGCCTGGGAACATGACTGAGGCGTGATTCTGGAAAACTGTGGCCTGGGAACATGACATCTGTTTAGATTGTGGAATACTGTGCCCCGGGACCCTGACTGAGCCTTGGTTCTGAAACCCTGTGGACTGGGAACATGACTGAGGTTTTATTCTGGAACCCTGTAGCCTGGGAACATAACTGAGGATTGATTCTGGAACCCTGTGGCCTGGGAACATGATACCGGTGGATTCAGGAACCCTGGGGACTGGGCATGTGACATCTGTTTAGATTGTGGAATACTGTGCCCCGGGAACCTGATTGAGCCTTGGTTCTGGAACCCTGTGAATTGGGAACGTGACTGAGGTTTTATTCTAGAACCCTGTAGCCGGGAAACATAACTGAGGATTGATTCTCGAACCCTGTGGCCTGGGAACTTGACATCGGTGGATTCTAGAACCCTGTGGCCTGGGAACATGTCTGAGGTTTGATGGTGGAAACCTGTGGCTTGGCAACATGACTAAGGTTTGATTCTGGTAGACTGTGGCCAGGAAGCATGATATCTGGTTGATTCTGGAAACTTGTGTCCTGGGAACATGACTGAGGTTTGTTTCTGGAAGCCTGTGCCCTGGGAACATGACTGAGGTTTGATTCTGGACACCTGTGTCCTGGGAACATGACTGAGGTTTGATGGTTGAAACCTGTGGCCCGCGCACATGACTCAGGTTTGATTCTGGAACCATGTGTCCTGGGAACATGACTGAGGTTTGATTTTGGAAACCTTTGGCCTGGGAAAATGACTGAGGTTTCATTGTGGAAACATGTGGCCTGGGATCATGACTGAGGTTTGATGGTGGAACACTCTGGCCTGGCAAAATGACTGAGGCTTGATTCTGGAACCCTGTGGCCCGGGAACATGAGAACGGTTTGATTCTGCAACCCTGTGGCCTTTAACATGACATCGGTGGATTCTAGAAACCTGTGGCCTGGGAACATGTCTGAGGTTTGATGGTGGAAACCTGTGGCTTGGCAACATGACTAAGGTTTGATTCTGGAAGACTGTGGCCAGGAAGCATGATATCTGGTTGATTCTGGAAACTTGTGTCCTGGGAACATGACTGAGGTTTGTTTCTGGAAGCCTGTGCCCTGGGAACATGACTGAGGTTTGATTCTGGACACCTGTGTCCTGGGAACATGACTGAGGTTTGATGGTTGAAACCTGTGGCCCGCGCACATGACTCAGGTTTGTTTCTGGAACCATGTGTCCTGGGAACATGACTGAGGTTTGATTTTGGAAACCTTTGGCCTGGGAAAATGACTGAGGTTTCATTGTGGAAACATGTGGCCTGGGATCATGACTGAGGTTTGATGGTGGAACACTCTGGCCTGGCAAAATGACTGAGGCTTGATTCTGGAACCCTGTGGCCCGGGAACATGAGAACGGTTTGATTCTGGAACCCTGTGGCCTTTAACATGACATCGGTGGATTCTGGAACCCTGTGGCCTGGGAACATGAGAACGGTTTGATTCTGGAACCCTGTGGCCTGGGAACATGAGTGAGGATTGATGGTGGAACCCTGTGGCCTGGCAACATGACTGAGGTTTGATACTGGAAGACTGTGGCCAGGAAACATGATATCGGGTTGATTCTGGAAACTTCTGTCCTGGGAACAAGACTGAGGTTTGATTCTGGAACCCTGTGTCCTGGGAATATGACAAAGGTTTGTTGCTGGAAGCCTGTTCCCTGGGTACATGACTGAGGTTTGATTCTGGACACCTGTGTCCTGGGAACATGAGTGATGTTTGATTGTTGAAACCTGTGGCCTGCGAACATGACTCAGGTTTGATTCTGGAACCATGTGTCCTGGGAATATGACTGAGGTTTGATTCTGGAAACCTTTGTCCTGAGAAAATGACTGAGGTTTCATTGTGGAAACATGTGGCCTGGGATCATGACTGAGGTTTGATGGTGGAACACTCTGGCCTGGCAAAATGACTGAGGCTTGATTCTGGAACCCTGTGGCCCGGGAACGTGACTGAGGTTTGATGGCAGAAACCTGTGGCCTGGCAACATGACTGACGTTTGATTCTGGATCCCTGTGGCCTGGGAACATGACTGAGGCGTGATTCTGGAAAACTGTGGCCTGGGAACATGACATCTGTTTAGATTGTGGAATACTGTGCCCCGGGACCCTGACTGAGCCTTGGTTCTGAAACCCTGTGGACTGGGAACATGACTGAGGTTTTATTCTGGAACCCTGTAGCCTGGGAACATAACTGAGGATTGATTCTGGAACCCTGTGGCCTGGGAACATGATACCGGTGGATTCAGGAACCCTGGGGACTGGGCATGTGACATCTGTTTAGATTGTGGAATACTGTGCCCCGGGAACCTGATTGAGCCTTGGTTCTGGAACCCTGTGAATTGGGAACGTGACTGAGGTTTTATTCTAGAACCCTGTAGCCGGGAAACATAACTGAGGATTGATTCTCGAACCCTGTGGCCTGGGAACTTGACATCGGTGGATTCTAGAACCCTGTGGCCTGGGAACATGTCTGAGGTTTGATGGTGGAAACCTGTGGCTTGGCAACATGACTAAGGTTTGATTCTGGTAGACTGTGGCCAGGAAGCATGATATCTGGTTGATTCTGGAAACTTGTGTCCTGGGAACATGACTGAGGTTTGTTTCTGGAAGCCTGTGCCCTGGGAACATGACTGAGGTTTGATTCTGGACACCTGTGTCCTGGGAACATGACTGAGGTTTGATGGTTGAAACCTGTGGCCCGCGCACATGACTCAGGTTTGATTCTGGAACCATGTGTCCTGGGAACATGACTGAGGTTTGATTTTGGAAACCTTTGGCCTGGGAAAATGACTGAGGTTTCATTGTGGAAACATGTGGCCTGGGATCATGACTGAGGTTTGATGGTGGAACACTCTGGCCTGGCAAAATGACTGAGGCTTGATTCTGGAACCCTGTGGCCCGGGAACATGAGAACGGTTTGATTCTGGAACCCTGTGGCCTTTAACATGACATCGGTGGATTCTGGAACCCTGTGGCCTGGGAACATGAGAACGGTTTGATTCTGGAACCCTGTGGCCTGGGAACATGAGTGAGGATTGATGGTGGAACCCTGTGGCCTGGCAACATGACTGAGGTTTGATACTGGAAGACTGTGGCCAGGAAACATGATATCGGGTTGATTCTGGAAACTTCTGTCCAGGGAACAAGACTGAGGTTTGATTCTGGAACCCTGTGTCCTGGGAATATGACAAAGGTTTGTTGCTGGAAGCCTGTTCCCTGGGTACATGACTGAGGTTTGATTCTGGACACCTGTGTCCTGGGAACATGACTGAGGTTTGATGGTTGAAACCTGTGGCCTGCGAACATGACTCAGGTTTGATTCTGGAACCATGTGTCCTGGGAATATGACTGAGGTTTGATTCTGGAAACCTTTGGCCTGAGAAAATGACTGAGGTTTCATTGTGGAAACATGTGGCCTGGGATCATGACTGAGGTTTGATGGTGGAACACTCTGGCCTGGCAAAATGACTGAGGCTTGATTCTGGAACCCTGTGGCCCGGGAACGTGACTGAGGTTTGATGGCAGAAACCTGTGGCCTGGCAACATGACTGACGTTTGATTCTGGATCCCTGTGGCCTGGGAACATGACTGAGGCGTGATTCTGGAAAACTGTGGCCTGGGAACATGACATCTGTTTAGATTGTGGAATACTGTGCCCCGGGAACCTGACTGAGCCTTGGTTCTGAAACCCTGTGGACTGGGAACATGACTGAGGTTTTATTCTGGAACCCTGTAGCCTGGGAACATAACTGAGGATTGATTCTGGAACCCTGTGGCCTGGGAACATGATACCGGTGGATTCTGGAACCCTGGGGACTGGGCATGTGACATCTGTTTAGATTGTGGAATACTGTGCCCCGGGAACCTGACTGAGCCTTGGTTCTGGAACCCTGTGGATTGGGAACATGACTGAGGTTTTATTCTAGAACCCTGTAGCCGGGAAACATAACTGAGGATTGATTCTCGAACCCTGTGGCCTGGGAACATGACATCGGTGGATTCTAGAAACCTGTGGCCTGGGAACATGTCTGAGGTTTGATGGTGGAAACCTGTGGCTTGGCAACATGACTAAGGTTTGATTCTGGAAGACTGTGGCCAGGAAGCATGATATCTGGTTGATTCTGGAAACTTGTGTCCTGGGAACATGACTGAGGTTTGTTTCTGGAAGCCTGTGCCCTGGGAACATGACTGAGGTTTGATTCTGGACACCTGTGTCCTGGGAACATGACTGAGGTTTGATGGTTGAAACCTTTGGCCCGCGAACATGACTCAGGTTTGATTCTGGAACCATGTGTCCTGGGAACATGACTGAGGTTTGATTTTGGAAACCTTTGGCCTGGGAAAATGACTGAGGTTTCATTGTGGAAACATGTGGCCTGGGATCATGACTGAGGTTTGATGGTGGAACACTCTGGCCTGGCAAAATGACTGAGGCTTGATTCTGGAACCCTGTGGCCCGGGAACGTGACTGAGGTTTGATGGCAGAAACCTGTGGCCTGGCAACATGACTGACGTTTGATTCTGGATCCCTGTGGCCTGGGAACATGACTGAGGCGTGATTCTGGAAAACTGTGGCCTGGGAACATGACATCTGTTTAGATTGTGGAATACTGTGCCCCGGGACCCTGACTGAGCCTTGGTTCTGAAACCCTGTGGACTGGGAACATGACTGAGGTTTTATTCTGGAACCCTGTAGCCTGGGAACATAACTGAGGATTGATTCTGGAACCCTGTGGCCTGGGAACATGATACCGGTGGATTCAGGAACCCTGGGGACTGGGCATGTGACATCTGTTTAGATTGTGGAATACTGTGCCCCGGGAACCTGATTGAGCCTTGGTTCTGGAACCCTGTGAATTGGGAACGTGACTGAGGTTTTATTCTAGAACCCTGTAGCCGGGAAACATAACTGAGGATTGATTCTCGAACCCTGTGGCCTGGGAACTTGACATCGGTGGATTCTAGAACCCTGTGGCCTGGGAACATGTCTGAGGTTTGATGGTGGAAACCTGTGGCTTGGCAACATGACTAAGGTTTGATTCTGGTAGACTGTGGCCAGGAAGCATGATATCTGGTTGATTCTGGAAACTTGTGTCCTGGGAACATGACTGAGGTTTGTTTCTGGAAGCCTGTGCCCTGGGAACATGACTGAGGTTTGATTCTGGACACCTGTGTCCTGGGAACATGACTGAGGTTTGATGGTTGAAACCTGTGGCCCGCGCACATGACTCAGGTTTGATTCTGGAACCATGTGTCCTGGGAACATGACTGAGGTTTGATTTTGGAAACCTTTGGCCTGGGAAAATGACTGAGGTTTCATTGTGGAAACATGTGGCCTGGGATCATGACTGAGGTTTGATGGTGGAACACTCTGGCCTGGCAAAATGACTGAGGCTTGATTCTGGAACCCTGTGGCCCGGGAACATGAGAACGGTTTGATTCTGCAACCCTGTGGCCTTTAACATGACATCGGTGGATTCTAGAAACCTGTGGCCTGGGAACATGTCTGAGGTTTGATGGTGGAAACCTGTGGCTTGGCAACATGACTAAGGTTTGATTCTGGAAGACTGTGGCCAGGAAGCATGATATCTGGTTGATTCTGGAAACTTGTGTCCTGGGAACATGACTGAGGTTTGTTTCTGGAAGCCTGTGCCCTGGGAACATGACTGAGGTTTGATTCTGGACACCTGTGTCCTGGGAACATGACTGAGGTTTGATGGTTGAAACCTGTGGCCCGCGCACATGACTTAGGTTTGTTTCTGGAACCATGTGTCCTGGGAACATGACTGAGGTTTGATTTTGGAAACCTTTGGCCTGGGAAAATGACTGAGGTTTCATTGTGGAAACATGTGGCCTGGGATCATGACTGAGGTTTGATGGTGGAACACTCTGGCCTGGCAAAATGACTGAGGCTTGATTCTGGAACCCTGTGGCCCGGGAACATGAGAACGGTTTGATTCTGGAACCCTGTGGCCTTTAACATGACATCGGTGGATTCTGGAACCCTGTGGCCTGGGAACATGAGAACGGTTTGATTCTGGAACCCTGTGGCCTGGGAACATGAGTGAGGATTGATGGTGGAACCCTGTGGCCTGGCAACATGACTGAGGTTTGATACTGGAAGACTGTGGCCAGGAAACATGATATCGGGTTGATTCTGGAAACTTCTGTCCTGGGAACAAGACTGAGGTTTGATTCTGGAACCCTGTGTCCTGGGAATATGACAAAGGTTTGTTGCTGGAAGCCTGTTCCCTGGGTACATGACTGAGGTTTGATTCTGGACACCTGTGTCCTGGGAACATGAGTGATGTTTGATTGTTGAAACCTGTGGCCTGCGAACATGACTCAGGTTTGATTCTGGAACCATGTGTCCTGGGAATATGACTGAGGTTTGATTCTGGAAACCTTTGGCCTGAGAAAATGACTGAGGTTTCATTGTGGAAACATGTGGCCTGGGATCATGACTGAGGTTTGATGGTGGAACACTCTGGCCTGGCAAAATGACTGAGGCTTGATTCTGGAACCCTGTGGCCCGGGAACGTGACTGAGGTTTGATGGCAGAAACCTGTGGCCTGGCAACATGACTGACGTTTGATTCTGGATCCCTGTGGCCTGGGAACATGACTGAGGCGTGATTCTGGAAAACTGTGGCCTGGGAACATGACATCTGTTTAGATTGTGGAATACTGTGCCCCGGGAACCTGACTGAGCCTTGGTTCTGAAACCCTGTGGACTGGGAACATGACTGAGGTTTTATTCTGGAACCCTGTAGCCTGGGAACATAACTGAGGATTGATTCTGGAACCCTGTGGCCTGGGAACATGATACCGGTGGATTCTGGAACCCTGGGGACTGGGCATGTGACATCTGTTTAGATTGTGGAATACTGTGCCCCGGGAACCTGACTGAGCCTTGGTTCTGGAACCCTGTGGATTGGGAACGTGACTGAGGTTTTATTCTAGAACCCTGTAGCCGGGAAACATAACTGAGGATTGATTCTCGAACCCTGTGGCCTGGGAACATGACATCGGTGGATTCTAGAACCATGAGGCCTGGGAACATGTCTGAGGTTTGATGGTGGACACCTGTGGCTTGGCAACATGACTAAGGTTTGATTCTGGAAGACTGTGGCCAGGAAGCATGATATCTGGTTGATTCTGGAAACTTGTGTCCTGGGAACATGACTGAGGTTTGTTTTTGGAAGCCTGTGCCCTGGGAACATGACTGAGGTTTGATTCTGGACACCTGTGTCTTGGGAACATGACTGAGGTTTGATGGTTGAAACCTGTGGCCCGCGCACATGACTCAGGTTTGATTCTGGAACCATGTGTCCTGGGAACATGACTGAGGTTTGATTTTGGAAACCTTTGGCCTGGGAAAATGACTGAGGTTTCATTGTGGAAACATGTGGCCTGGGATCATGACTGAGGTTTGATGGTGGAACACTCTGGCCTGGCAAAATGACTGAGGCTTGATTCTGGAACCCTGTGGCCCGGGAACATGAGAACGGTTTGATTCTGGAACCCTGTGGCCTTTAACATGACATCGGTGGATTCTGGAACCCTGTGGCCTGGGAACATGAGAACGGTTTGATTCTGGAACCCTGTGGCCTGGGAACATGAGTGAGGATTGATGGTGGAACCCTGTGGCCTGGCAACATGACTGAGGTTTGATACTGGAAGACTGTGGCCAGGAAACATGATATCGGGTTGATTCTGGAAACTTCTGTCCTGGGAACAAGACTGAGGTTTGATTCTGGAACCCTGTGTCCTGGGAATATGACAAAGGTTTGTTGCTGGAAGCCTGTTCCCTGGGTACATGACTGAGGTTTGATTCTGGACACCTGTGTCCTGGGAACATGACTGAGGTTTGATGGTTGAAACCTGTGGCCTGCGAACATGACTCAGGTTTGATTCTGGAACCATGTGTCCTGGGAATATGACTGAGGTTTGATTCTGGAAACCTTTGGCCTGAGAAAATGACTGAGGTTTCATTGTGGAAACATGTGGCCTGGGATCATGACTGAGGTTTGATGGTGGAACACTCTGGCCTGGCAAAATGACTGAGGCTTGATTCTGGAACCCTGTGGCCCGGGAACGTGACTGAGGTTTGATGGCAGAAACCTGTGGCCTGGCAACATGACTGACGTTTGATTCTGGATCCCTGTGGCCTGGGAACATGACTGAGGCGTGATTCTGGAAAACTGTGGCCTGGGAACATGACATCTGTTTAGATTGTGGAATACTGTGCCCCGGGAACCTGACTGAGCCTTGGTTCTGAAACCCTGTGGACTGGGAACATGACTGAGGTTTTATTCTGGAACCCTGTAGCCTGGGAACATAACTGAGGATTGATTCTGGAACCCTGTGGCCTGGGAACATGATACCGGTGGGTTCTGGAACCCTGGGGACTGGGCATGTGACATCTGTTTAGATTGTGGAATACTGTGCCCCGGGAACCTGACTGAGCCTTGGTTCTGGAACCCTGTGGATTGGGAACATGACTGAGGTTTTATTCTAGAACCCTGTAGCCGGGAAACATAACTGAGGATTGATTCTCGAACCCTGTGGCCTGGGAACATGACATCGGTGGATTCTAGAAACCTGTGGCCTGGGAACATGTCTGAGGTTTGATGGTGGAAACCTGTGGCTTGGCAACATGACTAAGGTTTGATTCTGGAAGACTGTGGCCAGGAAGCATGATATCTGGTTGATTCTGGAAACTTGTGTCCTGGGAACATGACTGAGGTTTGTTTCTGGAAGCCTGTGCCCTGGGAACATGACTGAGGTTTGATTCTGGACACCTGTGTCCTGGGAACATGACTGAGGTTTGATGGTTGAAACCTGTGGCCCGCGCACATGACTCAGGTTTGTTTCTGGAACCATGTGTCCTGGGAACATGACTGAGGTTTGATTTTGGAAACCTTTGGCCTGGGAAAATGACTGAGGTTTCATTGTGGAAACATGTGGCCTGGGATCATGACTGAGGTTTGATGGTGGAACACTCTGGCCTGGCAAAATGACTGAGGCTTGATTCTGGAACCCTGTGGCCCGGGAACATGAGAACGGTTTGATTCTGGAACCCTGTGGCCTTTAACATGACATCGGTGGATTCTGGAACCCTGTGGCCTGGGAACATGAGAACGGTTTGATTCTGGAACCCTGTGGCCTGGGAACATGAGTGAGGATTGATGGTGGAACCCTGTGGCCTGGCAACATGACTGAGGTTTGATACTGGAAGACTGTGGCCAGGAAACATGATATCGGGTTGATTCTGGAAACTTCTGTCCTGGGAACAAGACTGAGGTTTGATTCTGGAACCCTGTGTCCTGGGAATATGACAAAGGTTTGTTGCTGGAAGCCTGTTCCCTGGGTACATGACTGAGGTTTGATTCTGGACACCTGTGTCCTGGGAACATGAGTGATGTTTGATTGTTGAAACCTGTGGCCTGCGAACATGACTCAGGTTTGATTCTGGAACCATGTGTCCTGGGAATATGACTGAGGTTTGATTCTGGAAACCTTTGGCCTGAGAAAATGACTGAGGTTTCATTGTGGAAACATGTGGCCTGGGATCATGACTGAGGTTTGATGGTGGAACACTCTGGCCTGGCAAAATGACTGAGGCTTGATTCTGGAACCCTGTGGCCCGGGAACGTGACTGAGGTTTGATGGCAGAAACCTGTGGCCTGGCAACATGACTGACGTTTGATTCTGGATCCCTGTGGCCTGGGAACATGACTGAGGCGTGATTCTGGAAAACTGTGGCCTGGGAACATGACATCTGTTTAGATTGTGGAATACTGTGCCCCGGGAACCTGACTGAGCCTTGGTTCTGAAACCCTGTGGACTGGGAACATGACTGAGGTTTTATTCTGGAACCCTGTAGCCTGGGAACATAACTGAGGATTGATTCTGGAACCCTGTGGCCTGGGAACATGATACCGGTGGATTCTGGAACCCTGGGGACTGGGCATGTGACATCTGTTTAGATTGTGGAATACTGTGCCCCGGGAACCTGACTGAGCCTTGGTTCTGGAACCCTGTGGATTGGGAACGTGACTGAGGTTTTATTCTAGAACCCTGTAGCCGGGAAACATAACTGAGGATTGATTCTCGAACCCTGTGGCCTGGGAACATGACATCGGTGGATTCTAGAACCATGAGGCCTGGGAACATGTCTGAGGTTTGATGGTGGACACCTGTGGCTTGGCAACATGACTAAGGTTTGATTCTGGAAGACTGTGGCCAGGAAGCATGATATCTGGTTGATTCTGGAAACTTGTGTCCTGGGAACATGACTGAGGTTTGTTTTTGGAAGCCTGTGCCCTGGGAACATGACTGAGGTTTGATTCTGGACACCTGTGTCTTGGGAACATGACTGAGGTTTGATGGTTGAAACCTGTGGCCCGCGCACATGACTCAGGTTTGATTCTGGAACCATGTGTCCTGGGAACATGACTGAGGTTTGATTTTGGAAACCTTTGGCCTGGGAAAATGACTGAGGTTTCATTGTGGAAACATGTGGCCTGGGATCATGACTGAGGTTTGATGGTGGAACACTCTGGCCTGGCAAAATGACTGAGGCTTGATTCTGGAACCCTGTGGCCCGGGAACATGAGAACGGTTTGATTCTGGAACCCTGTGGCCTTTAACATGACATCGGTGGATTCTGGAACCCTGTGGCCTGGGAACATGAGAACGGTTTGATTCTGGAACCCTGTGGCCTGGGAACATGAGTGAGGATTGATGGTGGAACCCTGTGGCCTGGCAACATGACTGAGGTTTGATACTGGAAGACTGTGGCCAGGAAACATGATATCGGGTTGATTCTGGAAACTTCTGTCCTGGGAACAAGACTGAGGTTTGATTCTGGAACCCTGTGTCCTGGGAATATGACAAAGGTTTGTTGCTGGAAGCCTGTTCCCTGGGTACATGACTGAGGTTTGATTCTGGACACCTGTGTCCTGGGAACATGACTGAGGTTTGATGGTTGAAACCTGTGGCCTGCGAACATGACTCAGGTTTGATTCTGGAACCATGTGTCCTGGGAATATGACTGAGGTTTGATTCTGGAAACCTTTGGCCTGAGAAAATGACTGAGGTTTCATTGTGGAAACATGTGGCCTGGGATCATGACTGAGGTTTGATGGTGGAACACTCTGGCCTTGCAAAATGACTGAGGCTTGATTCTGGAACCCTGTGGCCCGGGAACGTGACTGAGGTTTGATGGCAGAAACCTGTGGCCTGGCAACATGACTGACGTTTGATTCTGGATCCCTGTGGCCTGGGAACATGACTGAGGCGTGATTCTGGAAAACTGTGGCCTGGGAACATGACATCTGTTTAGATTGTGGAATACTGTGCCCCGGGAACCTGACTGAGCCTTGGTTCTGAAACCCTGTGGACTGGGAACATGACTGAGGTTTTATTCTGGAACCCTGTAGCCTGGGAACATAACTGAGGATTGATTCTGGAACCCTGTGGCCTGGGAACATGATACCGGTGGATTCTGGAACCCTGGGGACTGGGCATGTGACATCTGTTTAGATTGTGGAATACTGTGCCCCGGGAACCTGACTGAGCCTTGGTTCTGGAACCCTGTGGATTGGGAACATGACTGAGGTTTTATTCTAGAACCCTGTAGCCGGGAAACATAACTGAGGATTGATTCTCGAACCCTGTGGCCTGGGAACATGACATCGGTGGATTCTAGAAACCTGTGGCCTGGGAACATGTCTGAGGTTTGATGGTGGAAACCTGTGGCTTGGCAACATGACTAAGGTTTGATTCTGGAAGACTGTGGCCAGGAAGCATGATATCTGGTTGATTCTGGAAACTTGTGTCCTGGGAACATGACTGAGGTTTGTTTCTGGAAGCCTGTGCCCTGGGAACATGACTGAGGTTTGATTCTGGACACCTGTGTCCTGGGAACATGACTGAGGTTTGATGGTTGAAACCTGTGGCCCGCGCACATGACTCAGGTTTGATTCTGGAACCATGTGTCCTGGGAACATGACTGAGGTTTGATTTTGGAAACCTTTGGCCTGGGAAAATGACTGAGGTTTCATTGTGGAAACATGTGGCCTGGGATCATGACTGAGGTTTGATGGTGGAACACTCTGGCCTTGCAAAATGACTGAGGCTTGATTCTGGAACCCTGTGGCCCGGGAACATGAGAACGGTTTGATTCTGGAACCCTGTGGCCTTTAACATGACATCGGTGGATTCTGGAACCCTGTGGCCTGGGAACATGAGAACGGTTTGATTCTGGAACCCTGTGGCCTGGGAACATGAGTGAGGATTGATGGTGGAACCCTGTGGCCTGGCAACATGACTGAGGTTTGATACTGGAAGACTGTGGCCAGGAAACATGATATCAGGTTGATTCTGGAAACTTCTGTCCTGGGAACAAGACTGAGGTTTGATTCTGGAACCCTGTGTCCTGGGAATATGACAAAGGTTTGTTGCTGGAAGCCTGTTCCCTGGGTACATGACTGAGGTTTGATTCTGGACACCTGTGTCCTGGGAACATGAGTGATGTTTGATTGTTGAAACCTGTGGCCTGCGAACATGACTCAGGTTTGATTCTGGAACCATGTGTCCTGGGAATATGACTGAGGTTTGATTCTGGAAACCTTTGGCCTGAGAAAATGACTGAGGTTTCATTGTGGAAACATGTGGCCTGGGATCATGACTGAAGTTTGATGGTGGAACACTCTGGCCTGGCAAAATGACTGAGGCTTGATTCTGGAACCCTGTGGCCCGGGAACGTGACTGAGGTTTGATGGCAGAAACCTGTGGCCTGGCAACATGACTGACGTTTGATTCTGGATCCCTGTGGCCTGGGAACATGACTGAGGCGTGATTCTGGAAAACTGTGGCCTGGGAACATGACATCTGTTTAGATTGTGGAATACTGTGCCCCGGGAACCTGACTGAGCCTTGGTTCTGAAACCCTGTGGACTGGGAACATGACTGAGGCTTTATTCTGGAACCCTGTAGCCTGGGAACATAACTGAGAATTGATTCTGGAACCCTGTGGCCTGGGAACATGATACCGGTGGATTCTAGAACCCTGGGGACTGGGCATGTGACATCTGTTTAGATTGTGGAATACTGTTCCCCGGGAACATGACTGAGCCTTGGTTCTGGAACCCTGTGGATTGGGAACATGACTGAGGTTTTATTCTAGAACCCTGTAGCCTGGAAACATAACTGAGGATTGATTCTCGAACCCTGTGGCCTGGGAACATGACATCGGTGGATTCTAGAAACCTGTGGCCTGGGAACATGTCTGAGGTTTGATGGTGGAAACCTGTGGCTTGGCAACATGACTAAGGTTTGATTCTGGAAGACTGTGGCCAGGAAGCATGATATCTGGTTGATTCTGGAAACTTGTGTCCTGGGAACATGACTGAGGTTTGATTCTGGACACCTGTGTCCTGGGAAAATGACTGAGGTTTGATGGTTGAAACCTGTGGCCCGCGAACATGACTCAGGTTTGATTCTGGAACCATGTGTCCTGGGAACATGACTGAGGTTTGATTTTGGAAACCTTTGGCCTGGGAAAATGACTGAGGTTTCATTGTGGAAACATGTGGCCTGGGATCATGACTGAGGTTTGATGGTGGAACACTCTGGCCTGGCAAAATGACTGAGGCTTGATTCTGGAACCCTGTGGCCCGGGAACATGAGAACGGTTTGATTCTGGAACCCTGTGGCCTTTAACATGACATCGGTGGATTCTGGAACACTGTGTCCTGGGAACATGAGTGATGTTTGATTGTTGAAACCTGTGGCCTGCGAACATGACTCAGGTTTGATTCTGGAACCATGTGTCCTGGGAATATGACTGAGGTTTGATTCTGGAAACCTTTGGCCTGAGAAAATGACTGAGGTTTCATTGTGGAAACATGTGGCCTGGGATCATGACTGAGGTTTGATGGTGGAACACTCTGGCCTGGCAAAATGACTGAGGCTTGATTCTGGAACCCTGTGGCCCGGGAACGTGACTGAGGTTTGATGGCAGAAACCTGTGGCCTGGCAACATGACTGACGTTTGATTCTGGATCCCTGTGGCCTGGGAACATGACTGAGGCGTGATTCTGGAAAACTGTGGCCTGGGAACATGACATCTGTTTAGATTGTGGAATACTGTGCCCCGGGAACCTGACTGAGCCTTGGTTCTGAAACCCTGTGGACTGGGAACATGACTGAGGCTTTATTCTGGAACCCTGTAGCCTGGGAACATAACTGAGGATTGATTCTGGAACCCTGTGGCCTGGGAACATGATACCGCTGGATTCTGGAACCCTGGGGACTGGGCATGTGACATCTGTTTAGATTGTGGAATACTGTTCCCCGGGAACATGACTGAGCCTTGGTTCTGGAACCCTGTGGATTGGGAACATGACTGAGGTTTTATTCTAGAACCCTGTAGCCTGGAAACATAACTGAGGATTGATTCTCGAACCCTGTGGCCTGGGAACATGACATCGGTGGATTCTAGAAACCTGTGGCCTGGGAACATGTCTGAGGTTTGATGGTGGAAACCTGTGGCTTGGCAACATGACTAAGGTTTGATTCTGGAAGACTGTGGCCAGGAAGCATGATATCTGGTTGATTCTGGAAACTTGTGTCCTGGGAACATGACTGAGGTTTGATTCTGGACACCTGTGTCTTGGGAACATGACTGAGGTTTGATGGTTGAAACCTGTGGCCCGCGCACATGACTCAGGTTTGATTCTGGAACCATGTGTCCTGGGAACATGACTGAGGTTTGATTTTGGAAACCTTTGGCCTGGGAAAATGACTGAGGTTTCATTGTGGAAACATGTGGCCTGGGATCATGACTGAGGTTTGATGGTGGAACACTCTGGCCTGACAAAATGACTGAGGCTTGATTCTGGAACCCTGTGGCCCGGGAACATGAGAACGGTTTGATTCTGGAACCCTGTGGCCTTTAACATGACATCGGTGGATTCTGGAACCCTGTGGCCTGGGAACATGAGAACGGTTTGATTCTGGAACCCTGTGGCCTGGGAACATGAGTGAGGATTGATGGTGGAACCCTGTGGCCTGGCCACATGACTGAGGTTTGATACTGGAAGACTGTGGCCAGGAAACATGATATCGGGTTGATTCTGGAAACTTCTGTCCTGGGAACAAGACTGAGGTTTGATTCTGGAACCCTGTGTCCTGGGAATATGACAAAGGTTTGTTGCTGGAAGCCTGTTCCCTGGGTACATGACTGAGGTTTGATTCTGGACACCTGTGTCCTGGGAACATGAGTGATGTTTGATTGTTGAAACCTGTGGCCTGCGAACATGACTCAGGTTTGATTCTGGAACCATGTGTCCTGGGAATATGACTGAGGTTTGATTCTGGAAACCTTTGGCCTGAGAAAATGACTGAGGTTTCATTGTGGAAACATGTGGCCTGGGATCATGACTGAGGTTTGATGGTGGAACACTCTGGCCTGGCAAAATGACTGAGGCTTGATTCTGGAACCCTGTGGCCCGGGAACGTGACTGAGGTTTGATGGCAGAAACCTGTGGCCTGGCAACATGACTGACGTTTGATTCTGAATCCCTGTGGCCTGGGAATATGACTGAGGCGTGATTCTGGAAAACTGTGGCCTGGGAACATGACATCTGTTTAGATTGTGGAATACTGTGCCCCGGGAACCTGACTGAGCCTTGGTTCTGAAACCCTGTGGACTGGGAACATGACTGAAGTTTTATTCTGGAACCCTGTAGCCTGGGAACATAACTGAGGATTGATTCTGGAACCCTGTGGCCTGGGAACATGATACCGGTGGATTCTGGAACCCTGGGGACTGGGCATGTGACATCTGTTTAGATTGTGGAATACTGTGCCCCGGGAACCTGACTGAGCCTTGGTTCTGGAACCCTGTGGATTGGGAACGTGACTGAGGTTTTATTCTAGAACCCTGTAGCCTGGAAACATAACTGAGGATTGATTCTCGAACCCTGTGGCCTGGGAACATGACATCGGTGGATTCTAGAACCATGAGGCCTGGGAACATGTCTGAGGTTTGATGGTGGACACCTGTGGCTTGGCAACATGACTAAGGTTTGATTCTGGAAGACTGTGGCCAGGAAGCATGATATCTGGTTGATTCTGGAAACTTGTGTCCTGGGAACATGACTGAGGTTTGTTTTTGGAAGCCTGTGCCCTGGGAACATGACTGAGGTTTGATTCTGGACACCTGTGTCTTGGGAACATGACTGAGGTTTGATGGTTGAAACCTGTGGCCCGCGCACATGACTCAGGTTTGATTCTGGAACCATGTGTCCTGGGAACATGACTGAGGTTTGATTTTGGAAACCTTTGGCCTGGGAAAATGACTGAGGTTTCATTGTGGAAACATGTGGCCTGGGATCATGACTGAGGTTTGATGGTGGAACACTCTGGCCTGACAAAATGACTGAGGCTTGATTCTGGAACCCTGTGGCCCGGGAACATGAGAACGGTTTGATTCTGGAACCCTGTGGCCTTTAACATGACATCGGTGGATTCTGGAACCCTGTGGCCTGGGAACATGAGAACGGTTTGATTCTGGAACCCTGTGGCCTGGGAACATGAGTGAGGATTGATGGTGGAACCCTGTGGCCTGGCAACATGACTGAGGTTTGATACTGGAAGACTGTGGCCAGGAAACATGATATCGGGTTAATTCTGGAAACTTCTGTCCTGGGAACAAGACTGAGGTTTGATTCTGGAACCCTGTGTCCTGGGAATATGACAAAGGTTTGTTGCTGGAAGCCTGTTCCCTGGGTACATGACTGAGGTTTGATTCTGGACACCTGTGTCCTGGGAACATGAGTGATGTTTGATTGTTGAAACCTGTGGCCTGCGAACATGACTCAGGTTTGATTCTGGAACCATGTGTCCTGGGAATATGACTGAGGTTTGATTCTGGAAACCTTTGGCCTGAGAAAATGACTGAGGTTTCATTGTGGAAACATGTGGCCTGGGATCATGACTGAGGTTTGATGGTGGAACACTCTGGCCTGGCAAAATGACTGAGGCTTGATTCTGGAACCCTGTGGCCCGGGAACGTGACTGAGGTTTGATGGCAGAAACCTGTGGCCTGGCAACATGACTGACGTTTGATTCTGGATCCCTGTGGCCTGGGAACATGACTGAGGCGTGATTCTGGAAAACTGTGGCCTGGGAACATGACATCTGTTTAGATTGTGGAATACTGTGCCCCGGGAACCTGACTGAGCCTTGGTTCTGAAACCCTGTGGACTGGGAACATGACTGAGGTTTTATTCTGGAACCCTGTAGCCTGGGAACATAACTGAGGATTGATTCTGGAACCCTGTGGCCTGGGAACATGATACCGGTGGATTCTGGAACCCTGGGGACTGGGCATGTGACATCTGTTTAGATTGTGGAATACTGTGCCCCGGGAACCTGACTGAGCCTTGGTTCTGGAACCCTGTGGATTGGGAACATGACTGAGGTTATATTCTAGAACCCTGTAGCCGGGAAACATAACTGAGGATTGATTCTCGAACCCTGTGGCCTGGGAACATGACATCCGTGGATTGTAGAACCCTGTGGCCTGGGAACATGTCTGAGGTTTGATGGTGGAAACCTGTGGCTTGGCAACATGACTAAGGTTTGATTCTGGAAGACTGTGGCCAGGAAGCATGATATCTGGTTGATTCTGGAAACTTGTGTCCTGGGAACATGACTGAGGTTTGTTTCTGGAAGCCTGTGCCCTGGGAACATGACTGAGGTTTGATTCTGGACACCTGTGTCCTGGGAACATGACTGAGGTTTGATGGTTGAAACCTGTGGCCCGCGCACATGACTCAGGTTTGATTCTGGAACCATGTGTCCTGGGAACATGACTGAGGTTTGATTTTGGAAACCTTTGGCCTGGGAAAATGACTGAGGTTTCATTGTGGAAACATGTGGCCTGGGATCATGACTGAGGTTTGATGGTGGAACACTCTGGCCTGGCAAAATGACTGAGGCTTGATTCTGGAACCCTGTGGCCCGGGAACATGAGAACGGTTTGATTCTGGAACCCTGTGGCCTTTAACATGACATCGGTGGATTCTGGAACCCTGTGGCCTGGGAACATGAGAACGGTTTGATTCTGGAACCCTGTGGCCTGGGAACATGAGTGAGGATTGATGGTGGAACCCTGTGGCCTGGCAACATGACTGAGGTTTGATACTGGAAGACTGTGGCCAGGAAACATGATATCGGGTTGATTCTGGAAACTTCTGTCCTGGGAACAAGACTGAGGTTTGATTCTGGAACCCTGTGTCCTGGGAATATGACAAAGGTTTGTTGCTGGAAGCCTGTTCCCTGGGTACATGACTGAGGTTTGATTCTGGACACCTGTGTCCTGGGAACATGAGTGATGTTTGATTGTTGAAACCTGTGGCCTGCGAACATGACTCAGGTTTGATTCTGGAACCATGTGTCCTGGGAATATGACTGAGGTTTGATTCTGGAAACCTTTGGCCTGAGAAAATGACTGAGGTTTCATTGTGGAAACATGTGGCCTGGGATCATGACTGAGGTTTGATGGTGGAACACTCTGGCCTGGCAAAATGACTGAGGCTTGATTCTGGAACCCTGTGGCCCGGGAACGTGACTGAGGTTTGATGGCAGAAACCTGTGGCCTGGCAACATGACTGACGTTTGATTCTGGATCCCTGTGGCCTGGGAACATGACTGAGGCGTGATTCTGGAAAACTGTGGCCTGGGAACATGACATCTGTTTAGATTGTGGAATACTGTGCCCCGGGAACCTGACTGAGCCTTGGTTCTGAAACCCTGTGGACTGGGAACATGACTGAGGCTTTATTCTGGAACCCTGTAGCCTGGGAACATAACTGAGGATTGATTCTGGAACCCTGTGGCCTGGGAACATGATACCGGTGGATTCTGGAACCCTGGGGACTGGGCATGTGACATCTGTTTAGATTGTGGAATACTGTTCCCCGGGAACATGACTGAGCCTTGGTTCTGGAACCCTGTGGATTGGGAACATGACTGAGGTTTTATTCTAGAACCCTGTAGCCTGGAAACATAACTGAGGATTGATTCTCGAACCCTGTGGCCTGGGAACATGACATCGGTGGATTCTAGAAACCTGTGGCCTGGGAACATGTCTGAGGTTTGATGGTGGAAACCTGTGGCTTGGCAACATGACTAAGGTTTGATTCTGGAAGACTGTGGCCAGGAAGCATGATATCTGGTTGATTCTGGAAACTTGTGTCCTGGGAACATGACTGAGGTTTGATTCTGGACACCTGTGTCCTGGGAAAATGACTGAGGTTTGATGGTTGAAACCTGTGGCCCGCGAACATGACTCAGGTTTGATTCTGGAACCATGTGTCCTGGGAACATGACTGAGGTTTGATTTTGGAAACCTTTGGCCTGGGAAAATGACTGAGGTTTCATTGTGGAAACATGTGGCCTGGGATCATGACTGAGGTTTGATGGTGGAACACTCTGGCCTGGCAAAATGACTGAGGCTTGATTCTGGAACCCTGTGGCCCGGGAACATGAGAACGGTTTGATTCTGGAACCCTGTGGCCTTTAACATGACATCGGTGGATTCTGTAACCCTGTGTCCTGGGAACATGAGTGATGTTTGATTGTTGAAACCTGTGGCCTGCGAACATGACTCAGGTTTGATTCTGGAACCATGTGTCCTGGGAATATGACTGAGGTTTGATTCTGGAAACCTTTGGCCTGAGAAAATGACTGAGGTTTCATTGTGGAAACATGTGGCCTGGGATCATGACTGAGGTTTGATGGTGGAACACTCTGGCCTGGCAAAATGACTGAGGCTTGATTCTGGAACCCTGTGGCCCGGGAACGTGACTGAGGTTTGATGGCAGAAACCTGTGGCCTGGCAACATGACTGACGTTTGATTCTGGATCCCTGTGGCCTGGGAACATGACTGAGGCGTGATTCTGGAAAACTGTGGCCTGGGAACATGACATCTGTTTAGATTGTGGAATACTGTGCCCCGGGAACCTGACTGAGCCTTGGTTCTGAAACCCTGTGGACTGGGAACATGACTGAGGCTTTATTCTGGAACCCTGTAGCCTGGGAACATAACTGAGGATTGATTCTGGAACCCTGTGGCCTGGGAACATGATACCGGTGGATTCTGGAACCCTGGGGACTGGGCATGTGACATCTGTTTAGATTGTGGAATACTGTTCCCCGGGAACATGACTGAGCCTTGGTTCTGGAACCCTGTGGATTGGGAACATGACTGAGGTTTTATTCTAGAACCCTGTAGCCTGGAAACATAACTGAGGATTGATTCTCGAACCCTGTGGCCTGGGAACATGACATCGGTGGATTCTAGAAACCTGTGGCCTGGGAACATGTCTGAGGTTTGATGGTGGAAACCTGTGGCTTGGCAACATGACTAAGGTTTGATTCTGGAAGACTGTGGCCAGGAAGCATGATATCTGGTTGATTCTGGAAACTTGTGTCCTGGGAACATGACTGAGGTTTGATTCTGGACACCTGTGTCCTGGGAAAATGACTGAGGTTTGATGGTTGAAACCTGTGGCCCGCGAACATGACTCAGGTTTGATTCTGGAACCATGTGTCCTGGGAACATGACTGAGGTTTGATTTTGGAAACCTTTGGCCTGGGAAAATGACTGAGGTTTCATTGTGGAAACATGTGGCCTGGGATCATGACTGAGGTTTGATGGTGGAACACTCTGGCCTGGCAAAATGACTGAGGCTTGATTCTGGAACCCTGTGGCCCGGGAACATGAGAACGGTTTGATTCTGGAACCCTGTGGCCTTTAACATGACATCGGTGGATTCTGGAACCCTGTGTCCTGGGAACATGAGTGATGTTTGATTGTTGAAACCTGTGGCCTGCGAACATGACTCAGGTTTGATTCTGGAACCATGTGTCCTGGGAATATGACTGAGGTTTGATTCTGGAAACCTTTGGCCTGAGAAAATGACTGAGGTTTCATTGTGGAAACATGTGGCCTGGGATCATGACTGAGGTTTGATGGTGGAACACTCTGGCCTGGCAAAATGACTGAGGCTTGATTCTGGAACCCTGTGGCCCGGGAACGTGACTGAGGTTTGATGGCAGAAACCTGTGGCCTGGCAACATGACTGACGTTTGATTCTGGATCCCTGTGGCCTGGGAACATGACTGAGGCGTGATTCTGGAAAACTGTGGCCTGGGAACATGACATCTGTTTAGATTGTGGAATACTGTGCCCCGGGAACCTGACTGAGCCTTGGTTCTGAAACCCTGTGGACTGGGAACATGACTGAGGCTTTATTCTGGAACCCTGTAGCCTGGGAACATAACTGAGGATTGATTCTGGAACCCTGTGGCCTGGGAACATGATACCGGTGGATTCTGGAACCCTGGGGACTGGGCATGTGACATCTGTTTAGATTGTGGAATACTGTTCCCCGGGAACATGACTGAGCCTTGGTTCTGGAACCCTGTGGATTGGGAACATGACTGAGGTTTTATTCTAGAACCCTGTAGCCTGGAAACATAACTGAGGATTGATTCTCGAATCCTGTGGCCTGGGAACATGACATCGGTGGATTCTAGAAACCTGTGGCCTGGGAACATGTCTGAGGTTTGATGGTGGAAACCTGTGGCTTGGCAACATGACTAAGGTTTGATTCTGGAAGACTGTGGCCAGGAAGCATGATATCTTGTTGATTCTGGAAACTTGTGTCCTGGGAACATGACTGAGGTTTGATTCTGGACACCTGTGTCCTGGGAAAATGACTGAGGTTTGATGGTTGAAACCTGTGGCCCGCGAACATGACTCAGGTTTGATTCTGGAACCATGTGTCCTGGGAACATGACTGAGGTTTGATTTTGGAAACCTTTGGCCTGGGAAAATGACTGAGGTTTCATTGTGGAAACATGTGGCCTGGGATCATGACTGAGGTTTGATGGTGGAACACTCTGGTCTGGCAAAATGACTGAGGCTTGATTCTGGAACCCTGTGGCCCGGGAACATGAGAACGGTTTGATTCTGGGACCCTGTGGCCTTTAACATGACATCGGTGGATTCTGGAACCCTGTGTCCTGGGAACATGAGTGATGTTTGATTGTTGAAACCTGTGGCCTGCGAACATGACTCAGGTTTGATTCTGGAACCATGTGTCCTGGGAATATGACTGAGGTTTGATTCTGGAAACCTTTGGCCTGAGAAAATGACTGAGGTTTCATTGTGGAAACATGTGGCCTGGGATCATGACTGAGGTTTGATGGTGGAACACTCTGGCCTGGCAAAATGACTGAGGCTTGATTCTGGAACCCTGTTGCCCGGGAACGTGACTGAGGTTTGATGGCAGAAACCTGTGGCCTGGCAACATGACTGACGTTTGATTCTGGATCCCTGTGTCCTGGGAACATGACTGAGGCGTGATTCTGGAAAACTGTGGCCTGGGAACATGACATCTGTTTAGATTGTGGAATACTGTGCCCCGGGAACCTGACTGAGCCTTGGTTCTGAAACCCTGTGGACTGGGAACATGACTGAGGTTTTATTCTGGAAACCTGTAGCCTGGGAACAAAACTGAGGATTGATTCTGGAACCCTGTGCCCTGGGAACATGATACCGGTGGATTCTGGAACCCTGGGGACTGGGCATGTGACATCTGTTTAGATTGTGGAATACTGTGCCCCGGGAACCTGACTGAGCCTTGGTTCTGGAACCCTGTGGATTGGGAACATGACTGAGGTTTTATTCTAGAACCCTGTAGCCGGGAAACATAACTGAGGATTGATTCTCGAACCCTGTGGCCTGGGAACATGACATCGGTGGATTCTAGAAACCTGTGGCCTGGGAACATGTCTGAGGTTTGATGGTGGAAACCTGTGGCTTGGCAACATGACTAAGGTTTGATTCTGGAAGACTGTGGCCAGGAAGCATGATATCTGGTTGATTCTGGAAACTTGTGTCCTGGGAACATGACTGAGGTTTGTTTCTGGAAGCCTGTGCCCTGGGAACATGACTGAGGTTTGATTCTGGACACCTGTGTCCTGGGAACATGACTGAGGTTTGATGGTTGAAACCTGTGGCCCGCGCACATGACTCAGGTTTGATTCTGGAACCATGTGTCCTGGGAACATGACTGAGGTTTGATTTTGGAAACCTTTGGCCTGGGAAAATGACTGAGGTTTCATTGTGGAAACATGTGGCCTGGGATCATGACTGAGGTTTGATGGTGGAACACTCTGGCCTGGCAAAATGACTGAGGCTTGATTCTGGAACCCTGTGGCCCGGGAACGTGACTGAGGTTTGATGGCAGAAACCTGTGGCCTGGCAACATGACTGACGTTTGATTCTGGATCCCTGTGGCCTGGCAACATGACTGAGGTTTGATACTGGAAGACTGTGGCCAGGAAACATGATATCGGGTTGATTCTGGAAACTTCTGTCCTGGGAACAAGACTGAGGTTTGATTCTGGAACCCTGTGTCCTGGGAATATGACAAAGGTTTGTTGCTGGAAGCCTGTTCCCTGGGTACATGACTGAGGTTTGATTCTGGACACCTGTGTCCTGGGAACATGAGTGATGTTTGATTGTTGAAACCTGTGGCCTGCGAACATGACTCAGGTTTGATTCTGGAACCATGTGTCCTGGGAATATGACTGAGGTTTGATTCTGGAAACCTTTGGCCTGAGAAAATGACTGAGGTTTCACTGTGGAAACATGTGGCCTGGGATCATGACTGAGGTTTGATGGTGGAACACTCTGGCCTGGCAAAATGACTGAGGCTTGATTCTGGAACCCTGTGGCCCGGGAACGTGACTGAGGTTTGATGGCAGAAACCTGTGGCCTGGCAACATGACTGACGTTTGATTCTGGATCCCTGTGGCCTGGGAACATGACTGAGGCGTGATTCTGGAAAACTGTGGCCTGGGAACATGACATCTGTTTAGATTGTGGAATACTGTGCCCCGGGAACCTGACTGAGCCTTGGTTCTGAAACCCTGTGGACTGGGAACATGACTGAGGTTTTATTCTGGAACCCTGTAGCCTGGGAACAAAACTGAGGATTGATTCTGGAACCCTGTGGCCTGGGAACATGATACCGGTGGATTCTGGAACCCTGGGGACTGGGCATGTGACATCTGTTTAGATTGTGGAATACTGTGCCCCGGGAACCTGACTGAGCCTTGGTTCTGGAACCCTGTGGATTGGGAACGTGACTGAGGTTTTATTCTAGAACCCTGTAGCCGGGAAACATAACTGAGGATTGATTCTCGAGCCCTGTGGCCTGGGAACATGACATCGGTGGATTCTAGAACCATGAGGCCTGGGAACATGTCTGAGGTTTGATGGTGGACACCTGTGGCTTGGCAACATGACTAAGGTTTGATTCTGGAAGACTGTGGCCAGGAAGCATGATATCTGGTTGATTCTGGAAACTTGTGTCCTGGGAACATGACTGAGGTTTGTTTTTGGAAGCCTGTGCCCTGGGAACATGACTGAGGTTTGATTCTGGACACCTGTGTCTTGGGAACATGACTGAGGTTTGATGGTTGAAACCTGTGGCCCGCGAACATGACTCAGGTTTGATTCTGGAACCATGTGTCCTGGGAACATGACTGAGGTTTGATTTTGGAAACCTTTGGCCTGGGAAAATGACTGAGGTTTCATTGTGGAAACATGTGGCCTGGGATCATGACTGAGGTTTGATGGTGGAACACTCTGGCCTGGCAAAATGACTGAGGCTTGATTCTGGAACCCTGTGGCCCGGGAACATGAGAACGGTTTGATTCTGGAACCCTGTGGCCTTTAACATGACATCGGTGGATTCTGGAACCCTGTGGCCTGGGAACATGAGAACGGTTTGATTCTGGAACCCTGTGGCCTGGGAACATGAGTGAGGATTGATGGTGGAACCCTGTGGCCTGGCAACATGACTGAGGTTTGATACTGGAAGACTGTGGCCAGGAAACATGATATCGGGTTGATTCTGGAAACTTCTGTCCTGGGAACAAGACTGAGGTTTGATTCTGGAACCCTGTGTCCTGGGAATATGACAAATGTTTGTTGCTGGAAACCTGTTCCCTGGGTACATGACTGAGGTTTGATTCTGGACACCTGTGTCCTGGGAACATGAGTGATGTTTGATTGTTGAAACCTGTGGCCTGCGAACATGACTCAGGTTTGATTCTGGAACCATGTGTCCTGGGAATATGACTGAGGTTTGATTCTGGAAACCTTTGGCCTGAGAAAATGACTGAGGTTTCACTGTGGAAACATGTGGCCTGGGATCATGACTGAGGTTTGATGGTGGAACACTCTGGCCTGGCAAAATGACTGAGGCTTGATTCTGGAACCCTGTGGCCCGGGAACGTGACTGAGGTTTGATGGCAGAAACCTGTGGCCTGGCAACATGACTGACGTTTGATTCTGGATCCCTGTGTCCTGGGAACATGACTGAGGCGTGATTCTGGAAAACTGTGGCCTGGGAACATGACATCTGTTTAGATTGTGGAATACTGTGCCCCGGGAACCTGACTGAGCCTTGGTTCTGAAACCCTGTGGACTGGGAACATGACTGAGGTTTTATTCTGGAACCCTGTAGCCTGGGAACAAAACTGAGGATTGATTCTGGAACCCTGTGGCCTGGGAACATGATACCGGTGGATTCTGGAACCCTGGGGACTGGGCATGTGACATCTGTTTAGATTGTGGAATACTGTGCCCCGGGAACCTGACTGAGCCTTGGTTCTGGAACCCTGTGGATTGGGAACATGACTGAGGTTTTATTCTAGAACCCTGTAGCCGGGAAACATAACTGAGGATTGATTCTCGAACCCTGTGGCCTGGGAACATGACATCGGTGGATTCTAGAAACCTGTGGCCTGGGAACATGTCTGAGGTTTGATGGTGGAAACCTGTGGCTTGGCAACATGACTAAGGTTTGATTCTGGAAGACTGTGGCCAGGAAGCATGATATCTGGTTGATTCTGGAAACTTGTGTCCTGGGAACATGACTGAGGTTTGTTTCTGGAAGCCTGTGCCCTGGGAACATGACTGAGGTTTGATTCTGGACACCTGTGTCCTGGGAACATGACTGAGGTTTGATGGTTGAAACCTGTGGCCCGCGCACATGACTCAGGTTTGATTCTGGAACCATGTGTCCTGGGAACATGACTGAGGTTTGATTTTGGAAACCTTTGGCCTGGGAAAATGACTGAGGTTTCATTGTGGAAACATGTGGCCTGGGATCATGACTGAGGTTTGATGGTGGAACACTCTGGCCTGGCAAAATGACTGAGGCTTGATTCTGGAACCCTGTGGCCCGGGAACATGAGAACGGTTTGATTCTGGAACCCTGTGGCCTGGGAACATGAGTGAGGATTGATGGTGGAACCCTGTGGCCTGGCAACATGACTGAGGTTTGATACTGGAAGACTGTGGCCAGGAAACATGATATCGGGTTGATTCTGGAAACTTCTGTCCTGGGAACAAGACTGAGGTTTGATTCTGGAACCCTGTGTCCTGGGAATATGACAAAGGTTTGTTGCTGGAAGCCTGTTCCCTGGGTACATGACTGAGGTTTGATTCTGGACACCTGTGTCCTGGGAACATGAGTGATGTTTGATTGTTGAAACCTGTGGCCTGCGAACATGACTCAGGTTTGATTCTGGAACCATGTGTCCTGGGAATATGACTGAGGTTTGATTCTGGAAACCTTTGGCCTGAGAAAATGACTGAGGTTTCACTGTGGAAACATGTGGCCTGGGATCATGACTGAGGTTTGATGGTGGAACACTCTGGCCTGGCAAAATGACTGAGGCTTGATTCTGGAACCCTGTGGCCCGGGAACGTGACTGAGGTTTGATGGCAGAAACCTGTGGCCTGGCAACATGACTGACGTTTGATTCTGGATCCCTGTGGCCTGGGAACATGACTGAGGCTTGATTCTGGAAAACTGTGGCCTGGGAACATGACATCTGTTTAGATTGTGGAATACTGTGCCCCGGGAACCTGACTGAGCCTTGGTTCTGAAACCCTGTGGACTGGGAACATGACTGAGGTTTTATTCTGGAACCCTGTAGCCTGGGAACATAACTGAGGATTGATTCTGGAACCCTGTGGCCTGGGAACATGATACCGGTGGATTCTGGAACCCTGGGGACTGGGCATGTGACATCTGTTTAGATTGTGGAATACTGTGCCCCGGGAACCTGACTGAGCCTTGGTTCTGGAACCCTGTGGATTGGGAACGTGACTGAGGTTTTATTCTAGAACCCTGTAGCCGGGAAACATAACTGAGGATTGATTCTCGAACCCTGTGGCCTGGGAACATGACATCGGTGGATTCTAGAACCATGAGGCCTGGGAACATGTCTGAGGTTTGATGGTGGACACCTGTGGCTTGGCAACATGACTAAGGTTTGATTCTGGAAGACTGTGGCCAGGAAGCATGATATCTGGTTGATTCTGGAAACTTGTGTCCTGGGAACATGACTGAGGTTTGTTTTTGAAAGCCTGTGCCCTGGGAACATGACTGAGGTTTGATTCTGGACACCTGTGTCTTGGGAACATGACTGAGGTTTGATGGTTGAAACCTGTGGCCCGCGAACATGACTCAGGTTTGATTCTGGAACCATGTGTCCTGGGAACATGACTGAGGTTTGATTTTGGAAACCTTTGGCCTGGGAAAATGACTGAGGTTTCATTGTGGAAACATGTGGCCTGGGATCATGACTGAGGTTTGATGGTGGAACACTCTGGCCTGGCAAAATGACTGAGGCTTGATTCTGGAACCCTGTGGCCCGGGAACATGAGAACGGTTTGATTCTGGAACCCTGTGGCCTTTAACATGACATCGGTGGATTCTGGAACCCTGTGGCCTGGGAACATGAGAACGGTTTGATTCTGGAACCCTGTGGCCTGGGAACATGAGTGAGGATTGATGGTGGAACCCTGTGGCCTGGCAACATGACTGAGGTTTGATACTGGAAGACTGTGGCCAGGAAACATGATATCGGGTTGATTCTGGAAACTTCTGTCCTGGGAACAAGACTGAGGTTTGATTCTGGAACCCTGTGTCCTGGGAATATGACAAATGTTTGTTGCTGGAAACCTGTTCCCTGGGTACATGACTGAGGTTTGATTCTGGACACCTGTGTCCTGGGAACATGAGTGATGTTTGATTGTTGAAACCTGTGGCCTGCGAACATGACTCAGGTTTGATTCTGGAACCATGTGTCCTGGGAATATGACTGAGGTTTGATTCTGGAAACCTTTGGCCTGAGAAAATGACTGAGGTTTCATTGTGGAAACATGTGGCCTGGGATCATGACTGAGGTTTGATGGTGGAACACTCTGGCCTGGCAAAATGACTGAGGCTTGATTCTGGAACCCTGTGGCCCGGGAACGTGACTGAGGTTTGATGGCAGAAACCTGTGGCCTGGCAACATGACTGACGTTTGATTCTGGATCCCTGTGGCCTGGGAACATGACTGAGGCGTGATTCTGGAAAACTGTGGCCTGGGAACATGACATCTGTTTAGATTGTGGAATACTGTGCCCCGGGAACCTGACTGAGCCTTGGTTCTGAAACCCTGTGGACTGGGAACATGACTGAGGTTTTATTCTGGAACCCTGTAGCCTGGGAACATAACTGAGGATTGATTCTGGAACCCTGTGGCCTGGGAACATGATACCGGTGGATTCTGGAACCCTGGGGACTGGGCATGTGACATCTGTTTAGATTGTGGAATACTGTGCCCCGGGAACCTGACTGAGCCTTGGTTCTGGAACCCTGTGGATTGGGAACGTGACTGAGGTTTTATTCTAGAACCCTGTAGCCGGGAAACATAACTGAGGATTGATTCTCGAACCCTGTGGCCTGGGAACATGACATCGGTGGATTCTAGAACCCTGTGGCCTGGGAACATGTCTGAGGTTTGATGGTGGAAACCTGTGGCTTGGCAACATGACTAAGGTTTGATTCTGGAAGACTGTGGCCAGGAAGCATGATATCTGGTTGATTCTGGAAACTTGTGTCCTGGGAACATGCCTGAGGTTTGTTTCTGGAAGCCTGTGCCCTGGGAACATGACTGAGGTTTGATTCTGGACACCTGTGTCCTGGGAACATGACTGAGGTTTGATGGTTGAAACCTGTGGCCCGCGCCCATGACTCAGGTTTGATTCTGGAACCATGTGTCCTGGGAACATGACTGAGGTTTGATTTTGGAAACCTTTGGCCTGGGAAAATGACTGAGGTTTCATTGTGGAAACATGTGGCCTGGGATCATGACTGAGGTTTGATGGTGGAACACTCTGGCCTGGCAAAATGACTGAGGCTTGATTCTGGAACCCTGTGGCCCGGGAACATGAGAACGGTTTGATTCTGGAACCCTGTGGCCTTTAACATGACATCGGTGGATTCTGGAACCCTGTGGCCTGGGAACATGAGAACGGTTTGATTCTGGAACCCTGTGGCCTGGGAACATGAGTGAGGATTGATGGTGGAACCCTGTGGCCTGGCAACATGACTGAGGTTTGATACTGGAAGACTGTGGCCAGGAAACATGATATCGGGTTGATTCTGGAAACTTCTGTCCTGGGAACAAGACTGAGGTTTGATTCTGGAACCCTGTGTCCTGGGAATATGACAAAGGTTTGTTGCTGGAAGCCTGTTCCCTGGGTACATGACTGAGGTTTGATTCTGGACACCTGTGTCCTGGGAACATGAGTGATGTTTGATTGTTGAAACCTGTGGCCTGCGAACATGACTCAGGTTTGATTCTGGAACCATGTGTCCTGGGAATATGACTGAGGTTTGATTCTGGAAACCTTTGGCTTGAGAAAATGACTGAGGTTTCATTGTGGAAACATGTGGCCTGGGATCATGACTGAGGTTTGATGGTGGAACACTCTGGCCTGGCAAAATGACTGAGGCTTGATTCTGGAACCCTGTGGCCCGGGAACGTGACTGAGGTTTGATGGCAGAAACCTGTGGCCTGGCAACATGACTGACGTTTGATTCTGGATCCCTGTGGCCTGGGAACATGACTGAGGCGTGATTCTGGAAAACTGTGGCCTGGGAACATGACATCTGTTTAGATTGTGGAATACTGTGCCCCGGGAACCTGACTGAGCCTTGGTTCTGAAACCCTGTGGACTGGGAACATGACTGAGGTTTTATTCTGGAACCCTGTAGCCTGAGAACATAACTGAGGATTGATTCTGGAACCCTGTGGCCTGGGAACATGATACCGGTGGATTCTGGAACCCTGGGGACTGGGCATGTGACATCTGTTTAGATTGTGGAATACTGTGCCCCGGGAACCTGACTGAGCCTTGGTTCTGGAACCCTGTGGATTGGGAACGTGACTGAGGTTTTATTCTAGAACCCTGTAGCCGGGAAACATAACTGAGGATTGATTCTCGAACCCTGTGGCCTGGGAACATGACATCGGTGGATTCTAGAACCCTGGGGCCTGGGAACATGTCTGAGGTTTGATGGTGGAAACCTGTGGCTTGGCAACATGACTAAGGTTTGATTCTGGAAGACTGTGGCCAGGAAGCATGATATCTGGTTGATTCTGGAAACTTGTGTCCTGGGAACATGACTGAGGTTTGTTTCTGGAAGCCTGTGCCCTGGGAACATGACTGAGGTTTGATTCTGGACACCTGTGTCCTGGGAACATGACTGAGGTTTGATGGTTGAAACCTGTGGCCCGCACACATGACTCAGGTTTGATTCTGGAACCATGTGTCCTGGGAACATGACTGAGGTTTGATTTTGGAAACCTTTGGCCTGGGAAAATGACTGAGGTTTCATTGTGGAAACATGTGGCCTGGGATCATGACTGAGGTTTGATGGTGGAACACTCTGGCCTGGCAAAATGACTGAGGCTTGATTCTGGAACCCTGTGTCCCGGGAACATGAGAACGGTTTGATTCTGGAACCCTGTGGCCTTTAACATGACATCGGTGGATTCTGGAACCCTGTGGCCTGGGAACATGAGAACGGTTTGATTCTGGAACCCTGTGGCCTGGGAACATGAGTGAGGATTGATGGTGGAACCCTGTGGCCTGGCAACATGACTGAGGTTTGATACTGGAAGACTGTGGCCAGGAAACATGATATCGGGTTGATTCTGGAAACTTCTGTCCTGGGAACAAGACTGAGGTTTGATTCTGGAACCCTGTGTCCTGGGAATATGACAAAGGTTTGTTGCTGGAAGCCTGTTCCCTGGGTACATGACTGAGGTTTGATTCTGGACACCTGTGTCCTGGGAACATGAGTGATGTTTGATTGTTGAAACCTGTGGCCTGCGAACATGACTCAGGTTTGATTCTGGAACCATGTGTCCTGGGAATATGACTGAGGTTTGATTCTGGAAACCTTTGGCCTGAGAAAATGACTGAGGTTTCATTGTGGAAACATGTGGCCTGGGATCATGACTGAGGTTTGATGGTGGAACACTCTGGCCTGGCAAAATGACTGAGGCTTGATTCTGGAACCCTGTGGCCCGGGAACGTGACTGAGGTTTGATGGCAGAAACCTGTGGCCTGGCAAAATGACTGACGTTTGATTCTGGATCCCTGTGGCCTGGGAACATGACTGAGGCGTGATTCTGGAAAACTGTGGCCTGGGAACATGACATCTGTTTAGATTGTGGAATACTGTGCCCCGGGAACCTGACTGAGCCTTGGTTCTGAAACCCTGTGGACTGGGAACATGACTG
This sequence comes from Balaenoptera physalus, assembly GCF_965194825.1. Taxonomy (NCBI): domain Eukaryota; kingdom Metazoa; phylum Chordata; class Mammalia; order Artiodactyla; family Balaenopteridae; genus Balaenoptera; species Balaenoptera physalus. The sequence goes on from NW_028126212.1 coordinate 584,550, forward strand.
AGGTTTTATTCTGGAACCCTGTAGCCTGGGAACATAACTGAGGATTGATTCTGGAACCCTGTGGCCTGGGAACATGATACCGGTGGATTCTGGAACCCTGGGGACTGGGCATGTGACATCTGTTTAGATTGTGGAATACTGTGCCCCGGGAACCTGACTGAGCCTTGGTTCTGGAACCCTGTGGATTGGGAACGTGACTGAGGTTTTATTCTAGAACCCTGTAGCCGGGAAACATAACTGAGGATTGATTCTCGAACCCTGTGGCCTGGGAACATGACATCGGTGGATTCTAGAACCATGAGGCCTGGGAACATGTCTGAGGTTTGATGGTGGACACCTGTGGCTTGGCAACATGACTAAGGTTTGATTCTGGAAGACTGTGGCCAGGAAGCATGATATCTGGTTGATTCTGGAAACTTGTGTCCTGGGAACATGACTGAGGTTTGTTTTTGGAAGCCTGTGCCCTGGGAACATGACTGAGGTTTGATTCTGGACACCTGTGTCTTGGGAACATGACTGAGGTTTGATGGTTGAAACCTGTGGCCCGCGAACATGACTCAGGTTTGATTCTGGAACCATGTGTCCTGGGAACATGACTGAGGTTTGATTTTGGAAACCTTTGGCCTGGGAAAATGACTGAGGTTTCATTGTGGAAACATGTGGCCTGGGATCATGACTGAGGTTTGATGGTGGAACACTCTGGCCTGGCAAAATGACTGAGGCTTGATTCTGGAACCCTGTGGCCCGGGAACATGAGAACGGTTTGATTCTGGAACCCTGTGGCCTTTAACATGACATCGGTGGATTCTGGAACCCTGTGGCCTGGGAACATGAGAACGGTTTGATTCTGGAACCCTGTGGCCTGGGAACATGAGTGAGGATTGATGGTGGAACCCTGTGGCCTGGCAACATGACTGAGGTTTGATACTGGAAGACTGTGGCCAGGAAACATGATATCGGGTTGATTCTGGAAACTTCTGTCCTGGGAACAAGACTGAGGTTTGATTCTGGAACCCTGTGTCCTGGGAATATGACAAATGTTTGTTGCTGGAAACCTGTTCCCTGGGTACATGACTGAGGTTTGATTCTGGACACCTGTGTCCTGGGAACATGAGTGATGTTTGATTGTTGAAACCTGTGGCCTGCGAACATGACTCAGGTTTGATTCTGGAACCATGTGTCCTGGGAATATGACTGAGGTTTGATTCTGGAAACCTTTGGCCTGAGAAAATGACTGAGGTTTCACTGTGGAAACATGTGGCCTGGGATCATGACTGAGGTTTGATGGTGGAACACTCTGGCCTGGCAAAATGACTGAGGCTTGATTCTGGAACCCTGTGGCCCGGGAACGTGACTGAGGTTTGATGGCAGAAACCTGTGGCCTGGCAACATGACTGACGTTTGATTCTGGATCCCTGTGTCCTGGGAACATGACTGAGGCGTGATTCTGGAAAACTGTGGCCTGGGAACATGACATCTGTTTAGATTGTGGAATACAGTGCCCCGGGAACCTGACTGAGCCTTGGTTCTGAAACCCTGTGGACTGGGAACATGACTGAGGTTTTATTCTGGAACCCTGTAGCCTGGGAACAAAACTGAGGATTGATTCTGGAACCCTGTGGCCTGGGAACATGATACCGGTGGATTCTGGAACCCTGGGGACTGGGCATGTGACATCTGTTTAGATTGTGGAATACTGTGCCCCGGGAACCTGACTGAGCCTTGGTTCTGGAACCCTGTGGATTGGGAACATGACTGAGGTTTTATTCTAGAACCCTGTAGCCGGGAAACATAACTGAGGATTGATTCTCGAACCCTGTGGCCTGGGAACATGACATCGGTGGATTCTAGAAACCTGTGGCCTGGGAACATGTCTGAGGTTTGATGGTGGAAACCTGTGGCTTGGCAACATGACTAAGGTTTGATTCTGGAAGACTGTGGCCAGGAAGCATGATATCTGGTTGATTCTGGAAACTTGTGTCCTGGGAACATGACTGAGGTTTGTTTCTGGAAGCCTGTGCCCTGGGAACATGACTGAGGTTTGATTCTGGACACCTGTGTCCTGGGAACATGACTGAGGTTTGATGGTTGAAACCTGTGGCCCGCGCACATGACTCAGGTTTGATTCTGGAACCATGTGTCCTGGGAACATGACTGAGGTTTGATTTTGGAAACCTTTGGCCTGGGAAAATGACTGAGGTTTCATTGTGGAAACATGTGGCCTGGGATCATGACTGAGGTTTGATGGTGGAACACTCTGGCCTGGCAAAATGACTGAGGCTTGATTCTGGAACCCTGTGGCCCGGGAACATGAGAACGGTTTGATTCTGGAACCCTGTGGCCTTTAACATGACATCGGTGGATTCTGGAACCCTGTGGCCTGGGAACATGAGAACGGTTTGATTCTGGAACCCTGTGGCCTGGGAACATGAGTGAGGATTGATGGTGGAACCCTGTGGCCTGGCAACATGACTGAGGTTTGATACTGGAAGACTGTGGCCAGGAAACATGATATCGGGTTGATTCTGGAAACTTCTGTCCTGGGAACAAGACTGAGGTTTGATTCTGGAACCCTGTGTCCTGGGAATATGACAAATGTTTGTTGCTGGAAACCTGTTCCCTGGGTACATGACTGAGGTTTGATTCTGGACACCTGTGTCCTGGGAACATGAGTGATGTTTGATTGTTGAAACCTGTGGCCTGCGAACATGACTCAGGTTTGATTCTGGAACCATGTGTCCTGGGAATATGACTGAGGTTTGATTCTGGAAACCTTTGGCCTGAGAAAATGACTGAGGTTTCATTGTGGAAACATGTGGCCTGGGATCATGACTGAGGTTTGATGGTGGAACACTCTGGCCTGGCAAAATGACTGAGGCTTGATTCTGGAACCCTGTGGCCCGGGAACGTGACTGAGGTTTGATGGCAGAAACCTGTGGCCTGGCAACATGACTGACGTTTGATTCTGGATCCCTGTGGCCTGGGAACATGACTGAGGCGTGATTCTGGAAAACTGTGGCCTGGGAACATGACATCTGTTTAGATTGTGGAATACTGTGCCCCGGGAACCTGACTGAGCCTTGGTTCTGAAACCCTGTGGACTGGGAACATGACTGAGGTTTTATTCTGGAACCCTGTAGCCTGGGAACATAACTGAGGATTGATTCTGGAACCCTGTGGCCTGGGAACATGATACCGGTGGATTCTGGAACCCTGGGGACTGGGCATGTGACATCTGTTTAGATTGTGGAATACTGTGCCCCGGGAACCTGACTGAGCCTTGGTTCTGGAACCCTGTGGATTGGGAACGTGACTGAGGTTTTATTCTAGAACCCTGTAGCCGGGAAACATAACTGAGGATTGATTCTCGAACCCTGTGGCCTGGGAACATGACATCGGTGGATTCTAGAACCCTGTGGCCTGGGAACATGTCTGAGGTTTGATGGTGGAAACCTGTGGCTTGGCAACATGACTAAGGTTTGATTCTGGAAGACTGTGGCCAGGAAGCATGATATCTGGTTGATTCTGGAAACTTGTGTCCTGGGAACATGCCTGAGGTTTGTTTCTGGAAGCCTGTGCCCTGGGAACATGACTGAGGTTTGATTCTGGACACCTGTGTCCTGGGAACATGACTGAGGTTTGATGGTTGAAACCTGTGGCCCGCGCCCATGACTCAGGTTTGATTCTGGAACCATGTGTCCTGGGAACATGACTGAGGTTTGATTTTGGAAACCTTTGGCCTGGGAAAATGACTGAGGTTTCATTGTGGAAACATGTGGCCTGGGATCATGACTGAGGTTTGATGGTGGAACACTCTGGCCTGGCAAAATGACTGAGGCTTGATTCTGGAACCCTGTGGCCCGGGAACATGAGAACGGTTTGATTCTGGAACCCTGTGGCCTTTAACATGACATCGGTGGATTCTGGAACCCTGTGGCCTGGGAACATGAGAACGGTTTGATTCTGGAACCCTGTGGCCTGGGAACATGAGTGAGGATTGATGGTGGAACCCTGTGGCCTGGCAACATGACTGAGGTTTGATACTGGAAGACTGTGGCCAGGAAACATGATATCGGGTTGATTCTGGAAACTTCTGTCCTGGGAACAAGACTGAGGTTTGATTCTGGAACCCTGTGTCCTGGGAATATGACAAAGGTTTGTTGCTGGAAGCCTGTTCCCTGGGTACATGACTGAGGTTTGATTCTGGACACCTGTGTCCTGGGAACATGAGTGATGTTTGATTGTTGAAACCTGTGGCCTGCGAACATGACTCAGGTTTGATTCTGGAACCATGTGTCCTGGGAATATGACTGAGGTTTGATTCTGGAAACCTTTGGCTTGAGAAAATGACTGAGGTTTCATTGTGGAAACATGTGGCCTGGGATCATGACTGAGGTTTGATGGTGGAACACTCAGGCCTGGCAAAATGACTGAGGCTTGATTCTGGAACCCTGTGGCCCGGGAACGTGACTGAGGTTTGATGGCAGAAACCTGTGGCCTGGCAACATGACTGACGTTTGATTCTGGATCCCTGTGGCCTGGGAACATGACTGAGGCGTGATTCTGGAAAACTGTGGCCTGGGAACATGACATCTGTTTAGATTGTGGAATACTGTGCCCCGGGAACCTGACTGAGCCTTGGTTCTGAAACCCTGTGGACTGGGAACATGACTGAGGTTTTATTCTGGAACCCTGTAGCCTGGGAACATAACTGAGGATTGATTCTGGAACCCTGTGGCCTGGGAACATGATACCGGTGGATTCTGGAACCCTGGGGACTGGGCATGTGACATCTGTTTAGATTGTGGAATACTGTGCCCCGGGAACCTGACTGAGCCTTGGTTCTGGAACCCTGTGGATTGGGAACGTGACTGAGGTTTTATTCTAGAACCCTGTAGCCGGGAAACATAACTGAGGATTGATTCTCGAACCCTGTGGCCTGGGAACATGACATCGGTGGATTCTAGAACCCTGGGGCCTGGGAACATGTCTGAGGTTTGATGGTGGAAACCTGTGGCTTGGCAACATGACTAAGGTTTGATTCTGGAAGACTGTGGCCAGGAAGCATGATATCTGGTTGATTCTGGAAACTTGTGTCCTGGGAACATGACTGAGGTTTGTTTCTGGAAGCCTGTGCCCTGGGAACATGACTGAGGTTTGATTCTGGACACCTGTGTCCTGGGAACATGACTGAGGTTTGATGGTTGAAACCTGTGGCCCGCACACATGACTCAGGTTTGATTCTGGAACCATGTGTCCTGGGAACATGACTGAGGTTTGATTTTGGAAACCTTTGGCCTGGGAAAATGACTGAGGTTTCATTGTGGAAACATGTGGCCTGGGATCATGACTGAGGTTTGATGGTGGAACACTCTGGCCTGGCAAAATGACTGAGGCTTGATTCTGGAACCCTGTGTCCCGGGAACATGAGAACGGTTTGATTCTGGAACCCTGTGGCCTTTAACATGACATCGGTGGATTCTGGAACCCTGTGGCCTGGGAACATGAGAACGGTTTGATTCTGGAACCCTGTGGCCTGGGAACATGAGTGAGGATTGATGGTGGAACCCTGTGGCCTGGCAACATGACTGAGGTTTGATACTGGAAGACTGTGGCCAGGAAACATGATATCGGGTTGATTCTGGAAACTTCTGTCCTGGGAACAAGACTGAGGTTTGATTCTGGAACCCTGTGTCCTGGGAATATGACAAAGGTTTGTTGCTGGAAGCCTGTTCCCTGGGTACATGACTGAGGTTTGATTCTGGACACCTGTGTCCTGGGAACATGAGTGATGTTTGATTGTTGAAACCTGTGGCCTGCGAACATGACTCAGGTTTGATTCTGGAACCATGTGTCCTGGGAATATGACTGAGGTTTGATTCTGGAAACCTTTGGCCTGAGAAAATGACTGAGGTTTCATTGTGGAAACATGTGGCCTGGGATCATGACTGAGGTTTGATGGTGGAACACTCTGGCCTGGCAAAATGACTGAGGCTTGATTCTGGAACCCTGTGGCCCGGGAACGTGACTGAGGTTTGATGGCAGAAACCTGTGGCCTGGCAAAATGACTGACGTTTGATTCTGGATCCCTGTGGCCTGGGAACATGACTGAGGCGTGATTCTGGAAAACTGTGGCCTGGGAACATGACATCTGTTTAGATTGTGGAATACTGTGCCCCGGGAACCTGACTGAGCCTTGGTTCTGAAACCCTGTGGACTGGGAACATGACTGAGGTTTTATTCTGGAACCCTGTAGCCTGGGAACATAACTGAGGATTGATTCTGGAACCCTGTGGCCTGGGAACATGATACCGGTGGATTCTGGAACCCTGGGGACTGGGCATGTGACATCTGTTTAGATTGTGGAATACTGTGCCCCGGGAACCTGACTGAGCCTTGGTTCTGGAACCCTGTGGATTGGGAACGTGACTGAGGTTTTATTCTAGAACCCTGTAGCCGGGAAACATAACTGAGGATTGATTCTCGAACCCTGTGGCCTGGGAACATGACATCGGTGGATTCTAGAACCATGAGGCCTGGGAACATGTCTGAGGTTTGATGGTGGACACCTGTGGCTTGGCAACATGACTAAGGTTTGATTCTGGAAGACTGTGGCCAGGAAGCATGATATCTGGTTGATTCTGGAAACTTGTGTCCTGGGAACATGACTGAGGTTTGTTTTTGGAAGCCTGTGCCCTGGGAACATGACTGAGGTTTGATTCTGGACACCTGTGTCTTGGGAACATGACTGAGGTTTGATGGTTGAAACCTGTGGCCCGCGAACATGACTCAGGTTTGATTCTGGAACCATGTGTCCTGGGAACATGACTGAGGTTTGATTTTGGAAACCTTTGGCCTGGGAAAATGACTGAGGTTTCATTGTGGAAACATGTGGCCTGGGATCATGACTGAGGTTTGATGGTGGAACACTCTGGCCTGGCAAAATGACTGAGGCTTGATTCTGGAACCCTGTGGCCCGGGAACATGAGAACGGTTTGATTCTGGAACCCTGTGGCCTTTAACATGACATCGGTGGATTCTGGAACCCTGTGGCCTGGGAACATGAGAACGGTTTGATTCTGGAACCCTGTGGCCTGGGAACATGAGTGAGGATTGATGGTGGAACCCTGTGGCCTGGCAACATGACTGAGGTTTGATACTGGAAGACTGTGGCCAGGAAACATGATATCGGGTTGATTCTGGAAACTTCTGTCCTGGGAACAAGACTGAGGTTTGATTCTGGAACCCTGTGTCCTGGGAATATGACAAATGTTTGTTGCTGGAAACCTGTTCCCTGGGTACATGACTGAGGTTTGATTCTGGACACCTGTGTCCTGGGAACATGAGTGATGTTTGATTGTTGAAACCTGTGGCCTGCGAACATGACTCAGGTTTGATTCTGGAACCATGTGTCCTGGGAATATGACTGAGGTTTGATTCTGGAAACCTTTGGCCTGAGAAAATGACTGAGGTTTCACTGTGGAAACATGTGGCCTGGGATCATGACTGAGGTTTGATGGTGGAACACTCTGGCCTGGCAAAATGACTGAGGCTTGATTCTGGAACCCTGTGGCCCGGGAACGTGACTGAGGTTTGATGGCAGAAACCTGTGGCCTGGCAACATGACTGACGTTTGATTCTGGATCCCTGTGTCCTGGGAACATGACTGAGGCGTGATTCTGGAAAACTGTGGCCTGGGAACATGACATCTGTTTAGATTGTGGAATACAGTGCCCCGGGAACCTGACTGAGCCTTGGTTCTGAAACCCTGTGGACTGGGAACATGACTGAGGTTTTATTCTGGAACCCTGTAGCCTGGGAACAAAACTGAGGATTGATTCTGGAACCCTGTGGCCTGGGAACATGATACCGGTGGATTCTGGAACCCTGGGGACTGGGCATGTGACATCTGTTTAGATTGTGGAATACTGTGCCCCGGGAACCTGACTGAGCCTTGGTTCTGGAACCCTGTGGATTGGGAACATGACTGAGGTTTTATTCTAGAACCCTGTAGCCGGGAAACATAACTGAGGATTGATTCTCGAACCCTGTGGCCTGGGAACATGACATCGGTGGATTCTAGAAACCTGTGGCCTGGGAACATGTCTGAGGTTTGATGGTGGAAACCTGTGGCTTGGCAACATGACTAAGGTTTGATTCTGGAAGACTGTGGCCAGGAAGCATGATATCTGGTTGATTCTGGAAACTTGTGTCCTGGGAACATGACTGAGGTTTGTTTCTGGAAGCCTGTGCCCTGGGAACATGACTGAGGTTTGATTCTGGACACCTGTGTCCTGGGAACATGACTGAGGTTTGATGGTTGAAACCTGTGGCCCGCGCACATGACTCAGGTTTGATTCTGGAACCATGTGTCCTGGGAACATGACTGAGGTTTGATTTTGGAAACCTTTGGCCTGGGAAAATGACTGAGGTTTCATTGTGGAAACATGTGGCCTGGGATCATGACTGAGGTTTGATGGTGGAACACTCTGGCCTGGCAAAATGACTGAGGCTTGATTCTGGAACCCTGTGGCCCGGGAACATGAGAACGGTTTGATTCTGGAACCCTGTGGCCTTTAACATGACATCGGTGGATTCTGGAACCCTGTGGCCTGGGAACATGAGAACGGTTTGATTCTGGAACCCTGTGGCCTGGGAACATGAGTGAGGATTGATGGTGGAACCCTGTGGCCTGGCAACATGACTGAGGTTTGATACTGGAAGACTGTGGCCAGGAAACATGATATCGGGTTGATTCTGGAAACTTCTGTCCTGGGAACAAGACTGAGGTTTGATTCTGGAACCCTGTGTCCTGGGAATATGACAAATGTTTGTTGCTGGAAACCTGTTCCCTGGGTACATGACTGAGGTTTGATTCTGGACACCTGTGTCCTGGGAACATGAGTGATGTTTGATTGTTGAAACCTGTGGCCTGCGAACATGACTCAGGTTTGATTCTGGAACCATGTGTCCTGGGAATATGACTGAGGTTTGATTCTGGAAACCTTTGGCCTGAGAAAATGACTGAGGTTTCATTGTGGAAACATGTGGCCTGGGATCATGACTGAGGTTTGATGGTGGAACACTCTGGCCTGGCAAAATGACTGAGGCTTGATTCTGGAACCCTGTGGCCCGGGAACGTGACTGAGGTTTGATGGCAGAAACCTGTGGCCTGGCAACATGACTGACGTTTGATTCTGGATCCCTGTGGCCTGGGAACATGACTGAGGCGTGATTCTGGAAAACTGTGGCCTGGGAACATGACATCTGTTTAGATTGTGGAATACTGTGCCCCGGGAACCTGACTGAGCCTTGGTTCTGAAACCCTGTGGACTGGGAACATGACTGAGGTTTTATTCTGGAACCCTGTAGCCTGGGAACATAACTGAGGATTGATTCTGGAACCCTGTGGCCTGGGAACATGATACCGGTGGATTCTGGAACCCTGGGGACTGGGCATGTGACATCTGTTTAGATTGTGGAATACTGTGCCCCGGGAACCTGACTGAGCCTTGGTTCTGGAACCCTGTGGATTGGGAACGTGACTGAGGTTTTATTCTAGAACCCTGTAGCCGGGAAACATAACTGAGGATTGATTCTCGAACCCTGTGGCCTGGGAACATGACATCGGTGGATTCTAGAACCCTGTGGCCTGGGAACATGTCTGAGGTTTGATGGTGGAAACCTGTGGCTTGGCAACATGACTAAGGTTTGATTCTGGAAGACTGTGGCCAGGAAGCATGATATCTGGTTGATTCTGGAAACTTGTGTCCTGGGAACATGCCTGAGGTTTGTTTCTGGAAGCCTGTGCCCTGGGAACATGACTGAGGTTTGATTCTGGACACCTGTGTCCTGGGAACATGACTGAGGTTTGATGGTTGAAACCTGTGGCCCGCGCCCATGACTCAGGTTTGATTCTGGAACCATGTGTCCTGGGAACATGACTGAGGTTTGATTTTGGAAACCTTTGGCCTGGGAAAATGACTGAGGTTTCATTGTGGAAACATGTGGCCTGGGATCATGACTGAGGTTTGATGGTGGAACACTCTGGCCTGGCAAAATGACTGAGGCTTGATTCTGGAACCCTGTGGCCCGGGAACATGAGAACGGTTTGATTCTGGAACCCTGTGGCCTTTAACATGACATCGGTGGATTCTGGAACCCTGTGGCCTGGGAACATGAGAACGGTTTGATTCTGGAACCCTGTGGCCTGGGAACATGAGTGAGGATTGATGGTGGAACCCTGTGGCCTGGCAACATGACTGAGGTTTGATACTGGAAGACTGTGGCCAGGAAACATGATATCGGGTTGATTCTGGAAACTTCTGTCCTGGGAACAAGACTGAGGTTTGATTCTGGAACCCTGTGTCCTGGGAATATGACAAAGGTTTGTTGCTGGAAGCCTGTTCCCTGGGTACATGACTGAGGTTTGATTCTGGACACCTGTGTCCTGGGAACATGAGTGATGTTTGATTGTTGAAACCTGTGGCCTGCGAACATGACTCAGGTTTGATTCTGGAACCATGTGTCCTGGGAATATGACTGAGGTTTGATTCTGGAAACCTTTGGCTTGAGAAAATGACTGAGGTTTCATTGTGGAAACATGTGGCCTGGGATCATGACTGAGGTTTGATGGTGGAACACTCTGGCCTGGCAAAATGACTGAGGCTTGATTCTGGAACCCTGTGGCCCGGGAACGTGACTGAGGTTTGATGGCAGAAACCTGTGGCCTGGCAACATGACTGACGTTTGATTCTGGATCCCTGTGGCCTGGGAACATGACTGAGGCGTGATTCTGGAAAACTGTGGCCTGGGAACATGACATCTGTTTAGATTGTGGAATACTGTGCCCCGGGAACCTGACTGAGCCTTGGTTCTGAAACCCTGTGGACTGGGAACATGACTGAGGTTTTATTCTGGAACCCTGTAGCCTGAGAACATAACTGAGGATTGATTCTGGAACCCTGTGGCCTGGGAACATGATACCGGTGGATTCTGGAACCCTGGGGACTGGGCATGTGACATCTGTTTAGATTGTGGAATACTGTGCCCCGGGAACCTGACTGAGCCTTGGTTCTGGAACCCTGTGGATTGGGAACGTGACTGAGGTTTTATTCTAGAACCCTGTAGCCGGGAAACATAACTGAGGATTGATTCTCGAACCCTGTGGCCTGGGAACATGACATCGGTGGATTCTAGAACCCTGGGGCCTGGGAACATGTCTGAGGTTTGATGGTGGAAACCTGTGGCTTGGCAACATGACTAAGGTTTGATTCTGGAAGACTGTGGCCAGGAAGCATGATATCTGGTTGATTCTGGAAACTTGTGTCCTGGGAACATGACTGAGGTTTGTTTCTGGAAGCCTGTGCCCTGGGAACATGACTGAGGTTTGATTCTGGACACCTGTGTCCTGGGAACATGACTGAGGTTTGATGGTTGAAACCTGTGGCCCGCACACATGACTCAGGTTTGATTCTGGAACCATGTGTCCTGGGAACATGACTGAGGTTTGATTTTGGAAACCTTTGGCCTGGGAAAATGACTGAGGTTTCATTGTGGAAACATGTGGCCTGGGATCATGACTGAGGTTTGATGGTGGAACACTCTGGCCTGGCAAAATGACTGAGGCTTGATTCTGGAACCCTGTGTCCCGGGAACATGAGAACGGTTTGATTCTGGAACCCTGTGGCCTTTAACATGACATCGGTGGATTCTGGAACCCTGTGGCCTGGGAACATGAGAACGGTTTGATTCTGGAACCCTGTGGCCTGGGAACATGAGTGAGGATTGATGGTGGAACCCTGTGGCCTGGCAACATGACTGAGGTTTGATACTGGAAGACTGTGGCCAGGAAACATGATATCGGGTTGATTCTGGAAACTTCTGTCCTGGGAACAAGACTGAGGTTTGATTCTGGAACCCTGTGTCCTGGGAATATGACAAAGGTTTGTTGCTGGAAGCCTGTTCCCTGGGTACATGACTGAGGTTTGATTCTGGACACCTGTGTCCTGGGAACATGAGTGATGTTTGATTGTTGAAACCTGTGGCCTGCGAACATGACTCAGGTTTGATTCTGGAACCATGTGTCCTGGGAATATGACTGAGGTTTGATTCTGGAAACCTTTGGCCTGAGAAAATGACTGAGGTTTCATTGTGGAAACATGTGGCCTGGGATCATGACTGAGGTTTGATGGTGGAACACTCTGGCCTGGCAAAATGACTGAGGCTTGATTCTGGAACCCTGTGGCCCGGGAACGTGACTGAGGTTTGATGGCAGAAACCTGTGGCCTGGCAACATAACTGACGTTTGATTCTGGATCCCTGTGTCCTGGGAACATGACTGAGGCGTGATTCTGGAAAACTGTGGCCTGGGAACATGACATCTGTTTAGATTGTGGAATACTGTGCCCCGGGAACCTGACTGAGCCTTGGTTCTGAAACCCTGTGGACTGGGAACATGACTGAGGTTTTATTCTGGAACCCTGTAGCCTGGGAACATAACTGAGGATTGATTCTGGAACCCTGTGGCCTGGGAACATGATACCGGTGGATTCTGGAACCCTGGGGACTGGGCATGTGACATCTGTTTAGATTGTGGAATACTGTGCCCCGGGAACCTGACTGAGCCTTGGTTCTGGAACCCTGTGGATTGGGAACGTGACTGAGGTTTTATTCTAGAACCCTGTAGCCGGGAAACATAACTGAGGATTGATTCTCGAACCCTGTGGCCTGGGAACATGACATCGGTGGATTCTAGAACCCTGTGGCCTGGGAACATGTCTGAGGTTTGATGGTGGAAACCTGTGGCTTGGCAACATGACTAAGGTTTGATTCTGGAAGACTGTGGCCAGGAAGCATGATATCTGGTTGATTCTGGAAACTTGTGTCCTGGGAACATGACTGAGGTTTGTTTCTGGAAGCCTGTGCCCTGGGAACATGACTGAGGTTTGATTCTGGACACCTGTGTCCTGGGAACATGACTGAGGTTTGATGGTTGAAACCTGTGGCCCGCGCCCATGACTCAGGTTTGATTCTGGAACCATGTGTCCTGGGAACATGACTGAGGTTTGATTTTGGAAACCTTTGGCCTGGGAAAATGACTGAGGTTTCATTGTGGAAACATGTGGCCTGGGATCATGACTGAGGTTTGATGGTGGAACACTCTGGCCTGGCAAAATGACTGAGGCTTGATTCTGGAACCCTGTGGCCTGGGAACATGAGAACGGTTTGATTCTGGAACCCTGTGGCCTTTAACATGACATCGGTGGATTCTGGAACCCTGTGGCCTGGGAACATGAGAACGGTTTGATTCTGGAACCCTGTGGCCTGGGAACATGAGTGAGGATTGATGGTGGAACCCTGTGGCCTGGCAACATGACTGAGGTTTGATACTGGAAGACTGTGGCCAGGAAACATGATATCGGGTTGATTCTGGAAACTTCTGTCCTGGGAACAAGACTGAGGTTTGATTCTGGAACCCTGTGTCCTGGGAATATGACAAAGGTTTGTTGCTGGAAGCCTGTTCCCTGGGTACATGACTGAGGTTTGATTCTGGACACCTGTGTCCTGGGAACATGAGTGATGTTTGATTGTTGAAACCTGTGGCCTGCGAACATGACTCAGGTTTGATTCTGGAACCATGTGTCCTGGGAATATGACTGAGGTTTGATTCTGGAAACCTTTGGCTTGAGAAAATGACTGAGGTTTCATTGTGGAAACATGTGGCCTGGGATCATGACTGAGGTTTGATGGTGGAACACTCAGGCCTGGCAAAATGACTGAGGCTTGATTCTGGAACCCTGTGGCCCGGGAACGTGACTGAGGTTTGATGGCAGAAACCTGTGGCCTGGCAACATGACTGACGTTTGATTCTGGATCCCTGTGGCCTGGGAACATGACTGAGGCGTGATTCTGGAAAACTGTGGCCTGGGAACATGACATCTGTTTAGATTGTGGAATACTGTGCCCCGGGAACCTGACTGAGCCTTGGTTCTGAAACCCTGTGGACTGGGAACATGACTGAGGTTTTATTCTGGAACCCTGTAGCCTGGGAACATAACTGAGGATTGATTCTGGAACCCTGTGGCCTGGGAACATGATACCGGTGGATTCTGGAACCCTGGGGACTGGGCATGTGACATCTGTTTAGATTGTGGAATACTGTGCCCCGGGAACCTGACTGAGCCTTGGTTCTGGAACCCTGTGGATTGGGAACGTGACTGAGGTTTTATTCTAGAACCCTGTAGCCGGGAAACATAACTGAGGATTGATTCTCGAACCCTGTGGCCTGGGAACATGACATCGGTGGATTCTAGAACCCTGGGGCCTGGGAACATGTCTGAGGTTTGATGGTGGAAACCTGTGGCTTGGCAACATGACTAAGGTTTGATTCTGGAAGACTGTGGCCAGGAAGCATGATATCTGGTTGATTCTGGAAACTTGTGTCCTGGGAACATGACTGAGGTTTGTTTCTGGAAGCCTGTGCCCTGGGAACATGACTGAGGTTTGATTCTGGACACCTGTGTCCTGGGAACATGACTGAGGTTTGATGGTTGAAACCTGTGGCCCGCACACATGACTCAGGTTTGATTCTGGAACCATGTGTCCTGGGAACATGACTGAGGTTTGATTTTGGAAACCTTTGGCCTGGGAAAATGACTGAGGTTTCATTGTGGAAACATGTGGCCTGGGATCATGACTGAGGTTTGATGGTGGAACACTCTGGCCTGGCAAAATGACTGAGGCTTGATTCTGGAACCCTGTGTCCCGGGAACATGAGAACGGTTTGATTCTGGAACCCTGTGGCCTTTAACATGACATCGGTGGATTCTGGAACCCTGTGGCCTGGGAACATGAGAACGGTTTGATTCTGGAACCCTGTGGCCTGGGAACATGAGTGAGGATTGATGGTGGAACCCTGTGGCCTGGCAACATGACTGAGGTTTGATACTGGAAGACTGTGGCCAGGAAACATGATATCGGGTTGATTCTGGAAACTTCTGTCCTGGGAACAAGACTGAGGTTTGATTCTGGAACCCTGTGTCCTGGGAATATGACAAAGGTTTGTTGCTGGAAGCCTGTTCCCTGGGTAAATGACTGAGGTTTGATTCTGGACACCTGTGTCCTGGGAACATGAGTGATGTTTGATTGTTGAAACCTGTGGCCTGCGAACATGACTCAGGTTTGATTCTGGAACCATGTGTCCTGGGAATATGACTGAGGTTTGATTCTGGAAACCTTTGGCCTGAGAAAATGACTGAGGTTTCATTGTGGAAACATGTGGCCTGGGATCATGACTGAGGTTTGATGGTGGAACACTCTGGCCTGGCAAAATGACTGAGGCTTGATTCTGGAACCCTGTGGCCCTTGAACGTGACTGAGGTTTGATGGCAGAAACCTGTGGCCTGGCAACATAACTGACGTTTGATTCTGGATCCCTGTGTCCTGGGAACATGACTGAGGTGTGATTCTGGAAAACTGTGGCCTGGGAACATGACATCTGTTTAGATTGTGGAATACTGTGCCCCGGGAACCTGACTGAGCCTTGGTTCTGAAACCCTGTGGACTGGGAACATGACTGAGGTTTTATTCTGGAACCCTGTAGCCTGGGAACATAACTGAGGATTGATTCTGGAACCCTGTGGCCTGGGAACATGATACCGGTGGATTCTGGAACCCTGGGGACTGGGCATGTGACATCTGTTTAGATTGTGGAATACTGTGCCCCGGGAACCTGACTGAGCCTTGGTTCTGGAACCCTGTGGATTGGGAACGTGACTGAGGTTTTATTCTAGAACCCTGTAGCCGGGAAACATAACTGAGGATTGATTCTCGAACCCTGTGGCCTGGGAACATGACATCGGTGGATTCTAGAACCCTGTGGCCTGGGAACATGTCTGAGGTTTGATGGTGGAAACCTGTGGCTTGGCAACATGACTAAGGTTTGATTCTGGAAGACTGTGGCCAGGAAGCATGATATCTGGTTGATTCTGGAAACTTGTGTCCTGGGAACATGACTGAGGTTTGTTTCTGGAAGCCTGTGCCCTGGGAACATGACTGAGGTTTGATTCTGGACACCTGTGTCCTGGGAACATGACTGAGGTTTGATGGTTGAAACCTGTGGCCCGCGCCCATGACTCAGGTTTGATTCTGGAACCATGTGTCCTGGGAGCATGACTGAGGTTTGATTTTGGAAACCTTTGGCCTGGGAAAATGACTGAGGTTTCATTGTGGAAACATGTGGCCTGGGATCATGACTGAGGTTTGATGGTGGAACACTCTGGCCTGGCAAAATGACTGAGGCTTGATTCTGGAACCCTGTGGCCCGGGAACATGAGAACGGTTTGATTCTGGAACCCTGTGGCCTTTAACATGACATCGGTGGATTCTGGAACCCTGTGGCCTGGGAACATGAGAACGGTTTGATTCTGGAACCCTGTGGCCTGGGAACATGAGTGAGGATTGATGGTGGAACCCTGTGGCCTGGCAACATGACTGAGGTTTGATACTGGAAGACTGTGGCCAGGAAACATGATATCGGGTTGATTCTGGAAACTTCTGTCCTGGGAACAAGACTGAGGTTTGATTCTGGAACCCTGTGTCCTGGGAATATGACAAAGGTTTGTTGCTGGAAGCCTGTTCCCTGGGTACATGACTGAGGTTTGATTCTGGACACCTGTGTCCTGGGAACATGAGTGATGTTTGATTGTTGAAACCTGTGGCCTGCGAACATGACTCAGGTTTGATTCTGGAACCATGTGTCCTGGGAATATGACTGAGGTTTGATTCTGGAAACCTTTGGCCTGAGAAAATGACTGAGGTTTCATTGTGGAAACATGTGGCCTGGGATCATGACTGAGGTTTGATGGTGGAACACTCTGGCCTGGCAAAATGACTGAGGCTTGATTCTGGAACCCTGTGGCCCGGGAACGTGACTGAGGTTTGATGGCAGAAACCTGTGGCCTGGCAACATGACTGACGTTTGATTCTGGATCCCTGTGGCCTGGGAACATGACTGAGGCGTGATTCTGGAAAACTGTGGCCTGGGAACATGACATCTGTTTAGATTGTGGAATACTGTGCCCCGGGAACCTGACTGAGCCTTGGTTCTGAAACCCTGTGGACTGGGAACATGACTGAGGTTTTATTCTGGAACCCTGTAGCCTGGGAACATAACTGAGGATTGATTCTGGAACCCTGTGGCCTGGGAACATGATACCGGTGGATTCTGGAACCCTGGGGACTGGGCATGTGACATCTGTTTAGATTGTGGAATACTGTTCCCCGGGAACCTGACTGAGCCTTGGTTCTGGAACCCTGTGGATTGGGAACGTGACTGAGGTTTTATTCTAGAACCCTGTAGACGGGAAACATAACTGAGGATTGATTCTCGAACCCTGTGGCCTGGGAACATGACATCGGTGGATTCTAGAACCCTGTGGCCTGGGAACATGTCTGAGGTTTGATGGTGGAAACCTGTGGCTTGGCAACATGACTAAGGTTTGATTCTGGAAGACTGTGGCCAGGAAGCATGATATCTGGTTGATTCTGGAAACTTGTGTCCTGGGAACATGACTGAGGTTTGTTTCTGGAAGCCTGTGCCCTGGGAACATGACTGAGGTTTGATTCTGGACACCTGTGTCCTGGGAACATGACTGAGGTTTGATGGTTGAAACCTGTGGCCCGCGCCCATGACTCAGGTTTGATTCTGGAACCATGTGTCCTGGGAACATGACTGAGGTTTGATTTTGGAAACCTTTGGCCTGGGAAAATGACTGAGGTTTCATTGTGGAAACATGTGGCCTGGGATCATGACTGAGGTTTGATGGTGGAACACTCTGGCCTGGCAAAATGACTGAGGCTTGATTCTGGAACCCTGTGGCCCGGGAACATGAGAACGGTTTGATTCTGGAACCCTGTGGCCTTTAACATGACATCGGTGGATTCTGGAACCCTGTGGCCTGGGAACATGAGAACGGTTTGATTCTGGAACCCTGTGGCCTGGGAACATGAGTGAGGATTGATGGTGGAACCCTGTGGCCTGGCAACATGACTGAGGTTTGATACTGGAAGACTGTGGCCAGGAAACATGATATCGGGTTGATTCTGGAAACTTCTGTCCTGGGAACAAGACTGAGGTTTGATTCTGGAACCCTGTGTCCTGGGAATATGACAAAGGTTTGTTGCTGGAAGCCTGTTCCCTGGGTACATGACTGAGGTTTGATTCTGGACACCTGTGTCCTGGGAACATGAGTGATGTTTGATTGTTGAAACCTGTGGCCTGCGAACATGACTCAGGTTTGATTCTGGAACCATGTGTCCTGGGAATATGACTGAGGTTTGATTCTGAAAACCTTTGGCCTGAGAAAATGACTGAGGTTTCATTGTGGAAACATGTGGCCTGGGATCATGACTGAGGTTTGATGGTGGAACACTCTGGCCTGGCAAAATGACTGAGGCTTGATTCTGGAACCCTGTGGCCCGGGAACGTGACTGAGGTTTGATGGCAGAAACCTGTGGCCTGGCAACATGACTGACGTTTGATTCTGGATCCCTGTGGCCTGGGAACATGACTGAGGCGTGATTCTGGAAAACTGTGGCCTGGGAACATGACATCTGTTTAGATTGTGGAATACTGTGCCCCGGGAACCTGACTGAGCCTCGGTTCTGAAACCCTGTGGACTGGGAACATGACTGAGGTTTTATTCTGGAACCCTGTAGCCTGGGAACATAAGTGAGGATTGATTCTGGAACCCTGTGGCCTGGGAACATGATACCGGTGGATTCTGGAACCCTGGGGACTGGGCATGTGACATCTGTTTAGATTGTGGAATACTGTGCCCCGGGAACCTGACTGAGCCTTGGTTCTGGAACCCTGTGGATTGGGAACGTGACTGAGGTTTTATTCTAGAACCCTGTAGCCGGGAAACATAACTGAGGATTGATTCTCAAACCCTGTGGCCTGGGAACATGACATCGGTGGATTCTAGAACCCTGTGGCCTGGGAACATGTCTGAGGTTTGATGGTGGAAACCTGTGGCTTGGCAACATGACTAAGGTTTGATTCTGGAAGACTGTGGCCAGGAAGCATGATATCTGGTTGATTCTGGAAACTTGTGTCCTGGGAACATGACTGAGGTTTGTTTCTGGAAGCCTGTGCCCTGGGAACATGACTGAGGTTTGATTCTGGACACCTGTGTCCTGGGAACATGACTGAGGTTTGATGGTTGAAACCTGTGGCCCGCGCCCATGACTCAGGTTTGATTCTGGAACCATGTGTCCTGGGAACATGACTGAGGTTTGATTTTGGAAACCTTTGGCCTGGGAAAATGACTGAGGTTTCATTGTGGAAACATGTGGCCTGGGATCATGACTGAGGTTTGATGGTGGAACACTCTGGCCTGGCAAAATGACTGAGGCTTGATTCTGGAACCCTGTGGCCCGGGAACATGAGAACGGTTTGATTCTGGAACCCTGTGGCCTTTAACATGACATCGGTGGATTCTGGAACCCTGTGGCCTGGGAACATGAGAACGGTTTGATTCTGGAACCCTGTGGCCTGGGAACATGAGTGAGGATTGATGGTGGAACCCTGTGGCCTGGCAACATGACTGAGGTTTGATACTGGAAGACTGTGGCCAGGAAACATGATATCGGGTTGATTCTGGAAACTTCTGTCCTGGGAACAAGACTGAGGTTTGATTCTGGAACCCTGTGTCCTGGGAATATGACAAAGGTTTGTTGCTGGAAGCCTGTTCCCTGGGTACATGACTGAGGTTTGATTCTGGACACCTGTGTCCTGGGAACATGAGTGATGTTTGATTGTTGAAACCTGTGGCCTGCGAACATGACTCAGGTTTGATTCTGGAACCATGTGTCCTGGGAATATGACTGAGGTTTGATTCTGAAAACCTTTGGCCTGAGAAAATGACTGAGGTTTCATTGTGGAAACATGTGGCCTGGGATCATGACTGAGGTTTGATGGTGGAACACTCTGGCCTGGCAAAATGACTGAGGCTTGATTCTGGAACCCTGTGGCCCGGGAACGTGACTGAGGTTTGATGGCAGAAACCTGTGGCCTGGCAACATGACTGACGTTTGATTCTGGATCCCTGTGGCCTGGGAACATGACTGAGGCGTGATTCTGGAAAACTGTGGCCTGGGAACATGACATCTGTTTAGATTGTGGAATACTGTGCCCCGGGAACCTGACTGAGCCTTGGTTCTGAAACCCTGTGGACTGGGAACATGACTGAGGTTTTATTCTGGAACCCTGTAGCCTGGGAACATAAGTGAGGATTGATTCTGGAACCCTGTGGCCTGGGAACATGATACCGGTGGATTCTGGAACCCTGGGGACTGGGCATGTGACATCTGTTTAGATTGTGGAATACTGTGCCCCGGGAACCTGACTGAGCCTTGGTTCTGGAACCCTGTGGATTGGGAACGTGACTGAGGTTTTATTCTAGAACCCTGTAGCCGGGAAACATAACTGAGGATTGATTCTCGAACCCTGTGGCCTGGGAACATGACATCGGTGGATTCTAGAACCCTGTGGCCTGGGAACATGTCTGTGGTTTGATGGTGGAAACCTGTGGCTTGGCAACATGACTAAGGTTTGATTCTGGAAGACTGTGGCCAGGAAGCATGATATCTGGTTGATTCTGGAAACTTGTGTCCTGGGAACATGACTGAGGTTTGTTTCTGGAAGCCTGTGCCCTGGGAACATGACTGAGGTTTGATTCTGGACACCTGTGTCCTGGGAACATGACTGAGGTTTGATGGTTGAAACCTGTGGCCCGCGCCCATGACTCAGGTTTGATTCTGGAACCATGTGTCCTGGGAACATGACTGAGGTTTGATTTTGGAAACCTTTGGCCTGGGAAAATGACTGAGGTTTCATTGTGGAAACATGTGGCCTGGGATCATGACTGAGGTTTGATGGTGGAACACTCTGGCCTGGCAAAATGACTGAGGCTTGATTCTGGAACCCTGTGGCCCGGGAACATGAGAACGGTTTGATTCTGGAACCCTGTGGCCTTTAACATGACATCGGTGGATTCTGGAACCCTGTGGCCTGGGAACATGAGAACGGTTTGATTCTGGAACCCTGTGGCCTGGGAACATGAGTGAGGATTGATGGTGGAACCCTGTGGCCTGGCAACATGACTGAGGTTTGATACTGGAAGACTGTGGCCAGGAAACATGATATCGTGTTGATTCTGGAAACTTCTGTCCTGGGAACAAGACTGAGGTTTGATTCTGGAACCCTGTGTCCTGGGAATATGACAAAGTTTGTTGCTGGAAACCTGTTCCCTGGGTACATGACTGAGGTTTGATTCTGGACACCTGTGTCCTGGGAACATGAGTGATGTTTGATTGTTGAAACCTGTGGCCTGCGAACATGACTCAGGTTTGATTCTGGAACCATGTGTCCTGGGAATATGACTGAGGTTTGATTCTGGAAACCTTTGGCCTGAGAAAATGACTGAGGTTTCATTGTGGAAACATGTGGCCTGGGATCATGACTGAGGTTTGATGGTGGAACACTCTGGCCTGGCAAAATGACTGAGGCTTGATTCTGGAACCCTGTGGCCTGGGAACATGAGAACGGTTTGATTCTGGAACCCTGTGCCTTGGGAACATGACTGAGGTTTGTTTCTGGAAACCTGTTCCCTGGGAACATGACTGAGGTTTGATTCTGGACACCTGTGTCCTGGGAACATGACTGAGGTTTGATGGTTGAAACCTGTGGCCCGCGCCCATGACTCAGGTTTGATTCTGGAACCATGTGTCCTGGGAACATGACTGAGGTTTGATTTTGGAAACCTTTGGCCTGGGAAAATGACTGAGGTTTCATTGTGGAAACATGTGGCCTGGGATCATGACTGAGGTTTGATGGTGGAACACTCTGGCCTGGCAAAATGACTGAGGCTTGATTCTGGAACCCTGTGGCCCGGGAACGTGACTGAGGTTTGATGGCAGAAACCTGTGGCCTGGCAACATGACTGACGTTTGATTCTGGATCCCTGTGGCCTGGGAACATGACTGAGGCGTGATTCTGGAAAACTGTGGCCTGGGAACATGACATCTGTTTAGATTGTGGAATACTGTGCCCCGGGAAGCTGACTGAGCCTTGGTTCTGAAACCCTGTGGACTGGGATCATGACTGAGGTTTTATTCTGGAACCCTGTAGCCTGGGAACATAACTGAGGATTGATTCTGGAACCCTGTGGCCTGGGAACATGATACCGGTGGATTCTGGAACCCTGGGGACTGGGCATGTGACATCTGTTTAGATTGTGGAATACTGTGCCCCGGGAACCTGACTGAGCCTTGGTTCTGGAACCCTGTGGATTGGGAACGTGACTGAGGTTTTATTCTAGAACCCTGTAGCCGGGAAACATAACTGAGGATTGATTCTCGAACCCTGTGGCCTGGGAACATGACATCGGTGGATTCTAGAACCATGAGGCCTGGGAACATGTCTGAGGTTTGATGGTGGACACCTGTGGCTTGGCAACATGACTAAGGTTTGATTCTGGAAGACTGTGGCCAGGAAGCATGATATCTGGTTGATTCTGGAAACTTGTGTCCTGGGAACATGACTGAGGTTTGTTTTTGGAAGCCTGTGCCCTGGGAACATGACTGAGGTTTGATTCTGGACACCTGTGTCTTGGGAACATGACTGAGGTTTGATGGTTGAAACCTGTGGCCCGCGAACATGACTCAGGTTTGATTCTGGAACCATGTGTCCTGGGAACATGACTGAGGTTTGATTTTGGAAACCTTTGGCCTGGGAAAATGACTGAGGTTTCATTGTGGAAACATGTGGCCTGGGATCATGACTGAGGTTTGATGGTGGAACACTCTGGCCTGGCAAAATGACTGAGGCTTGATTCTGGAACCCTGTGGCCCGGGAACATGAGAACGGTTTGATTCTGGAACCCTGTCGCCTTTAACATGACATCGGTGGATTCTGGAACCCTGTGGCCTGGGAACATGAGAACGGTTTGATTCTGGAACCCTGTGGCCTGGCAACATGACTGAGGTTTGATACTGGAAGACTGTGGCCAGGAAACATGATATCGGGTTGATTCTGGAAACTTCTGTCCTGGGAACAAGACTGAGGTTTGATTCTGGAACCCTGTGTCCTGGGAATATGACAAAGGTTTGTTGCTGGAAACCTGTTCCCTGGGTACATGACTGAGGTTTGATTCTGGACACCTGTGTCCTGGGAACATGAGTGATGTTTGATTGTTGAAACCTGTGGCCTGCGAACATGACTCAGGTTTGATTCTGGAACCATGTGTCCTGGGAATATGACTGAGGTTTGATTCTGGAAACCTTTGGCCTGAGAAAATGACTGAGGTTTCATTGTGGAAACATGTGGCCTGGGATCATGACTGAGGTTTGATGGTGGAACACTCTGGCCTGGCAAAATGACTGAGGCTTGATTCTGGAACCCTGTGGCCCGGGAACGTGACTGAGGTTTGATGGCAGAAACCTGTGGCCTGGCAACATGACTGACGTTTGATTCTGGATGCCTGTGGCCTGGGAACATGACT
The DNA here is from genome assembly GCF_965194825.1 of Balaenoptera physalus. Lineage (NCBI taxonomy): Eukaryota > Metazoa > Chordata > Mammalia > Artiodactyla > Balaenopteridae > Balaenoptera > Balaenoptera physalus. Next base: position 608,117 of record NW_028126212.1, read on the forward strand.
GAGGCGTGATTCTGGAAAACTGTGGCCTGGGAACATGACATCTGTTTAGATTGTGGAATACTGTGCCCCGGGAACCTGACTGAGCCTTGGTTCTGAAACCCTGTGGACTGGGAACATGACTGAGGTTTTATTCTGGAACCCTGTAGCCTGGGAACATAAGTGAGGATTGATTCTGGAACCCTGTGGCCTGGGAACATGATACCGGTGGATTCTGGAACCCTGGGGACTGGGCATGTGACATCTGGTTAGATTGTGGAATACTGTGCCCCGGGAACCTGACTGAGCCTTGGTTCTGGAACCCTGTGGATTGGGAACGTGACTGAGGTTTTATTCTAGAACCCTGTAGCCGGGAAACATAACTGAGGATTGATTCTCGAACCCTGTGGCCTGGGAACATGACATCGGTGGATTCTAGAACCCTGTGGCCTGGGAACATGTCTGAGGTTTGATGGTGGAAACCTGTGGCTTGGCAACATGACTAAGGTTTGATTCTGGAAGACTGTGGCCAGGAAGCATGATATCTGGTTGATTCTGGAAACTTGTGTCCTGGGAACATGACTGAGGTTTGTTTCTGGAAGCCTGTGCCCTGGGAACATGACTGAGGTTTGATTCTGGACACCTGTGTCCTGGGAACATGACTGAGGTTTGATGGTTGAAACCTGTGGCCCGCGCCCATGACTCAGGTTTGATTCTGGAACCATGTGTCCTGGGAACATGACTGAGGTTTGATTTTGGAAACCTTTGGCCTGGGAAAATGACTGAGGTTTCATTGTGGAAACATGTGGCCTGGGATCATGACTGAGGTTTGATGGTGGAACACCCTGGCCTGGCAAAATGACTGAGGCTTGATTCTGGAACCCTGTGGCCTGGGAACATGTCTGAGGTTTGATGGTGGAAACCTGTGGCTTGGCAACATGACTAAGGTTTGATTCTGGAAGACTGTGGCCAGGAAGCATGATATCTGGTTGATTCTGGAAACTTGTGTCCTGGGAACATGACTGAGGTTTGTTTCTGGAAGCCTGTGCCCTGGGAACATGACTGAGGTTTGATTCTGGACACCTGTGTCCTGGGAACATGACTGAGGTTTGATGGTTGAAACCTGTGGCCCGCACACATGACTCAGGTTTGATTCTGGAACCATGTGTCCTGGGAACATGACTGAGGTTTGATTTTGGAAACCTTTGGCCTGGGAAAATGACTGAGGTTTCATTGTGGAAACATGTGGCCTGGGATCATGACTGAGGTTTGATGGTGGAACACTCTGGCCTGGCAAAATGACTGAGGCTTGATTCTGGAACCCTGTGTCCCGGGAACATGAGAACGGTTTGATTCTGGAACCCTGTGGCCTTTAACATGACATCGGTGGATTCTGGAACCCTGTGGCCTGGGAACATGAGAACGGTTTGATTCTGGAACCCTGTGGCCTGGGAACATGAGTGAGGATTGATGGTGGAACCCTGTGGCCTGGCAACATGACTGAGGTTTGATACTGGAAGACTGTGGCCAGGAAACATGATATCGGGTTGATTCTGGAAACTTCTGTCCTGGGAACAAGACTGAGGTTTGATTCTGGAACCCTGTGTCCTGGGAATATGACAAAGGTTTGTTGCTGGAAGCCTGTTCCCTGGGTACATGACTGAGGTTTGATTCTGGACACCTGTGTCCTGGGAACATGAGTGATGTTTGATTGTTGAAACCTGTGGCCTGCGAACATGACTCAGGTTTGATTCTGGAACCATGTGTCCTGGGAATATGACTGAGGTTTGATTCTGGAAACCTTTGGCCTGAGAAAATGACTGAGGTTTCATTGTGGAAACATGTGGCCTGGGATCATGACTGAGGTTTGATGGTGGAACACTCTGGCCTGGCAAAATGACTGAGGCTTGATTCTGGAACCCTGTGGCCCGGGAACGTGACTGAGGTTTGATGGCAGAAACCTGTGGCCTGGCAACATGACTGACGTTTGATTCTGGATCCCTGTGGCCTGGGAACATGACTGAGGCGTGATTCTGGAAAACTGTGGCCTGGGAACATGACATCTGTTTAGATTGTGGAATACTGTGACCCGGGAACCTGACTGAGCCTTGGTTCTGAAACCCTGTGGACTGGGAACATGACTGAGGTTTTATTCTGGAACCCTGTAGCCTGGGAACATAACTGAGGATTGATTCTGGAACCCTGTGGCCTGGGAACATGATACCGGTGGATTCTGGAACCCTGGGGACTGGGCATGTGACATCTGTTTAGATTGTGGAATACTGTGCCCCGGGAACCTGACTGAGCCTTGGTTCTGGAACCCTGTGGATTGGGAACGTGACTGAGGTTTTATTCTAGAACCCTGTAGCCGGGAAACATAACTGAGGATTGATTCTCGAACCCTGTGGCCTGGGAACATGACATCGGTGGATTCTAGAACCATGAGGCCTGGGAACATGTCTGAGGTTTGATGGTGGACACCTGTGGCTTGGCAACATGACTAAGGTTTGATTCTGGAAGACTGTGGCCAGGAAGCATGATATCTGGTTGATTCTGGAAACTTGTGTCCTGGGAACATGACTGAGGTTTGTTTTTGGAAGCCTGTGCCCTGGGAACATGACTGAGGTTTGATTCTGGACACCTGTGTCTTGGGAACATGACTGAGGTTTGATGGTTGAAACCTGTGGCCCGCGAACATGACTCAGGTTTGATTCTGGAACCATGTGTCCTGGGAACATGACTGAGGTTTGATTTTGGAAACCTTTGGCCTGGGAAAATGACTGAGGTTTCATTGTGGAAACATGTGGCCTGGGATCATGACTGAGGTTTGATGGTGGAACACTCTGGCCTGGCAAAATGACTGAGGCTTGATTCTGGAACCCTGTGGCCCGGGAACATGAGAACGGTTTGATTCTGGAACCCTGTGGCCTGGGAACATGAGTGAGGATTGATGGTGGAACCCTGTGGCCTGGCAACATGACTGAGGTTTGATACTGGAAGACTGTGGCCAGGAAACATGATATCGGGTTGATTCTGGAAACTTCTGTCCTGGGAACAAGACTGAGGTTTGATTCTGGAACCCTGTGTCCTGGGAATATGACAAAGGTTTGTTGCTGGAAGCCTGTTCCCTGGGTACATGACTGAGGTTTGATTCTGGACACCTGTGTCCTGGGAACATGAGTGATGTTTGATTGTTGAAACCTGTGGCCTGCGAACATGACTCAGGTTTGATTCTGGAACCATGTGTCCTGGGAATATGACTGAGGTTTGATTCTGGAAACCTTTGGCCTGAGAAAATGACTGAGGTTTCACTGTGGAAACATGTGGCCTGGGATCATGACTGAGGTTTGATGGTGGAACATTCTGGCCTGGCAAAATGACTGAGGCTTGATTCTGGAACCCTGTGGCCCGGGAACGTGACTGAGGTTTGATGGCAGAAACCTGTGGCCTGGCAACATGACTGACGTTTGATTCTGGATCCCTGTGGCCTGGGAACATGACTGAGGCTTGATTCTGGAAAACTGTGGCCTGGGAACATGACATCTGTTTAGATTGTGGAATACTGTGCCCCGGGAACCTGACTGAGCCTCGGTTCTGAAACCCTGTGGACTGGGAACATGACTGAGGTTTTATTCTGGAACCCTGTAGCCTGGGAACATAACTGAGGATTGATTCTGGAACCCTGTGGCCTGGGAACATGATACCGGTGGATTCTGGAACCCTGGGGACTGGGCATGTGACATCTGTTTAGATTGTGGAATACTGTGCCCCGGGAACCTGACTGAGCCTTGGTTCTGGAACCCTGTGGATTGGGAACGTGACTGAGGTTTTATTCTAGAACCCTGTAGCCGGGAAACATAACTGAGGATTGATTCTCGAACCCTGTGGCCTGGGAACATGACATCGGTGGATTCTAGAACCATGAGGCCTGGGAACATGTCTGAGGTTTGATGGTGGACACCTGTGGCTTGGCAACATGACTAAGGTTTGATTCTGGAAGACTGTGGCCAGGAAGCATGATATCTGGTTGATTCTGGAAACTTGTGTCCTGGGAACATGACTGAGGTTTGTTTTTGGAAGCCTGTGCCCTGGGAACATGACTGAGGTTTGATTCTGGACACCTGTGTCTTGGGAACATGACTGAGGTTTGATGGTTGAAACCTGTGGCCCGCGAACATGACTCAGGTTTGATTCTGGAACCATGTGTCCTGGGAACATGACTGAGGTTTGATTTTGGAAACCTTTGGCCTGGGAAAATGACTGAGGTTTCATTGTGGAAACATGTGGCCTGGGATCATGACTGAGGTTTGATGGTGGAACACTCTGGCCTGGCAAAATGACTGAGGCTTGATTCTGGAACCCTGTGGCCCGGGAACATGAGAACGGTTTGATTCTGGAACCCTGTGGCCTTTAACATGACATCGGTGGATTCTGGAACCCTGTGGCCTGGGAACATGAGAACGGTTTGATTCTGGAACCCTGTGGCCTGGGAACATGAGTGAGGATTGATGGTGGAACCCTGTGGCCTGGCAACATGACTGAGGTTTGATACTGGAAGACTGTGGCCAGGAAACATGATATCGGGTTGATTCTGGAAACTTCTGTCCTGGGAACAAGACTGAGGTTTGATTCTGGAACCCTGTGTCCTGGGAATATGACAAATGTTTGTTGCTGGAAACCTGTTCCCTGGGTACATGACTGAGGTTTGATTCTGGACACCTGTGTCCTGGGAACATGAGTGATGTTTGATTGTTGAAACCTGTGGCCTGCGAACATGACTCAGGTTTGATTCTGGAACCATGTGTCCTGGGAATATGACTGAGGTTTGATTCTGGAAACCTTTGGCCTGAGAAAATGACTGAGGTTTCATTGTGGAAACATGTGGCCTGGGATCATGACTGAGGTTTGATGGTGGAACACTCTGGCCTGGCAAAATGACTGAGGCTTGATTCTGGAACCCTGTGGCCCGGGAACGTGACTGAGGTTTGATGGCAGAAACCTGTGGCCTGGCAACATGACTGACGTTTGATTCTGGATCCCTGTGGCCTGGGAACATGACTGAGGCGTGATTCTGGAAAACTGTGGCCTGGGAACATGACATCTGTTTAGATTGTGGAATACTGTGCCCCGGGAACCTGACTGAGCCTTGGTTCTGAAACCCTGTGGACTGGGAACATGACTGAGGTTTTATTCTGGAACCCTGTAGCCTGGGAACATAACTGAGGATTGATTCTGGAACCCTGTGGCCTGGGAACATGATACCGGTGGATTCTGGAACCCTGGGGACTGGGCATGTGACATCTGTTTAGATTGTGGAATACTGTGCCCCGGGAACCTGACTGAGCCTTGGTTCTGGAACCCTGTGGATTGGGAATGTGACTGAGGTTTTATTCTAGAACCCTGTAGCCGGGAAACATAACTGAGGATTGATTCTCGAACCCTGTGGCCTGGGAACATGACATCGGTGGATTCTAGAACCCTGTGGCCTGGGAACATGTCTGAGGTTTGATGGTGGAAACCTGTGGCTTGGCAACATGACTAAGGTTTGATTCTGGAAGACTGTGGCCAGGAAGCATGATATCTGGTTGATTCTGGAAACTTGTGTCCTGGGAACATGCCTGAGGTTTGTTTCTGGAAGCCTGTGCCCGGGGAACATGACTGAGGTTTGATTCTGGACACCTGTGTCCTGGGAACATGACTGAGGTTTGATGGTTGAAACCTGTGGCCCGCGCCCATGACTCAGGTTTGATTCTGGAACCATGTGTCCTGGGAACATGACTGAGGTTTGATTTTGGAAACCTTTGGCCTGGGAAAATGACTGAGGTTTCATTGTGGAAACATGTGGCCTGGGATCATGACTGAGGTTTGATGGTGGAACACTCTGGCCTGGCAAAATGACTGAGGCTTGATTCTGGAACCCTGTGGCCCGGGAACATGAGAACGGTTTGATTCTGGAACCCTGTGGCCTTTAACATGACATCGGTGGATTCTGGAACCCTGTGGCCTGGGAACATGAGAACGGTTTGATTCTGGAACCCTGTGGCCTGGGAACATGAGTGAGGATTGATGGTGGAACCCTGTGGCCTGGCAACATGACTGAGGTTTGATACTGGAAGACTGTGGCCAGGAAACATGATATCGGGTTGATTCTGGAAACTTCTGTCCTGGGAACAAGACTGAGGTTTGATTCTGGAACCCTGTGTCCTGGGAATATGACAAAGGTTTGTTGCTGGAAGCCTGTTCCCTGGGTACATGACTGAGGTTTGATTCTGGACACCTGTGTCCTGGGAACATGAGTGATGTTTGATTGTTGAAACCTGTGGCCTGCGAACATGACTCAGGTTTGATTCTGGAACCATGTGTCCTGGGAATATGACTGAGGTTTGATTCTGGAAACCTTTGGCTTGAGAAAATGACTGAGGTTTCATTGTGGAAACATGTGGCCTGGGATCATGACTGAGGTTTGATGGTGGAACACTCAGGCCTGGCAAAATGACTGAGGCTTGATTCTGGAACCCTGTGGCCCGGGAACGTGACTGAGGTTTGATGGCAGAAACCTGTGGCCTGGCATCATGACTGACGTTTGATTCTGGATCCCTGTGGCCTGGGAACATGACTGAGGCGTGATTCTGGAAAACTGTGGCCTGGGAACATGACATCTGTTTAGATTGTGGAATACTGTGCCCCGGGAACCTGACTGAGCCTTGGTTCTGAAACCCTGTGGACTGGGAACATGACTGAGGTTTTATTCTGGAACCCTGTAGCCTGGGAACATAACTGAGGATTGATTCTGGAACCCTGTGGCCTGGGAACATGATACCGGTGGATTCTGGAACCCTGGGGACTGGGCATGTGACATCTGTTTAGATTGTGGAATACTGTGCCCCGGGAACCTGACTGAGCCTTGGTTCTGGAACCCTGTGGATTGGGAACGTGACTGAGGTTTTATTCTAGAACCCTGTAGCCGGGAAACATAACTGAGGATTGATTCTCGAACCCTGTGGCCTGGGAACATGACATCGGTGGATTCTAGAACCCTGGGGCCTGGGAACATGTCTGAGGTTTGATGGTGGAAACCTGTGGCTTGGCAACATGACTAAGGTTTGATTCTGGAAGACTGTGGCCAGGAAGCATGATATCTGGTTGATTCTGGAAACTTGTGTCCTGGGAACATGACTGAGGTTTGTTTCTGGAAGCCTGTGCCCTGGGAACATGACTGAGGTTTGATTCTGGACACCTGTGTCCTGGGAACATGACTGAGGTTTGATGGTTGAAACCTGTGGCCCGCACACATGACTCAGGTTTGATTCTGGAACCATGTGTCCTGGGAACATGACTGAGGTTTGATTTTGGAAACCTTTGGCCTGGGAAAATGACTGAGGTTTCATTGTGGAAACATGTGGCCTGGGATCATGACTGAGGTTTGATGGTGGAACACTCTGGCCTGGCAAAATGACTGAGGCTTGATTCTGGAACCCTGTGTCCCGGGAACATGAGAACGGTTTGATTCTGGAACCCTGTGGCCTTTAACATGACATCGGTGGATTCTGGAACCCTGTGGCCTGGGAACATGAGAACGGTTTGATTCTGGAACCCTGTGGCCTGGGAACATGAGTGAGGATTGATGGTGGAACCCTGTGGCCTGGCAACATGACTGAGGTTTGATACTGGAAGACTGTGGCCAGGAAACATGATATCGGGTTGATTCTGGAAACTTCTGTCCTGGGAACAAGACTGAGGTTTGATTCTGGAACCCTGTGTCCTGGGAATATGACAAAGGTTTGTTGCTGGAAGCCTGTTCCCTGGGTACATGACTGAGGTTTGATTCTGGACACCTGTGTCCTGGGAACATGAGTGATGTTTGATTGTTGAAACCTGTGGCCTGCGAACATGACTCAGGTTTGATTCTGGAACCATGTGTCCTGGGAATATGACTGAGGTTTGATTCTGGAAACCTTTGGCTTGAGAAAATGACTGAGGTTTCATTGTGGAAACATGTGGCCTGGGATCATGACTGAGGTTTGATGGTGGAACACTCAGGCCTGGCAAAATGACTGAGGCTTGATTCTGGAACCCTGTGGCCCGGGAACGTGACTGAGGTTTGATGGCAGAAACCTGTGGCCTGGCATCATGACTGACGTTTGATTCTGGATCCCTGTGGCCTGGGAACATGACTGAGGCGTGATTCTGGAAAACTGTGGCCTGGGAACATGACATCTGTTTAGATTGTGGAATACTGTGCCCCGGGAACCTGACTGAGCCTTGGTTCTGAAACCCTGTGGACTGGGAACATGACTGAGGTTTTATTCTGGAACCCTGTAGCCTGGGAACATAACTGAGGATTGATTCTGGAACCCTGTGGCCTGGGAACATGATACCGGTGGATTCTGGAACCCTGGGGACTGGGCATGTGACATCTGTTTAGATTGTGGAATACTGTGCCCCGGGAACCTGACTGAGCCTTGGTTCTGGAACCCTGTGGATTGGGAACGTGACTGAGGTTTTATTCTAGAACCCTGTAGCCGGGAAACATAACTGAGGATTGATTCTCGAACCCTGTGGCCTGGGAACATGACATCGGTGGATTCTAGAACCCTGGGGCCTGGGAACATGTCTGAGGTTTGATGGTGGAAACCTGTGGCTTGGCAACATGACTAAGGTTTGATTCTGGAAGACTGTGGCCAGGAAGCATGATATCTGGTTGATTCTGGAAACTTGTGTCCTGGGAACATGACTGAGGTTTGTTTCTGGAAGCCTGTGCCCTGGGAACATGACTGAGGTTTGATTCTGGACACCTGTGTCCTGGGAACATGACTGAGGTTTGATGGTTGAAACCTGTGGCCCGCACACATGACTCAGGTTTGATTCTGGAACCATGTGTCCTGGGAACATGACTGAGGTTTGATTTTGGAAACCTTTGGCCTGGGAAAATGACTGAGGTTTCATTGTGGAAACATGTGGCCTGGGATCATGACTGAGGTTTGATGGTGGAACACTCTGGCCTGGCAAAATGACTGAGGCTTGATTCTGGAACCCTGTGTCCCGGGAACATGAGAACGGTTTGATTCTGGAACCCTGTGGCCTTTAACATGACATCGGTGGATTCTGGAACCCTGTGGCCTGGGAACATGAGAACGGTTTGATTCTGGAACCCTGTGGCCTGGGAACATGAGTGAGGATTGATGGTGGAACCCTGTGGCCTGGCAACATGACTGAGGTTTGATACTGGAAGACTGTGGCCAGGAAACATGATATCGGGTTGATTCTGGAAACTTCTGTCCTGGGAACAAGACTGAGGTTTGATTCTGGAACCCTGTGTCCTGGGAATATGACAAAGGTTTGTTGCTGGAAGCCTGTTCCCTGGGTACATGACTGAGGTTTGATTCTGGACACCTGTGTCCTGGGAACATGAGTGATGTTTGATTGTTGAAACCTGTGGCCTGCGAACATGACTCAGGTTTGATTCTGGAACCATGTGTCCTGGGAATATGACTGAGGTTTGATTCTGGAAACCTTTGGCCTGAGAAAATGACTGAGGTTTCATTGTGGAAACATGTGGCCTGGGATCATGACTGAGGTTTGATGGTGGAACACTCTGGCCTGGCAAAATGACTGAGGCTTGATTCTGGAACCCTGTGGCCCGGGAACGTGACTGAGGTTTGATGGCAGAAACCTGTGGCCTGGCAACATGACTGACGTTTGATTCTGGATCCCTGTGGCCTGGGAACATGACTGAGGCGTGATTCTGGAAAACTGTGGCCTGGGAACATGACATCTGTTTAGATTGTGGAATACTGTGCCCCGGGAACCTGACTGAGCCTTGGTTCTGAAACCCTGTGGACTGGGAACATGACTGAGGTTTTATTCTGGAACCCTGTAGCCTGGGAACATAACTGAGGATTGATTCTGGAACCCTGTGGCCTGGGAACATGATACCGGTGGATTCTGGAACCCTGGGGACTGGGCATGTGACATCTGTTTAGATTGTGGAATACTGTGCCCCGGGAACCTGACTGAGCCTTGGTTCTGGAACCCTGTGGATTGGGAACGTGACTGAGGTTTTATTCTAGAACCCTGTAGCCGGGAAACATAACTGAGGATTGATTCTCGAACCCTGTGGCCTGGGAACATGACATCGGTGGATTCTAGAACCCTGTGGCCTGGGAACATGTCTGAGGTTTGATGGTGGAAACCTGTGGCTTGGCAACATGACTAAGGTTTGATTCTGGAAGACTGTGGCCAGGAAGCATGATATCTGGTTGATTCTGGAAACTTGTGTCCTGGGAACATGACTGAGGTTTGTTTCTGGAAGCCTGTGCCCTGGGAACATGACTGAGGTTTGATTCTGGACACCTGTGTCCTGGGAACATGACTGAGGTTTGATGGTTGAAACCTGTGGCCCGCGCCCATGACTCAGGTTTGATTCTGGAACCATGTGTCCTGGGAACATGACTGAGGTTTGATTTTGGAAACCTTTGGCCTGGGAAAATGACTGAGGTTTCATTGTGGAAACATGTGGCCTGGGATCATGACTGAGGTTTGATGGTGGAACACTCTGGCCTGGCAAAATGACTGAGGCTTGATTCTGGAACCCTGTGGCCCGGGAACATGAGAACGGTTTGATTCTGGAACCCTGTGGCCTTTAACATGACATCGGTGGATTCTGGAACCCTGTGGCCTGGGAACATGAGAACGGTTTGATTCTGGAACCCTGTGGCCTGGGAACATGAGTGAGGATTGATGGTGGAACCCTGTGGCCTGGCAACATGACTGAGGTTTGATACTGGAAGACTGTGGCCAGGAAACATGATATCGGGTTGATTCTGGAAACTTCTGTCCTGGGAACAAGACTGAGGTTTGATTCTGGAACCCTGTGTCCTGGGAATATGACAAAGGTTTGTTGCTGGAAGCCTGTTCCCTGGGTACATGACTGAGGTTTGATTCTGGACACCTGTGTCCTGGGAACATGAGTGATGTTTGATTGTTGAAACCTGTGGCCTGCGAACATGACTCAGGTTTGATTCTGGAACCATGTGTCCTGGGAATATGACTGAGGTTTGATTCTGGAAACCTTTGGCCTGAGAAAATGACTGAGGTTTCATTGTGGAAACATGTGGCCTGGGATCATGACTGAGGTTTGATGGTGGAACACTCTGGCCTGGCAAAATGACTGAGGCTTGATTCTGGAACCCTGTGGCCCGGGAACGTGACTGAGGTTTGATGGCAGAAACCTGTGGCCTGGCAACATGACTGACGTTTGATTCTGGATCCCTGTGGCCTGGGAACATGACTGAGGCGTGATTCTGGAAAACTGTGGCCTGGGAACATGACATCTGTTTAGATTGTGGAATACTGTGCCCCGGGAACCTGACTGAGCCTTGGTTCTGAAACCCTGTGGACTGGGAACATGACTGAGGTTTTATTCTGGAACCCTGTAGCCTGGGAACATAACTGAGGATTGATTCTGGAACCCTGTGGCCTGGGAACATGATACCGGTGGATTCTGGAACCCTGGGGACTGGGCATGTGACATCTGTTTAGATTGTGGAATACTGTTCCCCGGGAACCTGACTGAGCCTTGGTTCTGGAACCCTGTGGATTGGGAACGTGACTGAGGTTTTATTCTAGAACCCTGTAGCCGGGAAACATAACTGAGGATTGATTCTCGAACCCTGTGGCCTGGGAACATGACATCGGTGGATTCTAGAACCCTGTGGCCTGGGAACATGTCTGAGGTTTGATGGTGGAAACCTGTGGCTTGGCAACATGACTAAGGTTTGATTCTGGAAGACTGTGGCCAGGAAGCATGATATCTGGTTGATTCTGGAAACTTGTGTCCTGGGAACATGACTGAGGTTTGTTTCTGGAAGCCTGTGCCCTGGGAACATGACTGAGGTTTGATTCTGGACACCTGTGTCCTGGGAACATGACTGAGGTTTGATGGTTGAAACCTGTGGCCCGCGCCCATGACTCAGGTTTGATTCTGGAACCATGTGTCCTGGGAACATGACTGAGGTTTGATTTTGGAAACCTTTGGCCTGGGAAAATGACTGAGGTTTCATTGTGGAAACATGTGGCCTGGGATCATGACTGAGGTTTGATGGTGGAACACTCTGGCCTGGCAAAATGACTGAGGCTTGATTCTGGAACCCTGTGGCCCGGGAACATGAGAACGGTTTGATTCTGGAACCCTGTGGCCTTTAACATGACATCGGTGGATTCTGGAACCCTGTGGCCTGGGAACATGAGAACGGTTTGATTCTGGAACCCTGTGGCCTGGGAACATGAGTGAGGATTGATGGTGGAACCCTGTGGCCTGGCAACATGACTGAGGTTTGATACTGGAAGACTGTGGCCAGGAAACATGATATCGGGTTGATTCTGGAAACTTCTGTCCCGGGAACAAGACTGAGGTTTGATTCTGGAACCCTGTGTCCTGGGAATATGACAAAGGTTTGTTGCTGGAAGCCTGTTCCCTGGGTACATGACTGAGGTTTGATTCTGGACACCTGTGTCCTGGGAACATGAGTGATGTTTGATTGTTGAAACCTGTGGCCTGCGAACATGACTCAGGTTTGATTCTGGAACCATGTGTCCTGGGAATATGACTGAGGTTTGATTCTGAAAACCTTTGGCCTGAGAAAATGACTGAGGTTTCATTGTGGAAACATGTGGCCTGGGATCATGACTGAGGTTTGATGGTGGAACACTCTGGCCTGGCAAAATGACTGAGGCTTGATTCTGGAACCCTGTGGCCCGGGAACGTGACTGAGGTTTGATGGCAGAAACCTGTGGCCTGGCAACATGACTGACGTTTGATTCTGGATCCCTGTGGCCTGGGAACATGACTGAGGCGTGATTCTGGAAAACTGTGGCCTGGGAACATGACATCTGTTTAGATTGTGGAATACTGTGCCCCGGGAACCTGACTGAGCCTTGGTTCTGAAACCCTGTGGACTGGGAACATGACTGAGGTTTTATTCTGGAACCCTGTAGCCTGGGAACATAAGTGAGGATTGATTCTGGAACCCTGTGGCCTGGGAACATGATACCGGTGGATTCTGGAACCCTGGGGACTGGGCATGTGACATCTGTTTAGATTGTGGAATACTGTGCCCCGGGAACCTGACTGAGCCTTGGTTCTGGAACCCTGTGGATTGGGAACGTGACTGAGGTTTTATTCTAGAACCCTGTAGCCGGGAAACATAACTGAGGATTGATTCTCGAACCCTGTGGCCTGGGAACATGACATCGGTGGATTCTAGAACCCTGTGGCCTGGGAACATGTCTGAGGTTTGATGGTGGAAACCTGTGGCTTGGCAACATGACTAAGGTTTGATTCTGGAAGACTGTGGCCAGGAAGCATGATATCTGGTTGATTCTGGAAACTTGTGTCCTGGGAACATGACTGAGGTTTGTTTCTGGAAGCCTGTGCCCTGGGAACATGACTGAGGTTTGATTCTGGACACCTGTGTCCTGGGAACATGACTGAGGTTTGATGGTTGAAACCTGTGGCCCGCGCCCATGACTCAGGTTTGATTCTGGAACCATGTGTCCTGGGAACATGACTGAGGTTTGATTTTGGAAACCTTTGGCCTGGGAAAATGACTGAGGTTTCATTGTGGAAACATGTGGCCTGGGATCATGACTGAGGTTTGATGGTGGAACACTCTGGCCTGGCAAAATGACTGAGGCTTGATTCTGGAACCCTGTGGCCCGGGAACATGAGAACGGTTTGATTCTGGAACCCTGTGGCCTTTAACATGACATCGGTGGATTCTGGAACCCTGTGGCCTGGGAACATGAGAACGGTTTGATTCTGGAACCCTGTGGCCTGGGAACATGAGTGAGGATTGATGGTGGAACCCTGTGGCCTGGCAACATGACTGAGGTTTGATACTGGAAGACTGTGGCCAGGAAACATGATATCGGGTTGATTCTGGAAACTTCTGTCCTGGGAACAAGACTGAGGTTTGATTCTGGAACCCTGTGTCCTGGGAATATGACAAAGGTTTGTTGCTGGAAGCCTGTTCCCTGGGTACATGACTGAGGTTTGATTCTGGACACCTGTGTCCTGGGAACATGAGTGATGTTTGATTGTTGAAACCTGTGGCCTGCGAACATGACTCAGGTTTGATTCTGGAACCATGTGTCCTGGGAATATGACTGAGGTTTGATTCTGAAAACCTTTGGCCTGAGAAAATGACTGAGGTTTCATTGTGGAAACATGTGGCCTGGGATCATGACTGAGGTTTGATGGTGGAACACTCTGGCCTGGCAAAATGACTGAGGCTTGATTCTGGAACCCTGTGGCCCGGGAACGTGACTGAGGTTTGATGGCAGAAACCTGTGGCCTGGCAACATGACTGACGTTTGATTCTGGATCCCTGTGGCCTGGGAACATGACTGAGGCGTGATTCTGGAAAACTGTGGCCTGGGAACATGACATCTGTTTAGATTGTGGAATACTGTGCCCCGGGAACCTGACTGAGCCTTGGTTCTGAAACCCTGTGGACTGGGAACATGACTGAGGTTTTATTCTGGAACCCTGTAGCCTGGGAACATAAGTGAGGATTGATTCTGGAACCCTGTGGCCTGGGAACATGATACCGGTGGATTCTGGAACCCTGGGGACTGGGCATGTGACATCTGTTTAGATTGTGGAATACTGTGCCCCGGGAACCTGACTGAGCCTTGGTTCTGGAACCCTGTGGATTGGGAACGTGACTGAGGTTTTATTCTAGAACCCTGTAGCCGGGAAACATAACTGAGGATTGATTCTCGAACCCTGTGGCCTGGGAACATGACATCGGTGGATTCTAGAACCCTGTGGCCTGGGAACATGTCTGAGGTTTGATGGTGGAAACCTGTGGCTTGGCAACATGACTAAGGTTTGATTCTGGAAGACTGTGGCCAGGAAGCATGATATCTGGTTGATTCTGGAAACTTGTGTCCTGGGAACATGACTGAGGTTTGTTTCTGGAAGCCTGTGCCCTGGGAACATGACTGAGGTTTGATTCTGGACACCTGTGTCCTGGGAACATGACTGAGGTTTGATGGTTGAAACCTGTGGCCCGCGCCCATGACTCAGGTTTGATTCTGGAACCATGTGTCCTGGGAACATGACTGAGGTTTGATTTTGGAAACCTTTGGCCTGGGAAAATGACTGAGGTTTCATTGTGGAAACATGTGGCCTGGGATCATGACTGAGGTTTGATGGTGGAACACTCTGGCCTGGCAAAATGACTGAGGCTTGATTCTGGAACCCTGTGGCCTGGGAACATGAGAACGGTTTGATTCTGGAACCCTGTGCCTTGGGAACATGACTGAGGTTTGTTTCTGGAAACCTGTTCCCTGGGAACATGACTGAGGTTTGATTCTGGACACCTGTGTCCTGGGAACATGACTGAGGTTTGATGGTTGAAACCTGTGGCCCGCGCCCATGACTCAGGTTTGATTCTGGAACCATGTGTCCTGGGAACATGACTGAGGTTTGATTTTGGAAACCTTTGGCCTGGGAAAATGACTGAGGTTTCATTGTGGAAACATGTGGCCTGGGATCATGACTGAGGTTTGATGGTGGAACACTCTGGCCTGGCAAAATGACTGAGCCTTGGTTCTGGAACCCTGTGGATTGGGAACGTGACTGAGGTTTTATTCTAGAACCCTGTAGCCGGGAAACATAACTGAGGATTGATTCTCGAACCCTGTGGCCTGGGAACATGACATCGGTGGATTCTAGAACCATGAGGCCTGGGAACATGTCTGAGGTTTGATGGTGGACACCTGTGGCTTGGCAACATGACTAAGGTTTGATTCTGGAAGACTGTGGCCAGGAAGCATGATATCTGGTTGATTCTGGAAACTTGTGTCCTGGGAACATGACTGAGGTTTGTTTTTGGAAGCCTGTGCCCTGGGAACATGACTGAGGTTTGATTCTGGACACCTGTGTCTTGGGAACATGACTGAGGTTTGATGGTTGAAACCTGTGGCCCGCGAACATGACTCAGGTTTGATTCTGGAACCATGTGTCCTGGGAACATGACTGAGGTTTGATTTTGGAAACCTTTGGCCTGGGAAAATGACTGAGGTTTCATTGTGGAAACATGTGGCCTGGGATCATGACTGAGGTTTGATGGTGGAACACTCTGGCCTGGCAAAATGACTGAGGCTTGATTCTGGAACCCTGTGGCCCGGGAACATGAGAACGGTTTGATTCTGGAACCCTGTGGCCTTTAACATGACATCGGTGGATTCTGGAACCCTGTGGCCTGGGAACATGAGAACGGTTTGATTCTGGAACCCTGTGGCCTGGGAACATGAGTGAGGATTGATGGTGGAACCCTGTGGCCTGGCAACATGACTGAGGTTTGATACTGGAAGACTGTGGCCAGGAAACATGATATCGGGTTGATTCTGGAAACTTCTGTCCTGGGAACAAGACTGAGGTTTGATTCTGGAACCCTGTGTCCTGGGAATATGACAAAGGTTTGTTGCTGGAAACCTGTTCCCTGGGTACATGACTGAGGTTTGATTCTGGACACCTGTGTCCTGGGAACATGAGTGATGTTTGATTGTTGAAACCTGTGGCCTGCGAACATGACTCAGGTTTGATTCTGGAACCATGTGTCCTGGGAATATGACTGAGGTTTGATTCTGGAAACCTTTGGCCTGAGAAAATGACTGAGGTTTCATTGTGGAAACATGTGGCCTGGGATCATGACTGAGGTTTGATGGTGGAACACTCTGGCCTGGCAAAATGACTGAGGCTTGATTCTGGAACCCTGTGGCCCGGGAACGTGACTGAGGTTTGATGGCAGAAACCTGTGGCCTGGCAACATGACTGACGTTTGATTCTGGATGCCTGTGGCCTGGGAACATGACTGAGGCGTGATTCTGGAAAACTGTGGCCTGGGAACATGACATCTGTTTAGATTGTGGAATACTGTGCCCCGGGAACCTGACTGAGCCTTGGTTCTGAAACCCTGTGGACTGGGAACATGACTGAGGTTTTATTCTGGAACCCTGTAGCCTGGGAACATAAGTGAGGATTGATTCTGGAACCCTGTGGCCTGGGAACATGATACCGGTGGATTCTGGAACCCTGGGGACTGGGCATGTGACATCTGTTTAGATTGTGGAATACTGTGCCCCGGGAACCTGACTGAGCCTTGGTTCTGGAACCCTGTGGATTGGGAACGTGACTGAGGTTTTATTCTAGAACCCTGTAGCCGGGAAACATAACTGAGGATTGATTCTCGAACCCTGTGGCCTGGGAACATGACATCGGTGGATTCTAGAACCCTGTGGCCTGGGAACATGTCTGAGGTTTGATGGTGGAAACCTGTGGCTTGGCAACATGACTAAGGTTTGATTCTGGAAGACTGTGGCCAGGAAGCATGATATCTGGTTGATTCTGGAAACTTGTGTCCTGGGAACATGACTGAGGTTTGTTTCTGGAAGCCTGTGCCCTGGGAACATGACTGAGGTTTGATTCTGGACACCTGTGTCCTGGGAACATGACTGAGGTTTGATGGTTGAAACCTGTGGCCCGCGCCCATGACTCAGGTTTGATTCTGGAACCATGTGTCCTGGGAACATGACTGAGGTTTGATTTTGGAAACCTTTGGCCTGGGAAAATGACTGAGGTTTCATTGTGGAAACATGTGGCCTGGGATCATGACTGAGGTTTGATGGTGGAACACTCTGGCCTGGCAAAATGACTGAGGCTTGATTCTGGAACCCTGTGGCCCGGGAACGTGACTGAGGTTTGATGGCAGAAACCTGTGGCCTGGCAACATGACTGACGTTTGATTCTGGATCCCTGTGGCCTGGGAACATGACTGAGGCGTGATTCTGGAAAACTGTGGCCTGGGAACATGACATCTGTTTAGATTGTGGAATACTGTGCCCCGGGAAGCTGACTGAGCCTTGGTTCTGAAACCCTGTGGACTGGGAACATGACTGAGGTTTTATTCTGGAACCCTGTAGCCTGGGAACATAACTGAGGATTGATTCTGGAACCCTGTGGCCTGGGAACATGATACCGGTGGATTCTGGAACCCTGGGGACTGGGCATGTGACATCTGTTTAGATTGTGGAATACTGTGCCCCGGGAACCTGACTGAGCCTTGGTTCTGGAACCCTGTGGATTGGGAACGTGACTGAGGTTTTATTCTAGAACCCTGTAGCCGGGAAACATAACTGAGGATTGATTCTCGAACCCTGTGGCCTGGGAACATGACATCGGTGGATTCTAGAACCCTGTGGCCTGGGAACATGTCTGAGGTTTGATGGTGGAAACCTGTGGCTTGGCAACATGACTAAGGTTTGATTCTGGAAGACTGTGGCCAGGAAGCATGATATCTGGTTGATTCTGGAAACTTGTGTCCTGGGAACATGACTGAGGTTTGTTTCTGGAAGCCTGTGCCCTGGGAACATGACTGAGGTTTGATTCTGGACACCTGTGTCCTGGGAACATGACTGAGGTTTGATGGTTGAAACCTGTGGCCCGCGCCCATGACTCAGGTTTGATTCTGGAACCATGTGTCCTGGGAACATGACTGAGGTTTGATTTTGGAAACCTTTGGCCTGGGAAAATGACTGAGGTTTCATTGTGGAAACATGTGGCCTGGGATCATGACTGAGGTTTGATGGTGGAACACTCTGGCCTGGCAAAATGACTGAGGCTTGATTCTGGAACCCTGTGGCCCGGGAACGTGACTGAGGTTTGATGGCAGAAACCTGTGGCCTGGCAACATGACTGACGTTTGATTCTGGATCCCTGTGGCCTGGGAACATGACTGAGGCGTGATTCTGGAAAACTGTGGCCTGGGAACATGACATCTGTTTAGATTGTGGAATACTGTGCCCCGGGAAGCTGACTGAGCCTTGGTTCTGAAACCCTGTGGACTGGGAACATGACTGAGGTTTTATTCTGGAACCCTGTAGCCTGGGAACATAACTGAGGATTGATTCTGGAACCCTGTGGCCTGGGAACATGATACCGGTGGATTCTGGAACCCTGGGGACTGGGCATGTGACATCTGTTTAGATTGTGGAATACTGTGCCCCGGGAACCTGACTGAGCCTTGGTTCTGGAACCCTGTGGATTGGGAACGTGACTGAGGTTTTATTCTAGAACCCTGTAGCCGGGAAACATAACTGAGGATTGATTCTCGAACCCTGTGGCCTGGGAACATGTCATCGGTGGATTCTAGAACCATGAGGCCTGGGAACATGTCTGAGGTTTGATGGTGGACACCTGTGGCTTGGCAACATGACTAAGGTTTGATTCTGGAAGACTGTGGCCAGGAAGCATGATATCTGGTTGATTCTGGAAACTTGTGTCCTGGGAACATGACTGAGGTTTGTTTTTGGAAGCCTGTGCCCTGGGAACATGACTGAGGTTTGATTCTGGACACCTGTGTCTTGGGAACATGACTGAGGTTTGATGGTTGAAACCTGTGGCCCGCGAACATGACTCAGGTTTGAATCTGGAACCATGTGTCCTGGGAACATGACTGAGGTTTGATTTTGGAAACCTTTGGCCTGGGAAAATGACTGAGGTTTCATTGTGGAAACATGTGGCCTGGGATCATGACTGAGGTTTGATGGTGGAACACTCTGGGCTGGCAAAATGACTGAGGCTTGATTCTGGAACCCTGTGGCCCGGGAACATGAGAACGGTTTGATTCTGGAACCCTGTGGCCTTTAACATGACATCGGTGGATTCTGGAACCCTGTGGCCTGGGAACATGAGAACGGTTTGATTCTGGAACCCTGTGGCCTGGGAACATGAGTGAGGATTGATGGTGGAACCCTGTGGCCTGGCAACATGACTGAGGTTTGATACTGGAAGACTGTGGCCAGGAAACATGATATCGGGTTGATTCTGGAAACTTCTGTCCTGGGAACAAGACTGAGGTTTGATTCTGGAACCCTGTGTCCTGGGAATATGACAAAGGTTTGTTGCTGGAAACCTGTTCCCTGGGTACATGACTGAGGTTTGATTCTGGACACCTGTGTCCTGGGAACATGAGTGATGTTTGATTGTTGAAACCTGTGGCCTGCGAACATGACTCAGGTTTGATTCTGGAACCATGTGTCCTGGGAATATGACTGAGGTTTGATTCTGGAAACCTTTGGCCTGAGAAAATGACTGAGGTTTCATTGTGGAAACATGTGGCCTGGGATCATGACTGAGGTTTGATGGTGGAACACTCTGGCCTGGCAAAATGACTGAGGCTTGATTCTGGAACCCTGTGGCCCGGGAACGTGACTGAGGTTTGATGGCAGAAACCTGTGGCCTGGCAACATGACTGACGTTTGATTCTGGATCCCTGTGGCCTGGGAACATGACTGAGGCGTGATTCTGGAAAACTGTGGCCTGGGAACATGACATCTGTTTAGATTGTGGAATACTGTGCCCCGGGAACCTGACTGAGCCTTGGTTCTGAAACCCTGTGGACTGGGAACATGACTGAGGTTTTATTCTGGAACCCTGTAGCCTGGGAACATAACTGAGGATTGATTCTGGAACCCTGTGGCCTGGGAACATGATACCGCTGGATTCTGGAATCCTGGGGACTGGGCATGTGACATCTGTTTAGATTGTGGAATACTGTGCCCCGGGAACCTGACTGAGCCTTGGTTCTGGAACCCTGTGGATTGGGAACATGACTGAGGTTTTATTCTAGAACCCTGTAGCCTGGAAACATAACTGAGGATTGATTCTCGAACCCTGTGGCCTGGGAACATGACATCGGTGGATTCTAGAACCCTGTGGCCTGGGAACATGTCTGAGGTTTGATGGTGGAAACCTGTGGCTTGGCAACATGACTAAGGTTTGATTCTGGAAGACTGTGGCCAGGAAGCATGATATCTGGTTGATTCTGGAAACTTGTGTCCTGGGAACATGACTGAGGTTTGTTTCTGGAAGCCTGTGCCCTGGGAACATGACTGAGGTTTGATTCTGGACACCTGTGTCCTGGGAACATGACTGAGGTTTGATGGTTGAAACCTGTGGCCCGCGCCCATGACTCAGGTTTGATTCTGGAACCATGTGTCCTGGGAACATGACTGAGGTTTGATTTTGGAAACCTTTGGCCTGGGAAAATGACTGAGGTTTCATTGTGGAAACATGTGGCCTGGGATCATGACTGAGGTTTGATGGTGGAACACTCTGGCCTGGCAAAATGACTGAGGCTTGATTCTGGAACCCTGTGGCCCGGGAACGTGACTGAGGTTTGATGGCAGAAACCTGTGGCCTGGCAACATGACTGACGTTTGATTCTGGATCCCTGTGGCCTGGGAACATGACTGAGGCGTGATTCTGGAAAACTGTGGCCTGGGAACATGACATCTGTTTAGATTGTGGAATACTGTGCCCCGGGAAGCTGACTGAGCCTTGGTTCTGAAACCCTGTGGACTGGGAACATGACTGAGGTTTTATTCTGGAACCCTGTAGCCTGGGAACATAACTGAGGATTGATTCTGGAACCCTGTGGCCTGGGAACATGATACCGGTGGATTCTGGAACCCTGGGGACTGGGCATGTGACATCTGTTTAGATTGTGGAATACTGTGCCCCGGGAACCTGACTGAGCCTTGGTTCTGGAACCCTGTGGATTGGGAACGTGACTGAGGTTTTATTCTAGAACCCTGTAGCCGGGAAACATAACTGAGGATTGATTCTCGAACCCTGTGGCCTGGGAACATGACATCGGTGGATTCTAGAACCATGAGGCCTGGGAACATGTCTGAGGTTTGATGGTGGACACCTGTGGCTTGGCAACATGACTAAGGTTTGATTCTGGAAGACTGTGGCCAGGAAGCATGATATCTGGTTGATTCTGGAAACTTGTGTCCTGGGAACATGACTGAGGTTTGTTTTTGGAAGCCTGTGCCCTGGGAACATGACTGAGGTTTGATTCTGGACACCTGTGTCTTGGGAACATGACTGAGGTTTGATGGTTGAAACCTGTGGCCCGCGAACATGACTCAGGTTTGATTCTGGAACCATGTGTCCTGGGAACATGACTGAGGTTTGATTTTGGAAACCTTTGGCCTGGGAAAATGACTGAGGTTTCATTGTGGAAACATGTGGCCTGGGATCATGACTGAGGTTTGATGGTGGAACACTCTGGCCTGGCAAAATGACTGAGGCTTGATTCTGGAACCCTGTGGCCCGGGAACATGAGAACGGTTTGATTCTGGAACCCTGTGGCCTTTAACATGACATCGGTGGATTCTGGAACCCTGTGGCCTGGGAACATGAGAACGGTTTGATTCTGGAACCCTGTGGCCTGGGAACATGAGTGAGGATTGATGGTGGAACCCTGTGGCATGGCAACATGACTGAGGTTTGATACTGGAAGACTGTGGCCAGGAAACATGATATCGGGTTGATTCTGGAAACTTCTGTCCTGGGAACAAGACTGAGGTTTGATTCTGGAACCCTGTGTCCTGGGAATATGACAAAGGTTTGTTGATGGAAACCTGTTCCCTGGGTACATGACTGAGGTTTGATTCTGGACACCTGTGTCCTGGGAACATGAGTGATGTTTGATTGTTGAAACCTGTGGCCTGCGAACATGACTCAGGTTTGATTCTGGAACCATGTGTCCTGGGAATATGACTGAGGTTTGATTCTGGAAACCTTTGGCCTGAGAAAATGACTGAGGTTTCATTGTGGAAACATGTGGCCTGGGATCATGACTGAGGTTTGATGGTGGAACACTCTGGCCTGGCAAAATGACTGAGGCTTGATTCTGGAACCCTGTGGCCCGGGAACGTGACTGAGGTTTGATGGCAGAAACCTGTGGCCTGGCAACATGACTGACGTTTGATTCTGGATCCCTGTGGCCTGGGAACATGACTGAGGCGTGATTCTGGAAAACTGTGGCCTGGGAACATGACATCTGTTTAGATTGTGGAATACTGTGCCCCGGGAACCTGACTGAGCCTTGGTTCTGAAACCCTGTGGACTGGGAACATGACTGAGGTTTTATTCTGGAACCCTGTAGCCTGGGAACATAACTGAGGATTGATTCTGGAACCCTGTGGCCTGGGAACATGACATCGGTGGATTCTAGAACCCTGTGGCCTGGGAACATGTCTGAGGTTTGATGGTGGAAACCTGTGGCTTGGCAACATGACTAAGGTTTGATTCTGGAAGACTGTGGCCAGGAAGCATGATATCTGGTTGATTCTGGAAACTTGTGTCCTGGGAACATGACTGAGGTTTGTTTCTGGAAGCCTGTGCCCTGGGAACATGACTGAGGTTTGATTCTGGACACCTGTGTCCTGGGAACATGACTGAGGTTTGATGGTTGAAACCTGTGGCCCGCGCCCATGACTCAGGTTTGATTCTGGAACCATGTGTCCTGGGAACATGACTGAGGTTTGATTTTGGAAACCTTTGGCCTGGGAAAATGACTGAGGTTTCATTGTGGAAACATGTGGCCTGGGATCATGACTGAGGTTTGATGGTGGAACACTCTGGCCTGGCAAAATGACTGAGGCTTGATTCTGGAACCCTGTGGCCCGGGAACATGAGAACGGTTTGATTCTGGAACCCTGTGGCCTTTAACATGACATCGGTGGATTCTGGAACCCTGTGGCCTGGGAACATGAGAACGGTTTGATTCTGGAACCCTGTGGCCTGGGAACATGAGTGAGGATTGATGGTGGAACCCTGTGGCCTGGCAACATGACTGAGGTTTGATACTGGAAGACTGTGGCCAGGAAACATGATATCGGGTTGATTCTGGAAACTTCTGTCCTGGGAACAAGACTGAGGTTTGATTCTGGAACCCTGTGTCCTGGGAATATGACAAAGGTTTGTTGCTGGAAGCCTGTTCCCTGGGTACATGACTGAGGTTTGATTCTGGACACCTGTGTCCTGGGAACATGAGTGATGTTTGATTGTTGAAACCTGTGGCCTGCGAACATGACTCAGGTTTGATTCTGGAACCATGTGTCCTGGGAATATGACTGAGGTTTGATTCTGAAAACCTTTGGCCTGAGAAAATGACTGAGGTTTCATTGTGGAAACATGTGGCCTGGGATCATGACTGAGGTTTGATGGTGGAACACTCTGGCCTGGCAAAATGACTGAGGCTTGATTCTGGAACCCTGTGGCCCGGGAACGTGACTGAGGTTTGATGGCAGAAACCTGTGGCCTGGCAACATGACTGACGTTTGATTCTGGATCCCTGTGGCCTGGGAACATGACTGAGGCGTGATTCTGGAAAACTGTGGCCTGGGAACATGACATCTGTTTAGATTGTGGAATACTGTGCCCCGGGAACCTGACTGAGCCTTGGTTCTGAAACCCTGTGGACTGGGAACATGACTGAGGTTTTATTCTGGAACCCTGTAGCCTGGGAACATAAGTGAGGATTGATTCTGGAACCCTGTGGCCTGGGAACATGATACCGGTGGATTCTGGAACCCTGGGGACTGGGCATGTGACATCTGTTTAGATTGTGGAATACTGTGCCCCGGGAACCTGACTGAGCCTTGGTTCTGGAACCCTGTGGATTGGGAACGTGACTGAGGTTTTATTCTAGAACCCTGTAGCCGGGAAACATAACTGAGGATTGATTCTCGAACCCTGTGGCCTGGGAACATGACATCGGTGGATTCTAGAACCCTGTGGCCTGGGAACATGTCTGTGGTTTGATGGTGGAAACCTGTGGCTTGGCAACATGACTAAGGTTTGATTCTGGAAGACTGTGGCCAGGAAGCATGATATCTGGTTGATTCTGGAAACTTGTGTCCTGGGAACATGACTGAGGTTTGTTTCTGGAAGCCTGTGCCCTGGGAACATGACTGAGGTTTGATTCTGGACACCTGTGTCCTGGGAACATGACTGAGGTTTGATGGTTGAAACCTGTGGCCCGCGCCCATGACTCAGGTTTGATTCTGGAACCATGTGTCCTGGGAACATGACTGAGGTTTGATTTTGGAAACCTTTGGCCTGGGAAAATGACTGAGGTTTCATTGTGGAAACATGTGGCCTGGGATCATGACTGAGGTTTGATGGTGGAACACTCTGGCCTGGCAAAATGACTGAGGCTTGATTCTGGAACCCTGTGGCCCGGGAACATGAGATCGGTTTGATTCTGGAACCCTGTGGCCTTTAACATGACATCGGTGGATTCTGGAACCCTGTGGCCTGGGAACATGAGAACGGTTTGATTCTGGAACCCTGTGGCCTGGGAACATGAGTGAGGATTGATGGTGGAACCCTGTGGCCTGGCAACATGACTGAGGTTTGATACTGGAAGACTGTGGCCAGGAAACATGATATCGTGTTGATTCTGGAAACTTCTGTCCTGGGAACAAGACTGAGGTTTGATTCTGGAACCTTGTGTCCTGGGAATATGACAAAGGTTTGTTGCTGGAAACCTGTTCCCTGGGTACATGACTGAGGTTTGATTCTGGACACCTGTGTCCTGGGAACATGAGTGATGTTTGATTGTTGAAACCTGTGGCCTGCGAACATGACTCAGGTTTGATTCTGGAACCATGTGTCCTGGGAATATGACTGAGGTTTGATTCTGGAAACCTTTGGCCTGAGAAAATGACTGAGGTTTCATTGTGGAAACATGTGGCCTGGGATCATGACTGAGGTTTGATGGTGGAACACTCTGGCCTGGCAAAATGACTGAGGCTTGATTCTGGAACCCTGTGGCCTGGGAACATGAGAACGGTTTGATTCTGGAACCCTGTGCCTTGGGAACATGACTGAGGTTTGTTTCTGGAAACCTGTTCCCTGGGAACATGACTGAGGTTTGATTCTGGACACCTGTGTCCTGGGAACATGACTGAGGTTTGATGGTTGAAACCTGTGGCCCGCGCCCATGACTCAGGTTTGATTCTGGAACCATGTGTCCTGGGAACATGACTGAGGTTTGATTTTGGAAACCTTTGGCCTGGGAAAATGACTGAGGTTTCATTGTGGAAACATGTGGCCTGGGATCATGACTGAGGTTTGATGGTGGAACACTCTGGCCTGGCAAAATGACTGAGGCTTGATTCTGGAACCCTGTGGCCCGGGAACGTGACTGAGGTTTGATGGCAGAAACCTGTGGCCTGGCAACATGACTGACGTTTGATTCTGGATCCCTGTGGCCTGGGAACATGACTGAGGCGTGATTCTGGAAAACTGTGGCCTGGGAACATGACATCTGTTTAGATTGTGGAATACTGTGCCCCGGGAAGCTGACTGAGCCTTGGTTCTGAAACCCTGTGGACTGGGATCATGACTGAGGTTTTATTCTGGAACCCTGTAGCCTGGGAACATAACTGAGGATTGATTCTGGAACCCTGTGGCCTGGGAACATGATACCGGTGGATTCTGGAACCCTGGGGACTGGGCATGTGACATCTGTTTAGATTGTGGAATACTGTGCCCCGGGAACCTGACTGAGCCTTGGTTCTGGAACCCTGTGGATTGGGAACGTGACTGAGGTTTTATTCTAGAACCCTGTAGCCGGGAAACATAACTGAGGATTGATTCTCGAACCCTGTGGCCTGGGAACATGACATCGGTGGATTCTAGAACCATGAGGCCTGGGAACATGTCTGAGGTTTGATGGTGGACACCTGTGGCTTGGCAACATGACTAAGGTTTGATTCTGGAAGACTGTGGCCAGGAAGCATGATATCTGGTTGATTCTGGAAACTTGTGTCCTGGGAACATGACTGAGGTTTGTTTTTGGAAGCCTGTGCCCTGGGAACATGACTGAGGTTTGATTCTGGACACCTGTGTCTTGGGAACATGACTGAGGTTTGATGGTTGAAACCTGTGGCCCGCGAACATGACTCAGGTTTGATTCTGGAACCATGTGTCCTGGGAACATGACTGAGGTTTGATTTTGGAAACCTTTGGCCTGGGAAAATGACTGAGGTTTCATTGTGGAAACATGTGGCCTGGGATCATGACTGAGGTTTGATGGTGGAACACTCTGGCCTGGCAAAATGACTGAGGCTTGATTCTGGAACCCTGTGGCCCGGGAACATGAGAACGGTTTGATTCTGGAACCCTGTGGCCTTTAACATGACATCGGTGGATTCTGGAACCCTGTGGCCTGGGAACATGAGAACGGTTTGATTCTGGAACCCTGTGGCCTGGGAACATGAGTGAGGATTGATGGTGGAACCCTGTGGCCTGGCAACATGACTGAGGTTTGATACTGGAAGACTGTGGCCAGGAAACATGATATCGGGTTGATTCTGGAAACTTCTGTCCTGGGAACAAGACTGAGGTTTGATTCTGGAACCCTGTGTCCTGGGAATATGACAAAGGTTTGTTGCTGGAAACCTGTTCCCTGGGTACATGACTGAGGTTTGATTCTGGACACCTGTGTCCTGGGAACATGAGTGATGTTTGATTGTTGAAACCTGTGGCCTGCGAACATGACTCAGGTTTGATTCTGGAACCATGTGTCCTGGGAATATGACTGAGGTTTGATTCTGGAAACCTTTGGCCTGAGAAAATGACTGAGGTTTCATTGTGGAAACATGTGGCCTGGGATCATGACTGAGGTTTGATGGTGGAACACTCTGGCCTGGCAAAATGACTGAGGCTTGATTCTGGAACCCTGTGGCCCGGGAACGTGACTGAGGTTTGATGGCAGAAACCTGTGGCCTGGCAACATGACTGACGTTTGATTCTGGATGCCTGTGGCCTGGGAACATGACTGAGGCGTGATTCTGGAAAACTGTGGCCTGGGAACATGACATCTGTTTAGATTGTGGAATACTGTGCCCCGGGAACCTGACTGAGCCTTGGTTCTGAAACCCTGTGGACTGGGAACATGACTGAGGTTTTATTCTGGAACCCTGTAGCCTGGGAACATAAGTGAGGATTGATTCTGGAACCCTGTGGCCTGGGAACATGATACCGGTGGATTCTGGAACCCTGGGGACTGGGCATGTGACATCTGGTTAGATTGTGGAATACTGTGCCCCGGGAACCTGACTGAGCCTTGGTTCTGGAACCCTGTGGATTGGGAACGTGACTGAGGTTTTATTCTAGAACCCTGTAGCCGGGAAACATAACTGAGGATTGATTCTCGAACCCTGTGGCCTGGGAACATGACATCGGTGGATTCTAGAACCCTGTGGCCTGGGAACATGTCTGAGGTTTGATGGTGGAAACCTGTGGCTTGGCAACATGACTAAGGTTTGATTCTGGAAGACTGTGGCCAGGAAGCATGATATCTGGTTGATTCTGGAAACTTGTGTCCTGGGAACATGACTGAGGTTTGTTTCTGGAAGCCTGTGCCCTGGGAACATGACTGAGGTTTGATTCTGGACACCTGTGTCCTGGGAACATGACTGAGGTTTGATGGTTGAAACCTGTGGCCCGCGCCCATGACTCAGGTTTGATTCTGGAACCATGTGTCCTGGGAACATGACTGAGGTTTGATTTTGGAAACCTTTGGCCTGGGAAAATGACTGAGGTTTCATTGTGGAAACATGTGGCCTGGGATCATGACTGAGGTTTGATGGTGGAACACCCTGGCCTGGCAAAATGACTGAGGCTTGATTCTGGAACCCTGTGGCCTGGGAACATGTCTGAGGTTTGATGGTGGAAACCTGTGGCTTGGCAACATGACTAAGGTTTGATTCTGGAAGACTGTGGCCAGGAAGCATGATATCTGGTTGATTCTGGAAACTTGTGTCCTGGGAACATGACTGAGGTTTGTTTCTGGAAGCCTGTGCCCTGGGAACATGACTGAGGTTTGATTCTGGACACCTGTGTCCTGGGAACATGACTGAGGTTTGATGGTTGAAACCTGTGGCCCGCACACATGACTCAGGTTTGATTCTGGAACCATGTGTCCTGGGAACATGACTGAGGTTTGATTTTGGAAACCTTTGGCCTGGGAAAATGACTGAGGTTTCATTGTGGAAACATGTGGCCTGGGATCATGACTGAGGTTTGATGGTGGAACACTCTGGCCTGGCAAAATGACTGAGGCTTGATTCTGGAACCCTGTGTCCCGGGAACATGAGAACGGTTTGATTCTGGAACCCTGTGGCCTTTAACATGACATCGGTGGATTCTGGAACCCTGTGGCCTGGGAACATGAGAACGGTTTGATTCTGGAACCCTGTGGCCTGGGAACATGAGTGAGGATTGATGGTGGAACCCTGTGGCCTGGCAACATGACTGAGGTTTGATACTGGAAGACTGTGGCCAGGAAACATGATATCGGGTTGATTCTGGAAACTTCTGTCCTGGGAACAAGACTGAGGTTTGATTCTGGAACCCTGTGTCCTGGGAATATGACAAAGGTTTGTTGCTGGAAGCCTGTTCCCTGGGTACATGACTGAGGTTTGATTCTGGACACCTGTGTCCTGGGAACATGAGTGATGTTTGATTGTTGAAACCTGTGGCCTGCGAACATGACTCAGGTTTGATTCTGGAACCATGTGTCCTGGGAATATGACTGAGGTTTGATTCTGGAAACCTTTGGCCTGAGAAAATGACTGAGGTTTCATTGTGGAAACATGTGGCCTGGGATCATGACTGAGGTTTGATGGTGGAACACTCTGGCCTGGCAAAATGACTGAGGCTTGATTCTGGAACCCTGTGGCCCGGGAACGTGACTGAGGTTTGATGGCAGAAACCTGTGGCCTGGCAACATGACTGACGTTTGATTCTGGATCCCTGTGGCCTGGGAACATGACTGAGGCGTGATTCTGGAAAACTGTGGCCTGGGAACATGACATCTGTTTAGATTGTGGAATACTGTGCCCCGGGAACCTGACTGAGCCTTGGTTCTGAAACCCTGTGGACTGGGAACATGACTGAGGTTTTATTCTGGAACCCTGTAGCCTGGGAACATAACTGAGGATTGATTCTGGAACCCTGTGGCCTGGGAACATGATACCGGTGGATTCTGGAACCCTGGGGACTGGGCATGTGACATCTGTTTAGATTGTGGAATACTGTGCCCCGGGAACCTGACTGAGCCTTGGTTCTGGAACCCTGTGGATTGGGAACGTGACTGAGGTTTTATTCTAGAACCCTGTAGCCGGGAAACATAACTGAGGATTGATTCTCGAACCCTGTGGCCTGGGAACATGACATCAGTGGATTCTAGAACCATGAGGCCTGGGAACATGTCTGAGGTTTGATGGTGGACACCTGTGGCTTGGCAACATGACTAAGGTTTGATTCTGGAAGACTGTGGCCAGGAAGCATGATATCTGGTTGATTCTGGAAACTTGTGTCCTGGGAACATGACTGAGGTTTGTTTTTGGAAGCCTGTGCCCTGGGAACATGACTGAGGTTTGATTCTGGACACCTGTGTCTTGGGAACATGACTGAGGTTTGATGGTTGAAACCTGTGGCCCGCGAACATGACTCAGGTTTGATTCTGGAACCATGTGTCCTGGGAACATGACTGAGGTTTGATTTTGGAAACCTTTGGCCTGGGAAAATGACTGAGGTTTCATTGTGGAAACATGTGGCCTGGGATCATGACTGAGGTTTGATGGTGGAACACTCTGGCCTGGCAAAATGACTGAGGCTTGATTCTGGAACCCTGTGGCCCGGGAACATGAGAACGGTTTGATTCTGGAACCCTGTGGCCTTTAACATGACATCGGTGGATTCTGGAACCCTGTGGCCTGGGAACATGAGAACGGTTTGATTCTGGAACCCTGTGGCCTGGGAACATGAGTGAGGATTGATGGTGGAACCCTGTGGCCTGGCAACATGACTGAGGTTTGATACTGGAAGACTGTGGCCAGGAAACATGATATCGGGTTGATTCTGGAAACTTCTGTCCTGGGAACAAGACTGAGGTTTGATTCTGGAACCCTGTGTCCTGGGAATATGACAAATGTTTGTTGCTGGAAACCTGTTCCCTGGGTACATGACTGAGGTTTGATTCTGGACACCTGTGTCCTGGGAACATGAGTGATGTTTGATTGTTGAAACCTGTGGCCTGCGAACATGACTCAGGTTTGATTCTGGAACCATGTGTCCTGGGAATATGACTGAGGTTTGATTCTGGAAACCTTTGGCCTGAGAAAATGACTGAGGTTTCACTGTGGAAACATGTGGCCTGGGATCATGACTGAGGTTTGATGGTGGAACACTCTGGCCTGGCAAAATGACTGAGGCTTGATTCTGGAACCCTGTGGCCCGGGAACGTGACTGAGGTTTGATGGCAGAAACCTGTGGCCTGGCAACATGACTGACGTTTGATTCTGGATCCCTGTGTCCTGGGAACATGACTGAGGCGTGATTCTGGAAAACTGTGGCCTGGGAACATGACATCTGTTTAGATTGTGGAATACTGTGCCCCGGGAACCTGACTGAGCCTTGGTTCTGAAACCCTGTGGACTGGGAACATGACTGAGGTTTTATTCTGGAACCCTGTAGCCTGGGAACAAAACTGAGGATTGATTCTGGAACCCTGTGGCCTGGGAACATGATACCGGTGGATTCTGGAACCCTGGGGACTGGGCATGTGACATCTGTTTAGATTGTGGAATACTGTGCCCCGGGAACCTGACTGAGCCTTGGTTCTGGAACCCTGTGGATTGGGAACATGACTGAGGTTTTATTCTAGAACCCTGTAGCCGGGAAACATAACTGAGGATTGATTCTCGAACCCTGTGGCCTGGGAACATGACATCGGTGGATTCTAGAAACCTGTGGCCTGGGAACATGTCTGAGGTTTGATGGTGGAAACCTGTGGCTTGGCAACATGACTAAGGTTTGATTCTGGAAGACTGTGGCCAGGAAGCATGATATCTGGTTGATTCTGGAAACTTGTGTCCTGGGAACATGACTGAGGTTTGTTTCTGGAAGCCTGTGCCCTGGGAACATGACTGAGGTTTGATTCTGGACACCTGTGTCCTGGGAACATGACTGAGGTTTGATGGTTGAAACCTGTGGCCCGCGCACATGACTCAGGTTTGATTCTGGAACCATGTGTCCTGGGAACATGACTGAGGTTTGATTTTGGAAACCTTTGGCCTGGGAAAATGACTGAGGTTTCATTGTGGAAACATGTGGCCTGGGATCATGACTGAGGTTTGATGGTGGAACACTCTGGCCTGGCAAAATGACTGAGGCTTGATTCTGGAACCCTGTGGCCCGGGAACATGAGAACGGTTTGATTCTGGAACCCTGTGGCCTGGGAACATGAGTGAGGATTGATGGTGGAACCCTGTGGCCTGGCAACATGACTGAGGTTTGATACTGGAAGACTGTGGCCAGGAAACATGATATCGGGTTGATTCTGGAAACTTCTGTCCTGGGAACAAGACTGAGGTTTGATTCTGGAACCCTGTGTCCTGGGAATATGACAAAGGTTTGTTGCTGGAAGCCTGTTCCCTGGGTACATGACTGAGGTTTGATTCTGGACACCTGTGTCCTGGGAACATGAGTGATGTTTGATTGTTGAAACCTGTGGCCTGCGAACATGACTCAGGTTTGATTCTGGAACCATGTGTCCTGGGAATATGACTGAGGTTTGATTCTGGAAACCTTTGGCCTGAGAAAATGACTGAGGTTTCACTGTGGAAACATGTGGCCTGGGATCATGACTGAGGTTTGATGGTGGAACATTCTGTCCTGGCAAAATGACTGAGGCTTGATTCTGGAACCCTGTGGCCCGGGAACGTGACTGAGGTTTGATGGCAGAAACCTGTGGCCTGGCAACATGACTGACGTTTGATTCTGGATCCCTGTGGCCTGGGAACATGACTGAGGCTTGATTCTGGAAAACTGTGGCCTGGGAACATGACATCTGTTTAGATTGTGGAATACTGTGCCCCGGGAACCTGACTGAGCCTCGGTTCTGAAACCCTGTGGACTGGGAACATGACTGAGGTTTTATTCTGGAACCCTGTAGCCTGGGAACATAACTGAGGATTGATTCTGGAACCCTGTGGCCTGGGAACATGATACCGGTGGATTCTGGAACCCTGGGGACTGGGCATGTGACATCTGTTTAGATTGTGGAATACTGTGCCCCGGGAACCTGACTGAGCCTTGGTTCTGGAACCCTGTGGATTGGGAACGTGACTGAGGTTTTATTCTAGAACCCTGTAGCCGGGAAACATAACTGAGGATTGATTCTCGAACCCTGTGGCCTGGGAACATGACATCGGTGGATTCTAGAACCATGAGGCCTGGGAACATGTCTGAGGTTTGATGGTGGACACCTGTGGCTTGGCAACATGACTAAGGTTTGATTCTGGAAGACTGTGGCCAGGAAGCATGATATCTGGTTGATTCTGGAAACTTGTGTCCTGGGAACATGACTGAGGTTTGTTTTTGGAAGCCTGTGCCCTGGGAACATGACTGAGGTTTGATTCTGGACACCTGTGTCTTGGGAACATGACTGAGGTTTGATGGTTGAAACCTGTGGCCCGCGAACATGACTCAGGTTTGATTCTGGAACCATGTGTCCTGGGAACATGACTGAGGTTTGATTTTGGAAACCTTTGGCCTGGGAAAATGACTGAGGTTTCATTGTGGAAACATGTGGCCTGGGATCATGACTGAGGTTTGATGGTGGAACACTCTGGCCTGGCAAAATGACTGAGGCTTGATTCTGGAACCCTGTGGCCCGGGAACATGAGAACGGTTTGATTCTGGAACCCTGTGGCCTTTAACATGACATCGGTGGATTCTGGAACCCTGTGGCCTGGGAACATGAGAACGGTTTGATTCTGGAACCCTGTGGCCTGGGAACATGAGTGAGGATTGATGGTGGAACCCTGTGGCCTGGCAACATGACTGAGGTTTGATACTGGAAGACTGTGGCCAGGAAACATGATATCGGGTTGATTCTGGAAACTTCTGTCCTGGGAACAAGACTGAGGTTTGATTCTGGAACCCTGTGTCCTGGGAATATGACAAATGTTTGTTGCTGGAAACCTGTTCCCTGGGTACATGACTGAGGTTTGATTCTGGACACCTGTGTCCTGGGAACATGAGTGATGTTTGATTGTTGAAACCTGTGGCCTGCGAACATGACTCAGGTTTGATTCTGGAACCATGTGTCCTGGGAATATGACTGAGGTTTGATTCTGGAAACCTTTGGCCTGAGAAAATGACTGAGGTTTCATTGTGGAAACATGTGGCCTGGGATCATGACTGAGGTTTGATGGTGGAACACTCTGGCCTGGCAAAATGACTGAGGCTTGATTCTGGAACCCTGTGGCCCGGGAACGTGACTGAGGTTTGATGGCAGAAACCTGTGGCCTGGCAACATGACTGACGTTTGATTCTGGATCCCTGTGGCCTGGGAACATGACTGAGGCGTGATTCTGGAAAACTGTGGCCTGGGAACATGACATCTGTTTAGATTGTGGAATACTGTGCCCCGGGAACCTGACTGAGCCTTGGTTCTGAAACCCTGTGGACTGGGAACATGACTGAGGTTTTATTCTGGAACCCTGTAGCCTGGGAACATAACTGAGGATTGATTCTGGAACCCTGTGGCCTGGGAACATGATACCGGTGGATTCTGGAACCCTGGGGACTGGGCATGTGACATCTGTTTAGATTGTGGAATACTGTGCCCCGGGAACCTGACTGAGCCTTGGTTCTGGAACCCTGTGGATTGGGAATGTGACTGAGGTTTTATTCTAGAACCCTGTAGCCGGGAAACATAACTGAGGATTGATTCTCGAACCCTGTGGCCTGGGAACATGACATCGGTGGATTCTAGAACCCTGTGGCCTGGGAACATGTCTGAGGTTTGATGGTGGAAACCTGTGGCTTGGCAACATGACTAAGGTTTGATTCTGGAAGACTGTGGCCAGGAAGCATGATATCTGGTTGATTCTGGAAACTTGTGTCCTGGGAACATGCCTGAGGTTTGTTTCTGGAAGCCTGTGCCCGGGGAACATGACTGAGGTTTGATTCTGGACACCTGTGTCCTGGGAACATGACTGAGGTTTGATGGTTGAAACCTGTGGCCCGCGCCCATGACTCAGGTTTGATTCTGGAACCATGTGTCCTGGGAACATGACTGAGGTTTGATTTTGGAAACCTTTGGCCTGGGAAAATGACTGAGGTTTCATTGTGGAAACATGTGGCCTGGGATCATGACTGAGGTTTGATGGTGGAACACTCTGGCCTGGCAAAATGACTGAGGCTTGATTCTGGAACCCTGTGGCCCGGGAACATGAGAACGGTTTGATTCTGGAACCCTGTGGCCTTTAACATGACATCGGTGGATTCTGGAACCCTGTGGCCTGGGAACATGAGAACGGTTTGATTCTGGAACCCTGTGGCCTGGGAACATGAGTGAGGATTGATGGTGGAACCCTGTGGCCTGGCAACATGACTGAGGTTTGATACTGGAAGACTGTGGCCAGGAAACATGATATCGGGTTGATTCTGGAAACTTCTGTCCTGGGAACAAGACTGAGGTTTGATTCTGGAACCCTGTGTCCTGGGAATATGACAAAGGTTTGTTGCTGGAAGCCTGTTCCCTGGGTACATGACTGAGGTTTGATTCTGGACACCTGTGTCCTGGGAACATGAGTGATGTTTGATTGTTGAAACCTGTGGCCTGCGAACATGACTCAGGTTTGATTCTGGAACCATGTGTCCTGGGAATATGACTGAGGTTTGATTCTGGAAACCTTTGGCTTGAGAAAATGACTGAGGTTTCATTGTGGAAACATGTGGCCTGGGATCATGACTGAGGTTTGATGGTGGAACACTCAGGCCTGGCAAAATGACTGAGGCTTGATTCTGGAACCCTGTGGCCCGGGAACGTGACTGAGGTTTGATGGCAGAAACCTGTGGCCTGGCATCATGACTGACGTTTGATTCTGGATCCCTGTGGCCTGGGAACATGACTGAGGCGTGATTCTGGAAAACTGTGGCCTGGGAACATGACATCTGTTTAGATTGTGGAATACTGTGCCCCGGGAACCTGACTGAGCCTTGGTTCTGAAACCCTGTGGACTGGGAACATGACTGAGGTTTTATTCTGGAACCCTGTAGCCTGGGAACATAACTGAGGATTGATTCTGGAACCCTGTGGCCTGGGAACATGATACCGGTGGATTCTGGAACCCTGGGGACTGGGCATGTGACATCTGTTTAGATTGTGGAATACTGTGCCCCGGGAACCTGACTGAGCCTTGGTTCTGGAACCCTGTGGATTGGGAACGTGACTGAGGTTTTATTCTAGAACCCTGTAGCCGGGAAACATAACTGAGGATTGATTCTCGAACCCTGTGGCCTGGGAACATGACATCGGTGGATTCTAGAACCCTGGGGCCTGGGAACATGTCTGAGGTTTGATGGTGGAAACCTGTGGCTTGGCAACATGACTAAGGTTTGATTCTGGAAGACTGTGGCCAGGAAGCATGATATCTGGTTGATTCTGGAAACTTGTGTCCTGGGAACATGACTGAGGTTTGTTTCTGGAAGCCTGTGCCCTGGGAACATGACTGAGGTTTGATTCTGGACACCTGTGTCCTGGGAACATGACTGAGGTTTGATGGTTGAAACCTGTGGCCCGCACACATGACTCAGGTTTGATTCTGGAACCATGTGTCCTGGGAACATGACTGAGGTTTGATTTTGGAAACCTTTGGCCTGGGAAAATGACTGAGGTTTCATTGTGGAAACATGTGGCCTGGGATCATGACTGAGGTTTGATGGTGGAACACTCTGGCCTGGCAAAATGACTGAGGCTTGATTCTGGAACCCTGTGTCCCGGGAACATGAGAACGGTTTGATTCTGGAACCCTGTGGCCTTTAACATGACATCGGTGGATTCTGGAACCCTGTGGCCTGGGAACATGAGAACGGTTTGATTCTGGAACCCTGTGGCCTGGGAACATGAGTGAGGATTGATGGTGGAACCCTGTGGCCTGGCAACATGACTGAGGTTTGATACTGGAAGACTGTGGCCAGGAAACATGATATCGGGTTGATTCTGGAAACTTCTGTCCTGGGAACAAGACTGAGGTTTGATTCTGGAACCCTGTGTCCTGGGAATATGACAAAGGTTTGTTGCTGGAAGCCTGTTCCCTGGGTACATGACTGAGGTTTGATTCTGGACACCTGTGTCCTGGGAACATGAGTGATGTTTGATTGTTGAAACCTGTGGCCTGCGAACATGACTCAGGTTTGATTCTGGAACCATGTGTCCTGGGAATATGACTGAGGTTTGATTCTGGAAACCTTTGGCCTGAGAAAATGACTGAGGTTTCATTGTGGAAACATGTGGCCTGGGATCATGACTGAGGTTTGATGGTGGAACACTCTGGCCTGGCAAAATGACTGAGGCTTGATTCTGGAACCCTGTGGCCCGGGAACGTGACTGAGGTTTGATGGCAGAAACCTGTGGCCTGGCAACATAACTGACGTTTGATTCTGGATCCCTGTGTCCTGGGAACATGACTGAGGCGTGATTCTGGAAAACTGTGGCCTGGGAACATGACATCTGTTTAGATTGTGGAATACTGTGCCCCGGGAACCTGACTGAGCCTTGGTTCTGAAACCCTGTGGACTGGGAACATGACTGAGGTTTTATTCTGGAACCCTGTAGCCTGGGAACATAACTGAGGATTGATTCTGGAACCCTGTGGCCTGGGAACATGATACCGGTGGATTCTGGAACCCTGGGGACTGGGCATGTGACATCTGTTTAGATTGTGGAATACTGTGCCCCGGGAACCTGACTGAGCCTTGGTTCTGGAACCCTGTGGATTGGGAACGTGACTGAGGTTTAATTCTAGAACCCTGTAGCCGGGAAACATAACTGAGGATTGATTCTCGAACCCTGTGGCCTGGGAACATGACATCGGTGGATTCTAGAACCCTGTGGCCTGGGAACATGTCTGAGGTTTGATGGTGGAAACCTGTGGCTTGGCAACATGACTAAGGTTTGATTCTGGAAGACTGTGGCCAGGAAGCATGATATCTGGTTGATTCTGGAAACTTGTGTCCTGGGAACATGACTGAGGTTTGTTTCTGGAAGCCTGTGCCCTGGGAACATGACTGAGGTTTGATTCTGGACACCTGTGTCCTGGGAACATGACTGAGGTTTGATGGTTGAAACCTGTGGCCCGCGCCCATGACTCAGGTTTGATTCTGGAACCATGTGTCCTGGGAACATGACTGAGGTTTGATTTTGGAAACCTTTGGCCTGGGAAAATGACTGAGGTTTCATTGTGGAAACATGTGGCCTGGGATCATGACTGAGGTTTGATGGTGGAACACTCTGGCCTGGCAAAATGACTGAGGCTTGATTCTGGAACCCTGTGGCCCGGGAACATGAGAACGGTTTGATTCTGGAACCCTGTGGCCTTTAACATGACATCGGTGGATTCTGGAACCCTGTGGCCTGGGAACATGAGAACGGTTTGATTCTGGAACCCTGTGGCCTGGGAACATGAGTGAGGATTGATGGTGGAACCCTGTGGCCTGGCAACATGACTGAGGTTTGATACTGGAAGACTGTGGCCAGGAAACATGATATCGGGTTGATTCTGGAAACTTCTGTCCTGGGAACAAGACTGAGGTTTGATTCTGGAACCCTGTGTCCTGGGAATATGACAAAGGTTTGTTGCTGGAAGCCTGTTCCCTGGGTACATGACTGAGGTTTGATTCTGGACACCTGTGTCCTGGGAACATGAGTGATGTTTGATTGTTGAAACCTGTGGCCTGCGAACATGACTCAGGTTTGATTCTGGAACCATGTGTCCTGGGAATATGACTGAGGTTTGATTCTGGAAACCTTTGGCCTGAGAAAATGACTGAGGTTTCATTGTGGAAACATGTGGCCTGGGATCATGACTGAGGTTTGATGGTGGAACACTCTGGCCTGGCAAAATGACTGAGGCTTGATTCTGGAACCCTGTGGCCCGGGAACGTGACTGAGGTTTGATGGCAGAAACCTGTGGCCTGGCAACATGACTGACGTTTGATTCTGGATCCCTGTGGCCTGGGAACATGACTGAGGCGTGATTCTGGAAAACTGTGGCCTGGGAACATGACATCTGTTTAGATTGTGGAATACTGTGCCCCGGGAACCTGACTGAGCCTTGGTTCTGAAACCCTGTGGACTGGGAACATGACTGAGGTTTTATTCTGGAACCCTGTAGCCTGGGAACATAACTGAGGATTGATTCTGGAACCCTGTGGCCTGGGAACATGATACCGGTGGATTCTGGAACCCTGGGGACTGGGCATGTGACATCTGTTTAGATTGTGGAATACTGTTCCCCGGGAACCTGACTGAGCCTTGGTTCTGGAACCCTGTGGATTGGGAACGTGACTGAGGTTTTATTCTAGAACCCTGTAGCCGGGAAACATAACTGAGGATTGATTCTCGAACCCTGTGGCCTGGGAACATGACATCGGTGGATTCTAGAACCCTGTGGCCTGGGAACATGTCTGAGGTTTGATGGTGGAAACCTGTGGCTTGGCAACATGACTAAGGTTTGATTCTGGAAGACTGTGGCCAGGAAGCATGATATCTGGTTGATTCTGGAAACTTGTGTCCTGGGAACATGACTGAGGTTTGTTTCTGGAAGCCTGTGCCCTGGGAACATGACTGAGGTTTGATTCTGGACACCTGTGTCCTGGGAACATGACTGAGGTTTGATGGTTGAAACCTGTGGCCCGCGCCCATGACTCAGGTTTGATTCTGGAACCATGTGTCCTGGGAACATGACTGAGGTTTGATTTTGGAAACCTTTGGCCTGGGAAAATGACTGAGGTTTCATTGTGGAAACATGTGGCCTGGGATCATGACTGAGGTTTGATGGTGGAACACTCTGGCCTGGCAAAATGACTGAGGCTTGATTCTGGAACCCTGTGGCCCGGGAACATGAGAACGGTTTGATTCTGGAACCCTGTGGCCTTTAACATGACATCGGTGGATTCTGGAACCCTGTGGCCTGGGAACATGAGAACGGTTTGATTCTGGAACCCTGTGGCCTGGGAACATGAGTGAGGATTGATGGTGGAACCCTGTGGCCTGGCAACATGACTGAGGTTTGATACTGGAAGACTGTGGCCAGGAAACATGATATCGGGTTGATTCTGGAAACTTCTGTCCCGGGAACAAGACTGAGTTTTGATTCTGGAACCCTGTGTCCTGGGAATATGACAAAGGTTTGTTGCTGGAAGCCTGTTCCCTGGGTACATGACTGAGGTTTGATTCTGGACACCTGTGTCCTGGGAACATGAGTGATGTTTGATTGTTGAAACCTGTGGCCTGCGAACATGACTCAGGTTTGATTCTGGAACCATGTGTCCTGGGAATATGACTGAGGTTTGATTCTGAAAACCTTTGGCCTGAGAAAATGACTGAGGTTTCATTGTGGAAACATGTGGCCTGGGATCATGACTGAGGTTTGATGGTGGAACACTCTGGCCTGGCAAAATGACTGAGGCTTGATTCTGGAACCCTGTGGCCCGGGAACGTGACTGAGGTTTGATGGCAGAAACCTGTGGCCTGGCAACATGACTGACGTTTGATTCTGGATCCCTGTGGCCTGGGAACATGACTGAGGCGTGATTCTGGAAAACTGTGGCCTGGGAACATGACATCTGTTTAGATTGTGGAATACTGTGCCCCGGGAACCTGACTGAGCCTTGGTTCTGAAACCCTGTGGACTGGGAACATGACTGAGGTTTTATTCTGGAACCCTGTAGCCTGGGAACATAAGTGAGGATTGATTCTGGAACCCTGTGGCCTGGGAACATGATACCGGTGGATTCTGGAACCCTGGGGACTGGGCATGTGACATCTGTTTAGATTGTGGAATACTGTGCCCCGGGAACCTGACTGAGCCTTGGTTCTGGAACCCTGTGGATTGGGAACGTGACTGAGGTTTTATTCTAGAACCCTGTAGCCGGGAAACATAACTGAGGATTGATTCTCGAACCCTGTGGCCTGGGAACATGACATCGGTGGATTCTAGAACCCTGTGGCCTGGGAACATGTCTGAGGTTTGATGGTGGAAACCTGTGGCTTGGCAACATGACTAAGGTTTGATTCTGGAAGACTGTGGCCAGGAAGCATGATATCTGGTTGATTCTGGAAACTTGTGTCCTGGGAACATGACTGAGGTTTGTTTCTGGAAGCCTGTGCCCTGGGAACATGACTGAGGTTTGATTCTGGACACCTGTGTCCTGGGAACATGACTGAGGTTTGATGGTTGAAACCTGTGGCCCGCGCCCATGACTCAGGTTTGATTCTGGAACCATGTGTCCTGGGAACATGACTGAGGTTTGATTTTGGAAACCTTTGGCCTGGGAAAATGACTGAGGTTTCATTGTGGAAACATGTGGCCTGGGATCATGACTGAGGTTTGATGGTGGAACACTCTGGCCTGGCAAAATGACTGAGGCTTGATTCTGGAACCCTGTGGCCCGGGAACATGAGAACGGTTTGATTCTGGAACCCTGTGGCCTTTAACATGACATCGGTGGATTCTGGAACCCTGTGGCCTGGGAACATGAGAACGGTTTGATTCTGGAACCCTGTGGCCTGGGAACATGAGTGAGGATTGATGGTGGAACCCTGTGGCCTGGCAACATGACTGAGGTTTGATACTGGAAGACTGTGGCCAGGAAACATGATATCGGGTTGATTCTGGAAACTTCTGTCCTGGGAACAAGACTGAGGTTTGATTCTGGAACCCTGTGTCCTGGGAATATGACAAAGGTTTGTTGCTGGAAGCCTGTTCCCTGGGTACATGACTGAGGTTTGATTCTGGACACCTGTGTCCTGGGAACATGAGTGATGTTTGATTGTTGAAACCTGTGGCCTGCGAACATGACTCAGGTTTGATTCTGGAACCATGTGTCCTGGGAATATGACTGAGGTTTGATTCTGAAAACCTTTGGCCTGAGAAAATGACTGAGGTTTCATTGTGGAAACATGTG
The DNA here is from genome assembly GCF_965194825.1 of Balaenoptera physalus. Taxonomy (NCBI): domain Eukaryota; kingdom Metazoa; phylum Chordata; class Mammalia; order Artiodactyla; family Balaenopteridae; genus Balaenoptera; species Balaenoptera physalus. The sequence goes on from NW_028126212.1 coordinate 650,016, forward strand.
GCCTGGGATCATGACTGAGGTTTGATGGTGGAACACTCTGGCCTGGCAAAATGACTGAGGCTTGATTCTGGAACCCTGTGGCCCGGGAACGTGACTGAGGTTTGATGGCAGAAACCTGTGGCCTGGCAACATGACTGACGTTTGATTCTGGATCCCTGTGGCCTGGGAACATGACTGAGGCGTGATTCTGGAAAACTGTGGCCTGGGAACATGACATCTGTTTAGATTGTGGAATACTGTGCCCCGGGAACCTGACTGAGCCTTGGTTCTGAAACCCTGTGGACTGGGAACATGACTGAGGTTTTATTCTGGAACCCTGTAGCCTGGGAACATAAGTGAGGATTGATTCTGGAACCCTGTGGCCTGGGAACATGATACCGGTGGATTCTGGAACCCTGGGGACTGGGCATGTGACATCTGTTTAGATTGTGGAATACTGTGCCCCGGGAACCTGACTGAGCCTTGGTTCTGGAACCCTGTGGATTGGGAACGTGACTGAGGTTTTATTCTAGAACCCTGTAGCCGGGAAACATAACTGAGGATTGATTCTCGAACCCTGTGGCCTGGGAACATGACATCGGTGGATTCTAGAACCCTGTGGCCTGGGAACATGTCTGAGGTTTGATGGTGGAAACCTGTGGCTTGGCAACATGACTAAGGTTTGATTCTGGAAGACTGTGGCCAGGAAGCATGATATCTGGTTGATTCTGGAAACTTGTGTCCTGGGAACATGACTGAGGTTTGTTTCTGGAAGCCTGTGCCCTGGGAACATGACTGAGGTTTGATTCTGGACACCTGTGTCCTGGGAACATGACTGAGGTTTGATGGTTGAAACCTGTGGCCCGCGCCCATGACTCAGGTTTGATTCTGGAACCATGTGTCCTGGGAACATGACTGAGGTTTGATTTTGGAAACCTTTGGCCTGGGAAAATGACTGAGGTTTCATTGTGGAAACATGTGGCCTGGGATCATGACTGAGGTTTGATGGTGGAACACTCTGGCCTGGCAAAATGACTGAGGCTTGATTCTGGAACCCTGTGGCCCGGGAACATGAGAACGGTTTGATTCTGGAACCCTGTGGCCTTTAACATGACATCGGTGGATTCTGGAACCCTGTGGCCTGGGAACATGAGAACGGTTTGATTCTGGAACCCTGTGGCCTGGGAACATGAGTGAGGATTGATGGTGGAACCCTGTGGCCTGGCAACATGACTGAGGTTTGATACTGGAAGACTGTGGCCAGGAAACATGATATCGTGTTGATTCTGGAAACTTCTGTCCTGGGAACAAGACTGAGGTTTGATTCTGGAACCCTGTGTCCTGGGAATATGACAAAGGTTTGTTGCTGGAAACCTGTTCCCTGGGTACATGACTGAGGTTTGATTCTGGACACCTGTGTCCTGGGAACATGAGTGATGTTTGATTGTTGAAACCTGTGGCCTGCGAACATGACTCAGGTTTGATTCTGGAACCATGTGTCCTGGGAATATGACTGAGGTTTGATTCTGGAAACCTTTGGCCTGAGAAAATGACTGAGGTTTCATTGTGGAAACATGTGGCCTGGGATCATGACTGAGGTTTGATGGTGGAACACTCTGGCCTGGCAAAATGACTGAGGCTTGATTCTGGAACCCTGTGGCCTGGGAACATGAGAACGGTTTGATTCTGGAACCCTGTGCCTTGGGAACATGACTGAGGTTTGTTTCTGGAAACCTGTTCCCTGGGAACATGACTGAGGTTTGATTCTGGACACCTGTGTCCTGGGAACATGACTGAGGTTTGATGGTTGAAACCTGTGGCCCGCGCCCATGACTCAGGTTTGATTCTGGAACCATGTGTCCTGGGAACATGACTGAGGTTTGATTTTGGAAAACTTTGGCCTGGGAAAATGACTGAGGTTTCATTGTGGAAACATGTGGCCTGGGATCATGACTGAGGTTTGATGGTGGAACACTCTGGCCTGGCAAAATGACTGAGGCTTGATTCTGGAACCCTGTGGCCCGGGAACGTGACTGAGGTTTGATGGCAGAAACCTGTGGCCTGGCAACATGACTGACGTTTGATTCTGGATCCCTGTGGCCTGGGAACATGACTGAGGCGTGATTCTGGAAAACTGTGGCCTGGGAACATGACATCTGTTTAGATTGTGGAATACTGTGCCCCGGGAAGCTGACTGAGCCTTGGTTCTGAAACCCTGTGGACTGGGATCATGACTGAGGTTTTATTCTGGAACCCTGTAGCCTGGGAACATAACTGAGGATTGATTCTGGAACCCTGTGGCCTGGGAACATGATACCGGTGGATTCTGGAACCCTGGGGACTGGGCATGTGACATCTGTTTAGATTGTGGAATACTGTGCCCCGGGAACCTGACTGAGCCTTGGTTCTGGAACCCTGTGGATTGGGAACGTGACTGAGGTTTTATTCTAGAACCCTGTAGCCGGGAAACATAACTGAGGATTGATTCTCGAACCCTGTGGCCTGGGAACATGACATCGGTGGATTCTAGAACCATGAGGCCTGGGAACATGTCTGAGGTTTGATGGTGGACACCTGTGGCTTGGCAACATGACTAAGGTTTGATTCTGGAAGACTGTGGCCAGGAAGCATGATATCTGGTTGATTCTGGAAACTTGTGTCCTGGGAACATGACTGAGGTTTGTTTTTGGAAGCCTGTGCCCTGGGAACATGACTGAGGTTTGATTCTGGACACCTGTGTCTTGGGAACATGACTGAGGTTTGATGGTTGAAACCTGTGGCCCGCGAACATGACTCAGGTTTGATTCTGGAACCATGTGTCCTGGGAACATGACTGAGGTTTGATTTTGGAAACCTTTGGCCTGGGAAAATGACTGAGGTTTCATTGTGGAAACATGTGGCCTGGGATCATGACTGAGGTTTGATGGTGGAACACTCTGGCCTGGCAAAATGACTGAGGCTTGATTCTGGAACCCTGTGGCCCGGGAACATGAGAACGGTTTGATTCTGGAACCCTGTGGCCTTTAACATGACATCGGTGGATTCTGGAACCCTGTGGCCTGGGAACATGAGAACGGTTTGATTCTGGAACCCTGTGGCCTGGGAACATGAGTGAGGATTGATGGTGGAACCCTGTGGCCTGGCAACATGACTGAGGTTTGATACTGGAAGACTGTGGCCAGGAAACATGATATCGGGTTGATTCTGGAAACTTCTGTCCCGGGAACAAGACTGAGTTTTGATTCTGGAACCCTGTGTCCTGGGAATATGACAAAGGTTTGTTGCTGGAAGCCTGTTCCCTGGGTACATGACTGAGGTTTGATTCTGGACACCTGTGTCCTGGGAACATGAGTGATGTTTGATTGTTGAAACCTGTGGCCTGCGAACATGACTCAGGTTTGATTCTGGAACCATGTGTCCTGGGAATATGACTGAGGTTTGATTCTGAAAACCTTTGGCCTGAGAAAATGACTGAGGTTTCATTGTGGAAACATGTGGCCTGGGATCATGACTGAGGTTTGATGGTGGAACACTCTGGCCTGGCAAAATGACTGAGGCTTGATTCTGGAACCCTGTGGCCCGGGAACGTGACTGAGGTTTGATGGCAGAAACCTGTGGCCTGGCAACATGACTGACGTTTGATTCTGGATCCCTGTGGCCTGGGAACATGACTGAGGCGTGATTCTGGAAAACTGTGGCCTGGGAACATGACATCTGTTTAGATTGTGGAATACTGTGCCCCGGGAACCTGACTGAGCCTTGGTTCTGAAACCCTGTGGACTGGGAACATGACTGAGGTTTTATTCTGGAACCCTGTAGCCTGGGAACATAAGTGAGGATTGATTCTGGAACCCTGTGGCCTGGGAACATGATACCGGTGGATTCTGGAACCCTGGGGACTGGGCATGTGACATCTGTTTAGATTGTGGAATACTGTGCCCCGGGAACCTGACTGAGCCTTGGTTCTGGAACCCTGTGGATTGGGAACGTGACTGAGGTTTTATTCTAGAACCCTGTAGCCGGGAAACATAACTGAGGATTGATTCTCGAACCCTGTGGCCTGGGAACATGACATCGGTGGATTCTAGAACCCTGTGGCCTGGGAACATGTCTGAGGTTTGATGGTGGAAACCTGTGGCTTGGCAACATGACTAAGGTTTGATTCTGGAAGACTGTGGCCAGGAAGCATGATATCTGGTTGATTCTGGAAACTTGTGTCCTGGGAACATGACTGAGGTTTGTTTCTGGAAGCCTGTGCCCTGGGAACATGACTGAGGTTTGATTCTGGACACCTGTGTCCTGGGAACATGACTGAGGTTTGATGGTTGAAACCTGTGGCCCGCGCCCATGACTCAGGTTTGATTCTGGAACCATGTGTCCTGGGAACATGACTGAGGTTTGATTTTGGAAACCTTTGGCCTGGGAAAATGACTGAGGTTTCATTGTGGAAACATGTGGCCTGGGATCATGACTGAGGTTTGATGGTGGAACACTCTGGCCTGGCAAAATGACTGAGGCTTGATTCTGGAACCCTGTGGCCCGGGAACATGAGAACGGTTTGATTCTGGAACCCTGTGGCCTTTAACATGACATCGGTGGATTCTGGAACCCTGTGGCCTGGGAACATGAGAACGGTTTGATTCTGGAACCCTGTGGCCTGGGAACATGAGTGAGGATTGATGGTGGAACCCTGTGGCCTGGCAACATGACTGAGGTTTGATACTGGAAGACTGTGGCCAGGAAACATGATATCGGGTTGATTCTGGAAACTTCTGTCCTGGGAACAAGACTGAGGTTTGATTCTGGAACCCTGTGTCCTGGGAATATGACAAAGGTTTGTTGCTGGAAGCCTGTTCCCTGGGTACATGACTGAGGTTTGATTCTGGACACCTGTGTCCTGGGAACATGAGTGATGTTTGATTGTTGAAACCTGTGGCCTGCGAACATGACTCAGGTTTGATTCTGGAACCATGTGTCCTGGGAATATGACTGAGGTTTGATTCTGAAAACCTTTGGCCTGAGAAAATGACTGAGGTTTCATTGTGGAAACATGTGGCCTGGGATCATGACTGAGGTTTGATGGTGGAACACTCTGGCCTGGCAAAATGACTGAGGCTTGATTCTGGAACCCTGTGGCCCGGGAACGTGACTGAGGTTTGATGGCAGAAACCTGTGGCCTGGCAACATGACTGACGTTTGATTCTGGATCCCTGTGGCCTGGGAACATGACTGAGGCGTGATTCTGGAAAACTGTGGCCTGGGAACATGACATCTGTTTAGATTGTGGAATACTGTGCCCCGGGAACCTGACTGAGCCTTGGTTCTGAAACCCTGTGGACTGGGAACATGACTGAGGTTTTATTCTGGAACCCTGTAGCCTGGGAACATAAGTGAGGATTGATTCTGGAACCCTGTGGCCTGGGAACATGATACCGGTGGATTCTGGAACCCTGGGGACTGGGCATGTGACATCTGTTTAGATTGTGGAATACTGTGCCCCGGGAACCTGACTGAGCCTTGGTTCTGGAACCCTGTGGATTGGGAACGTGACTGAGGTTTTATTCTAGAACCCTGTAGCCGGGAAACATAACTGAGGATTGATTCTCGAACCCTGTGGCCTGGGAACATGACATCGGTGGATTCTAGAACCCTGTGGCCTGGGAACATGTCTGAGGTTTGATGGTGGAAACCTGTGGCTTGGCAACATGACTAAGGTTTGATTCTGGAAGACTGTGGCCAGGAAGCATGATATCTGGTTGATTCTGGAAACTTGTGTCCTGGGAACATGACTGAGGTTTGTTTCTGGAAGCCTGTGCCCTGGGAACATGACTGAGGTTTGATTCTGGACACCTGTGTCCTGGGAACATGACTGAGGTTTGATGGTTGAAACCTGTGGCCCGCGCCCATGACTCAGGTTTGATTCTGGAACCATGTGTCCTGGGAACATGACTGAGGTTTGATTTTGGAAACCTTTGGCCTGGGAAAATGACTGAGGTTTCATTGTGGAAACATGTGGCCTGGGATCATGACTGAGGTTTGATGGTGGAACACTCTGGCCTGGCAAAATGACTGAGGCTTGATTCTGGAACCCTGTGGCCCGGGAACATGAGAACGGTTTGATTCTGGAACCCTGTGGCCTTTAACATGACATCGGTGGATTCTGGAACCCTGTGGCCTGGGAACATGAGAACGGTTTGATTCTGGAACCCTGTGGCCTGGGAACATGAGTGAGGATTGATGGTGGAACCCTGTGGCCTGGCAACATGACTGAGGTTTGATACTGGAAGACTGTGGCCAGGAAACATGATATCGTGTTGATTCTGGAAACTTCTGTCCTGGGAACAAGACTGAGGTTTGATTCTGGAACCCTGTGTCCTGGGAATATGACAAAGGTTTGTTGCTGGAAACCTGTTCCCTGGGTACATGACTGAGGTTTGATTCTGGACACCTGTGTCCTGGGAACATGAGTGATGTTTGATTGTTGAAACCTGTGGCCTGCGAACATGACTCAGGTTTGATTCTGGAACCATGTGTCCTGGGAATATGACTGAGGTTTGATTCTGGAAACCTTTGGCCTGAGAAAATGACTGAGGTTTCATTGTGGAAACATGTGGCCTGGGATCATGACTGAGGTTTGATGGTGGAACACTCTGGCCTGGCAAAATGACTGAGGCTTGATTCTGGAACCCTGTGGCCTGGGAACATGAGAACGGTTTGATTCTGGAACCCTGTGCCTTGGGAACATGACTGAGGTTTGTTTCTGGAAACCTGTTCCCTGGGAACATGACTGAGGTTTGATTCTGGACACCTGTGTCCTGGGAACATGACTGAGGTTTGATGGTTGAAACCTGTGGCCCGCGCCCATGACTCAGGTTTGATTCTGGAACCATGTGTCCTGGGAACATGACTGAGGTTTGATTTTGGAAAACTTTGGCCTGGGAAAATGACTGAGGTTTCATTGTGGAAACATGTGGCCTGGGATCATGACTGAGGTTTGATGGTGGAACACTCTGGCCTGGCAAAATGACTGAGGCTTGATTCTGGAACCCTGTGGCCCGGGAACGTGACTGAGGTTTGATGGCAGAAACCTGTGGCCTGGCAACATGACTGACGTTTGATTCTGGATCCCTGTGGCCTGGGAACATGACTGAGGCGTGATTCTGGAAAACTGTGGCCTGGGAACATGACATCTGTTTAGATTGTGGAATACTGTGCCCCGGGAAGCTGACTGAGCCTTGGTTCTGAAACCCTGTGGACTGGGATCATGACTGAGGTTTTATTCTGGAACCCTGTAGCCTGGGAACATAACTGAGGATTGATTCTGGAACCCTGTGGCCTGGGAACATGATACCGGTGGATTCTGGAACCCTGGGGACTGGGCATGTGACATCTGTTTAGATTGTGGAATACTGTGCCCCGGGAACCTGACTGAGCCTTGGTTCTGGAACCCTGTGGATTGGGAACGTGACTGAGGTTTTATTCTAGAACCCTGTAGCCGGGAAACATAACTGAGGATTGATTCTCGAACCCTGTGGCCTGGGAACATGACATCGGTGGATTCTAGAACCATGAGGCCTGGGAACATGTCTGAGGTTTGATGGTGGACACCTGTGGCTTGGCAACATGACTAAGGTTTGATTCTGGAAGACTGTGGCCAGGAAGCATGATATCTGGTTGATTCTGGAAACTTGTGTCCTGGGAACATGACTGAGGTTTGTTTTTGGAAGCCTGTGCCCTGGGAACATGACTGAGGTTTGATTCTGGACACCTGTGTCTTGGGAACATGACTGAGGTTTGATGGTTGAAACCTGTGGCCCGCGAACATGACTCAGGTTTGATTCTGGAACCATGTGTCCTGGGAACATGACTGAGGTTTGATTTTGGAAACCTTTGGCCTGGGAAAATGACTGAGGTTTCATTGTGGAAACATGTGGCCTGGGATCATGACTGAGGTTTGATGGTGGAACACTCTGGCCTGGCAAAATGACTGAGGCTTGATTCTGGAACCCTGTGGCCCGGGAACATGAGAACGGTTTGATTCTGGAACCCTGTGGCCTTTAACATGACATCGGTGGATTCTGGAACCCTGTGGCCTGGGAACATGAGAACGGTTTGATTCTGGAACCCTGTGGCCTGGGAACATGAGTGAGGATTGATGGTGGAACCCTGTGGCCTGGCAACATGACTGAGGTTTGATACTGGAAGACTGTGGCCAGGAAACATGATATCGGGTTGATTCTGGAAACTTCTGTCCTGGGAACAAGACTGAGGTTTGATTCTGGAACCCTGTGTCCTGGGAATATGACAAAGGTTTGTTGATGGAAACCTGTTCCCTGGGTACATGACTGAGGTTTGATTCTGGACACCTGTGTCCTGGGAACATGAGTGATGTTTGATTGTTGAAACCTGTGGCCTGCGAACATGACTCAGGTTTGATTCTGGAACCATGTGTCCTGGGAATATGACTGAGGTTTGATTCTGGAAACCTTTGGCCTGAGAAAATGACTGAGGTTTCATTGTGGAAACATGTGGCCTGGGATCATGACTGAGGTTTGATGGTGGAACACTCTGGCCTGGCAAAATGACTGAGGCTTGATTCTGGAACCCTGTGGCCCGGGAACGTGACTGAGGTTTGATGGCAGAAACCTGTGGCCTGGCAACATGACTGACGTTTGATTCTGGATGCCTGTGGCCTGGGAACATGACTGAGGCGTGATTCTGGAAAACTGTGGCCTGGGAACATGACATCTGTTTAGATTGTGGAATACTGTGCCCCGGGAACCTGACTGAGCCTTGGTTCTGAAACCCTGTGGACTGGGAACATGACTGAGGTTTTATTCTGGAACCCTGTAGCCTGGGAACATAAGTGAGGATTGATTCTGGAACCCTGTGGCCTGGGAACATGATACCGGTGGATTCTGGAACCCTGGGGACTGGGCATGTGACATCTGTTTAGATTGTGGAATACTGTGCCCCGGGAACCTGACTGAGCCTTGGTTCTGGAAC